>NC_073258.2:69572500-70197500 GCF_029289425.2 Pan paniscus | reverse complement strand
CAGTTGGGTGGGGGCCTGTGCTAGGGGCCCAACAGCCAAGGCTTAAAGCCGCACTCCACACCTAGGCCTGTGACACCTCCCACAAGCTTCTTCACCTCTCAAGCCTCAACTTCTACTTCTGCAAACAGGGAACAATAAAAGTATCTCCCTGCCCACACCTTGCAGGGTTCCCAGTTCCAATGTCTACACACTCACCTGGGAGTTATCTGAAATTGTTGTTCACCTGCTTAAACCTTTTGAGTTTCCAGCACCCCCCAGAAGTCCCCACCCTCTAGTCCCTTAGCAAGATACTGGCCCTGCGTGAGCTTCCCACCTTCCTTGCCAGCTGCATCTCTCATCATTAGGACCTGGGCAACACTGCAGAACATGGCAGGTCTTCCCTCATCTCTGTGCTTTGCCTCCATTCCCTGACTTCTCTCCCATCCTCCTCCTGTCACCTGGCCTCTCCCCATCCTACTGGCCTTAAAGCTCAGCTCCTGAAGCCTCCCTGATGCTCCTCCCTTCATAGCCCCTCCCAGCCTGGCCACGTGGTCTCGGGCAGCCCAGAGCCTGGGCCTCCTGGTCACACTCTGAGCACATAGCCCGTTTTCTCTCCAGTGCTGGCTTGTGTTTGACACCATGCCTGACACATTGGGGGTGCTCAGTAGACCTGTGTGAGATGGACAGCCTCCCGTACAGATGGACGGACAGATGTACAGGTAGGTGAATGAACTTTCGTTGCCCCTAAAGCAGGAGAGACTCTGAGTTTCTGAGACAACGGCCAAGAACTTTCTGATAAGATCTCTTCATTTAAGGTTCAGAAAAACTCGATGAGGACAATATTTTTCTCCCGATTTTGCAGATAAGAAAATAGAGGCATAGAGAAGTCACTTGCTAGTAAATGTTAGAGGCAGCTTTCTAACCCAGGTCCATGTGAACCCAGAAAAAGAGGCAGTGAGCACCTGTTCACCCAGGAGCAGCTCTCAGAAGATAAGATAATACGAGGAGGAGGTGGCAGACCCCTATGCCACGCGTCCACCTGGGGCTGTCCATCACTTCCTGCAAGATCTTGCTGGTAACCAGATTCTCAGAGACCCCCAGTGAGCCCCGCCTCCTGGTTTTCACACCCTGTGTAGTTTCCTTTCCCCAGGGATGGTCCAAGTGACCAGCAGCCTGTGGCAGAAGTCATGGAATAGCACTTCCAAGCTTAGGTTATGAAAGACTGCAGCTTCCATCTCCTGCCCCACACCCCGTCTCTCTCTCTAACCCCACTCCCTCCCTCCCTCTCTCATCTCTGACTCTGGGGGAAGCACACTGCAGCCCCGTGGAGATGCTCTGTGTAAGCCACTGAAGCCTCTGGCCAACAGCAGTGGGCACCTGAGACGTGTCCACAAGCGTGCATGGGAGCTTGGAAGTGGATCCTTCAGCCCCAGCCAAGCCTTCAGACGATGCAGCCTCAGGGACAGCATGACTGCAGCCTCATGAGACCCTGAGCCAGAAACACCCCTCCAAGCCACTCCCAGATGCCTGGCCCTCAGAACCTGGGAGGTAATAAATATTTATGGCTGTTTGAAGCTGCTGTATCAGGGGACAATTTGTTACACAGTGATAGCTAACTGGTGCAGTCCTGGGACTCTCAGCAGTTTGGAGTATCAGTTATTTTGCCAAGGCAGGGAAGTTAATGGTGGTCATTGCAGCAGCTGCACTTGGGGACCACAATAAAGAAGCTTTCTCAGACTGGTTTGAACAAAGTGGTGAATTCTCTGCAAGGACACAGAGGTGTCTCTCAAAACCCAAGGATGGGACAGCAGGCCTCAAGAGGAACTGGAACCTCTGTCCCTTCTGTGCTTCTTTTTACTCCTGTGTTCTCTGCTTCTTGGAGCACTTGGCAGTTGGGAAGTGGCCATTTCAATTCTCGTGGTCAAGAAACCAGCTCAGAAATAACCCAACCAACACAGGTGGGGTCAGGTGTCCATCCTGGCTCCATTTGTCATGGCGGGAGATGGTGATGAAGAGAAACATCTAGAACCATTGGTAGGGCACCTGAATGAGATTCCAGGAGAGGCCAGTTCTAAGAGAAGGGTACTAGAAAGATACCCATTGAAGTCAATACCACATGTGGCACATCCTCCTTTCAGGTGGCAAGTGTGTAGCCAAAGCAAGGTGCAGGGTCCATATTTGAAAGTCAGAAACTGAATAAACTGTTTTCTCCCACCCCGAGCACTGTGGGGAACTCTGCTCACAAATCCACCATCCACCATCACCAGCCGTGCTCATCTGACCATTCATGCAGGCTCACACTTGACCTGATGTGGGTTCTGTCTCCTTTGCTTGAGAATTGAAAGGCCTGGGAGATGCAAAAGCTTTAGGCTCCAGCCATCTCCCCATGTCAGGTAGGCCTTTTGCCTAGTGTATCCAGTTGGTAATGCTGCAGAGATGCATGAAGCTGGAGTCAGAGGCCACCTGTAGTGCTCCCTGACTTCAGACCTGAGCCCAGCCCAGCAGCAGGGAGGGGGCTGGGAGCCAGAGGAGGCCTCACAGTAACAGCACAGACAGGTGGGGGCCCACAACAGGCCACATGTGTTCAAACTCGAGTGTGGGCAGAGGAGCATGGGAAGCTCAGAGCCCTGAGCTCACCCCACACCCAACACGAGTGGGGTCACCCAAAATCAGCCTGTCAGCACTGTCCCGGCAGCCAGTCGCATGCTACATTAATAAACAAATTTTGCACAGGCCAGCAAGCAGGATCGCTCACCAGCCACCCTCCTGAACTGGCCTATGGGGCCCCAGGATGATGCCATAGCCACAAGTCTGGAGTTCCTCAAAGTACCTGGTCAGCACAACTCAGTTAAACAATGGGCAAAAGACCTGAACAGACGCTTCACCAGAGAAGATGTACAGATGCAAGTAAGCATTTGAAAAGGTGCCCCACATCGTATGTCGTTAGGGAATGGTCCAATCCAGAAGACTGATGGCACCAAAGGCTGCTGAGCATGTGGAGCAGCAGAACTCTCATTCACTGCTGGTGAGAAAAATGGCGCAGCCCCAATAGGGAACCCTAATGCAGACTCTGGATTTCACTGGAAATGACGTGTCAGTGTAGCTGCGTCAGTTGTAACAAATGCACCAGTCTGGTGGGCGTGTTGATAACCGGGGCTGTGCACGTGGGGAGAGAGGACCTGTGGGAACGCTCTACTTTCCACTCATTTTTGCTGTGAACTTAAAACTGCTCTTACAAAATAACATTGTTTGTTGTTGTTGTTGTTTTTAAGTATCTGGTCAGCTCCACACATGACCCGGGCAGAGTGGGAAGTTGTAGAGTGCCCCAAGGAGAGAAATGGAACCAGGTCTCATGTGGGGCCAAGTGTGGGCTCCCTGTCCTCTCAGCTGGTCCCAGGAACTGAAGGGAAATTAGACAACTTGGAGAAAGACACTCTAGGGCTCGGGGCAAAGGGTGGTGTTGATGAGAACCATATTTTTTTATTGCTGGTGTAAGCACTTGTATTTTTCTGATTTTCCACTGGTTTGATAATAAGGGTAAAAGACAATAAAGCATACTTTTTAAGCTTTTGTTTAGAAGTTTTTTTTCCAATAAAACTTCCCCAAAAACCGATACAAAAAACTAACAAAAGAATTCCTGTTTTGGTTCAAGTTCATGATGGGTGGGAGGCACCATGACCACCACACCTATGTTCATGCCTTCCATCCACAAATCAGAAGCTCCATGAGGGCAGGCAAGGAAATGACTGTCCTTTCCATCCTAAATCCCTGGTGCCTAGCAGAGTGTCAAACACATGCAGGAGTTTAATAAATATTGAACAGAAATATACTCTATCAGTGTATGGGTTCTGGAGCCAGACTTTCTAGGTCTGAATCCCAGCTCTGCCACTCAAAAACCAAGTTCCCCAGCAAGTTACTGGCTCTCTCTGGGCCATGGTTTCCTCATCTGTAAAGTGGGGTTAAGAGTGATATCTGCCTTATAAGGTTGTTGAAGGAATTCATAGTTTAATACACATAAAGTGCCTGAACCAGACATGTTGTGTAGTGATCATACAATAATATCATGACTGTCTCCATCCTCATCATCATTATTCCGTGTTGATGAGGATAATCCCCATCACGGTTCCCTTCCCCTCTGAACCCATTCAGAACCCAGAGTCTCTGCACAGTTATCTCAGCCAAAATCCCTGCCCTCAGAGAGCTGACGTCCCATCTGGGAGGAGACACAGAACAAATAAATAAATATGGAATATGTCAATGCTGAGAAGAACAGAGTCTGTGGTCCCTAGTGCACCCTGCTGCCTCTGACAGGGATGGGAAAGAGTGGCCTCATAATAATTAATTTTATTTGTCAACTTAACTGGGCCACAGGGTGCCCAGATATTTGGTCATACATTCTGGGTATGTCTGTGAGGGTGTTGCTGGATGAGATGAACATTAAAATCCATAGACTGAGTAAAGCAGATTGCCCTCCCTAATGTAGGTCAGCCTCATCTAGTATACTATATATATATATATATATATATACACACACACACACACACACACACACATATATACATATATATATATTTCTGTATATGTACACATCTTACTGGTTCTGTTTCTCTGGAGAGCCCTAATACAGATCTGCCCATTGATGGTGCTGCTATTCTCCCAAGTGGTTAGAGAACTTTTCTCACTTTGCCCCTGACCCCCATGGTCATCCTCTGTCTCTGTGTGTTGAGAGGACTGCAGTGAGGTGATCTGGTGTCTACTCCAGCTCTGCAACCAGGATGACCATAGGAACCACATTAAAGTCCAATCATATCACAAGTGAAAACAGGCACCACCATGGCCCCATTTTCCCAGCCCCATGCCACAGTCATGACTGGTCCCTAAACAACCCCTGCGGATCGCTGCTACATTCCCCTGATGAGTCTTTCAGCCTCTGCCCTGGCCTTTTCAATGCACCCACACCATTTCTCCCAAGGATTCCATGGCCATGTTCTTCCTCTACTGTCAGCCCTGGTGGCCTCCTATCACCCACAAGGTGAAGTCCAAGCTATGTGACAGGGTCAACTACATGATGTGGTCCAAGGATCCATCCCTGCCAAGGTTCAGCCTCATCTCTGGACATTCCCCTTCTTAAACTTTCAGCTCCTGTAAAGTTAAACTGCTAATAGTACCCCATGGGTGCCAGAATATTTCTTGACTCCTCACCTTTCAGCTATGGTTTGTTCCCTGTGGCCCAGGGTGCCCTTCTATTGCCACACTCTTCTCTTAGACAATTCCTGCCCATCCTTCCACATTCTGCTTATCACCTTCAGGGCAACTTCCCTGATCCTGTACACCACTCCAGATTAGTTTGGGGGCCCCTTCTGTCTCTGTAATGCAATGATGAGTCTCCATTGCACTTACTCCATTTTCAATATCATCTTAATAGGCATTAATCCAAAGAGGTTCTTGGTTCCAAGCCCTGGATCCTGGCCCATAGTTGACACTAGCAATGAAGCAATGAGTCTAGAGCTGACCCTCACCTACACAGTCTTCTGATTTAAGACATAAGGACAACTGTAATCAAGGTAAAGGAAGGGTGATCTTTTCAGTAAATAATGCTGGGGAGACCAGAGAGCCAATGGGGGAAAATGAACTCCTACCTCTAATTTATACCATGCACAAAAATTAATTTTACCTCCACCTATCAATAATGAGGCAGCAGACCCCCTTCTCTTGCCAAAGCAATGTCAAAAGAAAAACAATCCAGATGACCCACAGGATCTAAATAATACAGAAACATCCCGGTTTCAACTGGAAATCACACATCATACCAAGAATCATGAAGATCTCAAGCTGCATGAAAAACAACAATCAATAGGTGCCAACACCAAGATGACAGAGATGTTAGAGTTACCTGACAAATAAAGCAGCCATGACAGAATGCTTCCAGGATCAATTATGAATACACTTGAAGCAAATAAAAAATAGAAAGCCTTTGCAATGAAATAGAAGATAAGAAGAACCAAATGAAAAATTTTAGAACTGAAAAATACAATATGAGAAATGAAAAATTCACTGACACCTTCAACAGAAGAATGGAAAGGACAGAGGAAAGAGTGAAGTGGGAGACAGAATAACAGAAATTACTGAATCTGAACAACACAGAGAAAAGAGACTGAAATAAAAAATAACAGAGCCTCAGGGACACAACAAAAGGAACCAAGAGTCAAGAAACACAACAAAAAATCTAATATTTAAGTTTCTGGAGTTCCAGAAGGAAAGGAGAAAGAGCATGATAGTGAAAAAATGCTTACAGAAATAATGGCTGGAAACTTCCTAAATTTGTGAAGAGACACAAACTTACAGATTCAAGAAGCTGAACAAACCGTAAATAGGATAAAGCAAAGAAATCCACACCAAGACACATACTAATTAAACTTCTGAAAACTAAAGACAGAAAAAAGTCTTCAAAGCACCAAAGAAAAACTGAGAAAACTGAAAGGAAAAATAGACAAGTACAGAATTAGAGTTAGAAATTTCAACACTTTTCTCTCTACAATTGATAGAACTAGACAGAAAATCAACAAGAATACTAAAACACTCAACACTGTCAACTCCCAGGATCTAATCAATATTTACAACACATTCCCCTCAATAACAGAAAAATATGCATTATTTTCAAGTGCTCATGTAAAATAGATAGACCATATCCTGGGCCATAAAGCAATCTAAAAAACTTTAAAAAATAGAAATCACACAGGGTATGTTCTCCAAACACAATGAAATCAAACTAGAAATCAGTAACAGAAAGATAACAGGAAAATCTCTGAACACTTGGAAACTAAACAACACACTTCTAAATTATCTTTGGATCAAGGAGGAAGTTTCAAGGAAGACAGAAAAATACATTGAACTTAATGAAAATGAAAATACAACACATTAGTGTTTGTGTGACACAGCTAAAACAATGCTGAGAGGAAAAATTATAGTACAAAATACCTACGATCAAAAAGAAGGAAAAGCCTCAAAACCATAGTCTAAGTTCCCACCTCAAGAAACTAGAGAAAGAAGAGAAAAATCAACCCAAAGAAAGCAGAAGAAAGAAATAATAGAGAACAGCAGACATGAATAAAATTGAAAAAAAATAAAATCAATGAAAAAAGAGCTGTCTCTTTGAAGAGAACAATAAAATGGACACACTTCTAGCAAGACTGATAACAAAAAAAAGGAGAAGATGCAAATTGCCAACATGAAGAATGAAACCGGGAATATCATTACAGACCCTGAAGACATCAAAAAGATAAAATAGAATACTATGAGCCACTCTACACACATAAATTTGACAACTTAGATAAATCAACTTCTTAACCACAACTCACCCAATATGAAATAGATAATTTGCATAGCCTTATAACTATTAAGGAAATTAAAGACATCATTTCAGAAATCTCCAAGCCTGGATGATTTTACTGGACAATTGTACCAATTCTTTGCAGAATAATTAACATGAATTCAAAAGCCATACATATGAGAAAGGAGAAATAAAATAGATAACATGATTATCACTGTGGAAAATCCTAATGAATCTACATAAACAATACCTCCCAGAAACTAATAAGTTAGTTCAGCAAGGTGACAGACAAGATAAATATACAAAACTGATTGTATTTCTATGTATTAGTAGTAAACATGTGAACATAAAAATTAAAAATACAATGCTATTGAAATCACTCAAAAATTAAATAACTAGGTGTAAATTTTTTTGATATACAGAACATGCATGCTGAAAACTACACAACCACTATGAAAGACATCAAAGAAAATCTAAATAAATGAAGAGACATACCATGTTCATAGATTAGAAGACCCAACATAGTAAAGATGACAGTCCTCCCTAAATCAGTGTTTAGGTATGGTTGATATACAGCAATTCCTGTCAAAGTTTCAGTAAGATTTTTTTGTAGATATACACAAGATTATTCTAAAATGTATATAGAAAAGAAAAGGTTTTAGAATAGCTAAAACAATTTTGAAAAATAAGAATAAAGTGAGAGCATTTAGTCTACTTGATTTTAAGCTTAATATATAGGCTTATATAATCAAATAATAATACAATAATCAAAAGTTCATGGTACTGGCAGACAAATAAACATACAGAACAATGGAACAGTACAGAGAACCCAGAAATAGATTCACAAGAATACACCCCACTAATTTTTAACAAAGATATAAAATCAATTCGATGGAGAAAAATAGCAGTTATAGAAAATGGTGCTGAAGCAACTGGATATCCATTGGCAATAAAATGAACTCCAACCTAAATTTCACACCTTTTACAAAAAGTAACTCATAATGAATTATGTACACGTGAAACTATAATACTTTTAGAAAAAAACAGAGGAGAAAATCTTCAGCATCTAGAAGTAGACAAAGAGTCCTTAGACTTGACTCTCGGAGCCGATCCATAAAAGGAAAACTTGATAAACTGGACTTAATCCAAGTAAAAATTCTGCTCTGCCAAAGACCCTGCTAAGAGGATGGAAAGACAAGGTATAGACTGGGAGAAAATATTTGCAATCCACAAATCCTACAAAAGAGAAGTATCCAGGCTATAGAAAGAACCCTTAAAACTCAACAGTGAAAAAGCAAACAACCCAATTAGAACATGAGCAAAAGATATAAAGAGACATTTCCCTGAAGAAGACACCTAGATGCAAATAAGTACATAAAAAGATGTTCGACATCATTAACCATTAGGCAACTACACATTCAAACTACAATGAGGTATCACTAGACACCTATCAGAATGGCTAAAATAAAAAATAATGGTATCAAGTGCTGGTGAGGATGTGAAGAAACTGGGTCACTCCTACATTGCTGGTGAGACTGTAAAATGGTACAGCCACTCTGAAAAAGTTTGGCAGTTTCATATAGCAAGAACTATGTGACCCAACAATTGAATTCCTGGGCAGTTACTCCTAAATAAATGAAGACTTATGTTCACACAAAAACTTGGACATAAATGTTTATAGCTGCCTTATTGTAATAGCAAGAAACTGGAGAGCAATCCACATGTTCTTAACAAGTGAGTTATTAAACAAACTAAGATTACTTGGCGATAAAAGGAAGAAACTATTGACAGACACAACAACCTGGATGAATCTCCAAAGAATTATGCTGAGGGAAAAAACAAATTTATTAATCCACTTATATAACATTGTTGGAATGACAAATTTATGGAGATGGAGAACAGATTAGTGGTTGCCAAAGGTTAAGGAGGGTGGGGGACACGAGGAGAGTAGGTGTGTGTATAAAAATGCAACATGAGGAATCCTCGAGGTGATGGAAACGTTCAGTTAATTCACTGGATCAATGTCAGTAGACTGGTCGCGAGGTTGTACTATAGTTTTGAAAGACGTTACCATTGGGGGGAAACTGATGAAAGAGTACACGGGATATCTTTGTATTATTTCTCACAACTGCATGTGAATTGACAATTATCTCAAAATAAAAAGCTTAATTTTTTTAAAAAGCCAAAAAGTTTAAGAAATCAAAAAGAGAAAAGCTGTCAAAAGACACTCCATCTAAAGACAGAGTGAAAAAGCAAGTCACAGAGTGAAAGAAGATATTCATGATACATAGATCCAACCAAAGACTTGTCATCAGAGTGTACAAACAGTTGCTAAAGATGAGTTAGAAAAAGACAGACAAAACCGAATGTGTTGTTGCTGTTTTGTTGTTGTTGTTGTTGTTGTTTGAGATGGAGTTTCACTCTTGTTGTCCAGGCTGGAGTGCAATGGCGCCATCTCGGCTCACTGCAACCTCCGCCTCCCTGGTTCAAGTGGTTCTCCTGCCTCAGCCTCCCAAGTAGCTGGGATTACAGGCATGCACCATTACGCCTGGCTAATTTTTGTATTTTTAGTAGAAACGGGTTTTCTCCATGTTGGTCAGGCTGGTCTCAAACTCCCGACCTCGGGTGATCCACCTGCCTTGGCCTCCCAAAGTGCTGGGATTACAGGCATGAGCCACCGCACCCAGCCCCAAATGTTCTTAAAGTGAGGGAAAGGCTTGAACAGGCAGTTCACAAAAGATGTTTAGATAGCCACTGGGAATATGAGAAGGTGCTCAATATCGTTAGTCATCAGAGAAATGCAGTTAAAACCATAATTATAGCACACCCAACAGAATGGCTAAAATTAAAAAAAAAAAAACGACCATACCAAATGTAGGTGAGGATGTGGAACAACCAGAACCTTCCTGCCTTGTCATTGGAAGCAGGAAAGGAAATAGGCCATTTTGGCAAACTGAGTGGTGGGATCTACTAAAGTTAAACAACTACAGTGCTCAGGCCAGCATTTTCAGTCCTAGAGAACAGTGCATGTATGTGTCCACCCAGGATGCGTACTGGAATGCTATACACGTTTTAGTAATGACAGCCCAAGGGCCAGGCACGTTGTGGCTCACACTTGTAATCCCAGCACTTTGGGAGACTGAGGCGGGCAGATGGCTTGAGCCCAGGAGTTCAAGGCCAGCCTGGGCAATATGGCAAAACCCCATCTCTACAAAAAATACAAAAATTAGCTGGGTGTGGTGGCATGTGCCTGTGGTCCCAGCTACTTGGGAAGCTGAGGTGGGAGGATCGTTTGAGCCCTTGGAGGTCCAGGCTGCAGTGAGCCAAGATCACGTCACTGCCCTCCAGCCTGGGTGACAGAGCAAGATCCTGTCTAAAAACAAAAACAAAACAAAACAAAACAAAAACAGCCCAATGCCAAAAACAATGAACAAACCCATGGTAAATTCATACAAAGAGAGACTACTCAGGAATTTTTAAAAATAAAATAAAAAATCATGGATACACACAACAAAATGAATGAATCTCAAAAAGTTCATGTTGCTCAAAAGAAACAAATAGAAAAGACCACATACTGGAGGATTCCACTGTTACGAAGTTCAAGGGCAGGCAGAACTCATCTACAGAGACAAAACTCAGATGAGTGGTGACCCGCAGTGGGGGCTATTGGCTGGGAATGGGCTCAGGGCAACCTTGCTGGGCTGGAAATCCTTACTACCTTGAGCCAGGTGGTAGTTGCATGGGTGTAAACGTAAGTTAATATCCCCTGGCTGTCCACCTAAAATGTGTGCATGCTACTTATATATGTTAAAACTCAACTGTAGAAAATAGTGTTCAATGGCTTTTAGGTGGATAAATGAGACACAGGGGAAGAGAAGGTGGGAGGGGCTGAGCTCCATGGGTCAGGAGAATCAAACCCAGACCAGAAACTGACTCGGCTATTAAAACCAGCACCTGTTTCCAGGGACCCAGGAGGCCCCAGAGACAAGGGAGCACCCTGCAGATTCCTGGGCAAAAATCCTGCCCGGCCACAGGGCGGGCTGGGCCACAAGACTGTCCGTGGATGTGGGCCCAGCTTTCCCCCACTTGCAGGAATGCCCAGGCTGGCGCAGGTCTCGGCCTGAACATGTGAGCTCTAGGGCGAGGCTGAGGCAGGGTGGAGGCCAGGGTGGGGGAGCCCAGCCCACGAGGGCTCTGGGTGGACACCCAGCAAGCAGGAGGGGCTCCGTGGGAAGGCCAGGAAAAAACAGTCCCTGGCAGAAAAACTCAGGTCTGCCCCAGGCTCCCCTATAGCTGGCAAGGAGCAAGCATCTAATAAATGTCTGCTGAGCTGCGGTGAATTCCCAGGGCATGGCGACACTCAATGGCTCCATTCCCAGGGAGCTACTCTATGAGTTGCCTCGCTGATTGATTAATGATCAGGCTTTGTGAAACAGTTTACAAAGCACTTCTGACAAATCAAACTCGGGGTTGAGATCTCGGCCCTACCTCTCAATAGCTGTGTAGCTGTGGGCAAATCACTTAACCTCTCTGTGCCCTCATGTCTTCAACTTAAAAAAAAGGAGGGATGATAACAGCACCCTACTTCCTAAGACTGGGTGAATTCATATGTGTAAAGCTCTTAGAATAGTACTTGGCACCCGTAAGTCACACAGGCAGTTAGTGGCACACGCAGGTCTCAAACCCATCTCTATCTGACTCTAGAATCACTACATAGCAGTTCACCATGACAGCCACTGCCCCGTCACAGCCTCTGGGCACTTCACATGTGGCTGGTCCAAATAGAGAGGTGTCGAATTCTGAAGGCTTTTTACAAAAAAAAAAGGTGTAAAATATCTCATTAATAATGCTTTATGTTACCTAGAAGAGAAAACGTGTAATGTTCCCACACAAAGAAAAGATAAATGTCGGGAGGCTGTGGCAGGAGAATGGTATAAACCAGGGAGGCGGAGCTTGCAGTGAGCTGAAATCGCGCCACTGCACTCCAGCCTGGGTGACGGAGCGAGACTCCGTCTCAAAAAAAAAAAAAAAGAAAGAAAGGAAAAAGAAAAGATAAATATTTGCAGTGGTGCATATCCCAATTACCCTAACTTAATTATTCCACATTGTGAACATTGATCAAAATGTCACGACTCCCAAATGCATACAACTATATCAATAAAAATATCAAAAAAGAATGCTTTATAGTAGTTATGTGCTGAGACAATTGCATTTTGGATCGATTGAATTAAATGAAATATATTATTAAAATACATTTTGCCTATTTGTTCTTTTTTTTTTAATGTGACTACAAGAAAACGTGACATCATGCCTTTGAGGTTCACCTTGGATTTCTGTCCGACACCCTGCCCCTGAGTCTTGTCTTTGACACTCTCTCTCTCTCCCGACTTTTAAGCCCCTTGCTTCTCCCTACGTGAGGCACTTTGTTTCCTCCAGGAGAAGCTCAATCCTGAAATTGTGCCCATCTCATCAAAACTCACCCCCTGCATAAGAGCAGCCCGATTTCTGGTGGTCAGAGGGTGTCCCCAGAAAAGAGGTTTCATGTCAGCAAACAGATCATCTTCTGCCAAAGGAGACAAAATGTGAATTGGGTGCCTCTGGGTATTGGCCACTAGCTAGACACGGGTACCCACCAGCCAGACATAGGTATCACTAGCCAGATGCGGGTATCCACTAGCCAGGCACAGGTATCACTGGCCAGACACAGGTATCACTAGCCAGACACGGGGTATCACTAGCCAGACACAAGTACCCACTGGCCAGACACGGGTATCCACTAGCCAGGCACAGGTATCACTAGCCAGACATGGGTACCCACTAGCCAGACACCGGTATCACTAGCCAGATGCGGGTACTCACTAGCCAGACATGGATATCCACTAGCCAGGCACAGGTATCACTGGCTAGACACAGGTATCACTAGCCAGACACGAGGTATCACTAGCCAGACATGGGTACCCACTAGCCAGACAGGGATATCCACTAGCCAGACAGGGGTATCCACTAGCTAGGCACAGGTATCCACTAGCCAAACACAGGTATCACCAGCCAGACACAGGTACCCACTAGCCAGACACGGGTACCCACTAGCCAGGCATGGGTATTGAGTGGAGGACTGCTATGGTCTGATTGTTTATGTTCCCCCAAAATTTCTCTGTTAAAATGCAAACCCCCAAGGTGATGGTGTTAGGAAATGGGGCCTTTCGGAGGTGATTAGCTTAGGGGGACAGAGCTCTCATGAAAGGGATGAGTGCCCTTATAAAAGAGACCCCATAGAGAAACACCTCACCCCTTCCACCCTGTGAGAAAGTGTGGTTTACAAACCAGCCTGCCCTCACCAGACCCTGAATCTGCTGACGCCTTGATCTTGGACTTTCAGCCTCCAAAATAAACATCTGTTATTTACGAGCCGCCCACCCATCTATGGTGTTTTGTTACAGCAGCCTGAATGGACAAAGGCAGGACGTAAAGCTCCTTGCACAAGTGTATGTATATACACAAGCTGCGTATATTAAGGTGCCCAGGGGAGGTGGGCGGCTGGCCCTGAGCCTCCCCATTCTCCTGGCTCCTGGCTCCTGGTCCCTTGCTCACCAGGCAGGTGGACCCCTCAGCAGAATCCAAACCACCCATTTGATGCCAAGGGACTCCCCAGCCCCCATCACGGCATGGAAAACTACATGCACAAGGGCTTCTGGGGACAATGGATTTAGCCAACAGAATCTTGAAAGAGCGCAGGACTCAACCCCATACTGCCTCTGACCTGCCCCTTCCCTCTCTCTGCCTCAGTTTCTCCATTTGTGCAGGGCAAGAGGTCTGGACCTGATGCTCTCTGAGGTCCTTACTGCCTATTGGATAAAATATAAAACAAAGAGCCATGGATGGAGTCTGGTGTTTCCCAGGCTGCAGCTGGGCTCTGGGCCAGGGCACACCCTCCGGACTCCATGGGCAAACAGATGGGGACAGTCAAATGGGCCACTTGGCAGAGGCAGGCTAGACAAGGCTGGGCTGGCTGGCACCAGGCAGGATGCCCCCATGGTCAGCCTGGGCAGCAGGGAGTGTCTGCAGGACGGGACATGCTTGGGGACCCACGCCTCCAACCCCGAGGTTCCCCCACCACCTTCCCTCCCTGGGCTCTCTCTCCAGGAATGACAGCCTCAGCAGCAGGCAGGCCCATGTCCCTGAGTGACCCCACCTAGGCTCAGGCCCAGGGCTGTGAGGCGCCAGCAGCTCATGGAAGCTCGCAGTGGGGTACAGGTCTGTGGAGACTCCAGCCAGCCACAAGCCATCAGCCTCATCCTCAGCCCTCCGTCTTCAGCTCAGAGGCCACTGGCTGGGGCCAGGAAACGAAGGGTTGTGGGATGACCTGCCCAGGTGGGAGCTGAGAAAGGCTCTGACACATGGCTGGTGCAGGGTGGCTGCCCTGGGTTCAGGTCCCAGACACTCTGCTTTCCAGCTGCACTATTTTGAACGAGCTATTTCCTCTTCCTGAGCCTCACTTTCTCCATCTGTGAAATGGGCATGATCCCAGTGTCTTGCTCTTAAGAGATGATGTCAGGACTACATAAGGAAATGAAATGCATGAAACTTTTGCTGAAAGACAGCTAAAACAAACTGATGATAAGAAAAGAACAGAAAAAAAACTGATCTGGTCTGTTCTTTCAAGAATTGCACCTCACACTGGGCATCAGGAAAGATACCTGATTTGAGAATCCAAGGTTCCTGCTGGAAGGAGACCCTTCCTTGGGCCTGTCAAGAAAGTGACCCGCATTTGCCCCACTGGGCACTCAGCCCCAAAAGGTGGAGACTTAGCATAATGTCAGAACCCAGACATTTTTTTTTCCTATTGGAAATTTTTATTATCTTTAAATCCAATTCTGAGGGTACGAAAGTCACAAATGTAGCCTCTGTGAGTCACGAGCCGTCGGCAGAAAAATGCTATTGAGACTTGAAGAGGGCGGCAGAGATCTCCAAAGACTGGGTGGGTTTCTTTAAGCCTCTCAGAAGTTCTTATTTCACAGCCAGCTGACATGCACATAAAGGAGCAAGACTTTTCCCAAGGAAATGTCTCACACAGCCAGGGCAAGGCTAGTCACCCCCACAGATGCCTGTGATCACTGCATCAGGCCTGCTGTCAGCTGTCCCGCTGGGAGGGCAAGGTGCCCATCCCCTCCTGGCCACCAAGGTGTTTGTTTCTTTGGGTTTCTACCGATGAGCCAGGGGCTGCTGATTTTCTTGGCTGTTTCTAAGGCCAAGAAATGTGTCGGGCAGCCTCGGGTACTGAGGCAGGCCAAAAGAGTTCGGGTGCCAGGCCCCAGACATCCAGCCCAACTGCCCAAGGCTGCTTGCTCCCAGTCACATTAGTGACAGCCCATCCCTCACCATGAGCCCTCGCCAGGCTCTGTGTGAAGGGCCTGATGCATGAGGTCTCATTGCAGCCCCACAGGAACCCCTCAAATTGCTATCTTTATGCCCATTTTGCATATGGGAAAACTGAAGCTCAGAGAGGTGAAATGACATGCCCAAGACCCCACTTCTACAAAGTGGTAGAGCTGGGATTGGAATGCATGTCTTTCTGGCCCAGTATCTGCCCCCTTCACCATGCTTCTGCCTCCTGAACTTAAGTCACTAAGAGTTATTTGCCAGCGACTACTACATGGATAGCCTCCATTAGGAACAGAATGGGGACAAGCGTGATCCCAGTCCTGAAGAAACTCGCGGCCTGACTGAATGAATAAGCGAAAGAATGAATAAACAAATGAATGATGTGGAGCCTCTGACAATAAACTGATTGAGTAAGTTTTCCTTCTTTGGAATCCTAGTTGCTCTAAATCAGCAGAATCCTGAAAATATTTAAATGTGCTTTTGGATCTGCCTGAGCCTGAGAAAAGGGCTTACTCAAGTGTCACGTTTTGGGGATAAGGCCCAGAAACAGGGACCAGGAGGCATGAAACAGGGCAAGAGGACAAGCCCATCTGAGGGTGTGTCTTACAGCTGGCGCTGCTGCAGAGAGCACACCTCGCCAGCATGAGTCAGGTGGCTGAGAAGCTCCCAAAGGCACTGCAGCAGAGAACCCCAGAGCAGAAAGGACAGACTGTGGCAGCAGGAGTGGGTGTTGTCAGATTTTTGTCCCCATGCAGCCAGCTGTCAGCAGAAGGGCTGCAGTAAGGAAGGTGGAGATGATTTGAGGCAGGACACAGAAAGTGTCCAACACAAGGCCCACTGGTGCATTTGTTCATTCTATCGATGTTTATACTAAACCAGATGTTGGAGACAAATAGATATGAGATGGACTGATGGATGGATGGATGGATGGATGGATGGATGGATGGATGATGGATGGATGAATGAGTGGATGGATGGACAGATGGACAAATGGATGGGTGGGTGGGTGGATGGATGGATGGATAGATGAGTGGACGGATGGACGGATGGATAAATGATGGATGGATGGATGGATGGATGGATGGATGGATGGATGGATGGATAGATGGATGGATAAATGGGTGGGTGGGTGGGTGGGTGGATGGGTGGATGGATGGATGGATGGATGGATGAGTGGATGGATGGATGGATAAATGGATGGGTGGGTAGGTGGATGGATGGATGAATGGATGGGTGGATTCATGCATGAATAGGTGGATAGATGATGGATGGATGGAATAATGTATAAGTATAGAGACAAATGAACAATTTGATAATTTACAGATGGATGGATATGTGGATAGATGGATGATGGACAGGTATATGTATATATGAATCAATGGATATATGGATGGATAGACGGGTTAATAAATGAGTGGATGGATGGGTGGGTGGTGGATGAGTGGATGGTTAAATGTATGGATGGATGGGCATATGAATATATGTATGTATGAACACATGGGTGGATGGATGGATGAATGAATAGGTGAATGGGTGAATGGGTGGGAGACCATGTGGGTGAGTAAGCGGATGGATGGATGGATGGATGGATGGATGGATGGATGGATGGATGGAAAGGCTGGTGATGGAGCCCAGATCCCTCTGCTATTAATAGCCCAGGCACCTCTGCACTGGGAATGAGTCCAAAAAACAAAAGGAGATCCTGAGCCAGGTTGGAGCTGGAAAACCAACAAGACACCCTGAAACAAATCTTTATGTCTGATGCAATTGGCTTGGGGGCTGGGAGGTGGAAGGTGGCCTTCAGCCAGGAGACATAACTTATCTCCTGATGGGCCTACAGAAAAGCCTCCCAGCTCTGGAGCATGTGGGCCAGGGTTTTAATCTCGGCTCCCTTTCTTTGAGGCTGGCTGCATTACCTTGAGCAAGTCACTTGAATTCTCCAAGTCTTGTTTGCCTCATATATAAATGAGGATAGTAGGAGTTCCTGCCCTTGGCCATCTCTGCTGCAATCGTGTCCCCCTGTGGAGGAACTCTCATCTCGTGGTATACCTGGCAGCCCCTTCTCTGGGTGAAGAAACTGGACCTTGAAGTGCAGAAAGTTCTCTTAAGATCCCAAGATCATATCCCAGACTAGAATATCTGGTCACCAATTCTACCACTGGTCTACAGTGATAGATTAATGGGTAGGCCAGTGGGATTTGGAGCCCCAGCTGTGATTCTGAATATGACATGGGCTACTCCAAGACACACATGGAGTCTTTAAGAATACCCCATGGCCTGCTCCAAGTCTGGATTCATCTGTATTCTATTTACACCTCCAGATGTTGACTATCACTGAGTGGAAGGTGGCTACATCACCAAGGGGCATAATCCAGAGGTGTTCTTAGAAAATGAGATGAGCTGTCCACTTCCCAAATGGAGTATGCCAAAGGCACTTATGGACTGGGAGCCCTGCAAGGGGAACAAGAGCCACTCCCATTAAGGCAGAAAGGTAGGGAGGGAGAGATGAGTTTGTTAATTGATCAATTGATTGGCTATTGAATTGGCTAGTTGGTTATTTAACTGGTTGGTTGGTTAGTTGGTTATTTAATTGGTTAATTAGTTAGTTGGTTGTTAGGTTGTTTAGTTAGTTGCTTATTGAATTGGTTGGCTGACTGGTTAGTTGATTGGTTGGTTGGTTGGTTGGTTGGTTGGTTGGTTGGTTGGTTGGCTGAATGGTAATTTAACCGATTGGTTGGTTGGTCCAAATGGTAAAAGTGATCGTCATCCCTGGAGTTTGCCAGACTGGCTGCGTCATCAATTCATTCCTTCATAGTCAGGCAGTCATTCATTCAATGCATTCTGACTGCCTCCTGGGTGAACATTCTGGTAGCAGTGAAGTCTACCAGCTCCCACCCAGGCACAAGCAGCGTGTGGAGCCACAAAACCAGATTCTGTGAGTATGGACAGCCTGTCTGCTGCTTCCCCCTGTGGCCTGGCCCAAGTCACAGGGAGTCAGCCCAAGTGGTCAAGCTCTGAAGCCTTGATCGTGTGCCTGTCTCTCTGGGGCTCAATTTCTTGGTCCATGAAGAGGGGGCAACATGGGCCTCTCTCTTCTAGGGCAGCTGTAAGGGCAGAGGAGATGGTGCCTGAAGCTCTCTGGGCTCACAGACGAGTGCTCTGGGTGGCAGCAGTGGAAAGGACCTGCTCTACTTGAAGGAAACCTGGAAATTGAGAAATGTTTCCTTCAAAAATGATTTTAGGACTGTTGGCAATGGACCCTGTGTTCATTTCCTGGGGCTGCTGGAAGAGATTGCCACGAACCAGGTGGCTTAAAACAACAGAAATTTGCCCTCTCACACTCCTGGAGGCCAGGATCCTGAAATCAAGTGATACAGTTTGGCTGTATCCCCACCCAAATCTTGAATTGTAGCTCCCATAATCCCCACATGTCCTGGGAGAGACCTAGTGGGAGGTAACTGAATCATGAGGATGGGTCTTTCCTGTGCTCTTGTGTTGGTGAGTAAGTTTCACAAGACCTGATGGTTTTATATATGCACATGCTCTCTCTCTCTTGCCTGCCGCCACGTAAGACACGACTTTGCATCTCCTTTGCCTTCCACCATGATTATAAGGCCTCTCCAGCCCCGTGGGACAGTGAGTCCATTAAACCTCTTTTTCTTTATAAATTACCCAGTCTCAGGTATGTCTTTACTAGCAGCATGAGAACAGATTCATACATCCAGTGTGGGCAGAGCATTCCTCATGCCACCTCTGCCCCGCCCCACCCCTGGCAGTTCTTGGGAGGAACCTTCCCACCTCCTTCAGCTTCTGGGGGCTCTGAGTTCCACGCCTTGTAGCCACATCACCCCCATCCCTGCCTCTGTCTCCACATGGCCTTCTTCTTTGTGGCTGGGTCTTTTCTTTTGTCTTTCCCAAGGACATTTATTGTATTTACTGTCCCGTCCCCCAATATAGGATGACCACATCTCAAGATCCTTACTTAACTATATCTGCAAAGACCCTATTTTCAAATAAGGTTACATTCTGAGGTTCCAGGGGGACATGAATTTTGGCGGGAACACCCACTATAGACACCCAGGCAGGGATGGGCAAGTGACCCACCCAGCGGCCTGGAGCCAGTAGGGGACCACCTACTCTTCCACTAGGCACAGCAAGGTCCCCTCCTGGCCCACCCAGGCTGACAGCCCCAGCCCCCAGCTCCGTGGCTCCTGTTGCTTGTGGGATGCACCATCCCCTCCCAACAGCAGACATGGAGTGGGGCAAACTTGAGTGGTCCTTGGTGGGTGGAAACTGCCAGATGGAATGAGTATGAGCTACACAGCCACCGACAAGTGGGCATGGTGGTCCACTGCCAGGCATCAGGAAAGCAAAGTCAGACAGACCTCCAAGCATGGGCAAACCTTGGGGTCAGTCCGTAAAGAGAGGCACGGTTCCTTCAGGTGGGCCTGGTGGCAAGGTGGCCACTGCAGACAGAGAGGAGGGCCCCTGCAGAGCCAATGGGCCATGTGCTCAGAGCTGGTGGTGGGTGCAGTGTCCACACCAGGGAGAGGAAGGGAGATGAGAGCAGAGATGTCACCAGGATGCTAAGCTAAGGCTTTGGGCTTGATCCAGGGATATTCAGGGGAAAGGCAGGCTCAGAGCCTCTCACGCCATCCTTCGGCCACCCCCACTTTGGAGAATGGATGGGGACTAAGGCAGAGAGACCCATCAAGAGGCGATGTCTGTGTGAGCCACACTGGGTTGCTGCCAGCACGATCCAGGATCCAGCAGGGATGGCAGGCAGGGAGGAATAATCCCCTCGGGGGACCACAGTCCTGTCTGCATCCGGGGCTGGGGGTCCTGGAGCCCCCAGGGCAGGAGGGCGGCACATGGATCATCTCCTGGAGACAGGCCCTGGCTCGGAGACACGAGCCCCCGTCACACGCCGAGCACAGCCACGACAAATATTTCACCGGAGAGACTTCCTCCACAAGGGGGAGAAATGCCCAAAGGTCCCTTTGTCTTAAAACATTAATGTCCAATTTTAAATTGGGTTGGGGGACGGAGGAGGGGAAGAGGGGAAGGCGGGGGCGGCAGAGCCGTCACTGGGCATCATTCATAAGCCACACACTGGGCCCTTCATCGGGCCCAAAACTCACCCTTGTGGCTACGCAAAGATTTATTGAAGCCTCAGCGTGGGCTCATTTATTTTCCTCCAAACTGATTTGAAAAGACCGTTTGCATCTGCCCTGGAGAAAAAAAAAAATGTGCATATTTGGCAAACTTTGTTTGAAAAATCTGCTTGTCCCCAAAGAAGTGACTTCGTGTTTGGTCGGGGGCAGGGGCTGTGTGTGTTGGGGAGGGACTGAGGCTTGCTCCTTCCCTGTCATCTGCCGGCCAGGGAAAGCACCCAGAGCATGAACTCAGACATCCTCTCCTGCACACTGGGACCTACAAAGCCGTTACATGCGGGCCCTTTGCTCAGAGACCAAGATCTCCTTGTGACTTTTTCTAGCTCTCTCGGTGGCATCTGTGCCCAGACAGCTACAAAGTGCAAAGAAAAGTGTAAAACAGAGTATGGAAAAATAGACAATAATAAATTCAAATATCAGCTCACTTTGAGAAAGGAGTAAATGCTCCATTTGCCCCCTTCAGAAAAGAGAAATGTCATTCATGAATAAACCTTGACCCTCTTCATAACCTGAATATACAAAGAGCTCTTACAAATCAGTAAGAACAAGAAACACAATAATAGAAAAATGGACAAAAGATGTAACTGGGACATTCATAAAAGGAAAGTGGGATCAGTAAATACAGGTAACAAAATGTTTCACTTACCAATAATCAAACTTAAAGCATTCCTCCAATCAGTGTAAGCATAGACAACTAAAATATCATTTTGCACTTACCAAATTGGCAAAGATGTGAAAGAACAGTGGTGAAATTTGGAGAGGAGAGGTACAGGTGGTGGGACCTATCATGGTAACCCCTTTGTGGAGAGCTCATTGACAACAGGTATCCACAACTCAGACCTAGGCAAGCTCTTTGACCCAGCAACTCCATGGAATTCAGAGGTTTGGCTCCAAGGGGCATGAAGCCTTATCTAAACTCCCCAGAGCATGAGACTGGCTCCTTACTGTGGTCTCCAGGCATGCACTTGCCCCTCAGCGGGCAGCAGCCCTGGCCACATGCAGCCTTGCATCCCAGGAAGCTGTGGACACGTGCCTCTCCCCGACAGTGGATGGTGTCTGGGCTCTGGGTCTGGTGGCTGCAGAGACTCCTGTGAGCGGTGGGTGGAAGCCACAGGTAGCTTGCACTTGGGTCTGGAGGAAAGTCCAGGAACCTTGGAGAGCAAGGAGCCCAGCCAGCTGCAGGGAGGCAAGCAGAGCAGGCCTTGGTCTCCTTCGACACAGATGCCTCTGCACAGCCTCACCTAAAGCAAAGCTCATTCCCCCAAGATCACAGCAGCCCCACCTGCCACCCCAGAGTCGTCTACCCCTGCAACAATGACCTCAGAACCTCAGTGCTGGAAGGACCCACAGAGAACACCCATGCCAAGCCCCTGGCTGACAGACAGGGAAATAGAGCAGTGACTCTCTCAAGGTTGTCCCAGCCATGAGTCAGCGTCAGGGGCCTGACAGCCTCAGACTCTCAGACGTTTCCCAAAAGGGATCACCAGAGGCCACGTGTCACCCTGCTGTTCACAGGGGTTCTCAGGCCACCAGCTCCTCCCACAGTGTGGCCCTGCCTATCAATATAAATGTGTCACTCATGAACGTTTATGCTCAAGTCCCCATTGCTTGGGGACACAAGGGAGACTGAAGTAGACAGGCTTCTGCCCCACTAGTGGGAAATGGCACCATGTCCAGGCCGACGGAGCCCAGACAAGGGTCTGCCCTGGTTTGGAAGGTCAGGGAGGACTTCCCTGCAGAGAGGTTGGGGGCTGTGTTTGAAGGAAGAAGAGGGCCTATGTGGGGTCTCCAGGCAATGGAAGACCCTCCTGAGGCGACACCTCCAAGCCAAGCTCTGCAATCTGGAGTGGCTCCCTTACCTGCGACTCCGCGGGCACACCCTCCTGAGCTCCTGCTACGCACCTGTGCATCCAGCTGTCCACAGAGGAGCCTCCCTGCCTTCCGATGGCTGGTGTCACCACAGTCTTGCCATGAGCCTGGCACCAGAGAGCTCTCCACACACCTCTATTCTTACACCGTTCTCATCAGATTCATTTTACAGATGAGAGGACTGAGACACGGAGTGTTGAAGTTTCCCAGGGTCACGCAGCTGGGAAAGGGGAAGTAAGAATTTATCTGGCTCTAAAAGGCATTCTCTCTGCCCTGACGTCTCCTGCTTCATGGTCCCTGCCAGCCCTCCTGGCTGGACCTCTAGGTCTATAGCCTGCAAGTCTCCGGGATCCAACAGGCTCGGAGTGAGGGGGCACCTGTGCCCTTTCTCTTCCCCGCCACCTCGCCACAGGCTCCCCACCCTCCCAGGCCCGCAGAAGGGCGCTCCTTATGGGAAGCCCACCTGGATGCCAGCCATTCAGGGGTGGAGGCTCTTGGGTGCACGCCCAGGAGCCCACGGGTGTGGAGCAGGCCCCGGGTGTCTCGTCAATCCTGTTTTAAGCCATTGGCCTTTCCCATGGAAGATGTTGAGGAAGACAATAAAGACAGCGACCCAGGGCAGAGGTGGGAGGCGGCAGTCAGGAGTGGAGTGGAGAAGGGTCTTGGGTGGGGTGGGGAACATGGAGGGAAGTGGTTGTCCCTTGGGGTAACAGGCACCCACCTCTGCCAAGCCTGAGAACATGGTCGGCATTTAGTAATTGCTTGGTGATTGATTTAAGATTACTCCCTGCCCCGAAAAAGAGGCACATCCACTATGTACGTGATGGGTGTGACTGAGGAAGGTACTTGCTCTCTGATACCTCCTACGGCACAGGACGATGGGGAGGGCCTGGGCCCAGGTCAGGGGGTGGACACCAGATCCAAAGGCCGGCCCCCAGCACCAGCTGCAGACCTGTATACAGAAGGCACTCAATACTTGCTTGTCAAGTGAACGCGTAAGCTAGGTGTACCTGCCCTTCTTCCCCACAAGGGGATGGCAGTTTATTCACCACTGAGTCCCGAACCCTGTGCCTCACGCAGAGCCTGCACACGGCGGGTGCCCAGGAAGCCCCTCTTGCCCTGTGTCTATGGATCTTATGACTCCAGGCACCAAGACCGGGGGTTGTACCTTCTTTAGGGGCACACGTCCCCCACTGCCCAGAGCCTGAGGCAGAGGCGTGTCCCAGCAGGAGATAGTCGCATTCATTCAACCAGCAGCTCCTGAGGGACAGACAGTCCCCACACCTGATCCACCTGTCTTCCCAGAGTCTGCATACAGGGGTTCCCTGGGAGACCCTGACTGCTGAGTCCTGTTGGAGGGAACAGCCTCCAGTCAGAGCCCCGACCATGCTGCAGGGTCTGCAGGGACCCCACAGAGTCTCCTTGGGTGGCATGAGAGGGAGAAGACCCCTCCCATAGCGGCGGCTTGCCAGGGGGTCTCTGACACCATCAGCCAAGACACCTGTCTGTGGAGGAGCATGATTATTGTTGGAGAGCATGGAGGGAGCTCAGTCACCAAACAGATGAACAGATAAACGAAATGTGGTCTCTTCACACATTGGAATAGTATTGAGCCTTAAGAAGGAAGGAAGCTCAGACACACTACAACACGGATGAAGCTAGATGACATTTGCTGGGTGAGATAAGCCAGACATGAAGACACACATGCCGTACAATTCTGCTCACATGAGGTGCCCAGAGAAGTCAAATCCACAGACACAGAAAGAAGAACAGAGGTTACCAGGGGCTGGGAGGAGTTGCTGTTTAATGGGTACCCAGGTTTTGCTGAGGACTCTGGAAATGTTTGGGTATAGGGAGCAGCAGTGGCTATACCTCATCATGAATGGATGAAATGCCACAGAGTTGTACACTCACAACTGGCTAGAATGATAAATACTATGTTATATTTTACCACAATTTAAAAAATAATAGTGGCTGGTCATGATGGCCCACACAGGTAATCTTAGCACTTTGGGAGGCCAAGGCAGGCAGATCACCAGAGGTCAGGAGTTCGAGACCAGCCTGGTCAACATGGTGAAACCCCGTCTCTATTAAAAACACAAAAAATTAGCTGGGTGTGGTGGCTGGCGCCTGTAGTCCCAGCTACTCTGGAGGCTGAGGCAGCAGAATCTCTTGAACCCCGGAGGCGGAGGCTGCAGTGAGCCAAGATTGCGCCACTGCACTCCAGCCTGGGCAGCAGAGTGAAACTCAGTCTCAAAAAATAAATAAATAATAAAACTAGTAAGGCAGGTGTGGCCTCAAACCAGGCTTCACTAGGTAGGAGCTGTGGGGCTGTGGGCAAGTCACTCAACCTCTCTGTTTCCTGCATGTAGCATGAGCATCACAGCAGCGCCTCCCTCCGGGGCACCTGTGGGAGTCACCTGCACAGGCGTGTGCCAAAAATCACACATGCCATCCATCGGATGACAGTGACGGGGCCTCACTGGAGCCAGAAAGACTGGGTGAGCCTGGATTTGGACTCCCAGGCTCACAGTTCAGTCCTGACGTCACCTCTCAGCTTGTGCCTCTGTGCCTGGGGCTGCAGTTTTCTTATCTGTCCAAGGGCAGGCTTAGCACCTGTCCCATCACCTCACAGGGATGGCAGGAGGTGCCGGGCAGGCTGGTTTCATAAGAAGTTCCAAGACCAGGGACAGCACCTGCCTTAGGGGCACACGTGCCCCACTGCCCAGAGAGCCCAAAGCAGAGACGCCTCCCAGCAGGTTGTGTCCACGTTCATATTTGTCTGACCAGCAGCTCCTGACGGACGGGCAGGCCCCACACTTGATTCATCTGTTTTTCCCACCCCCAGTGTAGAGTGAGTGCATGAGCAAACACCTCTTTTAGCTCAATACATTCTGTCCCCAAACTCGGAAATGCTGTGCCATTCAGATGGAAGCACAGTGCTTCAGAAGAGCAGATTCCTTCTCTCAACCAGGAAGGTGGGCCGTGAAAGGGCACAGAAGGAAATGTTTTGTGTGGCTCCCGAACCCCATAACAGGCCAAGAGAAGAAATAGGGAGAAAGAGACAGACAGAGGGAGACAGGGTGATAAAAGGAAAAGGAGGAGAAAGGAAAGAAAGAAGAAGGAAAAAGGAGAGGCCGGGCGTGGTGACTCACACCTGTAATCTCAACACTTTGGGAGGCCGAGGTGTGTGGATCACTTGAGGCCAGGAGTTTGTTACCAGCCTGGGCAAAATGGCAAAACTCCATCTCTACTAAAACTACAAAAAAATTAGCTGGGCGTGACGATGGGTGCCTGTGGTCCCAGCTACTCAGGAGGCTGTGGCAAGAGAATCGCTGGAACCCAGGAGGCAGAGGTTGCAGTGAACAGAGATTGCACCACTGCACTCCAGCCTGGACCACAGAGCGAGACCCTGTCTCAAAAAAAGGAAGGAAGGGAGGGAGGGAGGAAGGAAGGAAGGAAGGAAGGAAGGAAGGAAGGAAGGAAGGAAGGAAGGAAGGAAGGAAGGCAGGCAGGCAGGCAGGCAGGCAGGCAGGCAGGCGGAAAGACGGAAAGAAAGGAGGAGAAAGAGAGAGAGTTAGAGAAACCAGAATGAGCTAAAGACCCACCCATCAACATGTGTTTCCCTGTGTTATTAAAACACTTTGTCTTTACAACTCAGAAAATTAAAAAAACTCTGCCAGACCCAGGCTCTCCACATCAGTATTCATGACATCTGTCTTCTCCTATAAAACTCTCTGAATGAAGCCTCCCCTAGTAGAAAACGACTCTCTCCTCTCTGCCCGCTCTTTCTTTCCCCTTCAAAACAGATTGCGAGACAGATGATTGCATTGTTTTGTCCGATTTCCATCTGAAAACTCCCCTCCGTGTTGGCCACTGGGCGCCCCTATTAAGGCCCGGGCACTGAGGGGCCACGTGGGGTGGCCGAGCCTCTGTCGCCCGCTCCCTGGGGCCTTTCCATCGGAAGAGGAAAAAGGACCCAGCAGACAAAGGTGCGGGACATAAATTAAGCCCGAGCTTTTTAAGTTCAAACTGAATTTTCTTTATTTTTTCACAGCTGTCAGAGGAATCGGGTAGAACTCCAGTAACGCATGTTTAATGTATTAAAAAGTGGGGGGGAAGCAAACCGTCCACTCCGAATGTTCCGTCCGCCGACTTGCATTGGGAACATTATTTCGGGCCAGTGAACTCCAAGCAAGTCAAGTGTAGAGACATGGACAGGGGCCAGGGACCCCCCACCAGAGGCTGTCATATCTACTGAAAGCCCACTTGTCATAGCTGGACGGGGGCAGGAGGGGGACAAACGTCTCAAAGTGCTGGAGACTGCCGCCAAGTCGGCTGGCTTCACCGAGGCTGGCTGGCTGGAGCTGGACAGCCCACGAGGCCTTATGGACCACCATCCCATCCCAGCCAAGCTGCGGCTGGCCACCTCACTCCAGGCCCTTCCTTGGGCCCATGGGGAGGGAGGGCTCTCTGGAACCCAGGCCTGGTGACGCAGCCAAGAGAGCGAGCTTTATACACAAGCGCCAAAGGTCGCTATGGTTAGGTCAAAAGACATGATGGGGAAACTGAGGCAGGGAGGCCAAGGGCTTCCACCCAGCCGGGGTCCTTCTCCCTGCGCAGCGTGGCCCAGAAGGAGCAGGAGAGGACGCGAGGCAGATTGGAGTCCCGGCCATGGCTGAGCAGACATGTGACCCTGAGCGAGTTGCCAGGTGACCAAGCTCGCCTGTGCCTCATGTTTGAGCTTTGAGTGAGGAGCCCACACTGCTGGCCGTGTGAGCTGTCATCGGCCCTGCTACTGTCATGACCGCCACGAGGCCTCAGGAAAAGAGGAGGAAAAGAGGACAGTGTGCCTTCCTCCCTTGGCAGCCGGGACACACCCCACCTACCAGTCCTCACCAAGTGCACAGCCCACAGGGCTCCAAATTCAGCCTTTCCCCAGGCCAGTGACGAAACCCCGGGGGCGGGGGGAGAAAAACAGCGTCCCTTCAATAGCACGTGTTCACCACCCCTTCCTCAACACCACATCCCCCGGCGAATCACTGTCTGGGAGAGGGGTTCGCTCCAGCCAAGGTCAAGGCAGGTTTCCCAACCAGACTGGCTGAGTGAGTGCCCCGCAACATGGCCAGGTCTGATTCTTGCGCCGACAAAAGCTGACCCTCAGCGAACATGAACAGCTTCTCCAGCACTGACTTACTCAAGAAAGGTCATCTCCTCACCCCCTTTCCAGATACAGAAGCTGGGGCTTGAAGAAACTCCGTGGCTGACCCAGGAGCCAGGGTTTAGCTCTGAGGGTATTTCCTCTGCGTGTCTCACCCACCGTAAGTGGGCCGGAACCATCTGCCCTGGACACCTGTGCCATCGGAAGCCACTCCTTCTGCTGGTCATTCACTAACTCCCTCCAAGGCCCTGCTGCTCTCCCTCCACCCTCCAGTAAGCAGCCCAGGTCAAACAGAGCAGGGTGGAGATGGAGGTCCCCCCTGCCACCCGAGCCCGCCAAGGCCATGAGGACTCTGCCACACCTTCCCACCTTGCATCTCCAGGCAGGATGGTATCTGGGGCCTCCGCCGTGCACACCCAGCCCCGCTCCCAGGCACCCCACAGCAGTCAGACTTGGACCCGTTGAAATCTACTCATGCCAGTCAGATTAAACAGTGTCCCCCCAACAGGGCCCCATGACACAACCGTCAGGGCCTGTTCACTCAGGGAGGAGATGACCTCTGCTCCTGCCTGCACAGACCCAGAGGAACAGAGCTCCTCCACCCAGCCCCGGGCAGCCATGAGTCCGGGCCTCCCTGAAAGGTGCTGGGTGGGCCCCACCCCCCAGCACCATCCTCCCACCTGAGATCCCTTTGGGCCCACGCGCCTAGGACTCAGACCAAGGGCAACGTTTCTAAAAGAACCCTGGACACTGCTGTGCCCTGGCCTCAGGTGCAACCTCGAGCACATCCTGGCTCCTTCTGGGCCTCAGTTTTACTGACTGTAAAACGGAACAAACATCTCCGGTGCCCCCCACCCCATAGGGTCACAGTGATTCTAAATGAGCAAAGTAGAGGTCCCTAGAAAATCATCAGTCATGATCTGGCTGCTGTCCTGAACACTCACCCGGGAGCCCAGAGAGAAAAGGCCAGGGTGCCCTGGGCTGAGTATTCCCACTCCGTGTCCTGAGGGCAGCACAGCCCCAGCTTCCCAGGGACCCCAAAAACACCCTTCTTTCTGGGCCTCTGTGTCAGCATCTGTGCAATGAGGGGTCATTTCTAAGGTTCTTCCAGTTTTAACCCTTTTCTTGTTTAGGGAAAAAAAAAAGTGCGGCTCGAAGCCAGCACTCATTTAATTTTACGTAAACACACTTCTTGAGGCTGAAGCAAATCTGACTGCTTTTCAATGAGAAAATAAAACATAAAAACTGTTCTTGGAGTCATTTCTAAACAGAACTAACATCAGACTCGCGTGAATCATCAGAATCATCTATTTTGGAAAAAATGGATTCGTCAAATCAATCTTTGGCCAACAAACATCCGAGAACAACCACGCGTAGGAATTCTGTGTTTTCTAGGATGTGACATTTTCAGCGATCGAGAATGACTCTATTTTGTAAATGGAAATGCCGCTACTAGAAACAGAATGCTATGAGTAGGATATGACGTCTTTTGTTTCCAAAGTCAATATACTAGAGCGATGCAAAAATAATAATAAAATCGAGCTATTTCGTGGCGGAGTTATCTCGGGGTAAACACTGCAGTCGCAAGCCACTGGTGAGTACTCTCAGGACAAATGGGAAAAGGCTTAAACTCTGTTTTCCTCTGACTCAAAACCCACAGGGTCCCCAAAGTGGCCACTTGCTGCTGCTGAGGGTCGCAGCTGGTTCCACCTCAACCTCTTTGACGCGAATGCACCCCGGGGCAGCTCACACCCCTGTGGTCGTCCTCCGAATGCCAGGCAGTCTCAGTGAGGAGCTTAGGCCAGCAGCTCGCAACGGGCAGGCAGCATCTCAAAGAAAACGCCCACAGTGCATGGGTGCCTGCCATGCTCAGAGGCCCCTGATGGAGCTGCCACAGGGACTGGGCAGTGTTCACAGAGCCTGGACCTAGTTCAGCTTAGAGACCAGGAGCTGGGGGGAAAACACCAACCCCCGGGGCACCGACAGCCTGAAACCATCAGGAGCAAAATCCACACACAGTGGGGAGAAGAACTACCTGGACCCACCAGAGCCCCTCTTGGGAGGTTGAACTCGAGACGGCAGGAGCAAGAGCCGCCAGGGAAGGCGCCCCGAGGGAGGGCGGGTCACCGGCTCTGTTACCGTCCACACTGCCATGTCCAGGGTGGTCAGCGCCGGCCCAGCCTGGTGTGGCACATCAGGAGAGAGAAAGGCTGGGTGCAATGACAGGTCTGCCTGAGGGTGAGAGGGGGCCCTCTGCTCAGTGAAATGCCAGCCAGGGGGGTGAGAGGGAGTCCTCCATTCGGTGAAATGACAGCACTGTCTGAATATGGCCTGCTTGATGGGCAGGGCACTGTGGGAAACTGTCCGTGGCTTTCTGCCAATCCCCCCACTTTACAGATGAGGACAGCGCAGCTCATGGAGGGGAGGTTGGCTGAAATCTCAGAGCCAGTAAAGCTAGGGACTGTGAGAGTCGAGTCCCCGCCACTCACCCTGCCCTGCACAAGCTCCTGCAGTACCAGGAGGACCAGGGACACCAGAGGCAGGCAGAGAGGTGATTATCGTAGGCTTGAGCACAGAGTCACCCCAGCACAGGGAACCAGGGCAAGGCAGGGCATAGTTCCGGTTGAGGAGCCACTTGGACCACCTGCCAGGCCCCTAGGTGGTCCTCCTCCCCCGACAGGCTCAGCTGTGAGGCTGCCTTAGGTGTCTGAGAAGCCAACCTTGAACTCCGCAGCTCCATGTATGGCTCCGCAATGAAGCAGGTGACAGCAAGCACCCAACCTTGGTGAGCCTCAGACCTCCCCCCAGGTAACCCCTGGCTCCCTCAGGGCTGCGGGCACCTTCTCTACAGCTAGGGACTTCTCCAGGCCTCTCTCACCTGCCTCACGCTGGCTCAACCTGCAGCCTGGCTTTGGACATCATTCTCCCGGGAAGCATTCCCTGACCCCTGAGAGCAGGACATGGGCCTCCTCTGGACTCCCCTACCACCTTCCCTGCCACCTAGAGGAGCCACTTCTGCCCTCCACGTTCCCTTCCCCTTTGCAGGACAAGGGCAGAGACTGTGTCTGCTTCTCCCCTAGGGCCTAGAACAGTCTCAAAGACACAGCCGACCAAGGCACATTCCCAGATCCCAGAGCCAGCAGGCTGAGGAAGGACACGGCCTGCAGATGAGTGGACAGTAGAAAAGGCCCAAGTTGTGAGGTCTTGCAGACCCACTTTGGGGTCTGAGGAGTTTGAGGAGGTACAGTCAAGTCATGTGCCTTTCAGGGGTCTGTGTCCTCATCTGTGGTCAAGATAGCAATGCCTGTTCCCAGCAGATCATAAGTCACATGAATGACGTTTGCAAAAATCCCCAGCAAAGTGCCTGGCACAAGTATGCACCCCGCCAAACATGTATGCACACATGTGCACAGACATGGGACAGACATGGGCATGCACACACAAATACACTTGTGTACACATGCAGGTATGTACACCTGCCCAGACACACGTGTGTGCACACAAACGCACACACAACATGAACACATTTGCAGTGTATGCGTGTGTGCACGCATGTATAGCCACACACATGTGCACATATACATGCCTACAAAAACACACATGCACATATGCACACACATATGCACACACACACATACGGACACACGCACACCCATTAGCTACTGCTCCTCCCCAGGATGAGAGAGCCCTTGCTGCACTCATCCACGGTTTTCAGCTTATGGTGTGGGGGTTCTCCCAGGGCAAGTCTCTTTGCAGAGAAAAGACAAATCCAGGGCTCACCCCTCGTCCTCCTGAGCTGATGCCCTTCCTCCAGAAAACTCCGCCTGTGCCCCCAGCTCAAGCGAGGATGTCAGCTCAGATTTGGGCATTTCCTAGGGCAGGTCCGGCTGTAAAATCTGACACTCAGAGTCCCGGTGCCATTGGAGGCCAGAGACGTTAATTGCTTTTCTGAATGACACTTTTAGGGGCTGAGGGCATAACTGGGCTGGGGCTGTCAGGCCTGAATGGAGCCAGCAGAATCAGCTCCTTGCGTCCTCCCTGGAGAACAACAAGAGGGCCTCCAGCCCAAGCCTCTCCTGCCGCGTGCTGACCGGTGCCCTGCCTCCCTGCCGGGAGACCCCCGCGGAAGGCCCCTGCGCCCTCAGACAATAGCAGCACCTGCCAGGCCGTGCTCTCCCTGGGGAGCCCTGGCCCGTGCCGGAGGCCGGGCGCCTGGCATGAGGCCCCCATTGTTTGCCTCCCTCCCTCTCCAGGACTCCTCCACAAAGTGACAGGGCAGCCCCCGAAGGTCACCTCTGGGGCACTCCCGGCGGCTCCCCGGCATCTGTCTCAGACGGTGGGCAGCAGGAGAGGGGCCGGCCCAGGCCTATTGTTTGGGCCCAGAGCCGCTCCCACCCGACGGGAGAGGGGCCCATTGTCCCAGAGCAATCTGCCTCACTCCTGCCTCCCCATTTTCTCCAAGAAAAAGGGGAACCACGCATGCAGCACACAGCCGGGAGCCCTCTGTCAGATCTGACTCCCGGCGCCCCTGCTCCCCACCAGGGGGCTGCTGCCCTTCACCCCTCACCCCTCCCTTGCCATACTCATTTTTAAAGTTTGAAAACTTGAGTCCGGGTCTCTGGAGCCCTTCGCAGTTCCTGCTGAGGGTCTTCCAGCTTCCAAAGCGGGCATCCAAGCACCAAAATATGTTTGAACAGGGACACTGCAGGACGCGCCTTTTTATTCCCACCTGATATGATGTCATGCTTCCCTCACCCACCTTCCTGCCTCTCCAGATTGCCCACAGGCAAGCTGCTGACTTCTTTTGTCAGGCTGGAAGGCCCTAAGAGGGGAACAGCAAAAGCTGTTTCCTTGTAAGTCTTGAAACTTCCATTGCAGCCAAAAAAGAGAAAAAAAAACCCTTCATTTTTTCACAAATGTTGTTAACAAGGAGATTAGACAATCAAGGAAATAATTTGGCCTCCATAGTCGTCAAATGATATCCACCTACATAATCCCAGGCCAATGCTTGAGGCTTTTGGACACAGACTTAGTCTGGTGTTTCAGAGCCACCCTAAAAGTCTGGCAGCAAGAAAAAAACCAAGGTGAGTTATGTCTACTCCCAGCTCAGGGGGTCCTCTGCGGCCAGCACCACCATGGGCAAGAGGTAAAAAGCCCAAGACTAAAGGCCGGCCCAGCCGCACTGAGATGCTTGTGTTCCTTCAAGTCTTGCTCATATGAATCTTAATTAAACACAGCGAGGAAAGTTACTAAAGTTAGTTAATGAAAGGCAGGATTGGACAGGGGCTGTGAAGCAAGAGAGGATCTGTGCTGCTTGAATCTTGGGATAAAAATTAAAAGGCAGTGTTCCCCTGAAAGCATCACATGCTCACTATGGGGAAAGCCCCAAGAGAAACCACGCCTCCACACCCCAACCGTGAGGGGCCCTTGCCAAAGTCCTGAATGACAGGGCCCAGTTCCTCCCCTTCTCTCCAGGACCCAGCACAGGGCCCACCCAGAGCAAGTGCTTGGTTGTTACTTGGAAGAAGGGATGGAGATGTGGAGGGATAGAAGGATGCAGTGATAGAGCAATGGTGAGATGGAGGGATGGAGAAATGAGAGACGGATGCATGGAGAGATAGGAGATGGATGGATGGATGGATGGATGAATAAATGGAGGATCAATGAGTGGATGGATGGAGATATGGATGGATGATGGGTGGAGGGATGATACATGAATGGAGAGATGGAGGGATGGAGAGACTGCTGGAGGGATGGAAACATGGACGAATTAATGGAAGGACAACTGATGAATGGATGTATGGAGGGGTGGAGAGATGGATAGATGAGTGGATGGATGGATGAAGAGATAGAGAGATGGATGGATGGATAAATGGATAAATGAATAAAGGATAGATGAATGGATGGATGGAGAAGTGGATGGATAATAGGTGGATGGAAGGATGAAGAGATTGATGGATGAATGGAGGGATAGAGAGATTGATGGATGATGGATGGATGAAGGGGATGGATGAAGGGATGAATAGATTAGGGAGGGATGGAGAGATGGATGGATAGATGGAGAGATGGAAGGATGAAGGTATGGACAGCAAGCACACAAAGGTCACAAATTGCTCATTTGTGTCCTCTCCTTTGAGGAACATCTACAAGATAGGCTCACCCTATCTAAGCCTCAGCCCTGAGGAAGGCCAACCACAGTCAGCCGGCCATGTTGGTGGCCTTCTTCCCTAATGGCTCCCTCCTGTTCTGGTCTTTTGTAGACAGAGAACCTCCTTGCAATCAGACTCACACACAGCATCTAGCAGACGGCCAGTTCCCCACCTCTGGGCACATCCTCCTTCCCTTGCCCGGAGAGCCCCCGTCTTATCCAGGCATTATCTGCTCTGTGCTTCACCAGCCCCTCTCCAGCCCAGAGCAAAGGCTGCTCAGGCTTCACCCTCTCCTGGCAGCTCCCGTCTGTTGCTGGAGACTGGTGTAGACATGACGCATGGGACACACCCTGACCAGTGAGGCACAGGGAAGACTGCTGAAATTGGGGGCTGCTCCCGGAAAAGGGTTTCTTGCTAACAGAGGGGAACACCACAGGGAAGTGCCCCTTCCCACTTGGATGTTGTCCCGTAGGGACGTGATGCTAGAAGAAGCTGCCACCATCTTGCAGCTGAGGAGTCACCCAGATCCCTGATGTCATGAGTGCTTGGATGAAGCTGCCCTGGAGCCATCCTCATCCAGACTTATTGAATCCTTTCTGGTTGGGTTTCTGTGCTATGAGGTCAGGAGCACATATCTAGTGATGGGGTCTCACTGTGTTGCCCAGGCTGGTCTCAAATTCTTGGCCTCAAGTGCTTCTCTCACCTCAGCCTCCCAAAGCCTTGGGATCACAGGCATGAGCCACTGTGCGCAGTCCCTGAGCAAGTATCCAAATGGCCCATCATTTCCCATCAACCCCAAGAAGTCAGCACTGATTAACATTCCTGTGTTAGTGAGGAAACAAAGACTAGCAAAAGCTTCTGGACCCACCCTGCTCCACCTGCCAGAGAGCTCGACTGCTCCAGGGTACCCGGGGTGAGCCCAGCTCCATCTTCCCTGAGGCCACCCAGCCTGCGAGGTGCCAGCAATGTCCCTGTAACTATGGCTGGATGTTAAAGGCATAATACAAAGTGAAAGAAGCCACACTGAAGAGACTGCCAACTGCATGGGTCTATTGACGCGATTCTAGAAAAGGCAGAGCTATGAGGACCAAAAACAGATCCACCACTGGGGGGCTGGGGTGGGAGGACGCACGAGGGAGCTTTGGAGGTGATAGAAATCTTCCGTATCTTGATTACGAGGGTGTCTGTGACTACTTGCATTTGTCAAAATTCACCAAAGCGTACACCTTGAAAGGATGGATGTTACCGCATGTAAATTATCCCTCCATTGGCCTGGCTTCCTAACATGCTCCCTTGGCTAGGTTGGGGTTTCTGGGGCCATGACCTGAGCATCCCAGGAAGAGCCAATCCCAGGAAAAGCTCATCCAGGGGACACTTTTCTTGATTAACGAATCTCTTCCCTAAAAATGAAATATTAGTGGAAGCCCAGAGCACAGAAAGGACCAAAGCAAAGACACCTTCTCCTCCAACCAAAGGCATGCTTGAAAAGTCCTGGGGTGCCCCGGACCGTGTATGCTAGTCAAGGGCAGGTTCCACCCAACCAGAGAGGCTGGCAGAGTAGCCCCTCCAGCGGTGAGAGGACCCCCCCGGCCTGCTGGATCCATGAACCCAAGTGTAGGAGGGGCCTAGGCCACTACCCGACACAAGAAGGGGGCTGTGCTGTGGAGATCACGCACAGGCAGGGGCCACCGGGAGTGGAAGGCACAGCACTGAGCCCGGAGCACCGTCAAAAGAGAGGCTTGGGCCCAATCAGTAGCTCCCCAGCAGCCTTCTGGAGAGGCGGCCACGCACACGGGCTTCCAGGACCCAAACCCCACCACTCCTCCTGCTCCGGCCGGGCCACCCTGGGCCTGTCCCTCTGCCGCTCTGCGCCTAGGTTCCCTCAAGTGTGAAATGGCAATGGTAACAGCACCTACCTCACTTGGCCTGTGCCTGTTAAACAGGATAACGAGCACAACCATCCAGGCGTTAACAACTCACTGAACACCCAGGCGGCTGTCCTCGCTGTCACCTCATGGCGAACAGGGGCTGGGGGTGAGCAAGGGGCCACGTGCACCCCCCACCAACCTCCCCCTTCAGCCCCAGCAGGCTCATCTGGTTTCTATCCGAGGTCTCCATGCGATTGGGCATGAAAGGAAAGCGCTGGTGCTCAATGAAGTTTGAAAACTCCGGTCTCTGTGGCCCCTCCGCCGGCCGCCTGGGACCCTGACCACCACTTGCCTCAGGCCTGGAAACAGGCCTAACGCTGTCCAGGCAAGCAGAATCAAAGGCCCTCTGTCGAGCGCACATTTTCCAAGCGCTTGGAGGGTCTGTGAGGTCCTGGGAGGTGGGGAGGACGCGAGGTTATAATTGGCCTCCCCTGGGCCAACAGTACTTCTTAAGAAGGGGCCGCACAAAGAGTGTCCAATTTCCCAACCCGGCAGACCGTGGGTTTAATTAAGGGCCATAAAAATGTAGCCGGCAAAGTGTAAGAGGTATTGCATCTTTCCCAGTCAATATGGGCATGTGTCTTACCTGGAAAAAGTGGTTTATGCAGAAAGAATTTCCCAAATGGGTTCCATATGCCTGCTTTCCCCCATAGCGGGGCCTTCCACCGGGGCCGGGGTTGGGGGCTGGGACATGGGCCCTCCTCCCAGCACGGCCTCCTCGCTCACCCTCTGCCGGCTGCCGCTGTTTAAACAGAAGACGTCATGGCGAGTGATATACGGTGGATTCCAAAGATTGTTTCATCCAGGGGAAATTGCTCCTGGAGCCAGCTCCATCCCAGGTAAGCCACAGAGACCTACTGTGAAGTGAACTGTTCACCCTCCTGCAGGCCCTGAGGCAGGAAGTGCTCCTCATGCCCACTGCTTACTGTCAGTTACTCCATGGCCCAACAAGGGCGCCAGCACAGGGCCAGGCACTCGGGACCCCAGAGATGGAAGGGACCACAGGGGTGTCTGGCTAGCATTCCCCATCACACTTTCCAGATGGGACCACTGAGTTCCAGGGAGGGGACACAACCAGCCCGGGACAACGGATCTTGGAAGCCGTAAGAGTGGCATTGATTCGGGGTCCCATGGAAGTCAAAAGGTAGTCAGGAGAGGCAGAGAGGAGAGAGGGGGAGCGAGAGGGCATCTTTAACACCTGTTCCCAATGCTAGATGCAACCCCAGATGTCCTAGTTATCTGAGCCAATATAAATTCTCTGCCCCTCATGATGGTGGCTCCCCCCGTCTCTTCATCCACATGTCACCTCCTTCAAGGAGCCTACTGGGCTGCCCCATACTTCACACAACTCTCCAGCTCCTCCCTTTGAAACGTTACTTTGCTCATGGGTCGGTTAACTTACCCACTGGCTATTGCCATCAGTAGTACTGATTCTCAGGAGAGCAGGAACCATACTTGTCTTGTTCATTGTGGTATCCCCATGGCTGGGACAGATCTAAGCATATAACAAGTGCTAAATGATGACGATTTATTCATCATTATCACCACCATCACCATCACCACTATTGCCATATCATCATCATCACCATTGTCATCACAATCACTACCACCACCACTACCCCATCATCATCATCATCACCATCATCATCACCACTGCCACCACCATCATCATCACCATCACCACCATCACCATCATCATCACCAGTATCACCATCACCACTGCCACCACCATCATCATCACCATCACCACCATCACCATCATCATCATCACCATCATCACCATCACCACCATCACCAGTATCATCATCACCACCATCACCATCACCATCACCACTGCCACCACCATCATCATCACCATCACCATCACCATCATCACCATCACCAGTATCACCATCATCACCACCACTGCCACCACCATCATCATCATTATCATCACCATCACCATCATCACCATCACCATCACCAGTATCACCATCATCATCACCATCATCACCATCACCACCATCACCATCACCAGTATCACCATCATCATCACCATCATCACCATCACCAGTATCACTGTCATCACCACCACTGCCACCACCATAATCATCATCACCATCACCACCATCACCATCACCAGTATCACCATCATCACCACTGCCACCACCATCATCATCACCATCACCACCATCACCATCATCATCAAGACCATCATCATCATCACCACCACCATGTTTACCACCATCATTATCACCACCATCAACACTATCACCATCAACACCACCATTCTCCTCATACCATCATCATCATTATCACTACCACCACCACCATCACAGCACCAGTTCAATTTAACCCCCTTTGTGTACCAGTCAGGGACTATTCCAGGTTATCTATATGGATTAACCAATTTCATGCCCCAGCCCTGTGAGGTAGGACTGTTACTATCCCATTAGTATCCCATGGGGCTCTAGGCTTAGAAACTTTCCTAGAGCACCATGACTCGAAAAGGCCAGAGCTGGAATATGGCCCTGGAAACAGCCTGTGGACTGATGGACCAGCTCTGAGCAGCACAGGGCGGCCCTCTGCCCTCACACCTCATTTCATCTCAAGGTACCTGGCAAAGCAACTCTGGTCATTCCTGCTCTGCCAAGGAAGAAACCAGGGCTAGAGGAGGTCCAGCCACTCACCCATGGTTACCAAGTTGCATGGCTTCCACTGGCCACATGCCCCCTGATGATGAGATGCCAGCACCGTGGTCTCTGTGAAGAGGAGAAGCTGATCATCCTGGGCCTCAGGGCCTGGACCTTCTGACAGCTGCCCCCAGCCACCCCTCCACACCCCAGTTCTTCTCTTGCTCTCAGTCTGTCTTGCACACACAGCTGATCCTGCCTTCCATGGCCTCACTCCAGCCCTGATGAACCCTGATTTTGGCTCTGAAAGGAGGGGCTTTATCTGCTTGGCAGATAAACCCATGAGGCCTCTAGGATGAATCTCCCTCACCGACCCTAACTCCTTCCTTCACCCATCCCTCCACCCTGCTGACTCACACCAACAGGAATCTGCAGGCTCAGGAATCATCCAGCAGGACTGAAATATTGGGGAGAGTTCTGGCTGAAGTCCCTAAGGAAGCTGTGACTTCAGGATTTGGCGGGGAGGGGCTTTCAGGTAAGTATTTTGTGTGTCTCTCACAGAAAGAGCCTTCAACCAACATTTGGAGTGCTGAACCAAATTGAATTCAATTCTTTCTCCACCTCTGATCTGCCTCCGTTTCCCCATTTATACCAAGTGATTGGGCGGCACCACCACACAGGCCCCACCAGGGTTTGGGGGGATCTGTCATTGCATGGCTCCGGGTGTAATTCTCAAATGGTCCCAAGAACCCCTTCAAATATTTGAAACAGAAATCTGCGGGGAAGGTATGCGGCAAAGTTTTCAAAGCGGGTCACTCCAATCCTTTCTGCAGGATTTCCAGGCAGCCTGCCAGCCTCCCTTTCCAATTAAATGCCCCATTTGGCTGGTGGGTGGGCCTCTGGGCTGGAAGAGAGAGATGCCTGCTACCACCCCTGTCTGGACATAATGTGGGGGACAGGAGATTTCATGAGCCAGGGGAGAGAAGACACCTGAAATATGATCAGGATAGACGCATCCCCCGACCAGCTCCTCAGGAAGAAAGAGCCCCATGTGTCCACCAGCCCAAGGTCTCACACAAAGGACCCACTCTGTGAATGCCTGGGGATGGGGGGAAGTAAGGGGGGAGGAAGGACAGAGACTCCTGGCGGAGCCAAGGAGAATGTGGACCCTTCAGCTCTGGGACACCTTGCCCAAGACAAAAAGGTGGCTCAGAGCCGTAGCTGGCCTTGGGCTATGTTGTAAACTGAGAGTCAGGAGCAGTGAAAATGCAATGATCAGAACAAATAATATTACAGAGAACTCCACCTGGCTAAGGCATCAGGACGCATCTAGGAGGAGGTGTGGGTTGACAGGGAAGCCCAGGAGGGCCTGCAAAGGAGGCTGTGGACCCCATGTGTGCACACACATATGTGCATGTGTTTGTGGAAGTTTGCACATACATGTGCAAGTTGAGACGAGCCTTTGAAGAAAAAAATAATAATGAAATGCCTATGAGCAAAGCCAGGTGCCCAGAAAAGAAGCAGAAAGGAAGATTAAAGGCAGGAGCCCCCGCCTCCCCAGCCTCCGGAAGCTTCCACGGGGCGAGAGGTCTCCTGGTGTGGCTCTCATTTTCAGAGGCCCGGCCGCCTGACCGCCGCAATGCTGGGGCCACATGGCCGAGGGGACACATGGAGCAGGGGCCAGTGACCCAGAGGAGGCGATCTTGGCCACGATCTGATTACCAGATGGGTCCTTTCCCACTCCCTAGAAAACAGGAAATCCATCTGAAAGGCAAGACAAATCGCCGCCCCTGCCTCCCGCCCATCTGCCATGATATGTGAACATGCAGGCTGTCAGCAGCTCCAGCCCGTGATTGATTCCCGGTATTTATAGGCCGGGGTCTATTATCAGCTGTGCTATCAAAGGCTTAGCCAGGCTGGGCTGACCCCACCGGCTATTTCAATATGCCACTCCTTTGAGACAGCTCTAACTCTTTAATTCAATAGCAATACTATTTCATGTCAGGCCCAAAGAGAGAGTTTCCTGTTTTGCAAAGGATTTGTGCCTGATTTCAAGGCAAATTAAAGACAGCTTGGAAATGTCACCTGCACTCAAGGTCAAGGGCACTACAGCCTCTACTCTCAGCCCAGGGTTTCATCTGCAAGGCTGCACCCAAGGCTCAGACACTGTTGAGAGGTAGGGAAACAGGATGCCCATCCTCATCCCAGTTTGCCACTAAAGTGCAGTGTGGGCTGGGCGTGGTGGCTCACGACTGTAATCCCAGCACTTTGGGAGGCCGAGGTGGGTGGATCACCTGAGATCAGGAGTTTGAGACCAGCCTGACCAACATGGAGAAACCCCGTCTCTACTAGAAATACAAAATTAGCCAGCCGTGGTAGCGCATGCCTGTAATCCCAGCTACACGGGAGGCTGAGACAGGAGAATTGCTTGAACCCAGGACGCGGAGGTTGCAGCTAGCCGAGATCATGCCATTGCACTCCAGTCTCGGCAACAAGAGCTAAACTCCATCTCAAAAAAAAAAAAAAACAAAAAAAAAAACAAAAAAACGGGCCATGTGACATTGGCTACGTTGCTTGCCTTCTCTGTTTCTGTCTCTTCAGCCCTACAACCAGCTCTTCCATGCTACAACAGGAAGTCTAAGCTCTTTAGCTCAGACTTCCAAGCCCCTAACAACACTGTAGTCTCCCCTTCTCACTACCCACCACCCCAGTCACCCTGAACATCTCCCTGGTCTCAAAACCTCACCTCTGCCTGGTCTCTCTCAGCACTGTTCCTCAAGTGTCAACACTGCCCCTCACCACGACTCACTGCGGGTCAACCGCCAGCCAGGTTTTCCCCGGGCATTCTCTGCCTGCTTTTCCTAACACCCTACCACATGGGCTGTCAGCATCCCCACTTTACAGATGGGAAGACTGAGGTGCAGAGAAATCACGGCAGAAAGGGACAGTGCCACGAATCATGCAGGCTCTGCCCAGCTGCAGAGCCCTGAGAGCCTTCTGAGGAAGGGTCCGAGAGGCTCAGGAGACCCAGCTGCGGCCGTGAAGTCATCCTATCCCAGATGGAGAGTGCTTTGTACGGCCAAGTGGCCACTTCCAGCCCAGCTGAGCAAGGGCATCACCCACAGGCACAGGCAGAACCATGGAGGAATGCTCTGCACCCCCAGCATCACAGGGAAGCTTCCACCCACGGAGGGACCGATGGGCAATGTCCAGGTGGAAATGGGAGACGACGTCACAAGATTGCCAGGGGACATGAGCCCACATGGCTGGCGCCACCCAGGAACCCTGCCCCTGACAGCCCAGGGAGCAGTGCTGTGTAGTGGTGCCATTTTGCTCCTCTGTCTCTGCAGAAGGAGACACTGAGATTCAGAAAGATCTCACCATCTTCCCAACATCACCTGGTTGATCGGGGTTGAAACTCAGCCAAGAACCCACCTTCCAACCAGGGCTGTGTCCACTGGGAGGACCATTTATTTATTTACTTATTTATTTAGAGACAGGGTCTCACCCAGTCTCCCAGGCTGGAGGGCAGCAGTGCGATCATAGCTCACTGCAGCCTTGAACTGCCAGGCTCAAGCAATCCTCCCACCTCAGCCTCTCGAGTAGCTGGGACCACAGATGTATGCCACCATACCAGGTTAATTTTTAATTTTTTTGTAGAGATGAAGTCTTGCTATGTTGTCCAGGCAGGTCTTGAACTCCTGGCCTCAAGCAATCCTCCCATCTCGGCCTCCCAAATTGCTGGGATTACAGATGTGAGCCACCACACTCAGCCTGTCTGTTTTTTTCAAACTAAGTTTTCTATTAAAAACTCCATTCAATGAAAAGTTTCTATAATACATCAATTTTATTATTATTTTGTTTATGTTTGCAAACTACTATGGTAAACAACACGAGCCCTCATGGTAGGGACCCAGGAAGGTGTTTGCATTCTTGGGCAAAGTTGTCTCACATGCCTGCCCTGGAACAGGCCGGGAAGACACCACCTTCCAAGATGCCTCTGATGTCCAGTGTCAGGTTCTACCAGGGGCAGGATGGAGTTTAGCCTCTCTCCACTGTCTTGAGACTACCAGTCCCCAGGCAAGGCCAGAGGGGCAACCTCCAGCCATGGTAGCGGCCAGGTACCATTACTGTCCACCGGGAATCTCCATCTCCGGCCCCCGCCTTCTTTCTACCTGCCCAGGGCTAAAGGACTTTGGAGTCAGGGAGAGGAAGCCTCTGGTAGAGTTTGGGATCATGCGGCCCTGCCTTCTGGCTCTTTAGCTTGATGTTGCCCCAAACCCAAGCTTCGGCACCTGCCTCCATTCTTTCCCCCGCCTCCTGGCCTCATTCATCCAGCACTGACGAGGGCAGTCTTGGGCGCAGAGCAGTGTAGCTGTCCAATGCTGAGGAGACTTGTCACACACCCATTATAGGCCAAAGTTCATTCCAGGTGTAAGTCACAACTCCCCTATGAGGCAGAAGCATTTATCTCCTTCTAGAGGTGGGAACACTGAGGGACAGAGAGGTTAAATAACCCAAGGTTACCCAAATATTGGTGCTAGAGCCAGGATTCAAGCACAGGCAGTCGGCTCCAGGGCCAGTGGGTTCCTACAGCCCTGTGCTGTCTGTCAACAGTGTTCTAAAAGAGGTCGGAGGGACATCAGCTCTCAAATAAGGCAGGAGAGAAAGAGGCAAATGAAGCAGGAGATAAAATGTGGAGGGTTTGGATGGGATCCTAGGTTTTCCCTCCTGCACCCCCATCCCCAGAAAAGGAAAGAGTTGAACTAAGTGCTAGAGGCCACCTATCCCTGCAGGGGAAATGCTGTCTCCTGATGGGGCCCTACCTCCTGGGGTCTTTGCTGAACAGTCTTGATAATGATGATGACAATGAAGATGATGACAACAATGGTGACAATCACAATGATAATAATGACAGTGATGACGATGATGGTGGTGGTGATGATGATGATAATGATGATGATGGTAGTGGTGGTGGTGGTGATGATGATAATAATGGTGATTATGATGACAATGATGATGATGGTGGTGATGGTGGTGGTGGTGGTGGTGGTGATGATGATGATGACAATGATGATAATGGTGATGATGACAATGATGATGGTGATGATTATGATGATGACGATGATGGTGGTGGTGATGATGATGACAAATGATGACAATGGTGATGATGATGACAATGATGATGGTGATGATTATGATGATGATGGTGGTGGTGGGTGATGATGATGACAATGATGATAATGGTGATTATGATGACAATGATGACGATGGTGATTATGATGATGATGGTGATGATGATGATGATGGTGGTAATGATGGTGACAATGATGATGACAATGGTGGTGATGATGCTGATAACAATGATGCTGATGGCATTACTATTAAATGGCTATGACTGGGGTCCTGGCCCCCATTCCCTCTCACCTATGCAAGACCTTTCTCCTGCAGCTAGGCCCTCTTTTTCTTTGATACTATCTCCTTCTCTCATTCCCAAGAGCACATAGAGGCTGTGTCAGTTGTTATTGCTGCTACAACAAAACACCACAAACTTGGTAGCGTAAAGTAACAGACATTTATCACTCTACAGTCCCAGAGGTCAGGACAGGTCTCACAGGTCTTGAATCCAGGTTCCTTCTGGAGCCTGTGGGTGCAAATCATTTCCTTGCCTTTTCCAGCTTCTGGAGGCCACCAGCATTTCCTGGCTCGTGCCCCTTCTCCATGTTCCAAGCCAGCAACACTGCATCTTTCTGTGCCATGCCTCCACCATCACAACTCCCTCTGATTCTCCTCTTACTCCCTCTTTTCCACTTTTAAGGACCCTGTGATGACACTGGGCCAAGCTGGATGATTCAGGATGGTCTCCCTATCTTGAGGCCTGCTGATTATTAGCCTTAATTCCATCTGTGACTTTAATTCCCCTTTGTCCTGTAACCTAACATGTTCACAAATTTCAGGGATTAGGATGAAGACATTTTTGGGGGCCACTATTCTGCCTTCCACACACAAACGGTGATATGGTTTGACTGTATCTCCACCCAAATCTCATCTTGAATTGTAATTCCCATAATTCCTGTAGCTTCCATAATTCCCACTTATCATGGGAGGGATCTGGTGGGAGGTAATTTAATCATAGGGGTGGGTCTTTCCCATGCTGTTCTCGTGACTGTGAATAAGTCTCCTGAGATCTGATGGTTTTATAAAGGGGAGTTCCCCTACACATGCTGTCTTGCCTACTGCCATGTAAGACGTGATTTTGCTCCTTGTTCACCTTCAGCCATGATTGTGAGGCCTCCCCAGCCATGTGGGACTGTGAGCCAATTAGACCTCTTTCCTTCATAAATCACTCAGTCTCAGATATGTCTTTATTAGCAGCATGTGTTCTGGTTATTCTGTTTGAATAACACTGCCCCAAGATGGAGTCACTCAAAACAACAATCATCATCTGTTATCTCTCATGGCTTCTGCCGGTCAAGCAGGCACAGTGGGTATGGTTTCTCTCCACCCCATGACATCTGGGGCCTCAGCTGGGGTGGCTCAGAGGCTAGAGACAGAACCACCTGAAGGCTCATTCACCTACATGTCTGCCAGTTGAGGCTGATGTCAGCTGCGGGCCTGGCAAGGGCTGCTGGCCAGAACCACACATGGCCTCTCCATGTGGCTTGGGCTTCCTCACAACATGGAGGATGAATTCCAAGAAAGAGAGAGCCAAATGAAAGCCATATTGCCTTTTCAGCCCTCAACTCAGGAGCCACAGGGCGTCACTCCTGCCATATACTCTGTCAGCATACAGGTCTGCACAAGCTCAGGGACAGGGTCACTCTTCCTCTCAAAGGGAGAGTGTCGACCTTACTTTGTAAGAAGAGCAGGTGGAATGGGAGATATACAGGGGGCATCATCTTTGGGACCTGCCATCTTCCCTAGCACCTCAGACTGAGCCTGAGCCAGGCAGAACCCTTGAATTTTTCCCCAGACATGGCAGTCCCCTTCCTAGATAATGGCATCCCCATCCTCATGGTATTTCAGGGCAAAAGTCTGGGCATTGTCTAGAGGGTGGCAGGCCATGCAGGTCAGACACTGGAGGGACCTGGGCCACGAAGCCTGGCAGTTGGAGACCCTTCTGTTGGTTCTCACTGTGGGAAGTCACGCAGACCCCGCGGATCCCGGGCAGCTGTGTGACCTGGGCAAGCTGGCGGGAAGCAACAGCTCCGCAGACTCCGAGACAGAGAGGCTGCAATACTCCTCCGCCCAATTGCCTCATCCCCCAAAGGGCCTTGATAAATGGAGAGATAGGCCCGCTAATTCTTGGGTGCTGCAGGGGGAGGATGTCCTGTCACCACTAAAACGGGCCCGGACTCCTTATCATGCTGTCACTCTGCACATCACCAAAGACAGGCTTACGTCACCCCCTCAGAGGGGCTTCAGAGGGGCCTCTAATCCTAATGGATTTGCCCAAGTGGAGATAAAGAACCTTCTTGTTCCTCCCATAATGCAGTAATTCACTTTACAAATAGAGCCAAGGAGAGTGGTTGGGAGTGGGGGCTGGTCAGCCACTCAAAGGGCCAGTTTTCCCAGGCAGGGGACGACATTCTGGAACATTCTGCGCAGGAAGGCTGACAGCACCAATCCAGGGGTGGCAGGGATGACTTCCCTGGGGATGCCAGGGTCATGAAAATGGGGCTCTCAGACCTGAGTTCAAAACTGAACTCTCACTACATATCAGCTGTGCCATCGTGAATGTATTGCTTAGCCACTCCTAGCCTCAATTTGCTTATCTGTAACACAAGATAATCAGTGTAGCCATCTTCAAACACTGCTGTGAGACTGAAATGTGGTCCAACGCAAGGCACAGGGCACAGGGGAGGGCGCACATAAAAGGTTTCTGTTCCTATTGACAAGGCTGCTGTCATCGCTGGTGACCAGCAGTGGAGAATACAATGGCACTAGGGCTGCTAGCAGGGGAGCCATAGCCCTGGGTTCACATCCCAGCACGACCACTTACTGGCTGGGAAGCTGGGGCGTGTTCACCTCTCCTGCCTCAAATCTCTCTGTGGCAACCTGGGTGGTGTTCATTATTCTGAAATATTGGAATGATCAATAATCCAATTTTGGCTTAACCAATAATTCTGAAAATATACAGAAGCGATGTGAAATTAAGGGGATTAAATGAGGGGAGGCATGTGAAAAGTGGGTGCCAGTCCTTGAAGGATGGGGGCAGCTGTTCTGCATGGTCACGAAGGTTAGAAGGAGGACAGGGTCCACCCCACCCTATGGGAGGGAGGCAAAGCGTCCTGGTTGGAATCTACCCCCAACTCCAGTAAAGTGGATTCCCTGGGCAGGGGATGCTGAGAGGGTGGGGTGAAGCCAGGCGCCAAGGAGCCTGGAGCTTACACAACTGGACAGGGGCTCTTTAAGAAAAATAAGGCCGGGTGTAGTGGCTCATGCCTGTAATCCCAGCACTTTGGGAGGCTGACGCAGGTGGATCATGAGGTCAGGAGTTCGAGACTAGCCTGACCAACATGGTGAAACCCTGTCCCTACTAAAAATACAAAAACAATTAGCCAGACGTGGCGGCACACGCCTGTAATCCCAGCTACTTAGGAGACTGAGGCAGGAGAATTACTTGAACCCGGGAGGCGGAGGTTGCAGTGAGCCGAGATCGCGCCACTGCACTCCAGCCTGGGTAACAGAACGAGACTCTCTCTCAAAAAAAAAAAAAAAAAAGAAGAAAGAAAAAGAAAAAGAAAAGAAAAGAAAAGAAAAAGAAAAAGAAGACAAAATTGCAACTACAAAACTAGACACCAACCTGAATATTTATTAGAATGAGAAGGAAAAAAATCACAAGTCGAATGTTACAAAGCTCACAAATATTGCAAACACCACAAAACAGGAAAGTGCTGATGTTTTTATTTCTTAACTACCTGACCCATTTCTATAATACCATTTTTCTCTGTTTTGGGTTACATACTGTTTTACCACCTCCTAACATGACAATACTTTTATAATTATAATTTTTTCCTGTAAAGAGAATAGAAAGATAATTCGATTTTACTCCAAAACATGGGTAATTGAAATTCATTATTATTGGTGGATTAAAACAGTTTCTTTCATGATTCTGACTATCAGAGTTTTTGTTTCTATCGTGATATATGAAGAGGGATTTTGATATTTTAAAGCCTTACGCCTTTCAGCTTATTCTTTTGGCTTCTACAAGGATACTTCTCATCACATTTAATTCTGGAATAGTCAATCATTCTGAAAAAATATATATACATATATATACAGAATTAGCCGGGCACGGTGGCTCACGCCTGTAGTCCCAGCACTTTGGGAGGCCGAGGCAGGTCGATCATGAGGTTAAGAGATCGAGACCATCCTGGCCAACAGAATAAAACCCCATCTCTACTAAAAATACACAAATTAGGCCGGGCATGGTGGTGTGCACCTGTAATCCCAGCTACTCAGGAGGCTGAGGCAAGAGAATCACTCGAACCCGGGAGGCAGAGGTTGCAGTGGGCTGAGATCATGCTATTGCACTCCAGCCTGGTGACAGAGCAAGACTCCATTTAAAAAAAAATTTATATATATATATATATATATACACACACACACACATTTATACACAGAAGTGATGTGAAATAAAAGAATATGCAACAGATGCATTCAGATGCATTTTTTCATCTGTTACTACACTGGATTGAGCTACATAGTTATGGAATCTAATTTCTCTCCCACCCAATACCTTGAGTTACTGATGGATCTACCATAGAAGTTCTCCCCGTGTCTCCAGACTGTTTCACTGCACTGGGGCAGTCTTGTGTTTTCTGTTGTCTGGAGCTACCAGATTGTGTCAAGACAAGATGCAACACACACTCTAAAAGGGATCGGGGACAGGCGCGGCGGCTCACGCCTGTAATCCCAGCACTTTGGGAGGCTGAGGTGGGCAGATTGCCTGAAATCAGGAGTTTGAGGCCAGCCTGGTCAACATGGCAAAACCCTGCATCTACTAAAAATACAAAAATTAGCCAGGCTTGGTGGTGGGCACCTGTAATCCCAGCTACGCAGGAGGCTAAGGCAGGAGAATCACTTGAGCCCAGGAGGTGGAGGTTGCAGTGAGCCAAGATTGCACCATTGCACTCCAGCCTGGGTGACAGAGCAAGACTCCATCTCAAAAAAAAGAAAAAAAAAAGAAAAGAAAAGAAAAAAGAAAGGGATCGAGTGCCTTAGGATGTGTGTGCATGTTTTATTCAGAGAGAGATGTGCTTTTATGCAGGTGCTCTGCAAACCCAGGAACTCTGCTAAGTTTTATTTTGCCATGATTCTCATTGAAAGAGGAAAGTGCACAGAGGGTAGTGTGGTGTGTTTGCGATCAAATCCTCTGCAATGTGGAGTATATTTCTGAAAGCAAAGACCTTTCTTTCTGACCAGAGCTTCTGTGGGAACTGAATCACCCACTCACAACCTCGCACATCAGGTGATAGGTCGAATGTTCTCCCGCCTAACTTCAGCTCCACTCATTTCAGACTTCACTTGCCCTGCCCACACACACCCAGGGCCTGGGCCGTGAGACGCTTTCCCCTCCAGCACTGCTCTGCGGCCACGCCAGGGTGACCTCCCAGTGGGTGCAGGTGTGTCTCTAGAAGCCAGCCTGGGGCCAGCGGCAGCTCAGCTCTCTACAGAAGTCACCAGAACTCTACAAACATGACCAGCAAACCCACTTCCCTTGCCTAGACCCTGCCAGCACCCGGAACCTCCAGATCCTCCCCTCCCCCAATAGAGGGAAATTAGAAAGAAGAGACAGACACTTTCCCTATTGTCAATAAAACATCTTACATTGGTAAATATAAAGACATACGCACAACCATGAGAGCGAATTCCTGGACCCTTGCAGTTGGGGGCCATGAAGCTGGAGCTTCAGGCTGAAGGATTCCTCTGGCCAGCTCAGAGGAGTTGGGGGCAGAAGCAGCACTTGTACCCCACTCCCAACCACTTCCCAGAGGAAACCTGTTCTCCTACCCCCACCAAATTGTTGGAAGCAGGATAAAACCGTCAGAAGCCCTTTATACCAGCCCCATAAGTTACAAAACACAGGTCAAGGTCCTCTTAGTTCTGTGGTGGTGTAAAAGTTGCAGGTTCTTCTGGAGCTTAAATAACTTGACAGGGGGCTCTTTAAGAAAAACAAGACAAAATTGAGGCCGGGCATGGTGGCTCACACCTGTAATCTCAGTACTCTGGGAGGCCGAGGCAGGTCAGGAGTTCGAGACCTTCCTGGCCAACATGGTGAAACCCCATCTCTACTAATAAATAAATAAATAAATACAAAAATTAGCTGGGCGTGGTGGCGCACACATGTAATCCCAGCTACTCGGGAGACTGAGGCAGGAGAATCGCTTGAATCCAGGAGATGGAGGTTGCAATGAGCTGAGATCACGCCACTGTACTCCAGCCAGGGCGACAGAGCAAGACTCCATCTCAAAAAAAAAGAAAAAGAAGACAAAATTGCAACTACAAAATGAGCCACCGATGTAAGGAAGAAGCTGAAATAAAAGTAGAACCATGACATTGAATAAAACTCAAGTGACAATGGCCCCGCCGCGCACCCCGGCTCCACCACCCCTGGGCCCCCTCCTGCACCCTGTGCCACCCTTGCTGGCCTGGCCTCTCTTCTCTGTCCAGGCTGTGCTTGGCTACAGTTGTTTCTTGGTGAAAATAATTTCTCAAAACCCAGGGCAAAATAAAAGTCTGTGCTAACTTGACCCTCTCCATTAAATATGCTACAAGTTTGCCCAGAGAGTCCGGCTCAGCCTGGAGCTCTTTGTAGCATTAGCCCAGAGTCTCTTTATCATCCATAATTAATCTGTGTGCAGCTGGGGTTAACACGGATTCAGAGAATGATACCGTGTGGGGTTGGAATCCAGCACATGGTTTGAAATGTGAGAACATAAGTGGTAGGTGATGGACGCCAACGGACACCCTCAAAAGGCCAAAGGTTCAAGCCAGCTGTGGTGTCCTAAAGACTTCTGCTTTCCAATTTCCAATGCTGGGATACGACTTTATAAAGAATGGACATCGCAGCCTGTCAAGGCTGCTCCCCAACCTGGGGAGGGACAAGAATTCAGTTATAGAGAAGAGTCACTCATGACCCATGGAGCTTCCCGTGACAAAAGCCGCTCTGGAAATGATCAGAAAACATTAAAGAAGCAAAATGCATTTGGCATGGCTGCGATTTTGGAGCACGCATCCATTTTGTCATGAGCCATTGCTGATAAAGCATCTACTCATTCAATTAGGTCCAGGAAAATGGAAAATCGCTGAAATTCATCGTTGAAAATATTTCATTTCTTAGCGAACACTGTTTACTGTTAGGAGGGAGAAATGGTCTGTTTTATCCATAAATAAAGGCAATTTGGGGAGGTCTTACATATTAAAGTGAAAGATAACAGGGAAGAGGTATTTAGACATATGAGTTCACCAGCTGATTCCTGCGAAGATGCAGAGATCTGAAATGAAATCATCAAACTACGAAGATTGAAGCGTTGCAGGACATGGTGACTGACATGATGTCTCCCCGGCTTCATCGGTCATGTGTGATGAGCCCAACTGATAACGCAATAGCAGCCCAGCTGTCGGTCTGTGCAGAAGGATAGTCTCGGAAGACATCTGCCCGGCCAGATCCAAGCTTCCCTCATCTGGTCTCATCGAGGCTGCACACACCGCAGGGGCCGACTCACTAAGGGTTTGAAACGCATTTACCTGCATCAAATTAGGAGCCAGCACATGGTTTGAAACCTGAGATCTCAGCTGCGTAAAGGGAACTCACAGCCGTCCCCTGTGCTGTGAGGCAGATGGGAAGGTCTGGTGGCGTCTTCGTCAGGTTTAAGAGGAGCAAGTCGACAGCTTTACCCCGCTGTGGGCACCTACATTGTCTGGGTGTGTCCGTGATGGGGTCTCATGAGGAAATAGGCAGGACCCCAAATGTCTTCATTCATATCGGTTCTTGGTGTAAAGAATCCGCACAGCTGGACAATGTCCTCCCACACCAGTGAGCACAGGAAGGTGGACTGTGGGTTGTGTCCTTTGTCACCTTGTCAGGAACACTTTGTGCCAGGCATCAGGATGCATGAGAAAGCCAAGATTCCTCAATGATGGAGAAGGGGTTGGGGCATGGGTGGCATTGGCAGGGGTGGTGAAAAGAGAGAACAAGGTATTCTCAGGAGAGTGGCAGGAGCCCCATGTACTCTGGGGTCACCATGAGGCATCTGGCTGGGAGAATAAGGAACAGGGCTCTGTCAAGCCCGATGTCGATCCCAGATCCTGTTCTGCCAGCAAGGTGGCCACTGAGAGGACAAGAGACAAAGGGAAGGGCCTCAATTCTTATCCAGCCACCATAACCTTCAATAATCATTACATGCAGAAAAATCACCATTGAAACAAAACTATCATCTAACGAAGAGCCCCCACTCACGTTCTTCCAATTTTCCCAATGTTTTCACAGCATGTTGTTTCAAAACAGGATCAATCATTGCATGTGGCATCATGTTTCTTTACATTCTTTTATTTTGTGTTTGTTTGAGATGGAGTCTCACTCTGTCACCCAGGCTGGAGTGCAGTGGTGCAATCTTGGCTCACTGCAACCTCTGCCTCCCAGGTTCAAGTGATTCTCCTGTCTCAGCCTCCAAAGCAGCTGGGATTACAGGGGCCCACCACCATGCCCGGCTAATTTTTGTATTTTTAGTAGAGACAGGGTTTCACCATGTTGGCCAGGCTGGTCTCGAACTCCTGATCTCAGGTGATCTGCCCGCCTCGGCCTCCCAAAGTGCTGGGATTACGGGCATGAGTCACCACGCCTGGCCCACGTTCTTTTATTTTGAACGATTCTTTGCTTCTTGCTTTGTCTTTCTTATATTAGCATTTTGAACAGGACAAGTGAGGTATTTGCACTTGTTCCTGGATTTGTGTCTGGTTGATGTTTCCTTTATTTGATTTAGGTACTGTGTCTTTGGGGACAGGACACACAGAATAGATGCTGTGCCCTCCTTGAGTCCTGGCAGGCACTTGATGTCAGCTCACCCCAGTTTGGTGACGTGACCTTTGATCACTTCGTTAAGGTCGTGTTTTCTTTTTTTTTTTTTTGAGACAGAGTCTGGCTCTGTCGCCCAGGCTGGAGTACAGTGGCGCAATCTAGGCTCACTGCAAGCTCCGCCTCCCGGGTTCACGCCATTCTCCTGCCTCAGCCTCCCAAGTAGCTGGGACTACAGGCGCCCGCCACCACACCCAGCTAATTTTTTGTATTTTTAGTAGAGACGGGGTTTCACCATGTTAGCCAGGATGGTCTCGATCTCCTGACCTCGTGATCCGCCCGCCTCGGCCTCCCAAAGTGCTGGGATTACAGGCGTGAGCCACCGCGTCCGGCCAGGGTCATGTTTTCTACTGCAAAGTTACCATTTTTTTCTTTGGAAGTCATAAGTCATTTGTGGCAAGATACTTTGAGGCCATTGAAATAACCTCATCCTTCTTAAACTTGGCCCCAACAGTCCACATCCATCCATGACCGTGACTCTTGCCTAAATCATATATTACTCTGATGGTTGCAAAATTGCCACTTCCTAACACTACTGTTCCTTCTACGTGTGTCTGCTGGCATTCCACTGTAAAGAAGGGCTTTCTCAGCCGGGCACGGTGGCTCACGCCTGCAATCCCAGCACTTTGGGAGGCCAAGATGGGCAGATCACCTGAGGTCAGGAGTTCGAGACCAGCCTGGCCAACATGGTGAAACCCCATCTCTACTAAAAATACAAAAATTAGCCAGGCATGGTGGCGGGCACCTGTAATCTCAGCTACTTGGGAGGCTGAGGCAGGAGAATCGCTTGAACCTGGGAGGCAGAGGTTGCAGTGAGCCGAGATCGTGCCACTGCACTCCAGCCTGGGCGACAGAGTGAGACTATGTCTCAACAAAAAATAAATAAATAAATAAATAAAAGGAGGGGGCCTTTCTTTTCCCTGCCATTTATAAATTTATCGACTCATTCTTGGTCAGGGTGGACTCACTGATCATGCTTTGATCATTGATTTATCTTCATTACTGACACTAGTCATTGTCACGCTCAAATTCCCAGCCTTGGCTGGCAAGGGCCCTCCTGGACCCCCTGACTCATTCCTAGATGGGAGGTCTTCATGTCACCCGGAAAATGGGCTTCAGGGAGTACACGAGCTGCTTGAAGTTATACCCAAAAGATGTTTTGTGAGAGGATGAAAGTTCAATTGCTTTCATCAGATTCAAAAGGGGACTGGGGACTTCCCATAAAGACAAAGAAACGCTGGATCTCAGATATGGGTGAACCTGTCAGCTATCCCAGCCACCTCCAAGTCACACCTGAGACCCCAGCGTTAGACACCATGGAAGTGCTGGCGTCACAGCAGGCTTTCCTTCGGCAGCCTGGTGTGATGCTGACAAGGCTGTATAGGAGGTGCCTTGGCCAGACCGGGGCTGAGGGGGCTGGGTGGGTGTGGAGAAATGGGGCATTTGACTGTCCTCATCCCTTTTGGAGCAGCTGGGACGTCTCTCACTAGGGGTCTCAAGAGGCCCCTTGGTTCTGAAACTTCCACAAGGTAACCCTTCTTTTGTTTTTTGTTTTTTGAGACGGAATCTCACTCTATCGCCCAGGCTGAAGTGCAGTAGTGTGATCTCGGCTCACTGCAACCTCCACTTCCCGGATTGAAGCGATTCTCCTCCCTCAGCCTCCTGAGTAGCTAGGATTACAGGCGCTGGCCACCACACCCAGCTAATTTTTGTATTTTTAGTAGAGACAGGGTTTCACCATGTTGGCCAGGATGGTCTCGATCTCTTAACCTTGTGATCTGCCCACCTCGGCCTCCCAAAGTGCTGAGACTACAGGTGTGAGCCACCATGCCCAGCCAGTAAGCCCTGCTTTACCTGTGTGATTTCTCCTTGCTTCTCTTGTACTTTGAGGCCAGATGCCCCGACTCTGCCTGGGTACTAATGTCCTGAGAACTTCACCAACAAAAACACACTTTCCTTAGGGACACTGTGGCACCCATGATTTGCAGGAATCCCTTGGGGCAGGCACTCTGCTTCGGGCTGTCCATCTCGCTCAATTCTCAGCATGAGCTTAGGTACAGACTCATTGCCCCTCGTTTTACACACAGGGAAACTGTGGCTCAGACAAGCTTCGCCCAGGCTCCCACAGCTTGGAAGTGACCAGACCAGGCCTTGAACCCAAATCCACCATTTCCAGCATCCATAGACCCAATCCTCTCTCCACCAACAAGCACACTTCAATCAGGGCAGAGTTCAGCTCAGGGCAGAGTTCAGCTCGAAGCCATTGGAAAGCCCCAGATGGCAACATGGCGCCTATCCTATAGGCTGCCCCTTATCCATACTCTTTGCCACATGACTCTACAGTTTCCCCACAGGCATGGCTTGGCCATGGGACTCATCTTGAACCAGGTGAGTTTGCTGATAGGGGCAAATAAGGTTGGAAAGAGGGTTTTGTGGCTGGGTGTGGTGGCTCATGCCTGTAATCCCAGCACTTTGGGAGGCCGAGGCCAGTGGATCACTTGAGGTCAGGAGCTCAAGACCAGCCTGGCCAACATGGGGGGAAACCCTGACTCTACTAAAAATACAAAAATTAGCCAGGCATGGTGGTGGGTGCCTGTAATCCCAGTTACTCAGGAGGCTGAGGCAGATGGATTGCTTAAATTCAGGAGGCAGAGGTTGCAGTAAGCCAAGATTGCCCCTCTGTACTCCAGCCTGGGTGACAAAGAAAGACTCCATCTCAAAAAAAAACAAAAAAGAAAAAAAAGAAAGAGGGTTTGGGACTGGGCTTGCTCCCCTGCACTTCAACCAGTGCTGTGAGAAGATCACACCCAGGGAGCCTGCTGGTCTCAGGAAGAGGGGACACATGGACCATGCCGTGGCCCAGAGCCAAACCCAACCGAGCCCAGCCTAGATCAGCCAAACCCCAACCAACCCACAGACCTGTCCCTTGGAGCTGAGCCACTTCAGCCAAACAGACCCACACAGGACATAAATTCTGATTGCTGCATGCCTCTGAGCTTGAGAATGGTGTGTTATGCAGCGTTATTGCGGCCACAGTGAGAACAAGCCTCTTCATCTCCCCCTCATTTTTAAAACCGGCTCAGTGACAACACTGGAAATAGATCCCCCGGCCTTCCCTCCAGCCTTGTGTGCATTCGTGCTGCTGGTCATGAGACTCGGTGCCCCTCTGTGTGGAGCTGGGGTGGGGAGTTCGGGGAAAGGTGCTAGGTGAAAACTGCACCAGCAAGAGAAAGACAAGCTTCCTTCTTGAGTCCCGTGTGGATCTGCTCCAGAGCCTGTGGTTGGGCTTTCACAGTGGCTGTTAGAGGAAGGAGAAGGGGAAGGAGCACAGCCGGGGAGGGCACAGATAAGGGGCCTTTATGAATGCATCCCCTTTGAAAGAAGTAGCCTCTGAACCAAGACCTAGAGTGGGATGGCCTTGTGAACGGCTAGTGTGTACGGCTGCAGCCACGGGGTCTCACCCGAGCTAGAGGATTCTCGGTTGTTGATCTGATTCTCCCGTTTGAGGCCTGGCAGGGAAAGTGCAGACCAATTATGCGGGCGCACTGAGAAGAGAACAGGACAGACATCCCTGGGGTCTTTCCACCTCTCCTGCTATCCAAGGGAGAGACACTTCCCACAGGTCCAGACATGGAGGGAAGGAAACCAGAAGGGTAGCACCAGGTAGGCCCATCTCCACACACTGCGGCCGCCTGGGCCTCGGAAAGCCACCTTGACGCTTTCACTTACACCCTGGAGGTGATGCTGGCCACGGTGATGATAAGGATTAGACAAGTTGGTCTGTAGGGCACTCAATATGTTAGCATTCCCTTCTGTGGTCGGTCTCCAGGAGAGAGGACGGTCCTCACAGGATCAGTATCCAAGGACACTAAGTGCAAGTGAGTTGTCGGGATGGGCTCTCTCTGAGGTGCCACGTGCCCTGCAAGTGCCCACGCCTGCCTTCAGAGCATGCGCAGTGAGGGGGACGCTGATGGGCTCAGAACTGCAGCCACATCTGGGTCCGGTTGCCCTCACGGCAGAGACACTAGGGACTGAGGCTGCTCTTTGACCTCCTTGGCTTCAGTGTCTCCACCTTTCAGGGGTGCTTTGGAGGAAAGCCTCACACCAGGCTGTCATGAGGCCGTGCATGGACAAAGAGACCACACGGGCCAGCTCCTGGCCCACGCTGTGCAAGGTGGAGGCCCTGATCATTACCCATCAGCAATGGGCTTGGACAGGAGGGGAACTGGAACTGGTGCTGGGGCCTCAGGGGAAGGCAGAAGGCACAGGCCCGCAGAGATGGCTCCAAGAGGTGGGAGAGTAGGGACCTGGGTCTGTCGAAGTCTCTGCACGGAGGGAGTTCCCAGCCAGGCCACTCCATTGTCTGAGGACTCTTATCGGCAAAGGCAGACAGCCCTGTTCACAGACATCTGCCAACCCTTGTCCCAGGCTGGAGCTTGGGTTTCCACCGGGAGGCAAAGGCCAGCGTTGGAAGAAGGGGCCAGGCTCTGTTTACACACAGCAGTGCTGGGCACCAGCTCCCATGGGATCGTGTGTCTGTGTGCACAGGTGGCCAGGAGCGCTACACCGAGGCTCACACAAGGCCTGCCCCGAGGTGCCGCCCATCCAGCCCTCCTTCCCTCCTTCCTTCTCTTCTCCCCACCTACCCTCCTTCCTTCTCTTCTGCCCACCTTCCCTCCTTCCTTCCTCTTTCCCTCCTTCCCTCTTTTTTAAATTCCCTCCTTCCAGCCCTCCCTCCCTGCTTTCCTTTCTTCCTTTCCTCTCTTTTTCTCTGTTCCTTCCATCCCTCCTCCCTTCCCTTCCCCTCTCTCCTCCCTTCCCTGCTCTTTCTTCTTTCTTCCTTCTGTTCTCCCTTTGTTCCCTCCTTCCTCTTTGCCTCCCTCCCCGCCTTCCTTCTTTCTTTCCCTCCAACAGATAGATATTTGGGTGCCTTTTTTGTACCATATCTGTGCTATACAACAAGATTTTAACAATAAGACTCCATTTCAGTCCACAGGGAGCTCACAGACCAGAGGAAAACTCAAGCAGGTGATGATAGTACAAGATGTGTGACAGGGGCGGGTGCACAGGGCTGTGGGGGCCCCAAGGAGGTCACCTAACCCAGCCTGGGGCCAGGGAAGGCTTCCAGAAGAAACAACATGTCGCTAATCCCTGGCAAGGGATTCTTTATGGGACTGGTATTGAATATGCACTTTAGGATTGGTTAAAACACATGCTGGTCACAGCAGGTAGCCACACCACCACCAGTATGGTGAGCATTAAAGAGACTGACCAGCCAGCACAGTGGCTCACACCTGTAATCCCAGCACTGTGGGAGGCCAAAATGGGGGTATTGCCTGAGGTCAGGAGTTTGAGATCAGCCTGGCCATCATGGCAAAACCCCATCTCCACTAAAAATACAAAAATTAGCTGAGTGTGGTGGCGTGCACCTGTAGTCCCAGCTACTTGGGAGGCTGAGGCATGAGAATCTCTTGAGCCTGGAAGATGGAGGTTGCAGTGAGCTGAGATCACACCACTGCATTCCAGCCTGGGCAACAGAGCGAGACTCCATCTCAAAATAAATAAATAAATAAATAACACTGACCATGTCTGGAGCCACTGGGACTCACGCACGCTTGCAGGCATGTATGTAGGTGCAGCCATTTTGGAAATCTGTAAGACAACTTCTGATAAAGATAAGCTGCTACTTACCTTAGGACCCAGCAGCTCTACCCTAAGCCCATAGCACAAAACTTAGCATACGTGTCCATCAAAAGACTTGTACATGAATGTTCATAGCAGCTTTATTCAAAATCATCAAAACCCAAAAACAACCAAGATGTCTGTCCACAGTAGACCTTGCATGTCCACCCAGTGGAAGCCCATGCACCATGAAAAGGAATGGACGTGGATATACACAGCCATGGATGGACCTGATGGGCGCCATGCTAAGAGACAAAGCCAGACATGAAAAGAGGAACATGCTGTATGTTTCTGTCATACAAAATTCAAAAACAGGCCAAACTCATCTATGGTGATAGAAATCAGGGCAGTGGGTACCTGGGGGAGAGAGAAGTTAGTGAAATTAGTCCCTAAGAGAGACCTCTGATATGCTAGAAAATGCTGTAACTTGGTCTCTAATTTGATTGTTACATGAATATATACGTTGAGATATATACACTTTAGCATTTATGTCTTTTACCATATGTAAATTACACTTCCAGTTTAAAATTCTATTAAGTGAAAAAAAAGAGGCCACTATAGCCAGGGAGAGCTCTGGGCCACAAACCAGGGTGCTTTAAAGTGGAGTCAGCAGGAATGGATGCAGGACATCGGGAGGGTTGGGGGCAAGGACTGGGGTGCAGACAGAGGCTTCAGAGAATTCACAGTACAGGTCAGTGAGGGAGCCCCAGCAGAGAGGCCTTTCTTTTTTCTCTTTAAGAAAAAAGATATAACCTAGAAGCATTCCTAAGTGCCATGGCCTAGTGACCACCTGACATTGAATGCACCCAGAACTTGGAATTCCGGGCCTTGGAACTCATTGCAGTTGCCCTTATAAATCCCACAACTCAAGGGAACCTCAAAAAATATCCCATATCATCCTACAACGAAGGGTATGGTGGCCAAGCTCCATTCTTAAACTTCCAGTGAGCTCTTTGGTCTCCAAACCTGTCATAACCTGACAGCCAAGGGTTACCAGACTTCTGTGAACAGCCTCCAACATGAAAAGCAGAGACCAAAACATCAACAGAAACACATAACTGGGTGGAAACAGACTTTTCAGAAAAAAAAAAGAACACTTTTTTTTTGTTTCTTTTTTTTTTTAGACAGAGTTACTCTGTCACCCAGGCTAGAGTACAGTGGCGCGATCTCGGCTCACTGCAACCTCCACCTCCTGGGTTCAAGCGATTCTCCTGCCTCAGCCTCTCAAGTAGCTGGGATTACAGGCACCCGCCACCACAACCGGCTAATTTTTGTATTTTTAGTAAAGATGGGGTTTCACCATATTGATCAGGCTGGTCTTGAACTCCTGACCTTGTGATCCACCCGCCTCAGCCTCCCAAAGTGCTGGGATTACAGGCGTGAGCCATCGCACCCGGCCAAAAAAAAAAAAGAAGAGAGGGAAAGGGGATTAGAAAGAGATAGAGAAGAAAAGAGAGAGGGGGCAAGAGGGAGGAAGGAAAAGAGGAGAGGGTGGATGGCAAGAATGAGGAGGAGAAATAAGGACAATGGTTGTGGTGGCTCACGCCTGTAATCCCAACACTTTGGGAGGCCAAGGTGGGTGGATCACTTGATGTCAGAAGTTCCAGACCAGCCTGGCCAACATGACAAAACCCCATCTCCACTTAAAAATATAAAAATTAACCAGATATGAGGTGGCGCACACCTGTAATCCCAGCTATTTGGGAGGCTGAGGCATGAGAATCACTTGAACCCGGGAGGTGGAGGTTGCAGTGAGCTGAGATTGCACCACTGCACCCCAGCCCAGGTAACAGGGTGAGACTCTGTCTCAAAAAAATAAAAAAAGAGAAAATCTAGAAAATAAGTACAGAAGATCCAACATCCGAATAACAGGAATAACAGGAGCTATAGATGTATAAGAGAGAGGAAATTTCAGGGAAGAAATGATCAACGAAATAATTCAGGGTAATTCCCTGGCACTAAAAAAAAGGCCCCAAAATACCCAGCATAGGAGGTGAACATAGACCTACCCCATGGACACATCATTGTGGAACTTTAGTACACCTGGGACAAAGAGAAGATTCTACAAACTTCCAGAGAGAAAAACCACATGACATACCCAGGACTGGTTATCAAAACAGCTTCAGAATTCTCAGCAGCCACACTGGAAGCAAGAAAACAATGGAGCAATGCTTTTGAGCTTCTGAAGGGAAATTATTTCCTAACCCAACCTTCTGTGCCAGCCACATTATTAAGCAAGTGTGAAGGTGGAATACAGATCCCTTCAGCTGGCAATGTCTCTAACAAATTTGCCTACGAGCCACACTTTCTCAGAAAGCTACTGAAGGATGTGCTACACCCAACTGAGAAGGTAAACCAAGAAAGAGAAGACTCGACATACAGGAAGCAGCAGGTGAAGGCAGTCCCCCAGAAGATCACTGATGGCCGTGATGCACTCCACGTAGAACGCTGCCGGTACAGATGACAGCCATGTGACAAGATTTCTGCTGCCACTGTGCCCCCTTTTGACCTGAGGACAGAGTATGGGGTGAGGATCTTATCTTCGCTTGGCTTATATTGACCAGGGGCTGGCAAAGTTCCTGCTCTTTCTCCTGCTGGGCTGCCTCCACCAGTTGAGAACTTTGATCTATTCTTGAGAGCAGGAATTGGCCACGGTGAGCTTAGAAGCAGATGATACAAAGCAACCCGCTCTCTTTAGCCATCCTTCTGCCACGATCCCAGAAGTCAGCCTCATCAGATAGCCCAGCTATCGTGAGACCTCAGTTTCCCAGGGCTCACTCATGCCTTTGCCCATTGACAGTCTGACCTTCAATTCTCTCAGAGAGGGGCAGAGCCTGGCTTGCTGCCCTGAGTTTGCCAGAACTCAGCTGGCCTTTGTGTTTTATATTTTTTTGGGAGCTTTCAACTCTTGGTGACAACATTGCCATTTCCTTACACAATTTGTTTTGTGCTTCCTTCAATTTTTTAGAACTAAACAATGTGTTGTAAGCTTGTAGATGCTGGCCAGATGATCACCAAACCTGTTCCTCCCCCATTCCTGGGCACTCAGCTGGACTGCATTTCCCAGCCTCCCTTGCAGGTAGGTACAGGTACATGTCTGTGTTCCATCCAGTAGAATGTGATGGAAGTGATGTTTACTACCTCCAGGCCTGCCGAAAAAAGCTTCCTACACAATCCAGTCTGCTCCTTCTCTCTGTTTGCTCCTCTGCCGATCCAATGCAGTGCACCAAATGGAGGACTCCATGGCTGTAGGGGATGGCAGAGCCATTCAGAAAAAAAGGCCTGGGTCCCTGCATGGCTGCATGGAGCAGAGCCCAACCCAACCTGCCCTGCACTGTCATGAACAAGAGATACACATGTATTGAATTAGGGTGCTACAATTAGTGGGTTGCTTGTTAAAACAGTTCATATACCCTGATTAATAAAGGATATTTACATAGGTGGTAAAACTCTAAAGGAAAATATAGGCCATTCGTTTTAGGAGCCAGTTTCCTGATACAGAGGAGATAGGTACTTGGGAAATGTCTTTGCTGAACAAATGAATGCGCAAACACAATTGCTCTTTGACTGTGGCTTCAAAGTCATGTCCGCACAAGCGTGTGGCCCGGAGGGGAACGGGAAAAATGTAGACAGTTGATTTGTCAGGGTAGTGGGAATGTGGGTGAAATTTTTCCTGTTATTCTTAGGATAAGGTTATTTTGCAATAAATACGTAGAGAATGTGGAGTCAGGCTCTCCCGCATTCTGTGTGGCATATGTAAAAACATCTAGGCACACAGCGCTCCAAACAGATGTTTCTTTGCAAGCAAGAGCTCATTTCTCCTGAAAGCAGTCAGGATCCAGCAACCAGGCATCCCCCTCCTCCAGCAGCCCAGCTCTCCAAACCCACCCTCCCCAGTCCCACCCTACACAAGGTCCTCAGCCCTGCCCCCAGATGGAAGCCCCCCACCTTCCACCACCACAACACATTCTGCAGCCTCAAGGCTGAGTTCAGTGTCACCAGGGCAGAATTCCCCACCCATCCTATGTCCCCACAGGTCTTTGACCCTCTGTAGTGGGCATCTGCCTATTCAGCCTGGCAGTGCCCAGAAGACAGCTTGCCTAGGGGTGAAGGGATGAGGGCCCCCCAGTCAGATCAACCAGGTCTGCACCCCAGATGCCCATTGACCAGCTCAAGTGTGGGAGCAAGTTGCTTTGCCTCTCTGAAGCCCAGGGATGATGACAGCCCCTTCCTGAAGGATGTCTGTGAAGAGCAGATGAAGGGATGCATGGAATGTTCTTAGAAAGGCCCCCAGCCCATATGGATCGCTCAATAAGCCTTGGCCCCAGGACTGTCCTCAGAAGTAGAGACTGCATCTGTGTCTGGCTCTTACAATGACCTGTTAACCCCTCAAGAGTGATCCCCACATTCTCCTCCCTGGTAACTGGCCTGGAGCCCAGCGCTCAATGAGCTGCACATGGAACAGAACCGAGAGCTCAACCAGCTGCAGAGAAGCTGAGTTAAGCCTGTGTCTGTTGATGGCCACTTGGCCACTGGATTCAAGGCAGGATGTGCTGGCACCTTGGGACTGCCCTCACCATCAGTCCTGCCTTGCCCAGAGGGCTGGGCCAGGAGAAGCCGGCCAGTGCAGGGGCCGGCCAGAAAGCATGTCCTGGGGAATGGCTGAAGAAACTAAGGATATGTACCCAAAGAAGAGAAGACCTGGGAGAAGATTCTATCTACCCAGAAATGGTGGTTGAGCACCTACTGTGTTCCAGGTACTGTTCTCAAATGAGCAAGACAGAGAGCAAGACAGACAGATGGCCTGCCCTTGTGGGCTTGCATTCTAGACAATAAATAAAAACAGAACCAGACAATCCAATTAATAAAAAATAGAACCAGACAATATAATAAATAAAAAATAGAACTAGATAATCCAATTAAAAATAGAACCAGACAATCCAATAAATAGATACATAAAGCAACATCAGCTGGTACTAAGTTCTATAATGAAAAATAAAGGCAGGCTAGCAGAAGAATAGAGAGTGCTGAGCCAGGCCAGGTTGGCAGGGTTGAGGGGGTGGTTTGGTGTCAAGGAAGGCATTTCCCAGCAGATGACACTTGGGCAGACACTTGAAGGAAAAGAGTAAGCCATCATCTGGGTATGTAAGTGGTTTGCTAACCCTGCCCTGCCTGTGCACATGCCAAAGGGAACTACATTTCCCAGAGTCCTTTGCCCTCTGGCTTCTGGGTAGGTTCAGCAAATGGGAGGCTCCAGGGTAAGAGTGGAGGCTGGGAGGAAGCAGAATCTCAGCTACTTTCTCCCCTCTCTCCCTGCTCCCTGTGGCAGCCCCAGCAGGTTGGTGTGGGACACAATACCACCATGATGCAAATGCTCTAAGGTGAAGCAAGGTTCCATTTCTCCTCAACTGACTTCTCTCTCCTTCCTGACCTTGGGACTCCTTTTTCCTCAACTCCATCTTCCTTTGCTCCATTGGCTCATAAGTGAGAAGGAGCTGATTGGCTGACTGGGGGAGCCAAAGATTCCCAACAGGCATTTGCCTAAGGGTCTGCCCTTAAAATCACTCAAGCATCTGATGTGTTCATCTTCTTCTTTTCCAAACCTGACATCTCATTAAAAAAAAAAAAAAAAAAACAAAACAAAACAAAAAAATGATGCCACCACGTGACTGTATGGTCAACAGCCTAGTTGAAGAATCTCAGACCTCCCTGAGATGCACGCCAGCCCCAGAGATGGGCAGTAGACTCATCTCTCCTCCAATCAGAACCATGGTGCACCCAGTGCATTTGGGGGACCCATTTGGACAGTCCAGGGCTGTGTGTGCTCTAGAGATGGGGGCAACACTCCCCATCCCTGTCGTGGCTAATTTTATGTGTCAACATGTGATATGGTTTGGCTCTGTGTCCCCACCTTAATCTCACCTTCAATTGTGATAATCCCCATATGTCATGGGAGGGACCTGGTGGGAGGTAATTGAATCATGGGGGCAGGCTTTTCCCATGTTGGCCTCATGGTAGTGAATAAGTCTCACAAGATCTGATGGTTTTACAAAGGGGAATGCCCCTGCACATGCTCCCTCTTGCCTGCCGCCATGCAAGATGTGACTTTGCTCCTCCTTTGCCTTCTGCCATGATAGTGAGTCCTCTCCAGCCACGTGCAACTGTAAGTCCATCAAACCTCTTTTTCTTTATACATTACCCAGTCTTGGGTACTGTCTTTATTAGCAGCATGAACATAGACTAATGCAACCTGGATGGGACACAGGGTGCCCAGATATTTGGTCAAGCATGATTCCAGGTGTTTCTGCGAGGGTGTTTTAGATGAGATGAACATTTAAACTGAAGGATGTTCAGTAAAGCAATGTGCCCTCCCTAATATGGGTGGGCCTTACCCAATCAGTGGAAGGCCTGATTAGAACCCAAATGCAAGAGAGAATTCTGCTGCAGAAGGCCTTCAGGCTCCATCTGTGAGGTCAGCTCCACCTGCTTCTACCACAGACAGCCTTCAGACTAGAACCATGGCATCGGTTCTCCTCGCTCTCCAGCCTGTTGGCTCATCCTGTGGATTTTGGACTTGCCAGTTCCAACACGGTTCAAGCCAATTCCTTATCACAAATCTCTGTCTGTATATCAGCACATCCTGTGGGTTCAGCTTCTCTTGAGAACACTGACCAATCCAATCACCGTTACTCCCGATGACTTGTAGGTGAAGCCCCTTAAGGAAAATTTCTTTCACAAATGAGAGCTAGGGAAAGATTTACTCTTCCTGAGCAGCTAAAGTATTTTCTCCAACGGCCACGAGAACCTTAAACCTTTCCTTCTTTCCACGCTCCCATTGGCCGCCAGGAACTTGCAGCTTGGCTACAGCAATCATGGAGGACCTGGTGGGTAACAACGTATCTGTCCCTGGACTCGCCTTCCTAACGTAGCTGCTTTTTTCCCTCGGCCCTGACTTTCTACTTCTAGGTGAATATTACTCTTGTACTGCCTGTTTTTCAAAGTGCAGGGAGTTCAAAATGCCAGGCCACATGTCCGAGGATTTTCCCTCCCCTTCCACTGGCCCCTGGCCCATCCGCTGGCTGGGAAGGAGCTGGCTGCATCTCTCCTTTTGAACTCCAACTCCGGAGGTGGGAAGCTGGCTGGAGCCGCCCCCAGGGCAGAAAGAGGAGAAAGGGCATCAGAAAGACAGGTGCTCAAGGCTGCAATCAGGCAGCTGTCCACACTGTCACAGTGAGCACCCACCGGATACCAGGTGTATTAGTCAGGGTTCTCTAGAGAGACAGAACTGATGGAATATATCTACATGGGAGTGTATTAACTCACACAATCACAGGGCCCTACAATAGGCCGTCTGCAGGCTGAGGAGCAAGGAGAACCAATCTGAGTTCCCAAACTGAAGAACTTGGAGTTCGATGTTCGAGGGCAGGACGGATCCAGCACGGGAGAAGGATGTAGGCTAGGAGCCTAGGCCAGTCTCTCCTTTAACATTTTTCTGCCTGTTTATATTCTAGCCTCGCTGGCACAGCTGATTAGATTGTGACCATCCAGTTTAAGGGTGGGTCTGCCTTTCCCAGCCCACTGACTCAAATGTTAATCTCCTTTGGCAACACCCTCACAGATACACCCAGGATCAATACTTTGTATCCTTCAATCCAATCAAGTTGACACTCAGTATTAACCATCACACTGGGGGCTGGGTGAGGGGGGACCTGGGGATGTGGGTGAAGACATCAGGAAGGACGTCTTGAGGAACCTGCTGCCGCCAATGTTAAGATCACCGCTGGGATGGCCTGGGCTGCTGGGGACAGCTCACTCAGGCCTGAGGCCTCAGGGCATCTGGGAGATGGCATCACCTGCCCCCTGCCCATGCCAGCTCCAGCCCACCTCAGCTTACCTCAAACTCCCATGAGCAGAAGGCTTTACAAAAGGTGGATTGTGAAACCCCCTCCCACCCATAAAGACACCCCATATAGATGCCTGATAGCAGCCAAGCCCAAGCCCTCGTCCTGCCCTGCTGTTGACTGTGAGAAGAGGGAGTGGGGGGAGAGGGTGGCCATTTTTCACTGCCTGATTCCCCTGCTAATTTCTGTCCTTCTGAGGACATGACAGGAACAGCCAAAGGTCACAGGGATTTGTGTTCCCGACAGGCAGCAAATGCTTTTGAGGAGGCGGAGGATGGGGTGCTGGGCCAGGCCATCATTGTGGGTCCTAGCCTCAGAAGGATTCCAGGGAAGGGAGGACAGGCATTTGGGGAAAAGAGCTGCCTTCTAGACAACACAAAGGCTGTCCGTGTGTCCTCGGTGTTTCCAGACTTTTGGAGGTGGGGCAGCCTGTGTCTGTCTTATGAGTGAGGAGGTTAGAGGTAGGTTTCCCGGAAGGGTGCGTGGGTCAGGGACTAGATGAAGCTGTGTAACAAAAGAGGCTCAGAACAGATAATAGCTTCATTCTCCTCCATCTGCTGCCTGCATCACCTGCAATCCATGGACTCTCCCTTTGCCATCCTTAACAATGGAGACAATAACTCCTCCCTACAGGAAAAGCAGAATCTTAGCCACGCTTAGCCACCCCTAACAGGGCAGCACAGGGGCTCACTGATGCCCTTTCTCCTCTTTCTGCCCTGGGGACGGCTCCAGCCAGCTTCCCACCTCCGGAGTTCAAAGGAGAGATGCAGACACCAGTCACCGCCTTCCAGCAAGACCCATGTCCCATGCAATCCCAGCAGAGCTTGGCCAAGCCCTCTCTCACCCCACCACATTCCTGGCTCATAAAGCTCTGGGCTAGCACTCCACAACTCCACAACTGGCACCCCAGTCTCTATGAGTACAGTGGTCCTCCCTTATCCACAGGGAACACATTCCAAGACTCCCAGGGGAAGCCAGAAGGCATGAATAGTATCATATACACTTTTTATGTACATACATACCTATATACATGTCTCCTGTACATGCATACCATGATAAAGTTTTATCTAAAAAATAGACACCAAATGAGATTAACAATAACCAATAATAAAATAGAACAATTGTAACAATATGTCAACATCACTACTTTTTTTTGGGGGGGTGGTAAGGGGACGGAGTCTCCCTCTGTCACCCGGGCTGTAGTGCAGTGGTGTTATCTCAGCTCACTGCCACCTCCACCTCCTGGGTTCAAGCAATTCTCCTGCCTCAGCCTCCCAAGTAGCTGGGACTACAGGTGCCCACCGCCTCGCCCAGCTAATTTTTGTATTTTTAGTAGAGACGGGGTCTTGCTGTGTTGGCCAGGCTGGTCTCAAACTCCTGGCCTCAAGTGATCTGCCTGCCACGGCCTCCCAAAGTGCTGGGATTACAGGCGTGAGCCACCGCGCCCGACCTCAGCATCACTACTCTTGTGCTTTGGGGCCATTATTAAGTAAAAGAGGAGGAGGGTACCTTAAACACAAGCCCTGCAGTATGGAGCAAATGGATCCCACACTGAGAGGGCTCCCAAGTAACTTGAGGGCAGGTAGCATCAAGGCGTGGAGGCGCTGGACAAAGGGATCACTCACACTTCAAGGGGGATTGAGCAAGATGGAATGGGATTTCATCACACGACTCAGAATGGCATGCCACTTAAAACTGAGGAATTATTTATTTCTGAAATTTTCCATTTCATACTTTCAGACTGGGCTCAGCACACGTGCCCAGGCCACCCAGGTAGAGGTGGAGGGCATGGGATTCAAGGCCAGGCCATCGTTGGCTCTGAACATATACCTGAAACAACCTCCCTACCAGGTGAGTCTGTGCAGAATCCCTTCTCCCTCGCTACCCTCTCCCTCCCTCCCGGCCCCTCCAGCACCACACCCAAGACCCTCAGTGGGTGCCTGAAGCCCACTGTTGGGCTCTGTTTTCTCTAAGGACTTCCCCATACCCCCATCAAGCATCCGGGCCCCATTCTGTGCCCTGAGCACTTGGCATCTCCAGAACCCCTCTGCCCTGCTGCTCCAGGACACAGAACTGCTCTCTCTCTCCCCATCTCCGACCCCACTTCTGGTAACAAGCATGTAATTCCCCCTCTTTTGCTCACACTCCACACACACACATCGCTGGATCCCTGGTGACTATCCCTGGGCTGTCCCCTGAACCAGGGGCTGGGGGCCTACATTTTGCCCCTGCAACTCTCTCAGATTCCCGCTTCCTCTCACATAACTGTTACAGTCCCAGCTCCCCAAGCCTCTGCCCAGCTTCGTCCCACTCCATCAATCAGTCACCTACATCACTCCCAGGAGCCATTCTCAGGAGCAGGTCCAGGAGCAGCACTCCCTTACTTAAACACCCTTGATAGCCCCCTCCTGCCTGTACACCAAAATCCAAACTCCTAAACAACCCTCAAAACCCTCACAATTTGGACCCAACCTGCCTTGCCATCGTACGTCTCTTCATCCCCTCCTCTATGCACTAGCATCTGAACCAGAGGGTCTCAAATTTTGCAGGGTATGGGAATCATGCAGGGGAATTATTAGTCATATTCCTGGGCCCTGCTCTTGGAGTCCAGCTGGTCTTCGGGCCTGGGAATCTGCACGTGTCACCAGCTCCCCAGGTGGTCTGGGGAGACCTACAGAGGATCATGTCCTGAGCTTGCCGGGAGCTCTGTAGCCTCCAGGCCTTTGCTCACACCGTTCCTTCTGCCTGGAATGCTGTTCCCTTCCTACCAGCCTAGCAGAGTCCCCCCAGTCCTACCTGTAGGGACACCTGCTCCAGAAAGCCTCCCACAGACCCCAAGAGAGAGCAGCGCCCCTTCCCTTGTGTGTGTTCCAGGGCACTCTGCCCTCTCTTACAGCCTAAGACTCTCTGCCCAATGTGGGTGCTATTTACATGCCATCGGTTTGTTTGTTTGTTTGTCGAGACAGGGTCTCACTCTGTCACCCAAGGTGGAGTGCAGTGGTGCAATCTCAGCTCACTACAGCCTTGACCTCCCAGGCTCAAGCAATCCTCCCACCTCAGCTTCCCCAGTAGCTGGGACCACAGGCATGTGCCACCACGCTGGTTAATTTTTTTGTATTCTTAGTAGAGACAGGGTTTCACCATGTTGCCCAGGCTGGCCCCAAACTCCTGGGCTCAAGTGATCCTCCCACCTCAGCCTCCCAAAGTGCTGGGATTGCAGGTGTCAGCCCCCGCTCCTGGTCTACGTGCCATCTTTTACTCACTCATCTGGGAGCCATTGGAGGCAGGGGACACTCCACCCAATCCCCGAGGACGGGGCTTGTAAGTGGGGGCAGGTGTGCTCTGAGGCTCCAGACCTTGTCAGGGTCCCTGCCGCCAGCACACTGCTGGGGATCCCCCTGCAGGCACATCGGGCTTAAAAAGGAAATACACTATTTCATGACTTCACTTCTTTTATTTTTAGAACAAGTGACTCATCTCCACCACAGGGGCTCTGTGAGCTGCTGCCGGACAGGCTTACAGAGGCCAAGCAGGGAGTGAGAGGCTCGAGAGGGCTGCAGCTGCCCCTGTCCACACTCTGAGGCCCACGAGTGGCTGAGATGCAAGGCAGTCGGTCATTCCCACTGACCTGCCCCTCCAAAATAGCAAGTCTGGAGAAGCCGGGCACCTGCAGAAGAGGTGGCTGCGGCAGAGGGTGCATCCATCTCGTCCCGCCTAGGAGGGGAGAGGTGGATGAGATCAGGGAGTTGTTTCTCAGGGTCTCACCTCACCATCTTTTCCTCCACATGCAGACTGGCCATGGCCATGGCCACAGCCACGGGCTGCCCAGGTGTGTTGCACCTGCCTGGCTGCATCCTTTCTCACATACCTGCCTCCACAGAGGAAAAGCTGGGAGCAGTCTGGGGACCCAGAAGAGCCACCCCTTTCCCGGGGCTGTGGCCCCTTTGGTGGGGGAATGGGGAGGAGGAATTCCTAGTGATGAGATCCGTGCCCAGGACCGAGGGCCCACAGCTCACCTTTGCCCGGCCTCAGTCCACCTCACCCCTTGGTGTGATAGCTCACTCCTATAATCCCAGCACTTTGGGAGGCCAAGGCAGGTGTATTGTTTAGCCCAGAAGTTCAAGACCAGCCTGGACAACATTGCAAGACCCTATCTCTACCAAAAAAAATAATTGGCCAGGCACAGTGGTGCACATCTATAGTCTCAGCTACTTGGGAGGCTGAGACAGGAGGATCATTTGAGCCTGGGAGGCAGAGGTTGCAGTAAGCCATGATTGCACCACTGCACTCAGCCTGGGCAACAGAGCAAGACCCTGTCTCAAAAAGTAAGGGAACAACAGCTCCCTAAGCTTACTACTACTACCCTTAACTACTCATTTCTTAGAGCCTTGCTCACTATACTTTCCAATCTGTGTAACCCACTTGTTTCTTCATTTTTAAAAAATGCATGCTCATTATAGGAAAACTAGAAAATCCACAAAAAATTCATATGGGGCAATAAGGATAGGGTATGCACAACATGCTATTAATTATGGGAGAAAATGAGGTTGGTGGGAGAAGACATTTGCATTTGCCTGGAAGCACACGGGATATCTCTGGATGAGACACAAGAAACAGGCAGCTCGGGCTGCATTGATGGAGGGAGATGAGATGTCTTGGGGGAGGCAGAATCCTTGCTCATGGTATATCCTTCTGCAGTTTTCAAGGAAGAGGAGGAGAAAGAGAAGGAGAAACAGAGAACGAAGATGCAGAAATTAGGAAACAGTCCCCAGGACCACCCTCACTTCTGACAGCAATTGGAAGTTCAGGGGTCCTCAAGTTCATCATCCTCCATTTCAACAACCCACTGAAAGTTGTAATGGTTACAGTTATGGTTTATTACAGTGAAAGGATTAAAATCAGCCAAGGGAAGACATGCATGGGGCAGAGTGCAAGGAAGTTCCAATCTCCTTCTCCCAGTGGAGTTATGGACCGCATGAATTCCTCCCAGCAATGGTGCGTGATGAGATGCGTCGAGTATTGCCAAGCAGATGTCCCCGGAGCCTTGGTGTCCAGAGTTTTTACTGGGGCTTGATCACGATCACGTGGGCATGATGGACTGATGCCCAAGTGACTGACCTTTAGTTTTCTGCCCCTCCAGAGGTCAAAAGGAGACCACGTGACCCAAATTTCCCCTCATGACAGGCAAACAAAGATGCTCTTCTCAAGCAGGACATCCCGAGGGCCTGGAGATCCCCTCCCAGGAACCAAGGACAAAGACTAGACTTCTCTTTGGGTCAGACTCTTTACTACACTTTACTACATCCTGTCCTATAAACAGGATGACCAGCCATCTCAATGTGGCCACGACCCTCCCCATTTTAGTGTTGAAAGTCCCATGGCCCAGGGAACCCCTCCACCCCAAGTACTCACCCTATATGGAGGCACCCACCATCGCCACCCGCAAAAAATGCGATGGCTTTTTTCTGTGTCTTCTTGGCTCCACGGTAGTGACAGGTCCAGGAGCACAGGACTTGGCAGCCGTGGGGAAGGAGAGTCAGCTTCTGTGCTCTGACAGTCCAAGTGGAGTCCCCAGCCCACAGTGGTCCCCGGCCACAGCCCCTCCAACGAGGCTGTTCCTCTAGCTTATCTAGGCCTCCTAGTCTCAGCAACATGGCAAAGCCACCAGCTTCCCCTGCAGGTCACCTGGGCCCCCAGGCCAAACACCAGCTTTGTGTGGGCTTCTCCACCAGCCTCGACACTGTCAGGGTCTCGTGTCCATAATAAATCTTGTCTACAGCACCCATGGCGATTGCACATGAAAACAGACTAAAGGAAATCACTGTGAGCCCTAACTTGATCACCCACAGTGGCCAACCATGTTTCTGCTCTTTATGTTGCTCTTATAAATGGGGTCTTTCATGCTTCTCATCTCCTAGTGGATTGCTGTGTGTATGGTTTCTCTGTATTGATCTAGACCCACTCACTTGACTGAATTCTGGTATTAGCATTTACAATTGCTTCTGGTTGACTCTCTTCCATTTTCCAAGAAAATCATCCATCTCTCTGTAAATAATGATTTTCCTTCCCAGTGTTTGCACCTCTGATTTCTTCCTCTTTTCTAATTGTTTTTCTAATACCCAACCATCCTCGCATTTCTGGAATCCATTCCGCTCAGTCGTTGCAATGATTTACTCCCCTAATGTGCTGCTTAATTCAGGGACTTAATATTTTTACATCAATGTTCCCAAACAACACTGGTGTGTGTTTTCTCTTTCCATGCCATCTATGATGGATCTTGGCATCAATGATATGCTTGTTACATAAAAAGTTAAAAATGTTCCTTCTTTTATGCTTTAGAACAGTTTAAATAGTGTTTAATTACCTGTTCGTTTTTGGTGTGGTTGGATCCTCCTATAAAACATTCTAGGCCTGATGCTTTTTTTTTTTTTTTTTTTTTAAGGAAAGTCAACTTTGACAACTTTCTATTTCTTCTATGGTAATCAATTTGTTTAGACTTTACATCTCTTTTGGAGTCTTTTTTTAAATAAATTATATTTTCTATGTTTTCAAAGTCTCAAAATCTTTTATGTATCCCAGTGCCAGTTTCCTGTGGTTATTTGCCATTTTATGTCTCTGCGGTTGTTTTCCCCATAGACTTTTATTTCATTTATGTTTTCTTCTTTTTTCTTGATAGGATTGACTAACAGCATCCTTTTTTATGCCCCTGAAAAATCTGGCACTTGGGTACATTTGTCAATTCTATTGCTTCTTAATGCATATATTTCCTCTCATCTTTATTTCTTCCTTCTGTTTTTCTTAGTTTTGTTCTATTATGTTCAATATATTGAGCCATATGCCTAATCCATATGTTTTCATTCTTTCTATTGGTTAATATGAATATTTAAGGCTATAACTTTCCCTTCAAGAATTGCTTTAGCTGCATCTCATAGGTTCTGGTTTGCAGTCCAAACATTATCACTCAACCCATTTATGCCTAGTGTTCCATTATTGGAATGCTAAGCATGTGGGAGTTATTTATATATCCTACTGCTCAAGGTCATCACCAAGGTCTGATTGCAAAAATTTTAAAAACGGCAACCTCAGGCATAAATGGACTAAGAACCTCCTCCAAGAAGCTCCCTCCTGCGTTCCTGTAACACACCATGCATTCACCCACCACCCTTTTACTGCATTATGAAGGTCCAGCACAGCACTGTCCATAACAAAAATAATATAAGCTACCTATGTGATTTTAAATTTCCTACTAGCCATATTAAGACCTATTAAAAGGAATAGGTGAATCAACCTAAATGTCCATCAATGGTAGACTGGATAAGGAAAAAGTGGTACATATACACCATGGGATACTATTCAGCCATAAAAAAGAATAAGATCATGTCCTTTGCAGGAACATGGGTGGAGCTGGAGGCCATTGTCCACAGCAAACTAACACAGGAACAGACAACCAAATACCACATGTTCTCACTTGTGAGAACACATGGTCACATAAAGGGGAACAACAAACACTGGGGCCTACTTGAGGGTGGAAGGTGGGAGGAGGGAGATGATCAGATAAAATAATTCTTGGGTACTAAGTTTAGTACTCAGGTGACAAAGAATCTGTACACCAAACCCCCATGAGTTTACCTGTATAACAAACATGCACATGTACCACTGAATCTAAAATAAAAGTTAAAAGTTAAATAAAATATCATGGCCAATAAGTAATGAAAATAAAAGAAACAGGTGAAATCAAATTTAATATTTTATTTAACCCAATCTGTCCAAAATAGTATTATTTCAATGCGTAATCAATATAAAACCATTACTAATGAGATTTTACATTACTTTTCTGTGCCAAGTCTTCAATAGCCAGTACACATTTTAGTTACATCATATCGCAATTTGTGGTGGCCACATTTTTACTGTTCAATAACCACACATGCTTAGTGCAGGTCTAATATCTGTTTCCAGGTCTCTCTGCCCACTACCCTTACCTCCCTGACTGCAAGCTACCTGAGGGCAGGTGCTTTGCCTTATTCAACATTGTATCTGTGGTGCCTTGAATACTGCAAGCACTCAATGAATGCTTGCTGACTGCTTGCAGACGGGGTGGCTCAAACAGCAGACATCTATGTTCTCACAGTTTTGAAGGGTGGAGTCGGCTGGTTCTTCCTGAGTCCTCTCATCTTGGCTTGTACGTGGCCATTTTCTCCCTGTGTCCTCACCTGGCTCTGTGTGTGTGTGTGTGTCTGGGTCCTAATCTCCTCCTCTGATTAGGACACCCATCCTTTGGATTAGGGCTCACCCTAATGACCTTATTTTAACTTTATTCCCTCTGTAAAGACCATATCTTCAAACATAGTCTCTTTCTGAAGTATTAGGCATTAAAGGTTCAACATATGAATTGGGGGGAAGACATTCCAGCCCTAACACTATCCTTTTATGCCTTTTATACATCTGCTGTCCATCATCATTATTCATTTATCCATCAATTCTTCACTGTCTCCGTTCCATGGGCTACAGTTTGCATCTGTGGCTACCAGCTGTGAGCAGAGGCATGTTCCCATGTGTCTCTAAGAAGGAGCATGTCTGTCTCAGCCTTGGACTTCCTTATTAAAACATTTTCTTAGGAGGCCCCAAGGAGCCATGGGGAGCCATGGAAATCTCCAACCTCTGACTCCAGATTGGAGCAGCCAAGGACAGCTTGACTCAGCTGCTATTCCTGAAGGGCAGACAACAGCAAAACCAGCACATAAGGGTACCACAAAGGTGCCCAAATATCCAAAATAGGGTCCAAGACAAAGACCATCATGACAAAGAATGGCCAAGGGGCCCGTGGCAGAGACCACCCAGTTGCCTGCCTGATCGCCATTTTGCCTCTGTTTCTTTATAACAAACTTGGCATTCAGGATGGCTAGGAGACCAGCTAACAAACGCCACTATCTCTCAGCCTCCTGTGCATCCAGGGATGCCACGTGACATCATTCTGGCTTATGAGATGGAAAACTAAGGGTATCTGGGGACATTGCTTTCTGTCTCTGTCACCCTTTCCTTTCTCTTCCTGCCTGGAACTCGTGTAAGATGCCTGCAGTAGCAGCAGGTTTCTTGTAGCCGTGAAGATCAAATCTACATGCTGAGGGTAGCAGAGCAGAAATATGTCAGGGTCTGAGACCCTGATAACTTCACAAAGCTGTCACGCCACAGCCTGGGAATGCCAAATGCCAGACTTCTTGCTACGTGAAGAAAGAAAAACAAAATACTTTTAAAGCCTCTCTTTTTTAAGCCACTGTTTGTCTACGTGTCTGTTACCTGCAGCTGAATGCATCTGCTGCCTGAGATACGGCCAGGGCACACCCTCTCATTCATTCAGATGCCATGGCCTGATTGCCTGTTCTGAGCCAGGCACTGCGTCACAAGGCTGGAGATGCTGACACGTGGATGCAGAATACATGAATTCATCAGAATTGTGTCCATTTTCCAGGAACAGAAACCAATGAAACAGAGTTAAGAAAAAGAAAAGAAATTATGGACCAGTGTAACTGAGATAGGGAGTCGGAGGAGGTTGGCAGAATCTTCCCTTCCACCATTTTTCCAGGTGGCTGTGTTCTCATGGGGCTGCCTTGAGCGTCTGTCCTCCCTGCCAGGCAGTCCCAGTAGAGGAGTCTGTTCTGACCCCTGGCTCCAGCAGAAGTCCCAGGATTCTGAGGCCGGGCATGGTAGCTCATGCCTGTAACCCCAGCATTTCGGGAGGCCAAGGCAGGCAGATCACTTGAGGTCAGGAGTTCAAGACCAGCCTGGCCAATATAGTGAAACACCATCTCTACTAAAAAATACAAAAATCAGCAGGGCATGGTGGCACACGCCTATAATCCCAGCTACTCGGGAGGCTGAGGCAGGAGAATTGCTTGAGCCCCAGAGGCGGAGGTTGCAGTGAGCCAAGATTGCGCCACTGCCCTCCAGCCTGGGTGACAGAGTGAGATTCCATCTCAAAAAAAAAAAAAAAGATGATGAAGTCCCAGGATTCTGGCTCACTGGACCAAGAGGTGACCTCAGGTATGTGTGTAGGCGCCATCCTACACACCCATGTGGACACACAGGCTACACACAGGTTTACACAAAACTCTACAACTGGCAAGACATCGGCACATCATATGAACGTCTAACTCCTTCTATCCAGCGTGACCTGGTTTGCCCAGGACTGAGGGGTTTTCCAGGACATCGAACTTTCCATTTTAAAAACAAGACAGCCCTGGGCAACCCGGAACAGCTGGCCCTCCTAGCTCTGTCGGTACATGCTCATGACAACGATGTGATTTTTCTTCCTTAAAGAGATCAATGAAATGGTACCAGATCATGTTTTTAAAAAGCGAACAATATTTTCCTTAGAGATCAATGAGAATATCCCTCCCCACAATCCTACGATCAGGCAAGAATATTCAGGCAGAGCCCTGGGCTGCCGGTGGAGGTGGCAAATTGTCCGTGACACGGGGGAGTGACCATAGAGTTCTGCTGGCCTCTGGCTGATACAACAGAGGCCAAACTGAAATGGAGCACGGTGGCCCCTGCCCCTGTGCAGACTTCAGAGCGTGAATGAGAAGGGACCCTCTGCGATAGGTCATCTTCACGTCACCCCCTGGACACCTCAAACTCTTGGTCGGTCCCACCCCAGATGGTCTCGGCTCCTGCTCACCAGCACCCCCATGTCTGTAGCTCTCTTGAATGGAGGATCTGAGCACAGCAAGTCCTGCAGAAACCAAAAAAAAAAAAAATTTCCTTGGCATAGGTGAGTGTATCGGGTGCCGCAGAAACAGTGATAACAGCGTTTCTGGTCCTCACCTGGGTTCATTCAGCCAGGACACAGCAAGGCAGAGGCTCCCAGCCAGTGCCCCACTCCATGCCCACCCTGGGGGTCCACTCGCCCCAGTCAGCAACACCAGCCCTGGAACCACCATCTAAGCTCCTGCTCTTGCTGGACGCCCCCAAGTCCTTTCAGAATTCACAGGAATCACCCCCTCTGCGAGCTTCGTGTTCAGAGGACTTGGCCCACGTTCCCTGAGCGAGCGTCCCTAGCATACCCATCACCTCTCAGGGAGCAAGACGTTGCCACATCACCAGGCCCAGCCTCCCAGGGACGATATCTGGTTCGATGCTCCTCCCTGGAGCTGCCGCCCATAGTCCCTTCCATCTCACAGTTCCGCATGTAGTCAGCAGCCCTCGCTGCAATCCACGATCTGCTGGAACGATCCCAGGAAATACAGTGTGGAACTTGGACATGGGTGTTTGCCGAATTTGCCCCAAGAGGCTCGAATGTGGAGCCTTTGAGCTTCCCCAAGCTGTGGGTTAAGTCACTGGCATCACGGCTAACGTGCTACGGAGGTGGAGCAGGAGCACTGGATGCTTGGCCTCAAATCAACTTCCCTGCCCTGTCAGCCTTCCTGGGCACTTCCCAGCCACACACTTGCAGGAACAGATAAACAGAGGGCATTGATGGGTGCCTTGGCTTGTCCCCTAAATTGTCCCCTACATGATATCCTGCTGAGGGAGGGAGGCAGGGATCATTGTGCCCTAACTGTTCAGACCGTTAGAGAGTGTGCAGAGGGTCAACCAGAGCCAAGTGCATCTGGCTTGTCAACTCAGCCTCACAAGTGCGTCCTGAGACCCTTCCCAGGGGTCTGCTCTGGAGAAATCAGGACAGCCATCTGCACTTATCTCGTCCCTTGGGAGGCAGGAGGAGACTAGTTCTGAGGGTGGTGAGCTGAGACAGGACGTGGCCTTTGGTAACAGGGCCAGCTTGTGATGAGGTCACATTTGTCTTTGTGGCCCCTCCACCTGAGTCCTCTGGCTTACCCAGCTCTTCCTGCAGGCATATTTATAAGGAATTGGAGGCAGAGAAGGTCTTAAAGCAAGACCCACCCCCAGGACCACTCCCTGCAACCGGGGACCCCAGAACCTGGTGATGGACCTGCAAGGCCGGCCCCTCCGTCTCCCCACATGGCCAGCTGCCTCTACGGGACAGCCGTGGTCAGTCTGGGCAGGCACGATCCATCTCAGGCCTCTCTGAGCTCCTGCCCCAGGGGTGGGACATGGGGATCATGCGCCTGCCCTGCTCCCCTCCCTCCCACCACCACTGGAAGGGCCGGCTGAGTCTCGGGACAGGGCGCGTGGAGGCCGCAGCCTGCAGAGGCTTAGTCCTGCTTGGGTTTCTGGGGCCGCCGCTGGGCCAGTCTGTAGTCGATGTAGGTCCCGAGGCAGGACCACAGGATGAGGCGTGCTAGCAGGATCACCACCAGCAGGGCCAGGAGCGGGTCAGGGCCAAAGCTGCCACCTGGCCAGGAGGTCATGCCTGAAGTCAGCCCCAAAGGGCAGCAGCAGCCTCTGCCCTGGAACCGAGATGCAGTGGGGCCCTGCCACCCTAGCCCGGCACTGCCAAGTGGCTGCCGTGCAGACCCAGGACAGGAAGCTCCGTCCAGCCTGGGGCCTCTGCAGCCGGCGCCCCCAAGGGACCGCCCTGTTCTCTCCGGTGCCACCAAGCAGGCCAGATCTGCCCGCCAGACTCCAGCCCGGGGCCTCCCTGGCATGTGAGAGGACAGACTGGGGACGACGAGCAGCCTCCTTGGTCAAGAGGCCCGTGTACCATTCATCCAGAATTAACCACTCTCTGTGCTGACAATGACAGCATTGTCCAGGGGCCTGGGGGGCGGGAGGCCGCCGGGAGCCCGCCCCCCTCGCTGTCCCCGCGCCCCCTGCTCGCCAGCGCTGACGTAATCTGCAAACATCCCCGGCGGCAGCTGCTGGGCGAAGCGGCCACCTCCTCCCGACGCTTTCAGCAGCCCACGCGGCTCTTCCGGCCCCGCCAGACAATTGGGCCCTTTCTCTCCCCAATTAGCTATCACTTCTGGAGGCCGCGCCGTCCAGCGCCGGCCCACGGTCTCCGCAGCAGCAGGCCCGGGATGGGGCGGGGGCCGGGAAGCTTGGCGGGGAGGCTGGGGCCACCGCGGGGAAGAAGGACGGAGCCTGAGGATGAAAAGCCAAGGAGAAAAGGGGAGAAGATGAGGACAGGCGGCCACAGCCCACAGGCGGCCCCAAACACAGCTCAGCAGCACAAGGACCGCGCTCTGGGCCTCTGATGGCAAGGGGGTCAGCGCGGGAAACCGGCTTCATCCCCCAGGAAGGGGACCGGTGGACCCCCAGCAGCACCTCCCTCCAGCTCGCCCCTCCAACCTCCATCAAGAAGCCTTAGGTGGGACCTGTAGCCCTAAGCTGGGGCGCACAGGCCTGCAGGGTCCCCTGACATCCTCACAGTCACCCTGGACCTGAGGCCTTCTACTAGCTGAGTGACCTCGGGCAAGTTGTGCAACCTCTCAGAGCTGCAGATCCTGCCTTAGAAAGTGAAGCAAATACCTCCTGCTTTGAAGGATTAGGGGAGAGAGCACTTCTCAGGGGCCACGCCCAGCACCTGGGCACAGAGATCCTGGCCCCTGCCTCTCAGTGGATGTCTTCAGAAAGGCCTCCACATCTTTTCTGAAATAACAGTGTCTGCCCAGCCTTCTCTGACTGCCACACGCGCGCACACACACACATACGCACATACACATGTATACGTGTGTGCACACACACCCAAAAAGGACACATTGACCTCTACAGGCTCTGCCCCCCAAGTCCAGCTCTGGCCTCTCACAGCCGAGTTTCTGTGGGTGAGAGATAAACCGCCAGAACTGCCCCCTCTAACTCCAAGCCTACATCCTGTAAAGCAAAGGGGCCCCAGTTGGAACTAGGGGGCTGAGCGTGAGGAACAGAGGTCTCTGGCGGCTGGGTCCTGGGAGTCCGGCCAGTTCTCACCAGCAAATGTCCAGCCTGAGCTACAGAGAACAGCAATGGGGGCCTTCCTGGCCACAGGGATCTGGGGCCCATCGCTGGTTGCCGGAAGCCAGCTCTTCAGTTTCTTCCCAGTCTACAAAATGAGTGTCCTCCCTGCCAAGCCTTTCCAGAAGGTTCAAACGGGACCACACGTTCAAACGGGAAGTGGAGCGTGATGCTAACTCACCTTGGGCAGGGCACCGCCTAAGCTGCCTTCCTGCAGCCACCCTGGAGCCCCTGCCTGGACTGGCAGAGGCTGTCTGGGAAGCATGCCTGGCCCTTCCTCCATCTGTGGTGTGCCCTGCACCCACTGGGCTGCCTGGCACTGCTGTCAAAGGCCACTCACTTAGGGAACGTTGAGCTCTGGGCTTGTTTTCCACGCACAGCGGTTTGAAGATCACTTCGAACGTGGGTGGGGAGTTAGCTCTCTGGACCCCGTCATAGAGTAAGTCATCGATAGAGCATTTGCTTGATGGGGACTTCCAGAAGGCCAGGGAAAGTCCTGCTGACTTCCTGGGGAAGCCCATCTGCACGTGGGGTGAGGGTCCCCAGACGGGAGCAGCTGTGTATGCAGGGAGGGGGCAGAGGCTGCTGCCAATGGGCATGTCCCTTACCTGAAAGGGCCACCTCTCCAGGTGACATGTCCTGGGGGAGCCGGGGCCGTCTGCTCCGGCCAGAGGTGCTCAGCTCAGGCCACACCAGGCAGGGCACCTCCCAACCTGGACAGGTGGGGACCAAGGTGGCCTTGGACAAAACTCTCTGTGTTTGCCAAGCACCCAATTGGACACAGAGAGTCAACCACGCCCCAGTCACATGGTGTCCACACGCAGGGGTCAAGGAGGCCCGGCCCCTCCCCCTCAGACGTCCCTGGGCCTCTGGGAGTCAGCAAGGACGAGGACGGCATGCCCTTCGAGAGAGGAAGGGAGTGACCTCCTCCCGGCGGCATCCAGGCTCGGCTTCTCCGGAGAGGAGAGGGGGCTGCTTGCTGGATAAAGCGGCCGGGGCCACAGAGAAAAAGCAAGTGACCATGAGCACGTTGCAGACACAGTGCACCGACAGCATTGCAGCATGGGGACTGTGAGACCTCCCATTCTCGGGGGAAACTCCCCAAGTCCCCCCACCATCAGCAGTGATGTGACTGGGGCGGCGACCTGTGCTGGGAGCCTCCACCAGCTCCTGTGCCTCAGGCCCTGCTGCCCTGCACCTTCGCTTCCAGTAGGACCCTTCTCCAGGGCATTCTGGGCCACAGGAGCCACCCCAGTGCACAGAGACCCGAAGGCCCAGGAAGTTCCCTCCCCCAGGCAGCCCTTAACCTAAGGCTGACCTGGGCAGGACGTAGCCCAGCTTCCCTGCTTTGGACCAGGACAAACTAGAGGCCACTCTGAACCCCCAGAGCTCCCCCTGAAAATCCCAGGGATGTGCGGCTGTGCCTGGAGTCGCCCCCTTCCCAGACTGCTCCCCTTCATCTTGCCCTCCCTGCTCCTCCCTCCTGTGTCTCCCCATCACACCACCCCCCGAGTTACCCGCCTGTGAATATAATCCAGGATAAGAGTGACGAGCGCCTCATCAGCGCAGACCCAGACCCCGCCAATGGGAACGCATGGAGCTGGGCGGTGGTGGCTCCCAGCCCCGGGCCTCTGAGGATGGATCCGGGGATGCTCCCAGCCCCGGGCCTCTGAGGATGGATCCGGGGATGCTCCCAGCCCCGGGCCTCTGAGGATGGATCCGGGGATGCTCCCAGCCCCGGGCCTCTGAGGATGGATCCGGGGATGCTCCCAGCACCGGGCCTCTGAGGATGGATCCGGGGATGCAAGTTGCCATCGGGACCTCAAAGAGCCAAGGCATCTTCCTGCACCCAAATGTTCAACGCTGACAGAGCAGTGAGTGACGCACCCTCACTCACTGTTTCCTGATGAAATGCTTGGCAGAGGAAACCTCTCCACAGGTGAGCTCCGTGGGGAAGGCCTGGAGTGGAAGTAACAAGGAGGTGCAAGTTCTTGCCCCCAAAGCCTGGTCCCTGCCCAGGACCAGCCCTCAGTACAGGTGACAGCCTGGGACAGAGCCCCAAGAACCTTGTGAACAGCTTCCTGTGAGCCCCAGGCAAGCTGGTCTCCACTGAAGCATCACTGGGCCTCAGTTTCCTCCCCTCAATAAAAGGGGAAAATAATCCTAGCACTTTGGGAGGCTGACATGAGAAGGTTCAGGAGTTCGAGGCCAACCTGGGCAACATGACAAAACCCCATCTCTACAAAAAAAAAAAAAAAAAATACAAAAATTAGCTGGATGTGGTGGTGCACACTCGTTGTCCCACCTAGCTAGGAGGCTGAGGCGGGAGGATCACTTGAACCTGGGAGGCAGAGGTTGCGGTGAGCCATGATCAAGCTACTGTACTCCAGCCTGGGCAACACCTTATCTCAAAAAAAAAAAAAAAACGGTGAGGGGATGATAATCCCTTCCCAGCTTCTGCAAGCAAGGCTGGGGATAAGAGTGCTTTGCAGGGGAAATCCCCGCCCAAATGTCATCGAGATGAGCTGGACTTGGCTGACTCAAATGCAGGACCCAGGAATAATACTGAACACCCTCCCCCAGGGACCACCAGGCACATCCCCCAGGGCCTCAGTGTGTTGGTTGGTTTTGTTTGTTATTTTCATAGCACCAACATCCTCTGAACTCTTCCATGTGTTTCTAGAACTCGAGCTCTCGCTGAATCCCCCAGGACTTAGCACAGTTCCAGGCACCCAGAAGACTCTCAGCAAGGACGGCCACGTGCATTGGAGCTGGGAGGCCAAATTAAAAGAAGCACGTGTTTTCCTTAGAACAGATTCCGCCAAAATTGTAAAACCACCACCTACAGCCTTGTTGACAGTGAGACATTCTCAGACATGTCAGGGTCCTGTTGAAAATCATTTTTTTCTTTGTTTCTTTTTGCAACAGCAAAATATGCTTGCTTTAACCAAAAAAAAAAAAAAGCAACCATGGCAGAGATGGGTGAGTTGGGAGAGCATGAACATCATCAACTCTTACTCCTGCCAAGACGGAGCACAGGACATGAGGACCCCGTCCAGGGCCCACGGGGAGCCTGAGTTCCCACCCCATGAAGGCCTGTGGCCCATCACCTCTTCCCCTGAGAATGCTGCATCTCAAAACCCCAGCCGGCGCAGGCTGCCGAAATCAACAGAACATGCATTTCAAACCGGGTTTCCACTGAAATGCTCCCTACACACAGACGGGCGAAAATTAATTTTCTTTCTTCCTGCGCCACAAAAGCAGATTAAAATCACGAACAGTGGGACGAGTGGGGGGAAGTGGAGGGCTTCCTCATTGAGGGAGACCCCTGCCCGGGCGGTTTCTCTCCCTAACAAGGGATGGCCTCAGCCGTTTGAAACGCCCTGCTGCAGGCATAAAGCCCGACCCAGGAGAAGGCACTTGAGAAAAAGGACGCCGCTGCCCTCCCAACGGTTGAAAGCTGGTATGTAACTTTGCTCGGGGTGATCAAACAGCTAGTCAAGGACGCTGTCAGGAACAGAATGAAATTCCAAATAAATTAGCCATGTCCAGAAGCCAATACAACACCGGATTAAGGCTCACAAAGAAAACACAATTTATTCAGCCTACCTTGTCAGAATTCTTAATAACCCCCCTTCCTTTCCCTCACCTCGGGCTGAGAGTCCCTGGGTGTGAAGAGACAAAGTGAACCCCACTCGGGACGCTGGGCTACAAGTAGATGCGCTGGATGTCTGGTGGAGCATAAGCGTTTACAAAATCGTGTTTTTAGGAACATTTCAGCGGGGGCTATACACAATCGCGTAGGGAAGGCAAGCTGTCCCCAAGTCCCACTCACATCTGAATGAGCGGGTTCATACATTAGAATACAGGAGGAGGGGGGCAGAGACAGGAATATTAACCATTTCAGCTTAACTCTTTGGGGTTTTAGTAGCATCCCTGCCGTCGCCTCAAATGAAGTGCGTTCTGGCGGAGGTGCCTGAAAGCTCTGTCTTCATTTGAACATGATTTTATCTTTTAAGGCAACAAGTAGGTGAATGGTAACTATCACCCTTTGCAAATCCTAACTGTCCTCCGTGACAACTCATTAATATATTCAGCAGCCCTAAAGACAATATCTTTTTTTTTTTATCAATGAACCCAGACGGCTTTCACAGCCGACAAACGCTCTTTGAAAGAGTTAATAGGCAGAGGTTTGTGCGGACTCTGGAGCAGGCACCTTTGAAGGGTCCCGGGCCTCCTCCTTGTCTTAGACTGTGATGATGTATCTGGTTTGCCCAAAGGCCTCAGTGAGAGTATGGGGCCTTTTCTTTGTCCCCAGAGAGGGGGGTGGAGGGGCCGGGGAGGGGGAGTTTGCTCTGCAGCACCGAGCCATTTGCAAGAGATAAAGCCGACAGGGAATTTGAAGGGGAGTTGGGAGGAAGTGATTGGGCCATTACTCTGAGACGGAATGTCAAGATGCTTGAGAAATACACAAAATAAAGATTTTCCCAGAAATTTTTTTAAAGGAGATGACCTAATGGTATTAAATTTAAAAAAAAAAAAAAGATAAAAGAATTGTGCTAAGCTTGGGGAAATCTCTGCCATTTCCCAAGCCTAGATTCTCTCTTGATTTCTAAATAAAACAAAAAGGTAAACAGTGGGGACAAGGACAGGGAGACATGTTTGAGGCCTGCCATGTGCACACAAAATGATTTTTGCGAGAGTGGGCAGGAGTGTGCCTTGGAACAGGACCCCAGCCCAAGGACAATGGGCATGAGAACCCCATGATGCTCCAGGGGTCTGAAAGTGGAACTGAGCTACCGGGAGGTGCCCTGTTGTCACCAAGTATGTGCCACAAGGAAAATCTCCTGTCACCTTAGAAAGGCTGTGGTCTCCTTTAAGTTCCATATAGATTCTGGATATTAGACCTTGGTCAGATACATAGTTTGCAAAAATTTTCTCCCATTCTCTAGGGTGTCTGTTTACTCTGTTGATACTTTCTTTTGCTGTGCAGAAGCTCTTCAGTTTAAGTAGATCCCATTTGTCAATTTCTGCTTTTGTTGCAATTGCTTTTGGCATCTTCATCATGATATCTTTGCCCATGCCTATGTCCTGAAAGGCTTGCCTAGGTTGTCTTCCAGGGTTTTTATAGTTTGGGGCTTTCCATTTAAGTATTTAATCCCTCTTGAGTTAATTTTTGTATATGGTGTAAGGAAGGGGTCCAGTTTTAATGTTCTGCATATGGCTAGCCAGTTATCCCAGCACCATTTATTGAATAAGGAATCCTTCCCCATTGCTTTTTTTGTCAGTTTTGTCGAAGATCAGATAATTGTAGGTGTGTGGTCTTATTTCTGGGTTCTCTATTCTGTTCCATTGCTCCATGTGTCTGTTTTTGTACCAGTACCATACTGTTTTGGTCACTGTAGCCTGGTAGTATAGTTCAAAGCCAGGTAGAGTGATGCCTCCGGCTTTTTTCTTTTTGCTTAGGAACAACCCTATTAAAAAGTGGCCAAAGGACATGAACAGACAGTTTTCAAAAGAAGACATACATGAAGCCAACAATCATATGAATAAAAGCTGAATGTCACTGATCATTAGACAAATGCAAGTCAAAACCACAATGAGATACCATCTCACACCAATCAGAATGGCTATTATTAAAAAGTCAAAAAAAAACAGCAGATACTAGTGAGGCTCTGGAGAGAAAGGAACACTTATAAACTGTTGGTGTGAGTGTAAATTAGCTCAACCATCGTGAAAGACAGTGTGGCAATTCCTCAAAGACCAAAGAGAGAAATACCATTTGACCCAGCAATCCCATTACAAGGTATATACTCAAAGGAATATAAATCATTCTATTATAAAGATACCTGCACATGTACATTCATTGCAACACTATTCACAACAGCAAAGACACGGAATCAACCTAAATGCCCATCAATGGAGAAAGAAGTTGTGGCACGTATATATCATGGAATACTACACAGCCATAAAAAGGAATGACAACACGTCCCTTGCAGGGACATGGATGGAGCAATAGGCCATTATCTGTAGCAAACTAATGCAGGAAGAGAAAACCCAGTACTGCATGTTCTCACTTATAAGTGGGAGCTAAATGATGAGAACACATGAACACAAAGAGGGGAACAGACACTGGGGCCGTTTAGAAGTTGGAGGATGGGAGGGGAGGAGGGAGAGGATCAGGAAAAATAACTAATGGGTACTAGGCTTAATACCTGGGTGATGAAATAATCTGTACAACAAACCCCCATGACACAAGTTTACCTATGTAACAGACCTGCTCATGTACCCCTGAATTTAAAATAAAAGTTAAAAAAAAAAAAAAACAGAGAGAGAGAAAGAAATGCTGTGGTCTCACAGCCACCCTGAGGGACTTGTGTTCAGAGCCTCCCAGAGACTCCATTGTCAGTGGGTGACAGTGTTCACTTACCAGGAAGAGGAGGCTGCTCAGGCTAGCCCAGCCATGACCCCTGCTGGGAGCTAGCTCTGGCACATCCTCTGGCTGGAGGCTAGCCCAGGCATGACCCCTGGCTACAGACTAGCTGGGGCTTGTCCTGTGGCTGGCTGCTAGCCTAGGCATTGAGAGGTGAAGCCAGCTGGACTTCCTGGGTTGAGTGGGGACTTGGAGAACTTTTTTGTCTAGCTAAAGGTTTGTAAATGCACCAATCAGCACTCTGTAAAAATGCACCAATCAGCGCTCTGTGTCTAGCTAAAGGTTTGTAAACACACCAATCAGCACTCTGTAAAAACACACCAATCAGCACTCTGTCTAGCTAAAGGTTTGTAAACACACCAATGAGCATTCTGTAAAAACGCACCAATCAGTGCTTTGTAAAATGGACCAATCAGCAGGACGTGGGGGTGCCAAATAAGGGACTAAAAGCTGGCCACCAAAGCCAGCAGCGGCAACCCACTCGGGTCCCCTTCCATGCTGTGGAAGCTTTGTTCTTTCGCTCTTCACAATAAATCTTCCTGCTGCTCACTCTTTGGGTCTGCACTGCCTTTATGAGCTGTAACACTCACCACGAGGGTCTGTGGCTTCATTCCTGAAGTCAGCAAGACCATGAACCCACTGGGAGGAACAACCAACTCCCACGTGCCACCTTCAAGAACTGTAACACTCACTGTGAAGATCTGTGGCTTCACTCCTGAAGTCAGCAAGACCACAAACCCACCAGAAGGAAGAAACTCTGGACACATCTGAACATCTGAAGGAACAAGCTCCGGACACACCATCTTTAAGAACTGTAACACTCACCGTGAGCGTCCGCAGCTTCATTCTTGAAGTCAGCAAGACCAAGAATCCACCGGAAGAAACCAATTCCAAACACAGCATGACCCCCACTGGAGGCTAGCTCGGGCCCATCCCGTGGCTGGAGGCTAGCCCAGGTACATCCCCCGGCTGGGGGCTAGGTCAGGCACATCCCCTGGAACCTCACCAGGAAGCACAGTGGCCACCTCTCCTTCTAAGGCACTGGGTCTCTCTGCCTGACTTCTTCCACCTTCTCTTTCTCTCTGCTCATTGGCTCCCTCTGCTCTGCCTGAGCCTAAAGGCACTGTCAGCCTCACCCATAAATAAGTCCAGCACCCACACTTTGCTGCTGGCCTCCCAGCCCCAGGCTCCCGAGAGAGAATCAGAAGAGCTCAGCAGCCCCTGCATTGGTTCCACAGGCAAAGTCCAAGCTTGACCAACCCGCTGAGGGCTGAGGTACACACATGGCTGTGGGCGCTCCAAGAAGGCAGACGAGAAACAGAGCACATGTGGCCGGCCCCCACCTCTAACCTATTTGCACACACACGTGCAACACATTTCCAAGTCCCGCTGAACACTGAACGTCACGTTACATTTTGTTACATTTCCTTAGCACTGAGCACTGTTGGGCGATTAACAAAGATGAAAACACCAACAACCTGTATAGTCACAGAGGGTGTGACAACCCACATGGTGCCTCCGTATCCAACGTCCATTTCTGGCACATGTAAAGCATGCGAGGCTCAGAGAGGTGGAACGTAACTGTTGCCTCTGGGATCCCTGACTTGAAAGTTCACACCCAGGCTCCTGTCACTGAGCAGAGCCCCAGGCAAAGATGCTGAGCCAGGGGAGGCGGCTCTATCACTCCTCCCCCATGCCCCTGCCTCCCTGCCCTGCAGGACGACTGCCTGTCCCCACCCTATTGAACTCAGGAGTGGCCAGTGAGATAAGGGAGGAAATACTCCTGTCGCTTCCTGGTGTGGTGGCTCACACCTGTAATCCCAGCACTTTGGGAGGCTGAGGCAGGCAGATCATGAGGTCAGGAGTTCGAGACCAGACTGGCCAATAGGGTGAAACCCTGTCTCAACTAATAATACAAAAACAATTAGTCAGGCATGGTGACATGCTCCTGTAGTCCCAGCTACTTGGGAGGCTGAGGCAGAAGAATTGCTTGAACCCGGGAGGAGAAGGTAGCAGTGAGCCAAGATCACGCCACTGCACTCCAGCCTGGGCGACAGAGCGAGACTCTGTCTCAAAATTAAATAAATAAATAAGCCAGGGCATGGTTTGCAATGTTCTCTTTTCCCTCTTCCTTTTCCTTCCAGGAAGGAGGCTGCCCTGCCTGGAGTGAAGAGTGCATGGAGCAGTCTCAGCCGACCCAGGCGGGATGCGTAACATGGCCGAGAAATCCACCCATGCTGCTGAGAGCTACTGTGCCATGGGGTCATGTGTCACCTAACTGACTTAGCCCAGCCTGACTGATCCCCCGTGTGTGACCAGACATCAGCACATTCAGAGGACCTCATACTGAGAATTGGTGGACCTTTCAGAATGGACATGACCACTCAAAGTAGGGACATTACTCGCTATTTGATGGCCCATGTGGGATCAAAGGCCACTGGGGTTCCCTCAAGGCACAGCACACTTAGAATCCCATAAGTCCTCAGTTCTAAGGCATGTATTTTTCATACTTTGATAATTCTGAAATCAAGTATAGCTTCTAGTAGATATTAAAACTCATTTTCAGATCCTGCAGAAAGGAGGAGACAGAAATAAAGTTGCCATTCCCTGCTTTTGTATGAACCCAGCTGAGCATAAACCATAATCTATTCAACCTCTGCCGGGTGTTTGCCTTGCGTCCCCACACGTGGTTGACTCATAACCTAAGTTTGAATCCCTAATTTTCACTTTAAATAACTTCAGCTACTCAGGATGCTGAGGCAGGGGAATCGTCTGAACCCAGGAGGTGGAGGTTGCAATGAGCCGAGATTGCGCCACTGCATTCCACCCTGGGTGACACAGCAAGACTCTGTCTCGGGAAATAAAATTAAATTAAATTAAATCAAATCTTCAAAAATATTGCAGTACAATGCAGCACTGAAACAATAAGCTGTTGTGTATGTGAGATTTCCTGTCCCACATTGGGCAATGCAACTGAAGGCAACAGAAACCAGGACATTGCTCAGAATATGCCGTAAAGCTCCACCATGCTAAGAGTTTTAAAAAAAGAAAAGAAAAGAAAGAAAGAAAAACAGAAAACCAAAAATAAAAGAAGAAAAATAAAGCTCCACCGTGCAGCTGGAGATGTTAGCATGAATAACCTCTAGATGAACATAATCTATCAAAAGCTTTTTGCTGTCAGAAGAAACAACAGAAAGTAGAATCAGACCCAGACCTGTCAAAGTTATCAGAATATAATATAAAATAAGCATGATTAAAGGATTAAGAGAAAATATTTAAAACATAAAGAACAAGAGATTATAAAATGACCAAGCAGATTTGGAAAGACCTAAATGTAATTCCAGAGATGAAAATATATTAAGTGATATTAACAGATGGTCAGACATGGCTGAAAATTATGTTGGTGAACGGAAAGACAGATCTGAGCTATGGCCCAGAATACAGCAGAGACAATGGGAGACAAGAAGGAGCTGCCAAGAGGCATGGGGGGTGGAGTAAAAGCTACACTGTATGGTCCTAGGAGCTCCAGTAGAAGAGAATAGAATAGGGCAAAGGCTAGATCTGAAGGGGAAATGGCTGAGAAGTTTTTAGAACAGATGAAAAACATCAATCCCCAGATTTGGGCATCCCAAAGAATCCAACATAGGATGAGTGATAAGCAATCCATAGCTGGGGACACCATAGTGACACCATACAATACCAAGAGGTGTTTTTAAATGTACCTGGGATTTTGTTTTAATCAGGTACATTAACATGACAGACATGGAGACAGCTGCCTTAAAAGAAGTTTATTACTTACAGTTCCCAGGAGCAGGGGGCATGCCATGCTATGCAGGCTACATGAGGAAGGATGAGGGTTGGTCAGGAGGCAGAGGGAGCAGGGGAACACAAAGGGAGACTTTACTATCACTACTATTACTATTGACATAGTAATAATAGTAATAAAGTACCATAGTAGTCAAGACTCTCCCCTTGGTGGTGGAAAGTTAAGTGAGGGTGTCTCCTATGGGGCAGAAGGCAAAACACAGATGTTGGGGGTTGTGGCCAGAGGGTTTGTGATATGATTTTTGTGCACCCATGAAAACACAAGGATAGTAAGGATAGAAACAAGCCTGGCTATAGTTTGGCTCATGATTTCAAGATACCAAATTACAGGACATCAAGAATGATTATTACAGTGGAGTGTAGCTTAGAAGCAGCCAGAGAGGCAAGGTTGGCCCACAGCTGACTTCTCAACAGCAATGGATGAGCGGAAGATAGTGGAATGACATTTTTAAGGTGCTAGAGTGAAGTGACTACCTAGAATTGTATACTCAACCAAAAATGTTTAAATAAAGACACATGCTAGAGGTTTCTCTTGGGAACATACCTAGGAGTATATACACTTAGCTGAAGGAAATATGCATCTGGCTTCATGGACGCTTCCAACAATAGCTTAGTTGGGGTTCCTTCCAGTTGCTTCTGTGAAATTAAAGAATTCAGACTTAAAGCTGTTGGAACTGTATTCAGAGCCTTGAGAGGAACATGGCTATGCAACTTGAATCACATGGAATGCAACTGCAACTTCTACCTTTTTTTTCCCTATAAATAATTAAGAAGACCAAACGACTTCAGAGATAAGAATCCCTTGAATTTCCACCCCTCCTCATGGAGTAATAAAGTATTTTCCTTGGAATGCAGCAATCTGTAACCGATCAAGTCACTGTACGCACTGATCGTGTATGAAAAATGTTGTAATCCTGCTGAAATTTCTCTGTCTCTGCCTATGTAAGAGAAATCTTAACTTCTCCACTTTGAAATACTGACCCCATTTGTTTGGAGTCAGTGTTGCCCAAGTGGCTATCCTCATGCTTTGGGCTCAAAGAATCTCTACATTTAATCATAGTTTCTGAATCTCACTGTTTAAGGTTGACACTTCTCATCCTCACCAACACGGGCTTTTGAGTGCTTGCCAAGCTGGTGGGTGAGACATAGTGTCTCGGCATAGTTCGGGGTTGCATTTTCATATTGACTTTTCTTATGCTGATTGCCTTTGGGGTTTCTTCTCTTGTGAAGTACCAGTTGAGTCTTTGGTTGTTTCTTTTTCTTAGGAATTTGTAGGCATTCTTCATTGTATTAACCATTACCTCTTTTTCCTGTATTCTGATGCTTTGACATCTGAGAACGTGCTGACCCTGGAGGGATGGCCCCTCCCAGGATTAGCCAATTTCTAGAAATGAAGTCATCTGTGAGTGCACCTTTCAAATGTAAACCAACTAACTAATCCAGAGCTCACATTTGCAACGACCTCTTCTATCAGGTTCTCATACTCAGGGCTACCATCCTCCTGCCATAATCACCCCAGGGCCAGGTACCAGACAGGCAGGGACAGCCCCTGTGCCCCAGAGCCTGTAACATTATTCAAACTAGCCCATCCTATGCCTACTTGCCCTGCCTCACTCGTTTCTTCCTACAGAAACCACAGTCAAGGCTCTTGCCCACACTTTCCCCTTAGTCCCTATCCCTCCAGACCAACTCCCCTGCTTCCCTGTGCCCCCCATCCACCCTGGGGTGCAGCATGTCCCCTCCCCTGCAGATCTGTGAGTAACAAACTGTATTTTCAATAATGGTTATCTCCTGATCTGTTGGCCTCATCATATCTGAATAATAATAAAACCTATAGCAGCCGGGCGTGGTGGCTCACACCTGTAATCCCAGCACTTTGGGAGGCCGAGGTGGGCGGATCACGGGGTCAAGAGATCGAGACCATCATGGCCAACATGGTGAAACCCCGTCTCTACTAAAAATACAAAAATTAGCTGGGCGTGGTGGTGCACGCCTTTAATCTCAGCCACTTGGGAGGCTGAGGCAGGAGAATCACTTGAACCCGGGAGGCAGAGATTGCAGTGAGCTGAGATCATGGCACTGCACTCCAGCCTGGTGACAGAGCGAGACTCCATCTCAAAAAAACAACAGCAACAACAAAAAAAATTTTTCTTCATACAAATTATTTGTCAGTTCTAAGCATTGCAGTATCTTCTCCCAGTTTGTAGTTTGTCTTTTCATGCTTCTTATGGTGTTTTTTGTTGGTTGGTTGGTTGGTTGGTTGGTTTTTGAAACACAGTCTCGCTCTGTCGCCCAGGCTGGAGTGCAGTGGCACAATCTTGGCTCACTGCAACCTCCACCTCCCAGGTTCAAGCAATTCACCTGCCTCAGCCTCCCGAGTACCTGGGATTACAGGCATGTGCCACCATGCCCAGCTAATTTTTGTATTTTTAGTAGAGATGAGGTTTCGCTGTGTTGGCCAGGCTGGTCTCAAACTCCTCACCTCAAGTGAGCCGCCCACCTAACCTCCCCAAAGTGCTGGGATTACAGGCGTGAGCCACCGTGCCTGGCCCTTACGGTGTTTTTTGATGAACATAAACTCTAAATTGTAATATGGTCAAATTCATCAATTGTACTGAAGGCCCCAACTGGGACAATAAGGCAAAAAAAATAAACTCATAAAGACTGGAAAAGAAGACAAAATCCTGTCATTATTCACAGATAGCGCAATTATCTATGTTGAAATTCCAAAATAATCTACAAACAAGTTATTCAAAATAAGAACAGACTCTACCAAGGTTTCGAGTTAGAAAGTCAGTGTGGGAAACTCAGGAATAAAGTACTGCCCATTACTGTCTCTTGAGGACCTGAGGCGCCATCTCTACAAACACTTCCCCAATTACAGAAGCCAAGGGAGGGACATGTGGCAGGTCCCAGGCAGCTCTTAAAGCTTCTCTCAGGAGGTGACACGCCCCACTATGCTTGCACACCATTGGCCAAAACAAGTCACGTGTTCAAGCCTAACAAATGTGATTGGATAGTCAGTCCCATGATTAGGTTACACCATATAAGACTCCATCATAGCCAAGTGGAGTGAGATTCTTCTGCTGGTTTTGAAAAAGTGAGCTACCATACTGTGAGAGAAGAGGCCACAGGTTAGAATCTGAGGGCAACCTCTAGAAGTTGAGAGTGGCTCCAGCTGACAGCCAGCAATAAAACAAGGACTTCAGTTCTACGCCAAAAGCAACTGAATTCTGTCAACAACCCCATGAGCTTGGAAGCATATTCCTCCTCAGAGCCTCCAGTTGGGGACCACAGTCCCAGCCGCCATCTTGATTTCAGCCTTGTGAGAACCCAGGCAGAGAACCTAGCCAACCTGGACTTCTTGCCCTAGAAAACTGTGAACTAATAAGTGGGTATTGCTCTAAGCCACTAAGTTTGTGTAATTTGTTATACAGCATAGATGACTAATACAGAATTTGGTGGAGATTGGAAATCCTACCATGTGCCTGAACTATTTAAAGCTGCAAATACTGTGGTAAGAACACTAATGATCACCATAGGCTCCTACCTCACACCTCACCCAAAAATCAGTTTCAGGTGGTTTAACAGTTAAACATCAAAGGCAGAACTATGAAACATTTAGAGGACAATACAGAGTAACGTCTTAGATCCTCGGGGGCAGGGACATCTTAACAACACATAAAAAGTACCAATCCTAAAGGAAAACAATGGACTAATTTGGTGGATGTATTTTTAGGCAAATGAAAATTAAGATGTTTGCACTAATTAATGCCAATAAAGACAATTCCAAAGGATATATTTCAGGTCAAAGAGAAATTACCACAGAAGGAATATTTAAGGTGCAAGAAAAGATTGTGTGCAAAGAGCATGGGGAACATTTGGGGAAATCTAAGCAAACCTGACCAAATAAAACAAGAAAAGTCAGGTCTGCTTGTCGAAGTCAAAATTAGAAGTAAACTGTATTAGGTCCGTTCTGACGCTGCTAATAAAGACATACCCGAGACTGGGTAATTTATAAAGAGAAGAGGTTTCATTGACTCACAGTTCTGCATGGCTGGAGAGGCCTCAGGAAACTTAACGTTATGGGGAAGGGGAAGCAAACACATCCTTCTTCACGTGGCAGCAGCAAGGAGAAGTGCTGAGCAAAACAGGGAAGCCCCTTATAAAACCATCACATCTTGTGAGAACTCACTCAGTATCAAGAACAGATGGGGGAAACCGCGCCCGTGATTCAAGTATCTCCACCTGGTACCTCCCATGACCTGTGGGGATTATGGGAACTACAAGATGAGATTATGGGAACTACAAGGCACACAGCCAGACCATAACATAAACGATATAACACAATTGCATATAAGTCAGAAGAGGAGAGACAGGAGATGATTCTATGATTTTGTACCATTTGGAAGAAGCATGAAATATTGATTAACTTCGACCTTTACAAGTTTAGCACACCTGGTCAAAATTTCAGATCAATTTAACAATTTGTCCCTGCCAGGTCCTGCAGATCAAATTCTTCAACTATGATTAACTCCTGAAGGTCAAATTCAGATTTTATTTTTTAGCGGTTTTATTTTTGAGGGCATTTTCGTTTCACCTCTTCTAATGGGTAGATGTTTCTTTCATGATACACCACAGCCTACTATTGTTAAGGCTTCAAGCCTCCCAGCCACTGACCTCTTCAAGCAAGGTAAGTTGTTATCTGTGGCCCCTGAATGTTCCTCACTTCGCCAGTACTTACAGTGAGTGGTACAACATCAATGCAAAGACAGCTATTCAGAGAAATTGCCAATTGTCATGGGCCTCTGAAAAGGGAGCTTTTTTCACAAAATCCAACATTTCCCTGGAAACATGGCTTCACCTTCTATTCTTATGATTTACAGAAGTCACAAAGAAAGCACCTACTGCTATTACTGGAATTTCAGCTCATAGTGTGGTCAAAATCTATAATTTCTGTTGTGATGTATGCAAGCATTACTTTGAATGGCATCTGACAGAGTTTGGTGGTCCAGGTCATTACTGGCAAATCAAGAGTCCTGTTTCAGCCACAAAATCAAGTGTCATCGCAGCCATGCTATGGAGAGGGAAATATGGGTTTTGGGTAATGTAGATATTAAAATATATTGTAACCGTGAGACCAGCTCAAACTGATCAACCATTGCGTAAGTTGTTACTGGTGATGCAGAGCCGGAATTGCCCAGGCGTGCACAAGAGAAAACACTTTAACCTCCTGTTAATGCTGCCAGCCTGGCAGACCAGCTGTGTGGGCATCAACTGGGACTAGTTATAAATGCCATAAAAGCTCCACCCACCCCAGATCAGAGAGACAGATTTGAACACTGCCTCCTGTCTCCTTGCCATTGACTCACAATAAAGCTCTTTCTTTTTTCCAAAAGCCTGTGCCATAGTATTGGATAGTGAGCCCACCACTCAGTAACAATTTGTTGGCCTCATATTTGGCCAAACGTATATGGCACAACTGATTTTAAAATAATCCTTTCTGCCGGGCACAGTGTCTCATGCCTATAATCCTAGCATTTTGGGAGGCCAAGGTGGGTGGATCGCTTGAGCCCAGGAGTTCAACACCAGCCTGGGCAACATGGCAAAACCCCATCTCTACAAAAAATACAAAATTTGGCTAGGCATGTTGGTGTGCACCTGTAGTGCCGGCTACTAGGGAAGCTAAGGCAGGAGGATTCCTTGAGCCTCGGACACAGGGGTTGCAGTGAACCGAGATCACGCCACTGCACTCCGGCCCAGGTAACAGAGGAAGACCTTCTCTCAAATAATAATAATAATAATGCTTTCAATTCCCTTTTATTGCCCACATCACAACAATTTTCTGTTAACTAATATGATGTTTTGACTTTTGGTCTTAGTATGTTTTAGTACAAATATTCAGAGACAAATTTTTCATCTAAGAGACAAATTATTCAGTTGATCCAAAATTTCTAGGGTCACCACCATAAGAACAGAAATTGAATATATAAGTTCCAAAGTAGTAGAGGAGGAGAAAATAAAATGAGAAGAAAAATAAACAATCTGGGCCGGGTGCAGTGGCTCACACCTGTAATCCCAGCGCTTTGGGAGGCCGAGGCGGGCAGATCACAGGTCAGGAGTTCGAGACCACCCTGGTCAACGTGGTGAAACCCTGTCTCTACTAAAAGTGCAAAAAATTAGCTGGGCCTGGTGGCAAGCACCTGTAATACCAGCTACTCAGGAGGCTGAGGCAAGAGAATCGCTTGAACCCGGGAGGTGGAGGTTGCAGTGAGCTGAGACCGTGCCACTGCACTCCAGCCTGGGCAACAGAGCGAGACTCTGTCTCAAAAAAAAAAAAAAAGAAAAAGAAAAAGAAGCAAAAGCAATCTAAATGAAGCTACAAAAAGAGAGAAAAGACTACCCATGGGGCAAACTCAAAGAGTGGAAACAAATCCCCCAAGTTATGTTGAACGTAATGGCAAACACCCAGGCCTGGTCAGTGCTCTGAACTTGACCTAGAGAAAAGACCTTCCGCCTGCTGCCTGCTCCTCATCCTTCAGGTTGCAGAGTTCATGCCGCCTTCTCAGAGAGGCCCCTGCTGACCTCCCTGGCTGAGCTCGCTTCCCATCTCTTTGCTTTCATAGTGTGGTCCTGTTTGGTTAGTGCAGGCCATCCCTGCTACATGCAGATTCCACACTTGTGACTATGCCCACTCGCTAAAAATGCATGTGTAGCCTCAAATCAACACTCTCAGTGCCTCTAGCCACATATAGACATGTGCAGGTGGCAAAGCGTCTGCACTGCTTGACGTCCATGTTCCTAGCTGAGGCTGAACCAGCCGACACACAGCCTTCTTGTCTTGGCTCTCAACCTGTTGTACTGAAACAGGTGTCATTTCTGCGATGTACTTAATGCCACTTTATCCACGTGTTTGTGCATTTTGCTTGTGATTCTACCACTTAAAGTGCCGTCTAATATTCCTAAATTGGAAAGGCTGTGACATGCCTAATGGAGATAGACTTGCGCTAGGTGAGCCTCTTTCAGGCATGAGGTATGGTGCTGCTGGCCATGAGTTCAGTGTTAATGAGTCAGCCACAGATAGAAAATGAGGTGTCTTCCAACAGAAACACACATAAAACAAAGTTACGTATTGATCAGTTGGCAAAAATGTAGCCAAGGCTTGTAGGAACCTAACTGATAAGGTTTGGCTCAGGGGCCCCACCAGGAATGCATCTCCTTCTTTGTTGTAGCCAGTTTCTAAGATGGCTTCCCTATTCCTCCCCACTGGTATCCACACCCTTGTGTAGTGCCCTCCCTCACCTAATAAGACTGACCTCTGCAACCAATAGAAATGATGGGGTGTGATTTTCCAGGCTAGATGGTAAAAGATGTTGTGGCTTCTTGGATCACATGCTCTGGGGAAAATCAGCCACCACGTTGTGAGGACACTCAAGCATTGCTGTGGAGAGGTCTCCGTTGCCAGGAGCTGAGGCCTCCCACCAGTTTGCCAAACACATGAGAATCTGCATTTGGAAGCAGATCCTTGGCCTCAATCAAGCCTTCTGATGATGCAGCCCAGCCAACGCCTTGACCACAACCTCATGAGAGACCCAGAGCCAGGACTGCCCAGCTAAGCCACTCCCAAATTCCTGACCCACAGAAACTGTGTGAGATAATAGATGTTTCTTCTTGTGTTAACCCATTAAGTGCTGGGGAAATTTGTTGTGCAATAATAAACAACTGATACATACCTCTTTGGTTTTTCAGAGTCCTTCCCTTCCTCAGAAGCCAGGGTCAAGCCCACCTCCATTCCCACTCCTGGGAAGACTGCTCTGAGGGTTGGCCACAATTTTACCCTCCCCTGGGCCCCACACAGTGAACTTGACACACACTTTGGTACGGTGTCCACTCCCATAACCTCAGGAGCCCCTGAGGACAAGACCCTGCTGGCTCCCTCATGCCCCTGAACCTGGACCATTGGTACAGGAGTGCAGATGATACTAATGATAGCATCAGAGAGCAGAGCAGACTTGGGACTCCTCAGCAGGAGAGTGACTGGAGCAACTCCTGCCTCTAGAGAGAATGAGAATTTGCTTTTGCCAGGCCCTTGCTACGTAGAGGCAGGGTCAAGGTACACACTTGACAAGTATCCCACTGACTCCCTGGGGCAAGAGGGTATCCTTGGCATCCCCATCCCACCGACAAAGGCAGCTTCAGCTCATTGCCCCAGGTCACTCAGCTCGGCCATGTCTGACCCAGGACTGGAACCAGCTGTTGGCTCCAGCGTCCACCCAGCCCTGCCTGCCCTGTCTTGGGCACTGCCACTTCTGCTTGCTCCTTGATGCCCCCATGCTCCAAAGGCCTTCACTCCATGCACCCACACGCGTGTCCCAAAGCTGGGGGCTCACACTACCAGCACAAACTCAGCACACCCACCTGGCCCCACCCCAGGCCTCTGATGTCACCAGACCTCCAAAGCCAGGAAGAGATACAAATGCATTGAAGTACGGTCACAGGGGAACACACGGTGACAAGAGCCACACCCTCCACCTGGAACCTAAGCCACTTGGAAGGCCACACAAGGAGGAAGCAGGGCAGAGTTGGGAACCTGAGACCAACCCAGAACCTATTCCTGTATCAGCTCATTCACTCACTCGCCGTTCACATGCAAAGTCCCTGAGCACCTACTGTGTGCCAGGCACAGTGCCAAGCCCTGAAAATGCAGCAGGGAATGCGACAAGCTCTCCTGGGCTTCCAGCCCTGCTGGGAGAGAAACTGTGAGCTAACCAAGCCCCAGCTCTCCCTGGACATGTCAGGTGCCTGTGAGTGAGTCTTCGGCCTCTCTAGAGCCTCAGTTTGTCCTCTCGAAATGTGGAGTGATGGCGAGCAGTGGCTCTCACCCAGCGGACCCACAGAGGGACATTTGGCAATGTCTGGAGACATATTTGGTTGTCATGCTGGGCAGGGCTTGGGGGGTGCTACTGGCATCTGGTGGATAGAAGCCAGGGATGCTGCTAAACATCCTACAACATACAGGACAGCCTCCACAAAGAATGACCCTGTCCAAAATGTGGATAGTGCCACCACAGTGGAGAAACCCCAGCTTGGAGGGATTGGTGAGGCTGCAGGTGGAGAGGCTGCAGCACCAAGCCTGGCAGCTGGACAGTCCCTGACAAAGGTGTGTTCCCTTCTCCAGCCGTTCTTGAGGCCCTTGCTGAGACCAGGGGACCCTGAGCCCTGCAGGAACCCAGGCCATTGATGTATACACAGCCTCTCTGCCTGTCCACCAAGGTCCCAGGGCAGGGCCGTGTCAGCAGAACCCACGGCCAGCTCACGGACAGGAGGAAAGCAGGCCAGGCCTGTTCCTCACCTCTGCTGGTCATGGGTTTCTCGAACTCCCATCAGGACTCAGGGTCTCCCCTCCCACAAGGTCCCAGCAAGGCTGCATGCAGCCTGCACTCACCCATCAGTCCTCGCTCCTGCCGCACCTCCCCAGCCGCCAGTGCCATCCAGGCCTCCCCAGCTGAGGGGCAGGATCTTCCTTCCAAAGTTGGGCAGTCCCAGGCAAGTGTCCTCCCTCTCTGGGTCTTGGTTCCCCACATAATGGGAATCAAAATAACTGCAGCCCCAGGTCACGGCATGGGCTTGGGGTGGGACCTGAGTGTCCCTCCTCAAACACAGAAGCTTCCTTCTGACCACCAGCGCTGCTCTCTGTGAGATCGCATTAGTTTGTTCTCATGCTGCTAATAAAGACATACCTGGGACTGGGTAATTTTTAAAGGAAAGAAGTTTAATTGATTCACAGTTGCACATGGCCAGGGAGGCCTCACAATCATGGCAGAAGGCAAAGGAGAAGCAAGACACATCTTCCATGGGGGCAGGCAAGAGAGAGCATGTGCCGGGGAACTCCCCTTTATAAAACCATCAGATCTCATGAGACTTATTCACTACCACAAGAACAGTACAGGGGAAACCACCCCCATGATTCAATGATCTCCACCTGGCCCCACTCCTGACACATGGGGATCATTACAATTCAAGGCAAGATTTGGGTGGGGACACAGCCCAATCATATCAGGGATCCTAACCCCGGAGAAAACAAAGGGTCAAGCACTGCTTTTTCTGCATTGCATTCACTGTGGGCTTCAGACACAGCAGAGTCAGGAGGACTCCTGTCCTTTGACCTGAGGCCAAGAGCCTGCTCTGACCCCTTGTCACCCTTCCCAACTGTGCCCAGGTCAGAAGTCTGTGCCCAGGCCTGCTCCTCCTGGAGGCCCCTCATCCCCAGTAAGAGCCTGCCACGGACTAGACATGTTGGGCTACACGGGCCCTGCACCAGGGCAGTCATCATCTTTACCAGCACAAAAACTCCCTCGATGACAGGGCCTCAGCAGGCCCCAGCCTTGACCCTGGCTTTCACGGTCCATTGGGTTTTGTTATAATTTACAATTTCCACTAGATGGATGGTTCCAAGTTCATTCACTTGTGCCACAAACATTTATGGGACCACCTACTGAGTACCGGGTGCCGTGGACAGGGATGTATGTGACTCACAACTTCATCAGGGCATGGAGAGTCTGTCCACCACCGTCAGGAGCATCGTGAGGAGTTGATGCTGTTCTGGGGACTCCACGTGAGAGCCTCCTGGGTCACTGAGGGAAGAGACACAAAACACAAGAAATTTGCAACCCGGAGGAGACCCACTGTCCAGGAGGGGGACCGGCAGCACCCTCACCCTGAAATAAGCTCCTGCCAATGACATTGGTTAAATCACACCCAGGTTCCCACGTGGATGCAGATTTAGGCGGCCTGACGTGGTGAGACCTGACCTGGGAAAGTTACATGGCATCGAGGGATCGATTCCCAGTTCTGCCACTCACACTGTTCCACCTTAGACAAATAACTCGCTCCCCTAACCCTGAGAAATGGGGCCAGGAACCTGCTGGCGGGTGAGGAGAGTGGGTAGAGTCTGATAAAAATGTTTGTGTTTGGGCTGGGTGGCTCAGCCCACACACAGATAGGGAAGGTGCCTCCAGGCTGGACAGAGAGGAGGAGGAGAACTCCTGGGTCACAGGCAAGCAGCAGCTGCCCGGGGCTGGAAAGGACAGCAGTGGTGGCTCATCCAGCAACTGCATTTTCTAAGCAGTGGGCAGGATCCAGCCTTGGGGTCCCCTAGACAAGGTCACTGATATGGTTTGGCTCTGTATTCCCATCCAAATCTCATGTTGAATTATAATTCCCAGTGCTGAAAGAAAGGCCTGGTGAGGCCAGGCGTGGTGGCTCGCACCTGTAACCCCAGCCCTTCGGGAGGCTGAGGTGGGCAGATCAGGAGGTCAGAAGATCGAGACCATCCTGGCTAACACAGCAAAACCCAATCCCTACTAAAAATACAAAAAATTAGCCAGGTGTGGTGGCACGTGCCTGTAGTCACAGCTACTCGAGAGGCTAAGGCAGGAGAATCACTTGAACCCAGGAGGCGGAGGTTGCAGTGAGCCAAAATTGCACCACTGCACTCCAGCCTGGGCAACAGAGTGAAACTCTGTCTCAAAAAAAAAAAAAGAAAGAAAGAAAAAGAAAAAGAATGGCCTGGCGGGAGGTGACTGGGTCATGGGGGTGGATTTCCTCCTTGCTTTTCTGGTCATAGTGAGTGAGTTCTCACTATGAGTGAGATCCAGTTGTTTAAAAGTGTGTGGCTCTTCCCTCTGTTTTCTCTTCCCCTTTCTCCAGCCATGTAAGACATGTCTGCTTCCCCTTCGCCTTCTGCCATGATTGTAAGTTTCCTGAGGCCTCCCCAGCCATGCTTCCTGTACAGCCTGTGGAACGGTGAGCAAGTTAAACCTCTTTTCTTTATAAACTACCCAATCTCAGGTATTTCCTTATAGCAATGTGCAAATGAACTAATACAGTCACCCTGCAGTTCTGAGGACAAACAGTTGGGCAAAGGCTGACGCCAGCACCAAAACCCGCAGGGTGGCCCAACAGCTTCACATCTGTTGTTCACAGGTGGCAGAGAAGACTTGGCCAACAGCTGCCCAGGTGGACAAAGGCAACTGTGAAAGGGAAAGCCTGGCCAGCTGCTGGTGGCCACAGGATGTGGGCACTGCAGGGCACTGTAGACAAAAGTGAATTCACACCAAAGGGTCACAGACCTAAATGTAAAACCTACAACTACAAGCCTGGAAGAAAACAGAGCAGAAGTTCTGCAACTTTGAGACAGGCATGAGTTCTTAGGTAGGACTCAAAAAGCACAAAGTATAAAAGAACAAAATCATAAATTAGACCTCATCAAAACAGAAATTTCTCCTCAAAAGACACTGCTAATAAAATGAAAAGACAAGCCACAGGCTAGGAGACAATATTTCCAAATTGTGTACATTATAAATATCTCTCATCTAGAACATAGAAGAACTCTTACAACTCAGTCATAAGAAAAACAACGCCTATTTTTTAAATACACAAAATTTGAACTGACACTTCACCAAAGATGAAAACAGACGGCAAATAAGCAACTGGATGGCAAACTGAAAAGATGTTCAACAACATTAGAGAGTCAGGAAAGGCAAATTAAAACCACCATACACTTACTAAAGTGGCTAAAATTTAAAACTGACAATACCAAGTGTTGACAAAGATGTGGAGCAACTGGAACTCTCATACCTTGCTGTTGGGAACGTAACACGATGCAGCCATGTCAGGAAAGAGTTTGGCAGTTTCTTATACAGTTAAATGTACACTTAACATACAATCCAGTGATAATCCCACTTCTGGCATGTGCCCAAAAGAAAACATATGTGCACCCAAAGACCCGGATACAAATGTTTGCAGCAGCTTTATTCATAGCAGCCACAAGTGGAAACAACTCAAATGTCCATTAACTGGTATGTGGGAAAGCAAGCTGTGGCATATTCATACAACCCAGCCTTCGTGCAAAGGTCACACAATATTCAACAGTAAAAAGGAACTATCTACAGATACACACAACAACACGGGTGAATCTCAAATGCATATGGCAAGTGATAGAGTCACAGGCAGAGAGCTGCACAATGCACACTTCCATTTCTATGACATGCTGGAAAACCACAGGAATAAAAACCAGGTCATTGGTTTCTAGGGGCTGGTGTGGGGACAGGCGTTGACGGCCAAGGGGCAGCATTGAGGGACTTCTGGGAGACAGTGCTGTACTATGCCTGGACTACAGTGGTCGTTGCACGATTGTGTCTTTGTCAGAAGTCACCAAACTGTAAAAACAGCCACTTTTGCTGTGTGCTCATTATGGCTCAATAACACTCCACCCAAAAAAAAAAAAAAAATCACTTCACTCTCCTCATCATTGAAAGTAACCACATTGAAGGAAGAGGAGGAACACTCCTTACGTGGCAGAAATGGTGCTGAACAACCAAGGAGCTGCATTCCCTGTGGTCAGGTACCCAGGGGGCCCTGGGTTCTCTCCATTTTACAGATGAGTAAATGGAGGTCTGGAGGTGCCAGGTCACCCAGTGCCACCCAGGAAGGCTGGAATGGAGTTGGGACTTCCGCCTAGGCCTGACTGCAGCGTCACCCCCCAAACCACTAAGGCTGTCCTGGGAGACCTTGGGGATCAGCAAGCCAGCCTCCTCCTCCCGTTTTCTGGAGGAAAGCATGAGGCTTCAGGGGGCCCGACCCATCCAGGCTCACGAAGAGAGGGACAGAATCAGAATCTGGAGGGAGCCAGGTCTCATTTGTCAGCAAACACCTTCCTACGACAACCTTGGGAATAGAAAAGACCCCAAGACATGACAGGAATGAGATCCGAGGCCACGTGCAACACACGTGCACCAGGGTAAGCCCCGCCCCTACCCTCAGGGAGCTCCCAGCCCCATCTGGCACAAGGTCACCTCCCAGACCCTGGGCAAGTGGCAGCCCAGACACACCCAGGAGTGCAAACACCTCTCCACAGTCCCCTCCTGGGACACTGGGCCCCTGAGGATGATGGAAGCTGCGGGTTCCCCATGGGGGCTCTGGGGTTACAGCAGGGAGGGAGGGGGACCCATGACATGCCTTAGGCCTGTCCAGGAGGGATTCCAGCCCCAGGGAGAAGGCAAAGACAGGAACACTGTTTCCAAGCCAGAGAAGCAGTGAGAGTCCACACCGCGTTTCCCGGTCTGCAGGGAAAGGCAACAGCTGGTGGGTGGGTCAGTAACCAGACCTTTCTGGGCTGGCTTCAGGACCTCTACACCCCACCTCGGTTCTGACCAACAGTTATGGGAGTCAGAAAATGCAAGTGCTCAGCTCTTTAGCCCAGGAATTCCCAGCCAGCAGGCAAAGCCCTCGGGAACACACGTGCAAGATGCCCCACCTAGAGGCAGGAATGTGGCTGAGGCATTTGCACCATTAGGCAGGTCTGAATACCTGAGGAGGAGAGCTGCTCCCTCAGCGCTTCCCACCCTAGCTTCCCATCATGGCTGGGCCACCTACCAGCTTCTCTGTGCCTCAGTTTCCTCATCTGGGAATTGTGGATTGCAATCCTATCTACACCCCAGTCTCTGATGGAGATAGTGTATGCAAAGTACATCTACGTAGGCCTGACACACAGCTAGTAGCCGTGTGGCAGCCAGCCCAGGGTTGTTCTTGGGAACATGGGACAGCCCACTGCCTGGAAATTTGGTGGCTCTAGGATTGGCCAGACATCTTCCGTGGAAAACCAGGCGGCCCATGCTAAGACACGGTGGCCCATCGAGATATCGCAGTCTGGGAACCTTTCCGGGCCACCCCTGGGCAGCTCGGACAGTGCCAGGGACCTTGGCCAGCTCATGCCTAGAGGCTCCCCTGCCAGGCTGCCTGCACCCTCCTCGAGCAAGGCCTGGCCTAGATGCACAGACACCCAGAGGGAAGGGGCTCCGGGACAGCAGAGGTTGGGGACAGCCTTCTGAGCCTCTGTTTAGGACCAGCACGATGCTAAGAGGACCTCCAGGACAAGAGCCGGCAGGGACCACAAGCCAACAGGCCTCTGACATCACCAGGCCTCCAAAGTCAGGAATAGATAAAATGCATCGAAACACGGTCACAGGGGAACACAATGCTGGAGAGGACACCCTCTGAAGGAAGGAGGGCTCGGCTCTTTTGAAACATGGATGGAAAACTCCAGAAGACAGATATCCTTATTTATGAGGTGCCCCGATCCCTGAGCAGGCAGTAGAACCGGCCAGCCCTCGAGGCCCCCCACTGAGCTTCTGCAAGCTGCATTTCCTGGGCTTCTGCAAGCTGCATTTCCTGGGCTTCTGCAAGCTGCATTTCCTGGGCTTCTGCAATCTGCATTTCCTGGGCTTCTGCAAGCTGCATTTCCTGAGCTTCTGCAAGCTGCATTTCCTGGGCTTCTGCAAGCTGCATTTCCTGGGCTTCTGCAAGCTGCATTTCCTGGGCTTCTGCAAGCTGCATTTCCTGGGCTTCTGCAATCTGCATTTCCTGGGCTTCTGCAAGCTGCATTTCCTGAGCTTCTGCAAGCTGCATTTCCTGGGCTTCTGCAAGCTGCATTTCCTGGGCTTCTGCAAGCTGCATTTCCTGGGCTTCTGCAAGCTGCATTTCCTGGGCTTCTGCAAGCTGCATTTCCTGGGATCGGATAGCACTTCCTCCCCGACTCCCTGGGAGCATCCTCTACAGTGGGGAGCCTGAGTTAACAGAGGCGGCCGCTGAGGCTTATGGAAGTCATGTTCCCTCTCAAGGCCACACAGCCAGACATGGCAGAGCCAAGATTGGAACGTAAGATTCTGATTCCAGTGCTCCATCTCTTTCCCTGGCCCACCTCCCTGCACATGCAGATTCCACCTACCTAGCAAACCCCCACACCCACTCTCATCACCCCCATCAAGGCCCCCACCCAGGAATGGCAAGGTTCATCGCCTTGAAGGAACACTTAGATTCCTTCTTCCATTTAAAAAAATTATTCTATTATTATTATTATTAATTATTGAGACAGGGTCTTACTCTGTCATCCAGGCTGGAGTGCAGCAGCACAATCTCAGCTCACTGCGGCCTTGAACCTCCCAGGGTTCAAGCAATTCTCCCATCTCAGCCTCCCTAGTAGCCAGGACCACAGGCATACACCACCACACCTGGCTAATTTTTGTATTTTTTGTAGAGACATGGTCTCACTATGCTGCCCAGGCTGGTCTCAAACTCCTGGCCACATGTGATCCACCTGCCTAGCCCTCCCAAAGTGCTGAGATTGCAGGTATAAGCCACTGCACCCTGCAAAGAATTCTATTGATCTAACTATGCCGGAGTAGAGACAGATCAATATTATACATTGTATTATTTCCTGGGCCCGCCATAACCAATTACCACAGGTGGCTCAGAATTGTGGGAATTATTCTCTCACAGCTCTGGAGGCAGAAATCCAAACTCAAGGTGTCGGCTGGGCTGGATCCGCTGAAGGCTCTCAGGGAGGGTCCTTCCTTGCCCCTGCCAGCTTCTGCTGGTTCCTGGCGTTCCCTGGCTTATGGCCGCATCCCCCCAACCTCTGCTTCCATCGGCACATGGTCTTCCCGGCCTGTGTCTCTGGATCTCTTCTTCTTATGAGGATACCAGCCATGGGGTCAGGGCCCACCCTGCTCCAGAACTACCCCCTCTTCACTTGACTACATCTGCAAAGACCCTATCTCCAAAGAAGGTCATATTCTGAGGCTCCAAGTGGATGTGAATTTTGTGGGGATATTTTTTTTTAGTTAACACATAATAACGTACATATTCATAGGGCACATGTGATATTTCAATACATGTATATGATCCCATTTCAACAAGTAACTATCACAGCAGGTGACTGGGATGTCCGTCGCCGCAAACATGTATCTCTTCTTTACGTTGGGAACATTCCGATTCTTCTCTTCTAGCTATTTTGAAATATATAATAAATTATTAACTGTAGTCCCCCTACTGTGCCATAGAACACTAGAGCTCATTCCTTCTGCCCAACTGTAATTTTGTACCCATTTACCAATCTCTCCCTATTCCCCTCTCCCCGTCACCCTTCCCATTCCCTGGTCCCCAGGCTCATCCACTTTTCCTCAAATGACAGAATTGCATTCTTTTTTATGGCCGTATAGTATTCCATTATGTATTTGCACTTCATTTTCTTTATGCATTCATCCATTGATGGGCACATAGGTTGATTCCATCTCTTAGCTATTGTGACTACCACTACAGTGAGAATGTGGGTGCAGATGTCTCTTTCACATGCTGATCTCCTAGTCTTTGTATACATACCCACTAGCAGAATTGCTGGGTCATATGGTAGTTCTGCTTTTAATTTTTGGAGGAATTTCCATACTGTTGTCCATAATGGCTGCACTACTTTAAATTCCCACTAAGAGTGTATAAGAGTTACTTTTCCCTGTATCCTCACCAGCATTTGTTGTTTGGTTGTTTTTGTCTTTTTGATAATTTTATTTCTATTTTAAGTGGGATGAGATGTCTCACTGTGGTTTTGTTTTCTGTTTTTTGTTTTTGTTTTTGTTTTTGTGATGAAGTCTCGCTCTGTCACCCAGGCTGGAGTGCACTGCCACGATCTCCACTCACTGCAACCTCCACCTCCTGGGTTCAAGCAATCCTTCCACCTCAGCCTCCCAAGTAGCTGGAATTACAGGCATGCATGACAATGCCCAGCTATTTTGTGTATTTTTAGTAGAGACAGGTTTCACCATGTTGGCCAGGCTGGTCTCAAACTCCTGACCTCAAGTGATCCACTCGCCTCGGCCTCCCAAAGTACTGGGATTACAGGTGTAAGCCACCACGCCCAGCCCTCATTGTGGTTTTAATTTACATTTCTCTGATGATCAGTGATGTTGAGCATTTTTTTCATATACTTGTTGGCCCTTTGTATGTCTTCTTTTGAGAAATGTCTATTTAGAATACTTGCCCATTTTTAAATCTTATTTGGATTTTTTGCTGTTGAGTTGTTCAAGTTCTTTATATGCTTTTGTTGCCAGTGCTTTTGAAATCTCAGCCATAAAATCTTTGCCCAGACGAATAGCCTGAAGTGTTTCCCCTATGCTTTCTTCTAGTAGTTTCATAATAAGTCTTTAATCCATTTTGAGCTTTTTGTGTGTATCGTGTAAGGTATGGGTCCAACTTCATTCTTTTGCATGTGACTATCCAGTTTTTCCAGCACCATTTATTAGAAACCGTCCTTTCCCCAACACATGTTCTTGGTGCCTTTGTTGAAAATCAAGTGGCTATTAATGCATGGATTTGCATCTGGACCCTCTATTGTGGTCCATGTGTCTATGTGTCTGTTTTTAGCCAGTACCATGCTGTTTTGGTTACTATAGCTTTGTAGTATATTTTGAAGTCAGGTAGTGTGATGCCTCCAGTTTTGTTCTTTTGGCACCAGATTGCTTTGGCTATTGGGGTGTTTTGTGGTTCCATATGACTTTCAGGATTGTTTTTTCTATTTCTGTGAAGAATGTCATTGCTATTTTGATAGGGATTGCACTGAATCTGTAGATCACTTTAGGTCATATGTGGGGACATTATTAACCATCATTTCTTCAACCTAAAAGTTCATTTCTTTCTTTTGATTTTAAAAGACATTAAAACATCACTGTGGGTCCCTGCAAGTATCATGGGCCCAGGCGCAGTGTGTCCTGGAGGTGCCACCCCATCTCCATCCACCCCAGCACCTGGCACATTCTCCCAGCACACAGTAGGTGCGCACCAGGCTGCCTTCCTGCAGGGGTCCCAGCAGCTAGAGAGAGGTCAGCTCGCCTGTGCTTTCTGCTCCCCCTCCCCAGTTATCACCTGTGCCTCCTCCTGGGTGCTGGGTGGATAATGTTCTTTGCTGTAATCTGCTCCTTCCGAGGGTGACTTCCCACTGGCCGCCCTGCACAAACAGCCCCACTCTGGCTGCCACCCGCCTGGCTCCAGACTCCTGATATGAATGCAAAGGTTAGATATTCTTGACACCGCTTTAATTTTTCAAATAGCAAGCCAGTTACCAAGCACGTTGGCACCTGGGCTCGGTTCCACCACGACTTGGCAGGGCCCACGCAAGCTGCTGGCAGTGATGGATGCGTGCCCCTCGGCACACCCCCCCACACCCACCCGGCCGCAGCCACGCCAGCCCCAGGACCTCACGCAGCCAGTCCCCGGCAGCTGTGAGGCCCGAGTGCCAAGACACAGAGCGGGCTTTTCCAAGCGCCGGGATCCGGCTGGGCGGGCTTCCCAGCACGGCCTCTGGGAAATGTGTGCAAGGCCTCCGTCAATCTGTAGGGACTAAGCTGCTAGGAGGGCCTGGGGCTGAGCGATTTCATGTTTTTTCCCACCCACCTGGCCTCACCCTCCCTCAGCCTCCTCGCCAAAACAAAATCACTTTAAAAATGAAAAGTAACAGGCAATGCAGAGGCTCTCAGAGCTGGATGGAACTTAGCCATCAGAGGGTCCCATTCACTCATGGTACAGTTGGAGACACTGAAGCTGCAACCAGGAGGCTGAACAGCCAAGACTAGAGCCAGGGTTTTGGCTATCAGAGGGGACAGTCGCTCAGCAGTTCTCAGGAGCATGCGAGCCAGGCAGCCGGTCCGATTCCTAGCTCTGCCACTCGTGAGCTCTGCAACTCCGGGCAAATCTCTTCACCTCTCTGTGCCTCAGTCTCCCCATCCACAGAGTACAACCCACACAGGACCTGCCTCTCAGGCTATTGTCAGGACGATGGTGTCATCAGCATATGGGGAGAGGTGGGCCTCAAGCAAGGCTGGACAGTCGCTGCACGGGGTACAGAACCCTGGAATGGTAGGGTCCCTGAGGAAGGTCAGAGTCAGACCCCTGCGGCAAGTGAGACACAAAGGCCATTCCGGACTGCACTCCACAGTGAGGCCAGCACCCGCATCCATGCACCAGGCCACCAAGAAGGGCCGTCTGTCCGCCAGGCACCGTCTGGTGCTGCTAGTCCTCTGGGAAGGACTCCAGCTCCTGACTTATGGGCACTGGCAAGTACTAGGTAGACAGACTGGAGCTCGAGGGGACATCAGAGCCCTCTGGACAGCCCCAGAGAGGGGCTGCGTGTGGCCCAAAGCACCCAGCCCAAGGACTCAGACCCCACCAGGTGTGTGCCCTCCTCAACCTCATAGCAGATAGGGCTCTGAGGCAAAGCCCCTCCCCTGCCTGCCTCCCTTTTGAGAAGCCTGAAGCCCCATCTGATCAGCCCTCGAATGTCCACTAAATGCCTCTAAACAGGAGGTGGGGTTCAGCCTCTCACAGACAAGTGTGCCTGAGAGCCTCAGGTGAGCCAGGGGCCACTCAGCAGAGGCACAGGCTGGAGGGACAGGGCCCTGGACAGGTGCAGTTTGATGAGGGTAGAAGGACACAGATGACGCCTGGGCCAGCGTCACCCACACACCAGCCCCCAGCCACACAGCTGCTGATCACTCTGTACATGGCTGGTGAGACTCATAAACTGTGGGGGTTTTTTTTAAACATATTTAATTTTAATTATTTTACATTTAAAAACTGAAGCAATAATTGGATTATTTGTAACTCAGAGGATAAATGTTTGTGGGATGGATACCCCATTCCCCAGGACGTGCTGATTTCACACTGCATGCCTGTATCCAAACATCTCATGGACCCCACAGGTACATACACCTACTACAGACCTGCATAAAAATTCATTAAATTTAATTTTTAAACACTGAAGCCATGTGGGCCAGGCGCAGTGGCCCACGCCTGTGATCCCAACACTTTGGGAGCCCAAGGCAGGCAGATCACTAGGTCAGGAGTTCGAGACCAGCCTGACCAACATAGTGAAACCCTGTCTCTACTAAAAATACAAAAATTAGCTGGGCGTGGTGGTGTGCACCTGTAATCCCAGCTACTCAGGAGGCTGAGGCAGGAGAATCGCTTGAACCCGGGAGGTGGAGGTTGTAGTGAGCCAAGATTGTGCCACTGCACTCCAGCCTAAGCGACAGAGTGAAACTCCTTCTCAAAAAAAAAAAAAAAATTAAAAATACTGAAGCCATGTGAAATAGCCTCTTGTTCAACACAACTTTATTGTCTAGGTAGGACATTCAACATGTAGTGTCTGAAGTAAGAGGTGCTCTCAATGTAAGAAAAGTACCAGGTTTTTAAGACTAGTACATACAAAAGAATGCAAAATATCCCAATAATTTTAATATTGATTATGTGCTGTTTCAATATTTTGGATGGATTGGGTTAAATAAAATGTGATTAAAATTCATTTCACCAGTTTCTTTTTACCTTTTTAATGTGGCTACTCAAAAATTGTAAATTATCTCTGTGGTTCGCATGACAAATGCTGCCCAACTTACGATGGGGTTACGTTCCAGCAAACCCATCCATTGAATCAAACGCATTGAATCCACCTGAACATCATAGCGCAGCCTGGCCCACCCTATGTGTGCCCAGATCACTGCCATTAGCCTACAATTGGGCAAAATCATCTAACACAAAGCCTGCTTTATAATAAGATGTTTACTATTTCATGGAATTTACTGATGTTCTACTGAACGCATATGGCTTTCACACCATTGTGAAGTCAAGAGATCCTTAAGCTGCATCCTAAGTTGGGAGCCATCTGTCTACAGCTGACCCTTAAACAACACGGGTTTCAACCTACAGGCAGGTTTTCTTCCACCTCTACCACCCCTGAGGCACAAAGACCAACCTCTCCTCCCACTCCTCCTCCTCCTCCTCCTCCTCCTCCCCCTCTTCCTCTTCCCCCCACTCCTACCCCTCTTCCCCCTCCTCCCCCTCCTCCCCCTCCCCCCTCCCCCCTCCTCCCCCTCTTCCCCTCCCCCTCTTCCCCCTCCTCCCCCTTCTCCCCCTCCCCCTCTCCCCCTCTCCACCTTCTCCCCTCCCCCTCCCCCTTCCTCACCTCCCCCTCCTCTTCCTCCTCCCCTCCCCCTCCTCTTCCTCCTTCCTCCCCCTCCTCCTCTGACTTAGCCTCTTTGATGTAAGATGACAAGGATGGAAACCTTTATGATGATCCACTTCCACTTACTGAATAGTAAATATATTTCTCTTCTTTATGATTTTCTTAATAACATGTTCTTACTTTATTGTAAGAACACAGCATGTAATACATGTAACATACAAAATATCTGTCCATCAACTGTTGATGTTATCAGTGAGGCTTCTGGTCAACAGTCAACTATTAGTAGTTCAGTTTTGGGGGAGTCGAAAGTTACATGCAGGTTTTCACTGCATGGGGGAGGGGGTCGCAACCCTAACACGTGCATTGTTCAAGGGGAAACTGCGTGTCTGTTGGGCCCCAGTGTTTTGGGGCCTTTGCTGATTTGCTCCTTTTGAACTCGCCAGTAAAGGTGGTAATAAACGTAGCAGAACCCTCGCCAGCCCTCCCGAGCACCAGTCTGGGAGCTAAGCTTACATTCTCCAGCTGCCCTCAATGCCCCCGCATTCCGACAAGATAGGATCCATTGATCCCTATCCGGGCCCAGAGAGATGGAGTAACTTGCCCAGGTCACACAGCAAGGCCTTGGGGGACCTCATATCTATAGGCCTGAGGTGGAGGCCCTGGGAGGGCGCCTGGTCTCCTCTCCTCCCTCCAGCTCCTCAGCCACATTCTGCCCTGGATTTTCTCGGGGATTGGGGGCCTTTCTCAGTTCCTAAAACCAACAGTGAATCCAACCCCAGGAGCGCCTCCTCTGGCCGCTGTCTACCGGAACCAGGGGAGGAGAGAAGTGAGACCAGAGACTGCAGACCTTGAAGGCTAGAACAGGGAAGGGGGAAGTGGGCCAGCGGGGAGGGTCGTGGCGGGGGCACCCAGGGGTACAAAGGTACTTAGCCCCTGCAAGGGCCAGGAGGGAGGGCAGGGGGAAGTAGGAGGACCCCACCCCTCGCCCACTCAGCAAAGGACTCTTGGGCACCTGGCGCGCACTCACCACCGTGCTCAGTGTTGGGTGCAGTGGTGGGTGGGGCCTCAACCTCACAGAGCTGGCATTCGGCGGCAGGGACAGATGCTGATCACCCTAATGGTCAAGCGGAATGCTTGCAGGGTGCAAGGTCACAAAGGTCTGGGTTCAAACTCTAGCTGGGCCCCCACTATGTGACCCTGGGCTACCGTGGGCTGCAGCCCGCTGGCGTGAGGAGAGACCTCGAAGGTGCAGGGAACTCTGGGGCTTCCCCCACCACGGGTAGAGGAGATTCAGAGGTCTCCGCAGAAGCGCACAGAAAAGCCAGCTCTGCCCCAGCCCCCTCCCCGCCCTCACACCCAGCCTGAGCACTTCCTTCACTCCCTGGATCAGGGCTGCATGCAAGATGTCACCGGCTCACCGGCTCTGCAACCTACGTCTCTGCAAACCACTGATGCCACCCACTCCCGCCTCTCACAGGGAGCTGACTCGATTTGCCCGAGGTCCCTGAGCTGGCAGGAACAGATCAGAGTGTTCTGGCTCCCCTCCCCCCGCCCCCCCCCCCCCCCCCCGCCATGGGTCTAGCAGATTAAAAGAAAACTTCCCCAGGAAGGCTGCAGAGACACACCCAGCCCTGTTTCTGAGATCACAGGCGAGGAGCCTAGAGGCAGGGACAGAATGACAAATGCTTCTTAGGGGACCCAAATGCCTCCCGTTCCGGGTACAGAGTGCTGCCCTATTATCCACCAATGCAGAGAGCACTGCTGCGGGGCGAGGGCTCCGGAATGTTTGCAGGACACATAGCAGAGCTGTGAGTCAGCCGAGGCAGGGAGGAGGCCACACAGCAGGGCGGGCAGGTGGGGAGCCGGGCGTGAGGTCAAACCCTCCATGCAGAACTAGGGTAAACAATGGCCCAGGACCAGCCCTTGGGCAGCATTCTCCATGGCCCAGCCCAGGTAACATCGGAACTGTGCCCAAGAGGAGGAAAGGCACTCGCCAGGAGGGAAGCCATTTGCCCTGGGTCCTTCCGGGATTTGGGGCCAAGATTCTGGACTCCCAGCACAGTGCTCTCTCTTGGCCAAGCGCTGCCTGGGCATGGCTGTCCCTGGATATAAATGAAACCTTGTAGATCTGAAGAGTATTCTAGCCGCCCCGGAAGGCTGGCTGCTCAGAGGTGCTGTCTCACGATGGGATCATATACGCAGACATGGGGCCCTACCTCAAACTGGCCGTGTGACCTGGGGCAAGCCACTTATGGGTCTGAGTCCCAGTTGCCCCACCTGGAAAAGGGACAGGAATTCCTACCACCCCAGGCACATGTACAGTTCCAATGAGATAAGAACCGAAGCACCCACTGTGTGCCAGGCACTGGGTAGGGGCTTTGCATGTGGTATCTGTTGTCTGTGCTGCACCCTCTCCACGTTAGGGAGGCAGAAACTGGCACGTGGAGAGGCCAGCTTGCCGTCGGCCACACTCTGAGGATGTGGCAAGGCCAGAACCTGCAGGTTCATGCCCTCTGCAGTGCAGTGCCTCCAGCAGGCTCCCAGAGGGCATGGGACCCTCCGCCCCAACCCGCCTGTGAGCCCCTCAGAGCCCGGGAAGACACGTGCGGGTGCGGGTGCAGCTGCAGGGAGGGCAGGGCTGATCCGAAGGCTCCTTGGGGTGGGGAAGGATGGCTGAGCCGGGATCCACTTTCCACATGGGTCCTGAGCACACTGCTCTTCACTCCAAGTTCTCGGCCACTTGGGATCACGCTCTTCTTTAATTCTCCAAGCAATGCCTCCCACTGCCCTCGGAGCAGTACACCCCACCAGGGGCCTCCCCAAAGTCCCTGGGGATCGGACTGAGACAGACGGGCAGGGGCTTGACTCCCTCCGAGCTGCCCTCCGCCAGCTGCCTCCACTCCTGTTCTCAGGCCCACCTTGCCCCCTGCCCCTCACTAGGCTCTGGATGACTTGCATTGAATAACGCTCTATTGCTCCCAGGACCCCCGTGCAGGGTGGCACTGTCTCCCTCTCTCCAGCACCTCTGCCTGGCTCCCACGGCCCTCCCCCGCAACCAAAACCACCAATTCCGAGCCTCAATGATACAGAGTGGTCCAGCCAACCTTTCACCAGCTACCCAAAAATCCCAGGGGAGGTAGTCAGCTGGGCTTGAGGACAGCCACCCCAGCCCTGGGGGAGCCACTCCCAGGCAGGACACCTCCTGCCTCTCAGGTCACACCCCTTCCTAGATGCCCACATCTGTATGATGGGGATGAGAAAATCTTCTCTTTATGGAAGAAAATCTACAGAGAGCCCTGAGCAGGAGCCTGGCATGGATATAACACACACCCAACAGCTGCTGCCACTTCCTTCCCTGGGAGGGCCTTCTGCAGCTCGGCGCCCTCAGCCTGTGCGTGGCTTTGCCCCCTGCACATTTGGTAAGTGAAGCTCAAGGCTGAGACCAAAGGCACACAGGGGCATGTGCATGCTTGAGGCTTATGGGTACGTGCTGTGTGCCTGTGTGCATGCATGCCCAGGCAGGTACGTGTGTGTGGGTGTGCAGAAACATGTACGTGTGTGCATGCATGCCCAGGCAGGTATGTGTGTGTGGGCGTGCAGAAACATGTATCTGTGTGTGTTGTGTGCAGAAGCATGTACATGTGTGTTGGTGTGCAGAAGCATGTATGTGTGTGTGCATGTTTGTATAGATGTGTTGTGCCTGTGTGTGCATGTGGGCAAGTATATGTGTGGCTCACATAAGAAAGTTCCTTAAATTATAACCACCTTGGAGTATGTCACACTTATTGCTGCCATGATTATAGCAGTGGTCACTTTTGGGCGCCTGGTGAGTGCCCAGCTAAGCACTTGCCCGGTGAGGGTCCCAGCCAGGATTGAAGTCCAGCCTTCGTGACTGCAGACAGGCACCCCCCACCTGCACCTGGCATGTCAGGGACCTAGCACACAGGAGCGTGTGACCACCTGACCCAAGAGCTCTGCAGCAAAGGGCCCAAGCCCATTTGCTGGATCCTGAGCCGCTATTGCGGCTGGACTCTCACACGTGACCTGTGCACCCGACCTGTTTGCCACATGGCACCAGGCCCTTTCTGACCGCACCCCCCCCCTCGTCCCAGCCAGCAGGCATCAGCAGGACCCTGGGAAAGCAACAGTGATGTAGTCAGGGCCACCTCCTCATCTCCTGCTCCATGCTAAAGAGAGAGCCAGACCAAGACTGGAGGTCTCTAGGAGGGACAAATAGAGCCACCAAGTCCCCGCAGAGGAGCAGCCCCTGCATGCTGCTGTGAGCGTGGGGTACCCCACCTCCTCACACCAGCCCCATCAGCAGGAGGTCGACGGCCACGTTCTACAGGTGAGGAAACTGAAGCGCAATGTGGACCCTGCCTGAGGTTACCCAGCTAACATGCTGCAGCCGCGGTGCGAAGCCAGCCGTGGCTTCCATTCAGACATGCTACTCCAAGGAGACCCCCAGACCTCCCCAGCAAGGCTGCCCTCTCTCCCCACCCTGCTTCCCCAGGGGGCTGAGTCTCTGATCCCATGAGAATGCAAGCCACAAGGATAGGACTTGGTCTGTTCTGTCCCCTGTGGTGCCCCAGCACTGTGAGGTGTGCTTGGCTCATGGAAGGTGTTCAGAAAGTGCTGAATGAATGGATGAGTGTGTGAGTGAATGAATGAATGGGCTGCTTCAGTCTCGGCTCAGAGTCAGGGTCCTGAGGTCATTTGCGGGTTGGAATCTTCATTCCACATTGGGTTGCACAGCCTTATGCAAAAGTCACTTTACCCCTTGGCTACTCCACCCGTAAAATAGTGACAGAGCTACTACAAGGGCTGGTGGTGGGATTACAGGGGTGAGGCCAGTGCTGGGCACAGGGGTACTGGCTGCCATTCTCCCCATCTGGATCTCAGGCCTTCAAAGCCAGTTTGTCCCTAGTGCCCTAACTCCAGAGGTTCCCCCAGAGTATCTCTCCCAAGAAACCCATGGTTGGTATCCAGGCCCCTGAGAAGCACCTGAGCTGCCCTCCTCATGTGTGTTAAGTCCATCCACTTAACTTTGGGGAGAGGCCACCCAAATCCTCATGTTCTGAGAGACAAGAGTCTTTGCCAAATGTATCGGTCAGGATGAAATTTGACCCCACGTAAATTTCCTATCATGTAAAAGAAGTCCAGGGATAGGCAGTCTAAGGCACCAAGAAGTCAACAGGAACCAAGCTTCCTTCCAACTAATTCACCACTCCCAGGGTGTGGCTCTCAACCTCATAGTCTAAGATGGCTGCAAGAGCTCCAGCCATCACATCCACATTCCAAGCAGCAAGGAATGTGGAAGGGAGAAAGGAGGTGTGCCTATTCCCTGGAAGGAGACTTCCTAGAAGACCCACGCTGCTCACATCTCATTGGCCAGAACTGAGTCACACACTCAGTGGTAGAGCATGACAGTAATGACCCCTAATTTATTCACACTCCCTCATATGACTGTTTGACTCTGTCACTCCTCCCACCAGGAGATGAAGTTTATTTCTCCACCCCTGAATCTGGACTTGGCCTGTGACTTGCTTTGTCCAAAGGGATGAAGCAAACAGGATGCAAGCAGAGGCTGGAAAAGCTTTTGTGCATGCAGGCTGCTATGTCGGTACCGGGACCTCCCACCAGCACATGAGCAAGGCCGGGCTGGTCTCCTGAGGATGAATGAGCACATAGGGAGAGCATCGCTGTCCCAGCAGAGGCCCCCAACATGGGAGAGAGGCCATCCCCAACCATCCAGCCACAGCCAGGCCAGCCCGGATCAGAAATCTTGCTTAGCCAACTCACAGAACCTGGAGAAATAATGAACCCTCGCTGTTTTAAGCCACAATGTTTTGAGGTGGTTTGTTACACTGCAAAAGCTAGCTGATACACTTCTCCAGCAACAGGGAGGCAAGGCAATGCAGCCTACTCAATGGACCACAAAGCTCCTACACTGGATTTTTGAGACTAAAAGGAAAGGAAGTAGGCCCAGTGGCTCACGCCTGTAATCCCAGCTACTGAAGAGTCTGAGTTCAGAGGATCACTTGAGGCCAGGAGTTTGAGACCAACCTGGGCCACACAGCAAGACCCTGTCTCCAGCAAAAAAAAAAAAAAAATTGTTTTAATTAGCCAGATGTGGTGGCTCATGCCTATAGTCCCACCTACTCAGGCAGCTGAGGCAGGAGGATCACTTGAGCCCAGGAGTTTGAGGTTTGCCAGGCTGGAGTGCAGTGACAAAATCATTGCTTAAGCTATGATGCTGCCACTGCACTCCAGCCTGAGTGACAGAGCAAGACCCATCCCCAAAAAAATAAGTAATTAGGCCAGATGCAGTGACTTATGTCTGTAGTCCCAGGGCTTTGGTAGGCCAAGGTGGGCAGATCACTTGAGCCCAGGAGTTTGATACCAGCCTGGGCTACATGGTGAAACCCAATCTCTACAAAAAATACAAAAATCAGCCAGAGGTGGCGGCATGTGCCTATAGTACTAGTACAGTCTAGGCACTGGACTATACTATAGCAGTAGTCCCAGCTACTTGGGAGGCTGAGGTAGGAGGATCACTTGGGCCTCAGAGGTCGAGGCTGCAGTGAGCCATGATTGCACCACTGCATTCCAGCTTGGGTAACAACGCCAGACCCTGTCTCAAAAATAAATAAATAAATAAATAAATAAATGGAAGGAGAAAGTGAACATAGGACCCAAGCTCAGTAGCCCCCACCACACCCAATTCCTGCTCTGGCCTTGCCCCCAAGAGTGCAGAAGAGAGGCATGGTAGTCCTCCCCTTGCTCCGAATTTCTGTTCCTGTATCACCATGATGCCACGCCATTTCAGGAAGGGGCTCTGAGCCAGCCATGCTGAGGTCTCACCACCATCTCTCTGTGGGTGACCAGTCACACAGGATCTCTTCCTCAGATGGTCTTCCCTGTGGTCTCCCCACAATGCATCCTCCATCCTAGACTCAATGCTGCCCCAGCTCCTGCACTCAGCTGTCCCCAAAAGCCTGAGCCAGGCACTCTTCGTGCCCCGCACACCCACCACCTATGTCCAGCCGCTCGGGCAGCCCGGGGCAGCCATGCCTGTGATGTTCAATACCCAGCTCCTGGAGTCATGTAACGCCCAGAGGGACAGAGACAGAGGCCCTTCTCGCTCCCCTTCCCCAGCGCCTACCTCAGGGCTGAGCACAGGATGGATGCAAAGAACAGGGAAACTCCACGGAAGGAGTTCCTGAAGTTTCTAAGGACACTTTCCATACAGTTCAGGAGGGGACGCTGCACTGTCCCTGATGCTCACCACGGTCTGTCCCTCCTGTCCTAACCATGCTCCCCGTACAGCTCAGGAAGATAACACTGCACTGCCCTGATGCTCACCACGTCTCTCCCTTCTGTACTCTTCAGGCTCCAAAACGCTTTCACATTCTCTCTCAGCCTTCAAAGTAACACTACCTAGGGCTATACCAGGCAACATTATTCAGCTTTACAGAGGAAAAAACTCTGATCCCCAGGATAAATGATAAATGGCTGCTCATCCCAAAAGACGTGGCCATATTTGATTATTCTGAGTCATCCCAACCTGACACAAGCTACCCTTGGGGACAGGGGGGCAGACAGAACACCCTGGGAAGCCCCCAGGTGGCTTCCATGTGACGAGAATTGGTAAACTGAGGACTGTGTTGGGGTTTGCCCCGTGGGCCGGGTGCCCTGGGCAGCCCAGGCCTGGCAATAACTCACCCTGAGCTACCTCAGTTTACCTGGCTGTGAAATGGACTGGGAAGACCAGGTCAGGGGTCCCAGGCAGGGTCGGGGGTCAGGGGTGGGGTTCGCTGTGGCAGACAGGTGAGGGCCTGCCCCACCTAAAGCTTCTGCTACTCAGCAACCTCCAGTCACTGCTGGAGGGGGCTGGCCAAGCAACACCAGGTCCTCTGGAAATTGAGATGAATTCATGAAACCTCCTGTAGTGGCCTGCATGGTGGCTTCGAAAGACGTGTCCACGTCCTAACCAAATGCGGCCCTATTTGGAAACAGGCACTGCAGATGCAATTAAGGACCCTGAGGTGAGATCATCCTGGAGAACCCAAAATCCAATGACCAGCCTCCTCCTGAGGGCTCAGAGGAGAGACACAGGGAGAAGAGATGGGGGCCACATGAAAACAAGGCGGAGACTGGAGCGGGGCAGCCACAAGCCACAGGGCACCTGGAGGCACCAGGGCAGACAGAGGCCGGGGTCCCTCCCTGGAGCCGTCGGAGGGAGCGCAGCCCTGCCTACATCTAGATATCGGGCTTCGGCCCCAGCACTGGGAGAGAAGGCATTTCTGTGGTTTCCAGCCCCCACCAGTTTGTGATCTTTTGTTACGGCAGCCGCAAGAAATCTCCCAGCTGACACGGCCGGCTCGTTTCTTTCACTAGTACTGAAGGCGCCAGAACATATGTCACGGCCACCCTTGTCCTGGGGGTCCCGGCCAGCAAGGCCTGGACTCCAGATCACAGCCCTGCACTGGAAGTCAACGAGGAAACAGCCCCCAACATGTGACGTCGAGGAGGCGAAGCCCACCTCCCAGGCCGCAGGCTGCTCTCTGGAGAGTGGACAGTGACACGCCTCCTTCAAGGACCCTGGCTATGACGGCCTTTGTAAACTGCAAAGTGCCTTCCAGGTTACACGGTGGGGTTATGAACGGGACTGAGTTCCTATCTCCCGAGAGTGAGAGTGCGAGTTCCTGACCCATGCCCCACCCCAGGAACGGCCAGGGCACAGAGGCCAGTGCCGGGAGCCGGGCCCTGAAGGTCCCGCAGTGGCCTGCAGCACCCCTGGGGCTGCACCCGCCTGCTGGGAGAGGGGCGGCCCCGCCCTCCCCCAGGGGAGGCGGCCGTCACATGGCAGAGGTGCCAAGCTGGTGAAAGGCCACCCTCCCTCTCCTGGCACCGCCGTCCACTGCAAATGCCTGGCCAGAGTCAGTGCCAGCAGCCTTCAGGGGCTGTCATGTGCCCAGGCTGCTGGCAGCTGCTGGTCAAGGGGCCTTGCCCTCCCTCTCTCTGGACACACCTTTGATTCGGAGGAATGTGTGTGTGTGCTTTTTATTCCTTGAAGGGGAAAAAGCTCTCTCTCGGCAGAATTCTTCCCGGGACCCCGGCTGCTGACCGCTGGTGAGGGGTCCTGGGAAGGTCAGGCCTCTGAAGGGACCTCCGCCCCTGCCTTCCCACCACCCTCCCTGATACCGCAAACACACTCCGTGCCTTCGGTTGCTCGGGAAGGATTAGAGGGCCGTGGCTTTAAATCCCACCTCTGAGATTATAAATCCTGGAATCCAACCCTGCCTCCGAGCTGGTGACCCTGGGCAAGTCCCTCCATCCCCCTGACCCACAGTTTGTTCATCCACATCATAGGGATATTCCAGAGGGCTCAACAGAGGACTAAGCACAGTGAAACCGTGCTCCTTATCAGCTCCACAAGGGCACTCTGAGAGTTTTCACCTTCCGGGGGTTATTAATGATGACGCCAGGGCGACAGGTGTCGCCCGGGACTTTGGGGCAGACTGGGATGTTTGGCACACTCTGATTAAACAAGATAACATACATCAATAAGATAACATCCTTGGCTCAGGCCTCCTAGCAAGTGCTCCGCAAACACTAGTGATCGCCACTCCCAACTTCTCCCAATCCAGGCTACGTGCCCGTGGTCCTGTCACCAGCTGCTCCAAGCTTCAGTCTCTGTAGGACAGAGCTGATCACTTGGAGCTGAGCCTTCCTAGGCCACGCTGGTCGCAGAGCAACTGCCCTGCAAGGGAGTTTCATTTATTCATAATAAATCCTATGTTAAGGCTGAGGGTGAGACAAGCCTTTTTGTTTCTGGCATTTTCTCTCCTAAGCAAAGCCTGGTGCAGACAGAAGGAAATCATGATCCGTCCATCTCAGCACCAGGAGTTCTCGGTGGAGGGCCCGTTGCCAGGTAGAGGGACTTCTGGAAGAGCAGTCATAGGTTCCCAAGGAGCTGGAGGTCATGCGCCAAAGGTGCAGGTTTTGCTGGGTTCACAAAGGGGCCGAGGGGCAGGGGCCCAGTGACCACCTGGCCTCAGGCCCCAGAAGGACCCCTGTAGGCAGCTCGGCATCACCAAGGGCAGCTCCCAAGAGATCATCAGGAGCCTAGAGGCCACCCCCATGTGAACAATGGGGCCCTGGATCCCTACGAAAGAGGGTGGCAGAGCTGGACATGAAGCTGGCACCTGGCACGGGTCCTTCTCTTTCCTGGGTGAGGCCTAGGGCTCTCCCATTCTGGAAGGCATGAGCATAAAAGCACCTCCCTGTGGCACCCCCAGCCCCTACGCCCGGGGGCCAGCTTGCCTTTTTGCTCCACACACCAGGGTCATCCTCACACAGTCAGGGAAAACATCCCTACCCCTCGGTCCCCACAATATTCCAAACCCATCACTGAGCACTTCCGAGCGAGAGCTGGGCCACAGCCTCCCTGACCTTCCAGAAGGGCTGTCGCACGGCCTGTTTGCTCACATGAAAAAACCGGGCTCAGAAAGGTTAGGTAACTTGTTCAGATCACACAGCTGCGAGGGCTGGGCTCGAGCCCAGGTCCGTCTGGCTCCACCGCCTATGTTCTGGGCTGAGCTATAAAACTGCACACCCCTCACCTACCTCCCCACATACTGGTCCATCTATCCCTCGGCCACAGTGCTCAGAGCTGCCTCTGGCCCCAGAATGCATGGAGGTGGAAGGAGACCTGGGAGGAAATGAGACTCATGGAAAGGGAATAACGTGATGAATGCAGCACTAGAGCCCAGAGACGGGAACAGGGGAGGCCTCCTGAAGAGGGGCATCGGGGTGGGGCAGGTTGGCCAGGTGGGGACGAGGGGACAGCAGAGGGAACAGCAGTGGACACGCACAGAGAGAGACAGCAGAGGGAACAGCAGTGGACATGCAGAGAGAGAGACAGCGGTGCCATGTCCAGGCAGCTGCAGGACGTTCTCGAGGCTGCCCTGAGTGAGGGGCCGGGCTTCGCTGGGCATTCTAGGCTCAAACCAGGGGTTGGGGCTTTTCTCTTAGATTGAATCCTGAAGAGCCATAGACAGTTCTAAGCCCAGGGTGAGTGACAACATCGACCATTTGGAAGTGCCCACCAGAGGCCACGTGTCCCAGAAGGAGAGGAGTTAGAACAGGGAGTTGCCGGGAGGGGAGATGGCACTGAGCTGGGGGTGGGGAGGGAGAACAGGCGGCCTAAGGAGGTCTGAGACGGGACTGGGCGGCAACATGAACCAGCTGGGGGTGAGACCGGGAGCCCACACACTGAAGGCACATTGGTTTTTAATGCCTTGCAATTGCCTTTGATTCTGCAAGAGAACGACATTTCTGGAAGCTCTGCTAGAAAATCTGATTAGTGCAAAACGAGAATCTATTCATGAGTGTGGCTGCTCCCCAACTCCCACCCCATTGACCTGCCCAACCCTCCTGTCCAAGAAGCCGCCTGAGGACTCCCAACCAAAAGCTGCACTTTGGCACGAACCTTTTGTAGGTAGAGAACGTCAAAAATGCAAGTCTTACAACGAGGACAGGACAGTGTCCTGGCCAGGCCTGGAGGCCGAAAGGTGGAGAAGAGGACACCCAGACCCCATGGTTGTCCAGGACGTAGAGAGAGCCCCTGTCTTATTGCTGTTTTTGCTGGGGGGGTGGGGAGGAGTCTCACTCTGTTGCCCAGGCTGGAGTGCAGTGCCGCGATCTCGGCTCACTGCAACCTCCGCCTCCCGAGTTCAAGCGATTCTTCTGCCTCAGCCTCCTGAGTAGCTGGGACTATAGGCGCCCATAACACCTGGCTAATTTTTTGTATTTTTAGTAGAGATAGGGTTTCACCATATTAGCCAGGATGGTCTCGATCTCCGGACCTCGTGATCCGCCCAACTCAGCCTTCCAAAGTGCTGGGATTACAGGGATAAGCCACCGCGCCCAGCCTGATTGCTATTTTATTCTGGGGGAAACACACCAAAGTAGGAATGTCAGAATCAAATCATTGGTGCCTTTTTAGGGCAGACGCCCACAGTCTTGTGAAGACACCATGGTGGAGGGTTCACAAGGGGACTGAACTCCCAGAAAGGATAATGAAGTGTTCACACCAGAGCCTGAGGGAGCCAGGGAGGCCTCCACATGGGCCCCAGCCCTGGCATCAGGAGAATTCGCCCCACCCGCTGGGGAAGGCGGCGGCCCACCCAGCCATGGCCCAATGGCCAGGCGGAATCAGCACGCTGGGCTGAGCTATCTGGGGCCAGAATTCAGAATGCCACACGTAGCAAACAGTTAATGATCAACTGGTCACCCCTATCCAAAAGACCTAAAACTAATAGGGCTATAAAATGTGTAAAATATCTGCCCCCGACCAGACCAGACAAGACAGCTTAGGGCAGTGAACATTTCTCTGTGTTCCCTTTCAATAACCTTGTGCTGGGAGGCAGGCCATGGGGCCACTCCTGTGGGAAAATTTTCCCGAAGCAAGCCATTTGGTCAGAAAGGCTTCCCATGCTCTCCTCAGCACCCCGTCCCTGGCCACGACCCCTCTCCCCTTGCAGCCAGAGCTGAAGGGACACAGATTCTTTCCCAAGTTGCACATTTTGGGAAGAAGGCTGGAGTGTTTTAAATGAACCATGTATTTGCCCCTTGAAGGGGAAAGGAGGGCGCCAGGGGAGTGGGAGTGGACCTCCCATCCATGCACAGGCCTTCGCTCTCCTTTCCTGACACAGAGAGTGACTTCTGCTAGAGCTGCTGACTTCTGCCAATTTATATGCTAATTCCAGAAATGATTCTTCCTACATTAAATAAAAGCTGAGGAATGTTCCAAAGGTCTGAACAGACTGTACCATTAACAGACAGAGGAGAGCTGCGCAGGCCCTGCCCACAGGAGTTTTGAGCGTGTGAACTTGTGTGCAGCTCACACTCTTGCCTAATTTTAGGCGCACGTGCTCCTTCGGCTGACTTGCCAAAATAAAACTGCTTCGGCATCCAAAGCCTCCCCGTGCCCATCTTGACCTTGTGGTCCCCTTTTGGAGTAACCTTCTGAGAAAGCAGAGACTGCAAAACAGAATTGGAAGGGGGCCACATTGAGCTCACACCCCAGAGTGATCACCTGACCCTGAGTCTGTCAGCATCATCAGAGTATGGCCCCCCTGACCCAGTGCCTGAGCCCCCCGCCTCCTCCACAGCCTCTTCATTTTCCCCACCCACCCCTACAGACACCAGTCTTCCCACTTCAACAAGCCCTTCCTTCTTCAGACGCTTTGCACATTCTGTTCCTCCCACTGGGACTGCGCTTCTCTGCTCCCGAGCAGGTCACTCTGGCTCATCCAATTCATCTCAGCTCACTTGCCAGAGAAGCCCACTCTGAGCACCAGGTGAGGGGGGGCTGGTTATACACTCTTAGTGAGTGCTGTACCTTCCTTCCTGGTGGTCCTCACAATTCTAGTAGATTTGCATAATCATTTCTTCAGAGCTTCCCAGCCTCCTGAGAGCAGGAACTAGGATCCATCCTGTATCCCCAGTATCAAGAAGAATGTTTGTCATAGACTACAAAGAGGGAAGTAGGGAGTTTGGATAGATATTTGGGAAATGTTTGGATGGATGGATGGATGGATGGATAGATGGATGGATAGATGGATGTTTGGATGGATGGATGGATGGATGGACAGATGGATGTTTGGATGGACGGAAGGATGTCTGGATGGATGGATAAATGCTTAGATGGATGGATAGATGGATGGATGGATGGATGGGTGGGTGGACAGATGGACGAACGAATGGATGGATGGACAGATGGATGGATGTTTGGATGGATGCCTGGATGGATGGATGGATGAATGTTTAGATGGATGGATGGATGGATGGATGAAAGAATGGATGGCTGAATGGATGGATGAATAGATGGGTGTTTGGATGGATGGATGGATGGATGGATGGATGGATGTTTGGATGGACGGATGTATGGATGGATGGATGTTTGGATGGACAGATGGATGTTTGGATGGACAGATGGATGGATGGATGGATGGATGGATGGATGGATGGATGAATGGATGGATATTTAGATGGATGGATGGATGGATGAATGGATGGATGGACGGATGGATGGATAGACGTTTGAATGAATGTTTAGATGGACAGATCAATGTTTGGATGGATAGACGGATGGGTGGATGGATGTTTGGATGGATGGATAGATGGATGGATGAATGAATAGATGGATGTTTGGATAGATGGATGTTTGGATGGATGGATGGATGGATGGATGAACAGATGGATGTTTGGATGGAGGATGGATGTTTGGATGGATGAATAAATGCTTGGATGGATGGATGGATGGATGGACAGACGGATGGATGCATGGATGGATGGATGGATGGATGGATGGACAGATGTTTGGATGGATGGATGGATGGATGGATGAATGGATGGCTGAAAGGATGGATGAATAGATGGGTGTTTGGATGGTTGGATGGATGGGTGTTTGAATGGTTGGATGGATGGATGTTTGGATGGATGGATAAATGTTTAGATGGATGGATGGATGGATGGATGTTTGGATGAATGTTTGGATGGACGGGTGGATGTTTGGATGGATGGATGGATGGATCGATGTTTGGATGAATGAATGGATGGATGAATAGATGGATGTTTAGATGGATGGATGGATGGATGTTTGGATGAATACATGGATGTTTGGATGGATGGATGGATGGATGGATGAATGGATGGATGTTTGGATGGATGGATGGATGGATGTTTGGATGGATGGATGGACGGACGGGTGGACGGATGGATGGATGGATGGATGGATGTTTAGATGGACAGATGGATGGATGGATGGATGGACGGATGAATGGGTGGATATTTAGATGGATGGATGGATGGATGAATGGATGGATGGATGGAGAGACGTTTGAATGAATGTTTAGATGGACAGATGGATGTTTGGATGGATAGATGGATGGATGGATGGATGTTTGGATGGATGGATGGATAGATGGATGGATGAATGAATAGATGGATGTTTGGATGGATGGATGTTTGGATGGATGGATGGATGGATGGATGGATGGATGGATGAACAGATGGATGTCTGGATGGAGGATGGATATTTGGATGGATGAATAAATGCTTGGATGGATGGATGGATGGACGGACGGATGGATGGATGGATGGATGGATGGACAGACGGACGGACAGACGGACGGACGGATGGATGGATGGATGGATGGACAGATGTTTGGATGGATGGATGGATGGATGAACGGATGGCTGAATGGATGGATGAACAGATGGGTGTTTGGATGGTTGGATGGATGGGTGTTTGAATGGTTGGATGGATGGATGTTTGGATGGATGGATAAATGTTCACATGGATGGATGGATGTTTGGATGGACGGGTGGATGTCTGGATGGATGGATGGATGGATGGATGTTTGGATGAATGAATGGATGGATGAATAGACGGATGTTTAGATGGATGGATGGATGTTTGGATGAATAGATGGATGTTTGGATGGATGGATGGATGAATGGATGGATGTTTGGATGGATGGATGAATGGATGTTTGGATGGATGGATGGACGGACGGGCGGGCGGACGGACAGATGGATGGATGGATGTTTAGATGGATGGATGGATGGATGGATGGATGGATGGATGGATGGATGGGTGGATGGATGGTGGGTGGAGAAAATTGGTCATACCCCAGAAAGACAACTGTCTTGGTAGAATAATTTATATTTCCTGCCTTTCTCTCCCTAGAACTCTACAAAGGTCTCAGTCAGGGACCCCACTGGCTGTGTCCCCCAGTTGTAGCCTCTGAGACAGAGAACCCCACCAGGCCAACCTCTTGGCCCCATGTTTTCCAGCACTGTGCACTGCTCACACAGTTCTCTCCTAGAACACTTGCATTTCCAGAAGCCCTCTCTCCCAAGGATCCCAACCTCTTCCTCCAAGTAGATGCTGGGGCACTGCATCTGCCAACTTCTCTCTCTTCCATGCCAGGACACACTGAACTCAGCCTCACACAGGCCTGAGGTCCGTGCCAGAGTTGGCCACTTCCTAGCTGATGACCCTGAAGCCACAGACTTTCCTCTCTGAGCCTTGGTTTCCTCATCTGTATAAAGGGCCTCATAAGGGAAAGTGGGAAGGATTAAATTTGATAATGTGTGCCAGATGCCAGTGCTGTGACTGATACAGGAGATGATTAACAAAGTAACATGAGGATTGATTATTGATTGATTTATCAATTGATTGATTTGTGACTCTGAAGGGAGCAAGTGTTCTTCAAGGCAGCCAGGTGGGAGATGCCTAAAGGCAGAGCGTGGCAAACGGTGGTGCTGCCCTGTCTTGATCTTGGTCAACACCTCAGCTATCTCCCAACTCAGAGTGAGCAAGAAAATGGCCACATCTCCCAGCCCTTGATCTAAAGAGTTTGCAGTGCCTGATTAAAGTGATCAGTTGTCTCCCTTGCAGACTCAAAAATGCCTGGAGCCACCCCTGCAGATCCTCACTTCTCACTTCTCCACTGCACAGCTCAAAGGCCATGGACATCCCAGCCATCAGGACTCAGGGCGAGCCTTAACATAGTACACTGGATCTCATCCTTCCTCCACTCAAACCGCCAGGAGCTCCTCTGCTCCACACAAGGCCCCTTCAGGGAACCTCGAGGAGCTCAGCATGCCCCACCTCAGGGCCTTGGCATGTGCTGCTCTGTCCTGAGGTCTCCACTGGGATCCCTGCCTCCCTTTCCTTGGATGTGTGTTCCTTCATCAGCCAGGCCTGCCCTGGCCCAGCCTAAATCTCCACTGGAGCTCACCACTGCCTGGTGCACCAGACACTTGGTCTGCTTCTCCTGGCCACTCTGACTAGAAGAGCCCACCAAGGCAGGCACTTGGGTCTGTCTTGTTCACAGCCATATCCCCAGCCCCTGGCACCCAGCAGCATTCAATAAAAGGTAATTGAGTGGATAAATGAATGAATGAGGAGGTACCTGTTCATTCATTTAATACTAATACTAATACTGATTAACAATAATAATAGTAGGAGCCAGCTCTTCACAGAGGCTGGGATTCAAAGGTAAACCAGACATAGTTTGCATTTTCAATAATCAACAAATGTGTAATTAGCCAAGAAATAAGTTAATAAGTGATCAATAAATGCATGATCATAAACTGTGGTGGGGCTCCCAAAGGGGCAGGGGCAGGTGCTTGGATGGGCACCAAGGAGCTCCTCCCACAGGGAGTGGGTCTGAGACCTGAAAGGCGTGTGAGAATGAGAAAAGCGTGTCGGCAGAACAAATATGTACAAGTCTCCTGCAGCTGCTGTAACAAACCATCCCAAACTGGGTGGCTCAGAACAACAGCGACTTATTTTCTCAGTTCTGGGGACCCGAAGCCCAAGACCCAGGTGTCAGCAAGGCCGCCCTCCCTCTGAAAGTGCTAGAGGAGGGTCCTTCCTGACACTTCCAGCTCCTGGGGGCTCCAGGTGTTCCTTGACTGTGGCCACATCACTCCAGTCTCTGCCTCTGTCTTCGTGCATCCTCCTCCTCCTCTCCGTGTCTTCACCTCTTCTCTCATGAGACACCTGGCATTGGATTTTGAGCCCACACAGATAATCCAGGATGATCTCATCCCTTACCTTAATTTCACCTGCAAAGACCCTTCTTTCCAAAAAGGTCACACCCACAGGTTCTAGGTTAGGATTTGGACATACCTTAAGGGGGTCATCATTCAGCCCAATCTAAACATCCTGGACAAAGGCCCTGAGGCTGGGAGGTGTGGTGCTGGCCAGTGACATGGCAGGGGTGGCAGGCTCACAGTGGGCAGGGGCTCGTGCACGCGGGCTGGGGGCCAGGGTGGAGGGCTGTGGACGGCCATCGCTGAGTTTCACAATGGGGAGGGACATGATCCAATAGCTGCTGCGGGTGCAAAGACAGAGCAGAGAAGTCAGCAGTGGAGAAACAGGTGGACCATCAGGGACCACTATAGTCCTCCAGGTGTGTTGGATGGCGGGGCTGGGACAGGGGAGAGGGAATGAGGAGAGGCAGACCAAAAATGTGCTTGGAGGTTCAAATGGACTTTGTTGATGACTGCGATGGGGTGGGGTGGGAGCATCAACACCGAGCCCAGGACACGGGCATGAGCAGGTGGGTCACAGAGGCTTCTCCCAAGATGGGGAGGAGGGTGTGACCAGGTGTGATACTCTGGACAATCCTGAGGTGTGATACTCTGGACAACCCTGAGGTGTGATACTCTGGACAACCCTGAGGTGTGGGGGCCCCATCTCACAGAGCTGGGATAAGAGGAGGCTGAATTGTCTGAAGCAACATTCAGGTGGGGCTGTGCCTGCATTCACTGTGGCATCCCAGGCAGTATGGTAGTCAGCAAACCCTGATGCTCAGCAAACCCGGGTGCTTAGCAAACCCCACTGCTGAGAAAATCCTGGTGCTCAGCAAAACCCAGGTGCTTAGCAAACCCCACTGCTTAGAAAATCCTGGTGCTCAGCAAACCCTGGTGCTCAGCAAACCCCAGTGCTCAGCAAATCCTGGTGCTCAGCAAACCCTGGTGCTTAGCAAACCCCGGTGCTTAGCAAACCCCACTGCTCAGAAAATCCTGGTGCTCAGCAAACCCTCACAGCATAGTCCCTGGATGGCAGAGCCTTTCTCAGTGTTTCTGGCATGAATACTGCATTCCAGGCCATGGGGTTTGCACTGTGAGAGACCCATGGACCTGCCCCAGGTAAGCTCTTAGTGCAGCAGCCACTGGTCATCTCCCAGCAGTGCAGGCTGGGCCACTCCTGCCATGCCAGGTTTCAGCCTCCCCAAAACCAGGGGGCCTGATGCTAAGTTCTCCACAGGCCCTTCCCACTTTAAAGTTCTCCAGCTCCCAAAAAATCAGGGACTTTCCAATTTAGAAAATACCCTCACTGGATGGCCCTACCCATCCAGCCATTAGCTTCTCAAGCAGGCCAGGCAGTCCCTGGCCTGCCCACCTCTCCGCAGGCATCAGCCCCAGCACCACCTCTTGGATATGGAGCAGACACAGCATTGCCCACTGCCCTGGGCCCTCCTTACTCCTTCTCTGTCTGGACCAGTTCTTCCTCTTCCCTCCCCACATCCTGTTGCAACCATTCATGCTCAGGGATCCTCCTCTCCCCAGAAGCTGTGGCCTCTGAAAACCCCAAACGCTGCCATTTGCTGTCCCACCTGCCTTTCTGTGGCTGGGCCCCCACACAGCCAGATACAGATGATGTCCCCTGCCCTGGTCACTCAGCAGGTGAGGGCTGGGCCCTGGGAGCCTGGCCTCTGTGTAGCCCTGAGTGGGAAGATGGTGGAGGGAGGCCTGTCCCCACTGGAGCAGTTCACCAAGGACAGGAGGCTGGGACAAGCTCCCTCCATCCCCTGCCCACAGGCTCAGAGAATCACCCAGAGGCACCTTCCCACAGCACCTCACTGGGCAGCCGGGCCTGGGAGCCAGGGCCAGCAGGCCTCAGGGGACCTGGACAGTTTGGTTTTGCTTAGTGGATCTGGACAAACTGGAAGTGTAAAGGGCTGCACTGGACGTACCCAGCTGGGCAAACTGGAAGTGCTTCAAAGAGTTTGGAGCAGGGCCGGGCGGCTGGTTCACACGGCTGCGGCCAAGCTCAGCCCATCACTCAGGCCACCTGCCAGAGCCCATGCACCACCTCGCTGCTGCCCCTCCCCACTGCCAGCGGTCATGGACCCTGCCCACAGAGCCCCTCGGCAGCAGGGAGCTCCGGGCCAGCCAAGCGCAGGCCTCCTCCTCCATGAGATATTAATCAATCACATCCTGATAGTGATCAATGGAGGGCCCCTGGCAGCAATGGGCTGGCCAGCCTCCAGGCTCACCGTCCAGAGGCAGGAACGCCGAGGATGGCAAATGTGATCTTTGGCAAGGGACAGCACATTGTCTTACCGCTGTGGGAAAATGCTTAATGCGCAAACATTTCCTTAAAACGAGCTGACAAGGAAACATTCAAGATGGCCTTATTAAAGATAATCATCCTGGCTGAACAGGACAAAAATAGATTAAGTCCCTTCCGAACTCTGAGAGCAGGATACGTGGCCCAGCAGAGCATCACTAAACCAAGGCGGGTGGCAGCGGGGAAAGACTCCACGGCTTTCCCTTGGGTTTCACCACTTGGAGAAGCTTCCCAGTCGGCTGGCGTGGAAGCCCAGCTCCTCACCCCACCCCAAGCACAGGGCAGGCACTGAGCCCCAGGCTGGCAGAGGTAGGGAGTGGGCTGCAGGCATGGGGCGGGGAGGGGGCCTCCGGAGCTGCACACAGGAATGTCAGGGCCTGGCTTAATTTCTAAACCTGCCATATGGCCCTGCGTCCTGGGACCCAGGCTGGTGGCCAAGGAGGAGCCCTGGGGCTCGGTCCACAGCCCTCCAGGCCGGCTGCACAAAGCCATTTTTCAAAGGTGTTTCCCAACAGTCTCTCTCGAAGGAATTGCCCTTTGAGAAGCTGTCTTGGGCTCGAGCCAGGCAGGGCTGTCTGGGGGCTCTTGGCAAATGTGCCAGCCGTCCCCAGATCAAAAGTGCCTTTCTTGGTTTGCTCACTGCCTCTCTGTGCCAGGTGAATGAGCTGTGGGGGCACCCCGGGCCGGGCAAGGCCGGAGTTGTCTTACCCAGACTCAAAGATGGGGGTGGGGGCTGACCACAGGTGCGGTGTGCCCCACTAATCCATGGAAACCCCAACCCACGGGGCAATGGCTCACGTTACAAAAGACCCATGGCGGGGCCCCTTCAAACCGAAGCTCCCCAAGGACATGGCACTGTTGCTCAGGGATCATTCGCCATGTGACACAGAGAGGCCCAGACCAAGGAAATGTAAGGCCAGAGGGCTCACAGGCCCTGCCAGCTGACGTGGCCTCGGTCTAGACAGAGAGACGGGAAGAGTGGGCACGACGGGGGTCTGTGAAACCAACCCAACCTTCATTCACCCACCACGGGACCCTCCCTTCTGGGCAGAGACAGGTGCTTTCGACCCAGCAGGTGGGCGCTGACAGCTCTACTGCCACACAAGCCCCTGGCATCTTCTCGCTGCAGACACATTTGGTGGCAAGTGCTTGCGTGTGGACGCTGCGTGGCCCGATGTCCCATCGGTCAGTGTCCAAGAGGAAGGCTCTGGGATGCCGCTTATGCAGAGAGCCCTGCACGCACCACTCCCAGCTTCACCTGTGCTGCCAGGCTGGGACCAAGTCCACCTTGGAGATGTGGCTGGCAACTGTCATCGCTACCAGGTCCATCTTGCTGCCACTCACTCCCCACTGCCCTCCAATAATGCCAACAAAACCCACGGTGGAGCCAGGGTCTCGGGGGAAAGAAGAAAGATCTGCAAGAGCCTCCCCGACCATCTCCAGATGACTGAGCCCCAGAGCTGACTTGCACGGAGGCTGATCTGCATCGAAGGCTGGCCCCGGGCCAGGCACCTGGGAGGGCTTTGGGCCCGTCTCCCACCTGTCCTCGCCTTAAGCCAACAGGGCAGGAACTGTGGTTATTCCCGTTCTGCAGATGAGGCACCCAAGGCACAAGGAGTCTGTGCAGCCAGTGGGTGGAAGAGAAGCTGGGGCCACCCCCGGAACATTTCTGAGGACACCATTCCTGGCCCTGTACAAACCGACTCTGTCGTCTCCATTTGCTACAGAGAACCAGCAACTGATGCCAGTGCAGTGCAGAGAAATAACGGGCCCATTTTACAGATGTGGAAACTAAAGTTCAGGCAGGTCCATTAATTTGCCCAAACACCAAACAGCTGAAAATGGCAAGGCTGGGATCAGAAGGAAGACTGGATGCTAGAGCCTCCCTGGCCCCCATCCCTTCATTCCTGATACCTGCACCCCACTCTCTGGCCTTCACCCCTCCCAATGCCTTGCTGGGTTCCGCCCCTTACCGTAAAAATCAAAAAGCTGCCTGCTCGTGAATGCTTGTGAGAGAGAAAACACCTGGAAAGGTAGAATCAGGTGCTCCTAAAATTCACATCCACTTGGAATCTCAGATGTGACTTTACTTGGAAATAAGGTTCCTGCAGATGTAATAAGTTGAGGTTATACTGGAGCAGAGAAGGCCCTGAATCCAATACAATCGGTGTCCTTATAAGTAGAGAGAAATGTGGACACAGACACACAGAGGAGAAGACACATGAAGGGGGAGACAGAGACTGGAACGATGCAGCCACAAGCCAAGGAACACCAGAGCCGCAAAAAGCCAGGAGCAGCAAGGAGGGACGCTTCCCTAGGGCCTTCAGAGGGTGCCCGGTCCTGCTGGCACCTGCACCTGGGACTTCTGGCCTCCAGAACTGCAACACAGCACATCTCCATGGTCTAAAGCCACTCAGGCTGTGGTACTTTGCACAGCAGCCCCAGAAAATCAGCACAGCACCCAGCACCCCGCATCTGGGGGTCAGCTCCCACCTGTTCCTACCACATTATTGGCCAACTGAGGATGGGAGTTGAATTTTGTTCTGGAATAAATAATAATAATAAATGCCAGAACTCGCCAACCCTATGCTCGGGTCCCCAGAGCCTGGAAGGGTGGCCTCTCTGGAGAGGGTTCCTGCTTGCACCAGCCAAGTGGGTGGCCCCTCTGTAACCTCTACCAGATTCACTTTTCCCCCGTGTCTCCCGTCCAGCCCGGAGTCCGCCTCCCGGGGCCGCTGCCACCATGCAGGTTGGAGCAGAGCTCACCATCCTGCCTGCCCCGTGGTCATGTGGAGTCACTGCCTTTCAGTTATGCGGCAGGACTACTTGCCAGGTGGAAAGTGGGACCATCAGCCCTGGCGCCCCCAAACAAATTCTTGGCAACTGAAACAAATGCCAGAGGTGGATGAGCCGGGCAAGACTGCCTCCCAGAGGGGGCACACTGCCGGGCCTGCGAACCCTTCATCAAACCCCAAGGAGCCGGTGAACGTTTGATGAGGGTCCTGGGGTCTCAGGCCCTTCTGCCTGGGCCAGTCTCATGTCCCGCTCGAGTGACGTGGGTCAGCAGTTTCCCTCCAGCCCAGCCATGGCCATCGTTGCCCACCTGCCACCTCTCACGGGAGCAGGGCCCCCACTCCTCCTTCCCAGCTCTACTGAGAGGTCTCCTTGCCTCCAGCCACAGAGCCCCTGATGCACCCCTTCCTCCTGGCCAGAGCACAGGCTGTGCACCGCCTGTCCCCACGGCTGAGCTAATACCGCCACCTTTGGGCACTCAGACTGAGACAATATCCCCCACCTGTGTTCTCCTGTCTTCACTGGGTGACTTCTAACCTCAGACAGTCCCCAAAACAAATGCAATCCCTTTTGCCTATCAGAGTGGCCAACACCACCCTGGTTTCTGGAGGCAGCCAGCCCAGGTGTGCTCAGGGGTGGGCGTGTTCCAGGATGTTCTGAGCCCCAGCTCCCTCCTCTGTTAAGTCAGAAGTGAGGATGCATGAGTATGCACAGCACACTTCCACACAGTGTTCCCGCTGCAGCCACCGACGGAGGTCCAGGGTCCCCCAGGCTCTGCTGTGATGCTGGCCCAGCATCCAGAGTTTTCCTTGACCATTTTTCCAGGGCTGTGCCAGAGGCTGGGTGGGCTTTGCCAAGGAGAAAAATCAGGGAGGGGGCGTGGGCAGAGCTGATGGACAGGCAGGGCACCCAGGGCCCAAGCCACTGCTGCACTCAAGGAACAGACATTGGGGTGACCTCAGAAATTGCCTGGGATGTCTGGGCCTCAGTTTCCCCTCTCAGTCCTCCCTGCCCTGTCCACTTCCAGGAGAAGGGGCTGTGCAGTGCGGGGGGAAAGGCGGAGCTGTCCAACTCGGCCTCTGATAGCTCCCAACCTATTTCCCCTTCTGGGACTTTGGCCCTGTCTGCAAAGCGTGACCCCCCTCACCAGTGGCCCACTGCATCCCCAGGCACAGAGCCTCTTTCCTTTGCCCCAGTGAAGCCTGAAAATGGCCTTTCCCTAAGCGCACGCACCGGCAAGGGGTGACTGCAAGAGCCTCCTGGAGACCCGGATTTCTGGGGAAATGAGGTGGAATGAGTCGCATACCCACAGAAGCGCAGGGTCTTTTCAGCACCTCACATGCCTGGGGGCACTGACGTGGCCCACCCGGGGAGAAGGGAGTCTGAGTGTCCCCACAGTGACTGGCAGGTGGACAGACCCAGGGGCTGCTCCAGCCCCACCCAGTGGGAACCCCACAGCCAGAGAGGGCCCCATCAGTGCCCTGCACTCCAGGTGGCCGGCTGGCCTGGTGGTGGGAGCCAGCAGCCCACCTCATCACACCCTCTCCCCACTAAGAGCAAGCTACCCTCCCTCCTGGCTAGAATCTAACAAGTGTTGGTTGTCACTGCCACCACACAGATTCCCCTAGGGTCCCTTAGGCAAGGGTTGTAAGGTTCCCAGCACAGGCCCAGGAAGGCTGCCAGGAGGAGGAGGAGCTCCTGCCAGGAGGGGACTCCCCCTGCCTTCCCGGGCCTGGTGCTGAGCAGGACAAGGAGGGTACCAGGGCCTGGGCACTGGGTCGCCTGCTGCTAGGCTCTGCTGCCCTCCGCTGGCCTACCCAGGAACTGCGTGTGCCCAGGGCAGCATCTCCAGGTGTGTCTAGCCTACCTACTCTACCTGGCCCTGCCTCTGGACATGCAGGGCCTCTGTCGCAGGCCCTCACCTGTATGCAAATTATGCTCTGAGGGCATCTTGTAGGTTACAAGCCTCTGGTCCCCAGGCCCAGCTGGGACGGGCTCAGTCATGCCTGCCCTCATCTGCTAGGTCTACGATGCTCCTTCCCTGGTGCACACTGGGGGGTGGCGATCGCTATTCAACACCATCTGGGGCTTCTTCAAAAGGTGATAACGTCACCCCTGAGACAAGGTGGGCATTGGGACCCAGCACCGATGTGGGACCGAGAGGTAGGAGGCTCGCAGCCCTGCCAGGAGCCCCTCCCACTCACTTCCACCTCATCTCACACACCAGGAACCTGAGGCCAGTGGAAAAGGGGCCACAGTGCCCGTGCCCACAGAGCTGGGCTCATATCCAAGACTGTGTCCCCTCCAAGCCCAGCTCATCACTCTCTGCCCTGCCAGTGATTGACAAACCAGTGGACCAGCCAGCAAGCCTCCTCTGAGGTCTCCCAGACTGCCTGCTCCTGGAGAAATACCCAAGGTGACTGATGCCCCATGCGGCTGGAGCACTCCCCACTTGGGCAGGCAGCTTTGCACCAGCACCACCCCGCCATGCCTGTCCCATTGACCCCCCAACCCTGGGCCCAGGGCAGGTTGTCCCCAGATGCCGCAGCCCCCTGAGAGGTCACAGGGCATCCCTCTGCCCAGCTGGTACCCCCAGCCCAGGCTCGGGCAGCATTCGAGGCCACCGCTCCAAACAAAACTGAGAGAGAGGGGCCCTGGGGACAGCCCCAGGCTGCAAGCTCTCCACAGGCTCCTGGAACCCAGGGGCTCAGGCCTAGATGTGTTCCAGAAGCACCCCTGGGCCGCTGCATGGAGAAACAGCAGGGCGCAGAAGCATAAAATCGTTGCACTTGCCCCATGTGGCCTTGGCTGCCTGGAGGTCGCAATGTGAGGTCTTGCGGAGCTCGGCACCCAGAAGTGGCTGCTAATGAGCACAATTCGGGGGCTGCACTGGTCTCCTCTGTCTGCCACAACAAATCACCACCGACCCGGAGCTCAGAACAGCAGAGGTTTCTTCTCCCACAGTTCCGGGGGTCAGAAATCAGGGCATTGGCAGGGCTGTGCTCCCACCGGGGGCTCTAAAGGAGGGTCCTTCCTGCCTCTTCCAGCCGCGGAGGGCTCCCAGCATTCCCTGGATTGTGGCCGCATCACTCCAGTCTCTGCCCTCTGTCTTCACGTGGTCTTTTCTGTGGTCTCTGCCTTCTCTATTCTTATAAGGCACCAGCCATTCTATTCAGGGCGACCCTAAATCCCGCATGGCCTCGCCTCAACGTGTTTAACCTAATTACACCTGCAAAGACCCTATTACCCAAATAAGGTCGCATTTGAGGTGCCAGGGGTTAGGACCTGGTCATACTTTGGGGGACCCCCGCTCAGCCCACTACAGTGATGCTAATGCTGGGAGGTGGTTCTCATTGTGTGACCCCCGGCCGGCAGCATCAGCAACACCAGGGAGCTGGTCAGGAGCGGAATTCCCAGGTCCCTCCCAGGCCTGACAAATTGGAACCCTGGTATGGGGCCCGGCAGCCTGTTCCATGAGCCCTCCAGGAATCCCAATGGACACAAATGTTTGGGAACCACTGGAACAATGCTGGAAAGCTACCCCACCACCCCGCTTTCCATATGTATTGCAGAGTCTCAGTTTTGGGTGGATCGGGTGCCATGCTACGGGCTCATTTATTGGGACCGACGGCATCTGGGACATTCCATCCAGGAGCACTCACAGGCCCACAGCCAGCTGTGAGACAGGAGGGAGAGGTCAATGTTGGGACAGACAGAACAGGTGGTAGGAGCTGAGAGGGGGTTGTTCTGATGGGGGAGATCAGGAAAGCCCTCCTGGGGAGGGGGCTGGGCCGACCCCATCCCCTCCCTGCCACGGCTAAGCCACTAAACTACACCGGAGCTGAGGTACAGCTGAGCTTAAAATCAGAGCTAAGCTACTACACTCATAAAAGACAGGCAGGAGCCCTGCATGGACCAACAGAAGGCGTGGCCGTCCCGGGCCTGGGAACTTCCTGGCACTCCCTCCAATGTGAGCATGTCACAGACCATAGTCGTGTTCATGAGGCCTCTGCCCCATCAGGAGCAGAAGTCACAGGTGCCTTCAAATCACACGGCCGCCACAGCCGGCATCTCCACGCGTCCTTCCTGCTCAGTGCCACACTGCAGCTGCACAGGCCTTACTCTGTCACACCTTGGGGTTTGGGATATTCTGTTAACTGCTGCTCGATGTAATTATTTTCCTTGTGGCTCTGTGGATTTGGAGCTAATTTAAAGACATTATTCAAGGCTGGGCACAGTGGTGTGGCACTTTGGGAGGCTGAGACAGCCGGATCCTTTGAGGCCAGGAGTTCAAGACCAGCCTTGCCAACATAGTGAAACTCCATCTCTACTAAAAATACAAAAAAAAATTAGTCAGGTGTGGTGGTGCACACCTGAAATCTCAGCTACTCAGGAGGCTGAGGCAGGAGAATTGCTTGATCCCAGGAGGCAGAGGCTGCAGTGAGCCAAGATCACGCCACTGCACTCTCCAGCCTGGGTGACAAGAGCAAAACTCCATCTCAAAATAAATAAATAAATAGAATAAAATAAAGACATTATTCGAAGAAAGGGCCACGGATTCAGCACATGCCTAGAGGCCCTGGCACCCAATTGGCTACAAACCTTGACTCCCACCCTCTGGCCAATCCAGAACTTCCTGGTATTTTAAAGTAGCTTGTAACTATTTGTTTCACCATCAGGATAAGATGTGTGTGTTCGTTCGTGACTTTAAACATCTTATTTTTCCTCATAGTTCTTAAAGTTCAGCCTGGAATGGTTTAAAATACTAAAAGGGGGCTGGGTGTGGTGGCTCACGCCTGCAATCCCAGCACTGTGAGAGGACGAGGTGGGCGGATCACTTGAGGTCAGGAGTTCGAGCCTGACCCAGCCTGGCCAACATGGTGAAACCCAATCTCTACAAAAATCTAAAATTAGCCGGGCATGATGGTGGGTGCCTATAATTCCAGCTACTCAGGAGGCTGAGGCGGGAGAATTGCTTGAACCCAAGAAGCAGAGGTTGCAATGAGCCAAGATCACGCCACTGCACTCCAGCCTGAGGGACAGAGCAAAACTCCATCTCAAAAAATAATAAAATACTAAAAAGGACAATAAAAGGAGCAAATGCCCCACTGACCCAACAACCACAGGACACGTTCATATGTCTGCAGTATTGTTTCTCTGCAAACACACCTGTAACGGGATTTAAAATAGGCATTTCCACCTGAAAACCGGACATGTGAATCCCAAGGCAGGAGCCCTCTGGACATAAGAATTTACAAAGGAAATGAATAAAAACCAGCACCCGACTTGTAGGCCTCTTCACCCACTGGAGAAGAGAGAACACCCAGAGGGACCCAGAAAGTGGGGTTAGTGCAAACGATGTGGCCACTCCACCAGCTAACACCCAGCCTGGTGAGAGGGCTCAGAGCCACCTGGAGGGTAGACTGGTGCCCCCCACATGGAGATGGTGCCTGATGCCACAGCAGCCCAGCCATGCAGGGGTGGGCCAGGGAGGGCACCTCCAGCCTCCGGCCAGTGAGCCCAAGAATACCTGAGGCTGCTGGGATCCAGGTGGGGACCACGCGGGAGGGGCAGAGGGCCCTGGCATGAACTGTTTGAAGACTGGCTTAAGGACCCATGGGAGGACCAGGGTCCCCAGTGCCTGAGGTGCTGGGCCAATGAAGGGCACAGCAGAGGAGTGGACAGGCACCCAGGGAGCCCGATTCAGCTGGAGGCCACCCGCATCACCCAACGTCAGAGCCCACCTCCATCGACCCAGGAAAGAAAGGCCCCTCGCCTCTGATCTCTCCCGCCAGTGCCTCGATCAGCAAGTCTGGAAGGAAGAGGTGCCAGGAGAGAGGAAGTGGCCGGATCCCACGAGAGAACTCCGTCCCAACAGAGTTCCCATGAGTTCCGCAGCTGACCCACATCCCCCTCCTTCCCGACATGCCTGGCGCCCCTCACCTGGCAATGGGAGGGCCCAGCTGCACCAGGGATGGGTCCTGCAACCACAGCTTCGAAGGTCCCTCACCTGGAGCATTGCTACCGGAAGCTCTGCCTGCTGCACCCCACACTACTTCTCCCTCCCTCACTCTTCACTCCACTCTGCACTTATCAAGGTCATTACCACAGGACATGGGAAAGGAGACAGGCCATATGCCCACCACCATCCTGAAGATTGAGAGCTAAGGACATGAGTGTAGAGAGGCCGGTGGTCCACCCAGACTGCAGTCACTATGGCTGAGCCCAGGCCTGGAAACCCAGGAGCCGCCCCGTGGGAAGTCCGTGGCCACAGCTTGGGGCTGCAGGCAGAGCGGCCCTGGGCTCACACTGTACCTTGCCACCTGTCTGCATGGGTCCCTGAATCTCCTTGTGCCTCAGTCTCCTCACCTGCAAGATGGGGACAGTGACCCCACATGCAAGGAGCTCCAAGGGTTGAACCTGGTGGTTGAAGCTCACAGCCCATGCCGGGGTGGCTGGCTCGGCTTCCTCACTGCCATTCTCCCAACAAGCCCACTCGCCTCCCTTTCCAAAAGACAGGACAGGTGCCAGGAAAAGCCGATTTCAAGTCCAAGACCACAGCCAGTAGCAGGCACGACCCAGGCCAAGCCTCAGACTCTAGGCCAAGTGTCACCTGCCACCTTCCACGGTGACACACGGAGCCACTGGGACTGGCCACCCTGCCATGGTGGGCAAAGGGCCGTCCTGGGAGTTGCATCTGATGCTGCAGCATTGGTTCAGCAAGTGTTTATCCGGGGCTAGGACAAGCCAGGCACGCAGAGCTCACGTTTCCACCCAGAGGTACCAGGGGGTGGAAAGCAGAGAAGGTTGGGAACGGGAGGAGCAGCGGCAGCACCATTCACCAGCCAGGCAGCCTTGGCAGGTTATCCACCTTCTTTGATCCTCAGTTTCCCCATCTGTCAATAGGGCCACAGCGGGTGACTCTGTAAGATTAAACACATCCATCTTCCAGCCTGCAGGTAAAGGGCTCCAGAAAGCACCTAGAGGCCAGCAGGCCCCCAGCAACATGACTTCTGTCTACCAACCAATTATCACTACTATTACTCTCCTGAGATTCCTTTTAAGGGAAATGAAATGCAGACAATGGGCATGTGTTCCCTGCCTTCAACACTAGAAGGTGCCTTCATACCCTTCACCCCCAGGCCTCCCGCCATGAACCTTCAAAACACACGGAGACCAAATTGAGGCTTCTGTGGGTCCTGGCTCACATCCCAATGTTTCCCAACATGGTGCTGGGGTCACCAACGCTGGGTGGTAGCCTTCTCCAGGCCTAGCCCACCCAGGGATGTCTCCGCCAGGAAGGGCAGGGCTCACCAACAAGACCCGTGCCTCTTCAGGTAGAAACCTTTTCCCTTTTCCCAAAGGCCCTCAGGAAGCTCCAAGCTGGCCTGGAGTAACAGTGGGTCTTCGGGCTTCATATCCAGCCTCTTCCTCCTCCTCCTGGTCCCAGCCTTTTCTCTGCTGTCATCCCCCTGGTACGTCCAGGTGAGAACGTGAGCGCCCCGTGCCTGGCTCACAGTAACCTCAGATAAACACTGACTGCATGCTACAGCACCAGATGTAAGCTACCTTCTGTTCTTTCTGGCATTCGATGGCATGAATATCTACAAATTTCTCCACATCACAAGGCCTCACAGGGTGAGTGGAGGGGCTCAAAAGCCCAGGAGCATGGAGCTGGGGGATGGGAGGCATCAGCCAGGAACTTCCAGACCCCACAGAGGCCGGGACCCCATCTCTGCTCTCTTCATGCCCAGGGGCTCTTGCTGATGTCCGTGCCCCTGAGCGTGGCAGGGTCCGGCCAGGCTCTCCACATCCAGTCATGTACCCTGCACACACCCCAGAGCCAAGGCAGACGGGCCAATGTCCTGCCTGGCTCCTACCGGCCAAGCCACGTGTCCGCCAGTGTGGCCGGGGGCACAGCAGCACTGAGCAGCCAGCACTTTTCCCTGATGCCCCCACCCAGAGAGGCTGGGTTCATTCCAACCACCCAGAGAAGGGGCCTTTCTGTAGCTGCTCCTCCCAAAGCACTGCTGGTTTCAAACTGGCCCCTAGCAGCTCTGGGTGCTCCTTACAATTTGCTGAAAGAAAACAAGGGAAGGAGGGAGGGAAGCTGGCGCTCCTAGGCCAGTCGACCCCCACGTGTGGCCCCTGCCAGCAGCAGCACCTGGAACTTTTCACACGTGTACATCCTCAAGCCTGGCCATCTCAATCAGAAACTCTGGGGCAGAGCCTGGGAATCTGCATTGTCAACATTCCCCAGGGAGTTCTGATGCACGCTCATGTCTGAGGGGCGCTGGCAGACACCTGCCTGGCACTGCATAGGTCTCAGCTTCAGAAATAAGAACCACTCTAGAATGTTCACCGTGGACTTGTGTTATTGGGCCCCCGCCCACCTCACAAGTCAGTGTGCCCGTCAGCTGTGCTTAAAAAGGCCACAACCTGCAGGGCCTGGGAGGCAGGCAGGCAGGCTCACCTGGCGACAGGTGCTGCCGGGGCCCAGGCCCAGGTGTGGATTAACCAACTGCGGTCGGAACCGGGGAGGCACCCAGGCCTACCCAGACCCCCCACAGGTGTGGGTCCCACCACCCTGTGAGGCTCCGATTGAATTACTCAGAAGAATAGCTGGCCCCCCACACACACCCTGAAACGTGATTAGAGGGCTGGGGAGAGGCGTGCAGGAGGCTGTGCCCGCTGCCCTGGGCCGTCTGCTGGCCACTTTGATGTGAGGAGTGTTGTCTGGGCTCCACGCCTCCTCTTTGATTTTTAGGAGCAGTGCAGTGTGCCCAGTCCCATTTGGTGGTTTTTAAGCAAGAGCTCTTCTAACCTTTTCCTAAGAACCACTAATTATCTCAGGCGGGAAACCCAATCCAAGCCGTTCTGGCAGTAGGGAAGATTCCCCCTGCTGTGCCCAGCTGGACAGAGACCACATGAAAGGCCCCAGCCTGCTCACTAAGACCCCGCTCCCAGGCCCCAGCAACAGATTGGGCATGGGTCTTGGACCCCATCCAGCCACCTGCACTGGGGACAGCACGTGGGAGGGAACCTGGGAGAGGACCCTGATGGCCACTGAGTGCTCCCACTGGCGACACCAGGCCTGCGGGGCCGGCAGAACCGCTGCTCTGGTCAGCCCTGTGCTTGAGCCCTGGGGGCAGAAGACCTGCCAGCCCGGCCCTGCCCAGCCCCACCAAGCCCCGACCCACCTCTGCCCCACTGCTGCCCCTGGCACTGCACCTCCTGCCACTGCCCAGCAACGTCCCTGTGGCTGACCCCTGCCTGGCCTCCTCATTCCTGCTTTGTCACTTCTCTGGCTCTTCCCTGGGTCTTCCCCATCAGTCCACACAGGATCCTCCCACGTGAAAACCACCACAATATCCTCTTGACCCCGCCTCCCCTTTGCAACGAGATTCCCTGAGGGAGCCGTCCATCCTCACTGTCTTCAATGCCTCTCCTCTCGCTCTCCTTTTAATATTTGGCACATGCAAAAGAACACATGTAACATGTGCATATTCCTAAGGTTAATACCATGACCATGAGCCCTGCCCAGCCCCGCCAGGACAAGAACTTCCCCTGGAACTTGCTCATGGCAGTCAGTCCCTTCCCATCCCATCCCCATTTCCCCAAGAGGTGGCCACTCCCTGGACCATAGGCTTCTGGCCATCTTGTGTTGAAGTAATCGCAGCACTAACCAGACCATAAGCTTCTGGCCGTCTTGTGTTGAAGTAATCTCAGCACTGACCGGACCATAGGCTTCTGGGCATCTTGTGTTGAAGTAACCTCAGCACTGACCGGACCATAAGCTTCTGGTCGTCTTGTGTTGCAGTAATCTCAGCACTGACCGGACCATAGGCTTCTGGGCGTCTTGTGTTGAAGTAACCTCATCACTGACATATGCGTGCCTACATGGTATGTTGTTTAACCTTGCTTTTGAATTTTACATGAATAATACCGTGCCGTGTGGAGACTTCTGGAACTTGTTCACCCAACATTATGTTTCTAAGATTCTTCCAGGTAGCTCTTTGCAGCTGGAGTTCATTCATGTTCACGGCCGTGTAATACTCCACTGTCACCAAGCTGCAGCGTACCTGTCATTCTGTTGAGGACGTTTCAGCTGGCAGATGTGTTGCTAGTACTGATACTGCTCTTAGGATCACTCTGCCGACTGTCTTCCAGTGCACACGGGCAGCGGTTTCTCTTGTGAGTGTATCTAGCAGAGAATTACCAAGGTACATCCTATTCAATTGCAAGAAATGACATCAAACAATTTTCCAAAGAGGTTGTTTCAGCTTGCTTGACTCTTAAGAATAAACATATAAGTACCAACAATTAAGATGGTCCAACCTCTTCCATTTTGACCATGGAGTGAGTGAAATGTTGTGTTTCAGTTTCATTTTGCATATTCCTAATAACTAGTAAGACGGAGCAACTTTTGACATAGCTATGGAACCCGGGTGTTTGCTTTTCTGTGAAAAGCCCAACTTTCTACTGCTTTGTCTTTTTCTTCCTAATTTGTAGGTACTCTTTACGTGGTCTGGATATAAGTTCTTAGTTGTTCTCAGTTACCAAAATCTTCTCCCAGTGTGTGGCTTGCCTATTTTATGGCCTTTTTTAAAGAAAGAAGTTCTTAATTTAAATATATTGAGTTCATCTTCTAAACGTTCTAAAACTTGCTTTTCACACTTAAGCCCGCCTCCAGTCGGTATGTACTTTTGTGTTAGGTGTGAAACAGGGAACTTATTTCTTTCTTTTCCCACCTGGGCTGGAATTTCTGGCAGCATTTATTAAATAACCATCCCTTCCCTGCGGGTTTGCTGCCATCCGTCGCAGTTCCGCATTTGTGCAGGGCTGCCGGGCTCTCTCCCCTTAGCCGATCCGCCCCTTGCGCCGGTGTGCGGGGCTCCCGGGCTCTCTCCCCTTAGTAGATTCGCCCTTGCGACGGTGTGCGGGGCTCCCGGGCTCTCTCCCCTTAGCCTATCCGCCCCTTGCGCCGATGTGCGTGGCTTCCGGGCTCTCTCCCCTTAGCCGATTAGCTCCTGCACCAGGACCACGCTGCTGTGGCTGCTGTCCCAGCAATGTAAGTCAGGAATAATGGAGCAGCAATTCCCTCAACTGGATTCTCCCACAGAAAGGATTTTTGCTCTTCTTGTTTTTGTACTTTCATGTTAATTTTTCAATCAACTTATCAAATTTTGTGGGGAAAAAATGGCATTATGTTTAGAATTATAATGACTATATGGATAAAATTGGAGAAGACTGACATTTTTACAATATCAATTCTTTTTGACCATGAAGATAGAAAAACTGTGGTGGCCAGAATTCCAAGATGACCCCAGTGATCCTTACCCTTACACAATCTCCTCCCGTGAATAAGTCACTCCCGGAATTGGGCTACGTTAGGTGGCACACAGGACTTTTAAGGATGGGCAGTTGTCCTGGTGGGTCTGACCTAATCAGGTGAAACTGTAAACCGCACAGGCTTTTCCTAGAGATTCAAAGGGCGAGTGGGAGTCAATGTGAGGCAGCTTCTTTGTTGCTGACTTTGAAGATGGAGGGGACCCTATGGCAACGAATGTGGGTGGCCTCTAGTCCCTAAGAGCAGCCCCTGGCTGACTGCCAGCAGGAAACGGACATCAGCCCAACACCTGCAAGCAACTGCATTTGGCCAACAACCCAAGTGAGTATGGGAGCAGACTCTTCCCCGGAGCTCCCAGAAGGAACCCAGCCCACTGACACCCCAATTTCTGCTGAACGGAGGACCTACCAAGCCGTGCCTGGATGTCTGACCTGCAGCTTGGAGCTAAGAAATGAGGTTGTGATAAGCTACCAAGTATGTGGGGACTTGTTACACAGCAACAGAAAACTACCATAGTCTCTATTTACTTGTATCTACAGTCATGGGCTTTAATGAAGTTTTATAGTTTTCTGTATATAGGCCTTGAATATCTTTCCTTCCATTTATTTTTAGAAACCTTAAGAATTTTTAATCTTATTTAAATATCTTTTAAAAAATGAATATAACTGAATCCTTGAATATAATTTATAAGCTTATTGCTACTGTCTAGAAAAGCAATTGATTTCAGTATATAATCTCAGGGCAGGCCAGGTGCAGTGACTCACACCTGTAATCTCAGCACTTTGGGAGGCCAAGGTGGGAGGATCACTTGAGCCTAGGAATTCAAGAATAGCCTGGGCAACATAGAGATACTCCATCTCTACAAGAAATAAAACAATTAGCCAGACCTGGTGGCATGTGCCTGTAGTTACAGCTACTCAGGAGGCCGAGGTAGGAGGACTGCTTGAGCCCACGAGTTGGAGGCTGCAGTGAGCCATGATCACACCACTGCACTCCAGCCTGGGTAACAGAGCAAGACCCTAAAATAAATAAATGAATAAGTAATAAAGTAAAAACTTTTTAAATCTCATAGCAAACAACTGTGCTGAATTCTTACTATTCTTAATAATTTTGGCTTTTCTATGTAGACATCATATTTGAGAATAAAGCATTACGTTTCTTCTATTGCTGTTTTTATGTACTTACATATTTATTGCATCTTAATGAGCCAGGACCCTCAGCAGCATGTAGATTTTGCTGTTGCTGATTGTAAAGGCCCTGACAGTGACAACTTCCATTTGGAAAGCTGTTTGCTGAAGGTTTTGGCAGCAGGGCGTCCACACAAGAGGGGCACACAGTGTGGGAGTCAAAGCCCCAGTCAGATGAGCAGGGCATCTCTGTGGGGAGTGGGTGGCAGTGATGGGAGGCTGGGGACATGCAGGAAAACTGACCCAATAATAGATTGAGGAGAATGAGAACCATTCCCAGAAAGGGCCTTACAGCTATGGAAAGAGAGAAAAACTGGAACGTACCCTGTGGTGCTGGGCTAAAATCGGAGGTATTAGTGTCATTCCCAGCTGTGAATAGATGAGACAGAGAGAGAGATGGAAGTACGTGCACACATCCTCTAGCTCTGTCCACTAAGAGCTCCCGGGCGCAGCAATCTGCAACAGCCAGGAGCACGCCTCGCACCCACATCCTGGTTCCTGATGCTACTCTCCATTCAAAGGAACAGGTCTCCTTAGAGCTGCAGCTCACTCCAATAAATGAAAGAGAAAGGGGCAGGCAGGTATAAAATAAGGCTTGAACATCTTTTTGCACCAGAAAGTAAAGAAACAGCTAAAGAACTGTAGGTACATAACAAAAAAAACACAAAAGGCAGAAGAAGGGGCTCCCACGGGCCAAACAAGCAGGACCTGAGCCTGAGAGTAAACGTCATAACAGACCACAGCCCTGAATACAAGAAGGGACCAGGATCCACACAGGTGGGAGCAAGGAAGGAAGGAAAAAGTAAAGGCAGTTTGACAGGGATGGGATATTGGCATCGCTTCACACTACCTCCCCACTCATTCATTACAAAGGGGTCGTTCACTGGGCAGTGGAGAAGCTGACCGTGGCCACCTTCACCAAGCAACAAGAGAGAACACCAGCAGGAGGCTAACTGCATTGGGCAGCCCCTGCCAGGAGGCAGTGTCCATCCTGTGACACTCCTAGACAAAATGCAGACCCAGAACCTACCACAAGGAAACGTCACATGAACACAACCTGGGAGCCATGGGCTTATCTCCAGAAGTGCCAAGGTCGTCTAAGCCCAGGGAGACGGAGCCACCGTCCAGGCGGATTAAGTCGCCATGACCACAAAGCCACGTGCGACTCACTCCTGACACGAATGCGGGTTGGACGCCGTCCCAAAGCACAGAGGGTGCAGGGCCAGAACGGCAACCACTCAAGTGACTCAGAAGGAAGCTTCTCTTTACTGTACTTACAACTTTTCTCCAAGTTTGCGGTGGTTTCCATATTGTTATTGTTATTATTCGACACGAGTAAAAAGAAACTCATGACCTTCTCCTTGGACTCGCTCCTCTCCCCAATCTCGATACCGACTGCACTGTTGTTCGGGTCGCCCCCTCCCCCACCATCCCACAGGGGCTATGGCATGGGCTCAGCACCTCTGAAGGAAAAGCAGATGAAAGAACTTGTGCCTCCCAGGCAAGAATGCACAGTGCAGGGGCAACCCTGGCAGGGCCCATCCCTTCCTGGTCCCGCTGAGCTCGGGCACAGACCGGGCACCAGGCTCGGTGTGGAGTGTGACGGGGAGTGGTGTCCCCGGAGTTGTTTCTGGGAGTTGCTGGGTCCACCTTGCCTTAAATGTAGTCAACCAAGTCCCATCCCACCACTAGATAGCACCCAAACCTCAGCAGAAAGGGGGCGTGGGTTGGCCCCTGAAGTGAGAAAACCATTGGTCAATCTGGACCTGGCGTGCTTCAGGTGACAACAAGGCTTTCCACACACTGCTCACTCGCCCCACCTCCCCACCCCAGGCCCCCTGCCACACACCTGAAGACACAGGAAATAAGGTCACCCATTGGCTTATACATGCCTTTGAGCAAAACAGAAAAGGTGCCCCTCACTGCAGGTAGACAGCCCCCCGCCAGGATACACCTCACAGCCATGTGCCCTTGTGCAATGCACAACCCAAGCAACCTTACTCAACAACCCTACTCCAGAGAAGCAGGACTAGAACTGTGCTGAAGTGAAGAATGACAATCCCATTCTTTGCAAGACTTATTGATGAAAATAACTGGCAATCAGAACCCTAAAGAAACACACCCAGTCACACTCATACAAGCCATGAAATAATAAAACACAGTCAAGGTTCTCTCCATGTCAAACCACCAGCATCCCCACCTGAATGCCCCGGAAGTCTGACGGTTAACCTGTGCAGGCCCTGGTCAGGCCTGTGGTCCCCAAGGGCCGCCGGCAGCAAAGGCACCACGGAAGCTGCAGGGGACAGGGGAGGCCGCTGCTTCTTGCATTTTTGTCTGAAAGGTCCCTGTGGAGTCGACGAGGGAATTCTCACTGAAGCAGCTATAAAAGAAAGCGGAGGGCACGGCGCCTCCCTGAAGCACCAGCAGCTGTTCTGTAGATGGTTGTTGGGCCACACGCAAAGGACTTGGTTCCTGTCCCCAGCTTAGTGGTCCGTCAGAGGAAAGGTCTCTTCCTGCCTGGCTGGCCACAGCATGGCCGCCTCTTCCATGACGGGCACCTGTGTAGGCCAGCCTCTCTCTCCTGCCGCCCCCGCTGGGACGGCAGCCCAGACGTCACCTGCACAGCCACAGGTGCGGGTGCTGGCTCAGCCTCTCTGTGAGCTCATCCTCCCCGGGCTCCTCCAGAATATCCCTGTGGAATTGAGGAAAGATGCACACAGGGGCCTCTAAAGGAGGGAGACCCTGGCCTGCCCACAAGAACAAGGGAGCAGAGCTTAGCAACACATGCGAAGTGAGTGTCACAGGGACACAGAGACACGGGGACTCAGATGAGCCTCAGGATGGATGTAGCCACTAGAAATATCTACACGGCATTCTTAAAAGCCCAGGGGCCACGTCTTCCCACTGGCTGGCAGGACCGCAGGGCTTGGCTGCAGCAACTCGGCAGCCCCTGGTGGAAGGCACAGAGGCCCCACAGCAGGGCTGCCTCTGGGTGGTCACTTTTCTGGACTAGCAGAGGAACCATCTCAAAGCTGCCAGGAAAAGAGATGGGTGCGGTTTCCTCAGGTCCCTTGTTTACATCCAACAGGATCCAATGGACCCTGAAGGATGGTGCCTTAAATATGCCCAATCCAAGAGCAGGAGAGCAGGACAAAGGCTATGACGCCAGTGGCAGGAAGAAGAAGCCCCCCCGATCCCGGCTCTGAGCTGCTCTCCTAGAGCACAGGACCAAAGCCAGATAACCGGGCGGAGGGGGAGGACAGTCATCAGGGCCTGCCCGCCGCCTCAACCCCTCCACCCCCCAGCTCTTGGCTTCCCATCCCAGGGGGCCAGACAGAAGCGCCTTCCCCACCCACACACCTGAACAGGAGCTCCACAGTCATCTGGTAGGTGGCCTCTGGGGTCCCAGCAAGGGGCTGCAGGTGGCTGCGGGGGTCCCACTTGTGAAGGAAGTTCTGGCAAGCAGGAGGAGTGGCCAGTGAGTGTGGGCCCCGAGTGAAAGCAGCCTTGCCCCATCCCCGGCCCCTCCAGGGTCAGCCACAGGGCACCCACTGAGGGGGCTGAGCCATTCACCCTGGACACCCAGGCACAGGCCCCACGAGGCTGCTGGCTCCTCCTGGAGCCAATGTCCAAGTCCCTCCTTCAGCCCGACCTCGGGGCCTGAGAATCCCCACAGCCCAGATGTCAGGAGCACCCCCCAAGGCCCCAGCAGCCCAGATGTCAGGAGCACCCCCCAAGGCCCCAGCAGCCCAGATGTCAGGAGCACTCCCCAAGGCCCCAGCAGCCAGGGCGGGCAGCACTGAGCCCCACGGGAGGGGCTCAGCCTCACTCAGGACCCGCCTAACCCAGCACGACTCTCCCATCAAAGTTCCAGGCAGGCCCGGCCGGTGGCCTCAGGCCCATCGAAAGTGAATTAGAAACAAACGACCATGGAGAACAGCCTGGGTGGGGATCTCTGATACCTCCAGAATCAGGGCCAGAAACAGGTTGACCCAGATGACAGACGACACCAGCCACCACAATACAAAATAGATCTTGGACCACCTGCGGAGGACAGAGACCCACCCTGTGAACCACGATGAGCAAAGCAAGAGCACTCGATACAAACACCACTGCTGCGTGGCCAGGACAGCTCTCGGGCAGCCGGCCCACACACACCATGATGCAGAGCGCGTTACTATTTCCATCTCAGAAACAACCCAACTGAGGCCTAGAAACGTGCAACAAGCTGCCGAGGTAGCTAAGCCAGCAGGAGGCGGTGCTGGGATTAAAACCCAGGACCATCAGCTGGGGCCAGTCTGAGTTCTTCAAGCTCAGAGCTGAACTATCTCGTTCACTCAGCCTTCCCGGGGCTCCCCCACCCCCATGGAATTCCTCAGAAGCCCCAAACACACCAACGACCTCCAGGAGGTGTAAACCCAGAGTCACTGGCCACCATCCTGAGAGTCACGATGTGGCTATGCAGGGGGCAGGGACAAGGCGAGCCAGGATGCCACGCTGGCCAACTTCCCTGTCAAGGCCCGAGTCCCCGTCCCAGCCACGCTCCGGGCATCCAGTGCAGATGCAGCGTGCCCGGAGGTGAGGGAACCCCCAGGCTGCACGGAGAATCACTGCCGTCAGGGAGACGAGGACTCACGGGCCCGAGTAGCGCCGATACGCATCCAGAAACACCTGCCAGTTGTTCACCACCATCAAGTTCCACAGAGTGACGAGGGCAGCCTGCGGGGGCAGAGACCAGCGGTCCAGGAGGGCCCAGGAGGTGGGGAGGGGAGGAGCCCGGGGAGCAGGGTGCTGGGACAGGGCGCAGGGCTCACCGCAAAGTCATCGAAGTTGTTGGCCCAGTACTCCAGCTGCTCGAAGCTCCCACAGGGCGCCGAGCCATTGGCAGGGGCCAGGCTGGGGAACACAACACACCTGGGTCAGGGGCGGGGGCTCCAGGTTCTGAGGCCTGATACCTTACACCCCTTTCCTCTGCTGGCGTGCTCAGCCTGGCCTGAAGGTCCAAATTGGGATACAGAGGCTCAGGGGGCAGGGAAAGTGCTGCTCTGAGCAGGCCACGAGAAATGTGTTTAGCAGACTCCAGGCAAGGGCTCCTAGGAGAGGTGCGGAGCGGAGGTGGAAATTGGGGGTGGGGAAAAGGGGGTGGAGGGAGGAGACGAAGGAACTGGGAGAACACCCTCCCAACCTGAGATGCTGAGCCCACTGAGGCCACCGCCAAGGCTTCCCGCCCACCCCAGCACCCCTGAGACACTCCCTGTGGCACCTCGGACCCCACCTCACCTGCTGTTTCCAGGAGAAGCCACAATGACGCCTCTAAACAAGTTGATCCCAATGATGGCAAATACGTAGTAGACCACCTAGCGGGCCAGGAGCCGGGGACTGGTCAGCCCCACCCATGGGTGCACCCGCCACCCCCCTCCCCAGACAGAACCGCAAAGCCAGAGGATGACTGTGAGGCCAGGACCCTCTGCCCAGGGCTGGGATTCCAGCCTGGCTGCTACTTCAAAACACACGCAGCTGGTCTCCCCCAGGGCTGGCGGGTCCACAGACACAGTGGGGCTCAGGCAGGCGTGGTCATGGAGCTCCTAAGGGAATTAGGGCCCTGCCCCCAGGTACCCTGGCAGCCACAGTTAGGGGACAGGCTGCCCGCCAACCCCAGGCCTGTCCCTAACATGTGTCAGCAGAGTGGAAGGGGTACACGCCTGGGCTAACCTGGTCCCCTTTCTGGGCCTCAGTTTCCTCTGCTGTGCAAGTTAGGGGGCTGGGCAGACAGCACCTGAGGCAAGATTCTCTTCCCAGCGTCTATTTCCAGAGGCGCGAGGCACAGCTGGGGTCCAGCCCAGAGCACCCTGCGGCCCCAGAGACACCTTCTCACCCCAGTGGTCCCTACGTCAAGGTGGTCAGAATAAAATGGCAAAACTGCCTGAAGTGTGGCCGGGCTTCCTGCAAAGGGCGCCTCCTGTCACTCTGCCCGGCGCGGATCTGGGGCCTGCCTGGTCACAGGCCCCTCTCCTGCCCAAGCCCGGCCACCAGGCAGAGCAGATGGGCTCCTCAGCTGGAAGGCTGGCCCCCGGGGAGGGGCCGGGGCGTCCCACAGTTCTCGCTCAGCAAATGTGGCTGTGAGTCCCTGAAATCCCTCTAAGAAAGGAGCCTCGACCAAGTCCTCATCCCAGGGCTTGTGCAGGCTTTGGGGTCCCTGGAGCAAAGCCCTGCGCCTCTTAAATTTCTGTCATTACTTTCTCAACGAGATCCACAACCCAGAAAACACGAGAGACTCAAAAATTACCAAACAGTCTCTGCCATGGGAGGGAAGGATGCTCACTCAGGCAGGGCCACCAGCCACACCACCCGAGCTCCCTGCTGTACAAAGAAGGGGATGCCTCTGGCTTCTTACCCCGACCCTGTACTTCCCTGGCCTCAGGAACCTGCTGCCGTCCGAACCCAAGAACCTTCCTACCGACAGAGCAGTGAGCCGGCCCGGCACTGCCTTCCGCCAGCCTCCCAGCCTCCCACTCCAGTGCATAACCCGCCACCAGCAGCAGCCTAGGACTCACCACCAGGATCCCGCCAAACGCACGCATGTTCTGCACCAGGCCCAGGACGGTACTGGCCACCACGGCCATCGGCTGAGGACAGGAAGAGAGCACAGCCCTTACTCCTCCTGGCCCCACTGAGGGGACCCCATCCCGGCCCACCACGCTGACCCTGACAGAAAGGCAAGATGGGGCAGGCCAATGACCACCAACCCACACACACACACCTGGACCCACAGCCACCCCCACACGCCTCTACACACCCACACAGCCTGTCAGGCCCCCACGTCCACCCATACACACCCTCGCACCCCAACACCTACATCTACCCACACGCATTCGCACACGCTTGCATCGCCACCCGCACGCACTCACTCACCCACTCCCGCATCCCAACACCTCCACCCCAGCCTCATTCAAGCACGGACTTCAAATTCCTGTGGGAGGCCCTTCTCTGCCTCCCAACCCACTGCAGGTGGGTCAGCTACTCTGTGGCCTGGAGACGCCAAAGAAATGCAGAGCTAGAGGTGGCAGGAGCACCTGCAGGAACTGAGTCTGAGAAGGGGCCTCTGAGAACCAGCAGGGAGGCCCCGGCTCCAAAGAGCCGCTCCTCCTCATCACAGCCTAGCCGGGAGAAAGGCCTTCACATCAGCCCCATCAATCCACCTGAGGAATCCAAATTAGACAACACAGCTGAACGCCACAGTGGAGACCAGTCAGCATGTACGTGTGCACACATTGCGTGTCATCGTGAGCATGTATATACTCACGTGAGAGGTCCTGGGAAACTGCGACTTCAAGCAAAACGGCATGATTGCAGGGTCTGCTGTGCGCCATTTCCCTTAAAGTCACAGTTTCCAAGAACCTGTGGATAGCACTGAGGCCTTACTGTGGATGTGTGCACACACGATCATGCATCTTACACGGGCACAAGTTCACATGGATATCTGCATGCGATGTGTGCACACACGATCATGCATCTTACACGGGCACAAGTTCACAAGGATATCTGCATGCGATGTGTGCACACACGATCATGCGTCTTACACGGGCACGAGTTCACAAGGATATCTGCATGCGATGTGTGCACACACGATCATGCGTCTTACACGGGCACGAGTTCACAAGGATATCTGCATGCGATGTGTGCACACACGATCATGCGTCTTACACGGGCACGAGTTCACATGGATATCTGCATGCGATGTGTGCACACACGATCATGCGTCTTACCCGGGCACGAGTTCACATGGATATCTGCATGCGATGTGTGCACACACGATCATGCGTCTTACACGGACACGAGTTCACATGGATATTTGCATGTGATTATCTGTGCATACGGTGATGTGGGGGTGCGTGTGTATTAATGTACTTGTGTATGTGCATGATGATGTGTATTGTATCCAAACATGATTGTATATGTGTGACTGTGTATGATCATGTGTGCCTGTGATTGTGTGTGTATATGCATGTGCATGGTCACATGTGTGGTTGTGTGTGAGATCACGTGTGCTTGGCTGTATTGTATATATGTACGATTGTGCCTGTATGGCTGTAATTATGTGTGAACATGTGTGCGCGTGTGTGTGCGTATGAAGGTCCCAGCACAGCAGCCCCCTAGGAAGGCTCAGGACCCCTGAGCTGCCTTCAAGTGGGACATACTGTCAGGTGGGACAGGTGCACAGCTCAGAGGAAGGATGAACGGGGACAGAGGAGGGACCTGGACACTCAGAACATGGGTCTTAGGACATGGTGCCAGGAGCAGCAAGGCCCAGACCCCCGACCTCTGCCTGCCTGCCCCTTTAAGGTGCCCATTGCTCCTAACCGGTGCATTAAGAGAAACCAGCCCTCAGAGATGGTCATGAGCCACCTGCGCCCGCATTAGAGGATCCTGGAAACGAGCTCCCTGGCCAGGGGTACCACTGCCCCTCATTAATAGCACCCTGGGAGCCATGGCAAAGGCCTTTCTGGGAACCTCAGAGACCTGGGGGAGCGCTGGTGTCCAGGGCTCCAGCCCCAAGGAGCTCCTGCCACTGGCCAAAGCATAGCACCCACCACGCCCTTGCCCGCCTTCCTCTCCCAACCCAGAAATGCAGGGCTGGGCTCTCCTGCTTCTAATGACCCTTCCCCAGCATCACAAGAGCACGGCAGAGAGCTGAGGGTGCAGCCAGGGAGCCCAGGGTGACGGGCACAGTCCTCGGGCCCTTCCTGCCCCAGGCTCACCCACCCTGGAGCAACGCAGCAGCATGACCCAGGAGGGTGGGGCGAGTGGGGGTGGGGCCGGCACACACCTTCATGCTGGGGATGATACGCAGGAAGCGGAACACGATGAGCATGTTCAGCATGCGGGTCATGTCCCACAGCGACAGCAGGCCCAGCATCTCCGGCCTCCTGGGGAGAGACACGGGAGGCGGGTTGGGAGGAGCCCAGGAGCCCCACAGGGAGGAGACAAGGAAACGCGCGGGTTCCTGGACGGAGGCGCAGGGAGGGCAACAGGGCATGACGGGAGTGCACCCCACAGCCAACACCGAGCAGAAAAGCCTCTGCAGGGTGGCGAGAGGGCGGGGCCTGGGCTACTCACTGCTCCGCTTCCACCTGCAGCCCCGGAGCGACCCCCATCCCCCCAACACCTTCCCAGCCAGCCCTCGCAGGAAGGCCGCAGCCCTCCTTCTACACAGACCCTCCGTCCACACGGGAGGGCATGGAGGTTCCAGACACTGAGACTTGCTCCAGCTCAGGCCCCAGCAGAACTGCATGAGCCCATGTCTCCTGCCCCGGTCTCCTGCGCCGGCCCCATCCCCTGGTTCCTGCCCCCATCGCCTACCTCCTGTCCCATGACCCTGACCCTGACCCCATCCCTGACCCAAGCCCCGCTTGGCATCCCTCATGGTCTTTCCATGCTTTCATTTCTGTTGAAACTCAAACCCATTCTCACCCACAGTGTCAGCCCCCCAAGGTAATGACTCAGAACAAAGTGCAGCGGGCATGCTCAGTGCACATGAAAGACGAGGCAATGCCAGCCCCACAGCACAGCACAGTGGCACTGCCTGCCTTCCTAAGTTCTGGGGGGCTTCCTAGGGAGCTGACGGAATAGCAAGGCTCTTGCTGTCCACCATCCCCACCCCCACCAAGTGACTCCCAGCTGCTCCCTAGGCAGTGGGGTGGATGACACAGCACACAGAGACCCAAGGAGCCCGGCCTAACCACAGGGCCGAGGCTGGCACGCTGGGCCCCGTGCCCCACCCTTCCTGTCTCATCATGGGCACACCAGAGCCTCGCTCTCAGGGCAGAGCAGCCTGGCTGACGGCCCTGCGGTGCCACGAGGCTCCAGGGTCCCTGCCCAGGTTGTCTCTTCATGGCCAGAACCCTGGGCAGTGGGGAATCAGCACACAGCCTCAGAGTTCAGTGAGCCCCAGGCCCCTGGCTCCACTATTTTAAGGAGGCTAAAGTGATGTCCAGAGTGGGAGGCGATGACTCAAGATCACACTGTGAGGCAGGGGCTATCCCAAGGACCTTCCTGCCAGCAGAGGGGCCCAGCCGAATCCCAGTGGTCACAGGTCCCCTGAGACCTGAGCCAGGGGCATCTCTGCTGCCAGCTCCCAGCATGTGTGCTGGGAGGGGGAGCCCACTGCCGCCCTGGAGGCCATCTCCAAGGGGGAACAACGGCTTCCCTCCACAGCCTGCGCGGTGCCAGCTTCTGGAGAGAGGACCCCCAGAGCGACGGCAGGGCCCTGCCCCGACACAGCCTCTGCTGTGGGATCGGCCCACCCATTCCACCATCACGGGGTCTGCCCTAGAGTCAGAGCAGACCCAGCCCCCTGGACACCACTGAGACCCTCCCAGGGGCGCTGGGTGGTGGTGCTGTTTGCTGTAGCCGCCCTCGGTTCTGCCCAGTCACATACCAGCCTGGGTGTGGCAATCGGTACACAGCCAGAGTTGAGATCTCCAAAACCTTTAATTACAAAAGAAAAGAAGGCTTCGCTACAGCAACACTAATCTGGGCGGCCCTTAAAGGAATTATTATAAAGCTCATCTCTAACACATTCTCCCCAAAAGGGGCTTTTGGGGAGAAATCAGAGCTTGGTCCTGGACCCCACGGGTTGGTTCCAGATGTCGGGACTTCTTTCAGCTGGAAAGACACCCTGCCCTCAGGAATCGGGGGACTGCACAGATTGGGGTGGCAGAGGTGGCAGAGAAGATACTGAGTCAAGGACAGACTGCAGGGCCCTTTTCAAATTTCTCTTCACCCGTGTGCCGAGGGGCCTGCTGGCTACAGCAAACGTCACTCTCATGTGGCTGCTTGTGACACACACACCAAGTGTGGCATGCCCTCACTCCCACTGGGTCTGGGGAAAGGAAGTGTAAGCGTTTCCCGAGAACACCCTGGTGCCTGAGAGCCCCCTGGCCCCTCGCTCCACCCATGCTGAGGTCACACCGTCTATCAGTGACATTTAAGAGGCTGTTCCCCGGGCTGGAGTCGCTGGCCAGGGCTACAAGTCCTTCAGGGCTTCCCCTGGGGGTCGGGAGTGGCAGCCTACCCCCCATGACACTCGGATGCAGTAGAAACCCAGCCTCCTAAAGACCCCACCGGCTGCCCACTGAGCAACTCGGCCAGCAGGGAAGCCAGCCCTCACCACTGAGAGCAGAAGCCCACCTTCCTACAGCCTCTAGTCCTCAGGAGAGGCCTGAGATGGGCCAGCACAGAGCCCAGGTGGCGCTCACCCACCCGCCCAGGAGAGGCTGGCCTCGGATGCGCCTACTTTACCAGCAGGACAACGGTGAGGAGCCCGTCAAACACGTTGCTGGGGTAGGACAGGTACCCTCGCAGGCCCAGGGCAAAGACCTTGAGCAGCATCTCCAACAGGTAGTACACAATGAAGACGCAGTTGAGAATCTGAAAGGGGCAGAAGAGGCACCCAGCATTGGGCCCCAGGGCTGCCAGCACTGCCCAGCCTCACCCTGGCCCTGACAGGTGGACAGCTCAGAACTTACCCCCAGGATGAAGTCATCACGCTCAGCAGGCAGCACATCTGCATCCAGCACCAGGAACACCTGCAACGCCAGAACAGAGGGCTCGCCGGCTGGCCCAGCACAGCACTGGGCGAGGCAGGAGGGGCAGGCTCCCCTGCAAGGTGGGCGGGAACCGGCACTTCCGCGCCAGCTCTGGGGCAAATCCACACTCACGCAAATGGACACCAGGTTTGCCAGGGCGATGAGGTTCCCCAGGTAGTCAAAGTAGTAGTGGCCAAAGAGGAACTGGGCGCTCTGCAGAAACGGAGACTGGTACTCGGGCCTCGGCGGGTGCTGGGCAAGGAACACACGCGCTCAGAAGCACAGGCCAGCAGCCGTGGCTGTTGCAGCCCAAAAATGCTCACACCCTCTTATTCTGGGATTTGATTTTTTCCTACCCCATCTCCCGTCCTATCTATCCAGCCACAGGAAATAATCCCAGACACAGAAATCGCTTTATACACAAAGGTGTTCATCTCAGTGGTCTTTGTAACACCCAAAGAGAAATAGAAGAAACTGAAACGTCCACTGAGGCTGTAAGTAAACCATGTTGTGATATTAGAGTCACCTGAAACATATGCAAAGTGTCACCCTGATATATATTAAAAAAAAAAAGCTGTGTGAAAAAACACAGGTAAGTGATATACTCATAGCTACAGAAACTCAGCACAGAACCGACTCCTGTACTGTGGCCAGCAGCAGCAGAAGGCAATGAGGGGCAGGCGGGCAGACGCTGCCACTGTCAGGACCCTCGTGAGACCCAGCACTTCCCACGCTCAGCAGCCTCCTTGAGACACGTCCGTGTGTGCACGAGGTCAACAAGGGGAATGGCCTAAACATTTCTCAGCAAGGGGACCTGCACCCGCTGTCCCACACGGGAGCCACTGACCACCGGCGGCTATTTCATGAAAATTTCAATGCAACAAAATTCAACACTCAGTTCTTCGGTGGCAACAGCCACGTGTCAAGTACTCCACAGCCACATGTGACACGTGGCTACAGCTCATCCCCCTAGAAAGTCCATATGAAAATGGAGAGGGTAAGAAGACATGGCTGCGTGAACAGGCAGGCTGCGGAGTGAAAATCGCAATGCTTCATGTATACGTCAAAGAAGAACAAAGCAACTGTTTCCCCAGGTAACTACGAATGCCTGAAATTACACAGGGAAAAGTCTGGAAGGAAAACACCAAAATATCCAGTTGAATAGAGTGGCTATTCTCCAGTGAGACCCAAACTGGTGGTGCCAATGATCAGCGAACTTCCTCTCGGCTCCCGATATCCTCCTCGATACGCACTCTGCCACAACGGGCAGGGTCCCTTTCAGCGTCTCATCCACAGTGAACAGGAGGTGAGGCTTTCTTAGCGGAGGGGCTGGAGGGACACAGCAGGAGGGCAGGAGGGCAAGTGGAGGGACATGGCAGGAGGGCAGGTGGAGGGACATGGCAGGAGGGCAGGTGAAGGGACACGGCAGGAGGGCAGGTGGAGGGACACGGCAGGAGGGCAGGTGGAGGGACACGGCAGGAGGGCAGGTGGAGGGACATGGCAGGAGGGCAGGAGGGCAGGTGGAGGGACACGGCAGGAGGGCAGGTGGAGGGACATGGCAGGAGGGCAGGAGGGCAGGTGGAGGGACGTGGCAGGAGGGCAGGTGGAGGGACATGGTAGGAGGGCAGGTGGAGGGACGTGGCAGGAGGGCAAGTGGACAGACACAACAGGAGGGCAGGTGGAGGGACACGGCAGGAGGGCAGGTGGAGGGACATGGCAGGAGGGCAGGAGGGAAAGTGGACAGACACAACAGGAGGGCAGGAGGGCAAGTGGAGGGACACGGCAGGAGGGCAGGTGGACGGACATGGCAGGAGGGCAGGTGGAGGGACATGGCAGGAGGGCAGGAGGGCAAGTGGAGGGACATGGCAGGAGGGCAGGAGGGCAAGTGGAGGGACATGGCACGAGGGCAGGAGGGCAGGTGGAGTGACATGGCAGGAGGGCAGGAGGGCAGGTGGAGGGACACGGCAGGAGGGCAGGTGGAGGGACACGGCAGGAGGGCAGGTGGAGGGACACGGCAGGAGGGCAGGTGGAGGGACACGGCAGGAGGGCAGGTGGAGGGACACGGCAGGAGGGCAGGTGGAGGGACACGGCAGGAGGGCAGGTGGAGGGACACGGCAGGAGGGCAGGTGGAGGGACACGGCAGGAGGGCAGGTGGAGGGACACGGCAGGAGGGCAGGTGGAGGGACACGGCAGGAGGGCAGGTGGAGGGACACGGCAGGAGGGCAGGGGAGGGACACGGCAGGAGGGCAGGTGGAGGGACACGGCAGGAGGGCAGGTGGAGGGACACGGCAGGAGGGCAGGTGGAGGGACACGGCAGGAGGGCAGGTGGAGGGACACGGCAGGAGGGCAAGCCTCCCCTGCGGTTTCCGGATGCTACGGGGTGGATCGGGGTGTGGTGTTAAGCACATCTGGACACGCTCTGTCCGAGACACATAGTCCCCAGGCGACCTACAGCCACAGCCTGACCTCCTGAAAATTTCCCAGCTTCCCACAGTCCTCAATGTGGAAACCAGTGCCCAAAGGCCACCTGCCCACACTGGCACCGAATTCCCTCGGCAGGACCACGCCACTGCCTGCTCACAGCCTGGGCCTGCTGCACCCGGGAGGGTCGCCTCCTGCTTACCCAGTGACCACAAACCAACCGCAGCCCAGGGAAGCCAGTGAACGTCTCTGCATTCCTGTGGGCAAAACCACACCTACTCTCAAGAGGTCTGAACCCCGGCTTCGGAGGGTCCCCTTCCAGGTCCATCCTTCCTCATGCACTCCCCTCAGCCCAAGGACACCACATGGTTTCCTTACATCTTGCAGTTACTCTTTTATCGTAGTTGCCACTGCCGTATATGACACTTTCTGTTTAACCCAGACGGACACCTTGGCCAAGAGAGATTTCAGCATTATCTATTACGTCTAAATTGTTACAAGGAGAAGGTGTTCATATGTTAGCTGTGTAACTGAGAGATAACTGATATGACTAAAGTGCTTGTCTCTGGGTAGAAAGCCCGTGAGGTGGATTTTCTCACTTCCCTCTGTTGTCTATAATGAATGACCACTACATTTTTAACCCCAAAAGCTTCTCATATGAAGAGGAGACTTCTTTCAGCAGCAGGCAGGGCACCTTCTCTGAAGCTCGCCAGCAAGCACCAACCGACTCCCTGGCCACGGCCAGGCTGACGCCCAGGCAGTGACCCCACACGGGAGGGCTCTCAAAAAGGCTGGAGCTCCCATGACGTCAGCCTGCCGAGAAAGGACCTCTTTGTGCTTCCAAAACCACAGGCTGCCCCAAATCTGAGCAATCCCAGAAGCATCTGCCTCCCAAACTGAAGCTCTGCCAGCCCTTCACGTCAGCGGGCTCTGCGTCCGCAGACTGAACCAACTGCAGATCAAAACATACTCAGGGAAAAAGCATCTGTACGGAGCATGTACAGGTTTTCTTACCCTTATTCCCCAAACTCCCACCGCATTCCTAGGTGCTAGGTATTCCAAGTAGTCTAGAAATGACTTAAAGTATACGGAAGGATGTGTGTAGGTTACATGCAAACACTACATCATCTTAAGTAAGAGACTTAAACATCCACGGATTTTGTATCCACATGGAGTCCTAGAACCAATCCCTACAGATACCGAGGGGCAACAGCCTCCCCTCTACAGTCAGCATTATTGAGGAAAGAAGGAGTCAGAAAACCAGATTAAGGCTATTGTAGCTCCCAAAACCTGTGGAACCTAAACTCCCATCTCAAAGCCCAGTGCTCGGTGCCCTGGGAAGAGCATCGCCGGGACCTCCAGGGAGACCACCAGGCTGGGAATCAGGCCAGGCCTGCGTGTTGGGCCTTCCCCACTCCTGTGCGCACATGAGCCCGCTCTACTGGGTCACAGCCAAAGCAATCCATCCGCCCTTCCTCCACATCATCACGGGAGGAGGAACCCCTTTCCAGGTCTCACCAAATCCTGACACTGGAAAAGGGTGGGAGAGTCAGCTCTGGACAACCAGGACTCAATCATGCCCTAGGGAACGGCAACAACTGCCCAGGGAGAGCCCAGATGGCCCAGAACACACCAGGAGCAAAGCCTGAGGAACAAAAACCACCTTTCCAGAACCTTTAGGATGACTGGCTTCTCCCGGCCTGTGTCTGCCTGCCCCTTTAGTCGTATCAGTTAGCTCTCAGTTACACAGCTAACATACGAACACCTTCTCCTTGTAACAATTTAGACATAATAGATAATGCTGAAATCTCTCTTGGCCAAGGTGTCCGTCTGGGTTAAACAGGGGCCGGATCACAGCAAACCTAGCCTACGACAGCCGCTAAGAGCTGCTTCCTGAGCCCCAAACAGCTCCGCCCCTAGGACAAGCGCCTTTATCTAGAATGGTGCTTCTTAACTTTCTGTTATCTGAGGACCATCTCCACAGTTTCTGCGAAATCTGCACCTGGTAAAATTTATTTCGTATCTTCAAGTCAACCTTAAGTTGATACCGCATTGCCCAGCCTCGTCCCAAACAGAGGTTTGATGGCGTGAATATTCAAACTGCCACCTACTGATCCTCACCACACTCATCGCCCATATGCCCCAAGGGGCTGGGGGTGCCACAATGAGGAATGCAGCCCTAAAGAGGATGCCCGAAGTGACGATGGGGACGAGTGCATGGCACTCAAGCTCAGGCTGGGGCAGGGCCTGACTCCAGAGGTCTGGAAGGACCTTAGGAAAACAATGTTTTTTAGAGAACCACCTCTGACAGGGTCCTGCAGCCACAGGGGCCGACAAGGAATCCTGAAGCAGGTGACAGTTGCTATGGGCTGAATTTTGTCTCCCTCGAAATTCGTATCTTTAACCTCTAACCAGTAGCTCAGAATGTGACTATATTTGGAGACAGGGCCTTTTAAAAGGTAATTTAGTTAAAACAAGGCCATTAGAATGGGCCCTAATCCAATCTGAATAGGGTCCTTATAAGAGGAGGAGATGACACACAGAGGGATGACCACGTGAGGATACAGGGAGAAGGCGATGTCTACAGCCATGGAGAGAGGCCTCAGGTGAGGACACAGGGAGAGAGTGGCATCTACAAGCCACGGAGAGAGGCCTCAGGTGAGGACACAGGGAGAGGGTGGCATCTACAGGCCACGGAGAGAGGCCTCAGGTGAGGACATGGGGAAAGAACAGCACCTACAAGCCACTGAGAGGGGCCTCAGGAGGAACCAGCCCTGTGACACTTGGCCTTGGACTGACAGCCAGGACTGTGAGATGACAAATGTCTGCTGCTTCAGCCCTGCCCCCGCCCCAGTCTGTGGTGCCGTCCCAGGAGCCTGAGCAAACGAGAAAAGTGACACAGAACTGGCAGGCGTCTGCCACCCCACCTCTCTGCCCCATCCCTGTTCCAGGGTCTGGCTCAGTCCTCTGAGGCTGAGCAGCTGGAATGGCAGCCCCCGTGCTGCCCCCACACTGCCTGTGAGCACCTGGGCTGTTTCCCACTGTCTCCACCCACCTGGCCCAGGCCTTCTGGACACAGAGCTTAGTCGGATGCTGAGGCCCACCTGGGAACTTTGTAAGTGTCAAGGGTGAAAGGCAAAGGCCTTGGAGAGGACCAGTGTGTGGACCTCCTGAGGAAGGACAGACAGGAAAAGGAGAGTCTGTCATGGAAACCGAGAAGACCATTTGGAAGACTCCTTCATGTCGGGCTGGGCTCAGGCTAGTTCCTGGGGTCTGGTGAATTTCATAAAAATCTCCCCAGTCTCCAAGAGCCAAAGAGATTTCCATTCCCAGTTCCCATACTAGGAGCCAGGATCCCTGGCAGGTGAATCCCAGCACTGATCATTAGAAGAGTTCCCCAGGTGATCAAGGGCAGGGGAAACTGGAAGGCCCCCACTATCCACCCTGGGCGGCTGTGGCCCCAGTTACCTCTTTAACCACACTTCGGTCAAGCTCGTTGAAGAGCTTCTGAAACTCCTCAGCTGAGAGCAGAACACTGCCGTAGGAACGCACCTTCTGCACAGGAAGGAGCACAGGTCAGCAGGGGCGCACGGGAAGGTGAGCGCCCTCGAAGGTGAGCGCCCCCAGCCCCAACCCCACCCCGACGGGCTGTGAACGCTGCAGGTGACCTGAAGCCACACCCCTAGTCTTGAAAAGGGGCTGCTGGCCCAAGTGACCTCCCGGGAGGAGCCCAGAGGAGGCTGGGAGCAGGGGGCGGGTACCTCCATCATGGCCTGTTTGTGGGAGCTGTCCAGCTGGACCTTCTGAAGCACCTGCAGCAAGTTCTGGGGCTTCACCCCAACTCTGCAGGGAAAAACCCACAGCCCGGTGAGCACAGCCAGCTCGGCTCCCTTGGAACCCTGGCCTGGGTCCTCCTGCCCTGGCGTCTGGCTTGAGCTTTGCCATGAAGCCACTTTGCAGCTTGAGCCACACCAAGAGCCCCTGTAACGAGCATCCTGCCACTGCCGTCCCCCCAAGAAGGCGCAAACTGACTTCACCACTATGAGCAGTCAGGACCAGAACTTTCCACTGCAATGTCCCTCAAGCTCTCTGCCCTCATTTCCAAGCAGGATGGTGGTGTGGACACCTGGCCCACGCACCTCTGGCTCTGCTGCCTAAGTCAGCACAGAAGGGTAGAAGAGCACAAAGGGGGACAAGAAGGCCGGGCCACTCGGCCCTTCACCAGCCCAGGGTCCCCGGGGGGCACGAAGACAAAGGCATGGACTCAGGACAAGGACGCCGGGAACCACAGAGCGCCAGGGACATGGTGGTTTCCATGAGTCGGGTGCCAGCCAGCAGGGGTGAGGCACAGGCCAAGCACAAGAAGCCCCTAATGAACACCCGGCCCCTGCCCAGCAGCCATAGCGCCCACCCTCAGGGAGAAGAGGGTCCATGCCCAGCACTCACGCCTGAGGGAAGGCTCCTCCCTCCCCCACCATGGAGGATAGGACTTCAAAGGCAGCCCGGGTTCCCAGCCGCCTCCGAAACAGCGAGGTCTGGAGAGATTTCTGCAAAGAGGAAGGCTATGAACGGCAGGATCAGCCCTCCCCCAGCTCAGAACCCCCGACCCTTCCCTCCCCTTGGGAACAGGCAGAGGGGGAGTCTGGGCAGCCTTGGTGGGGGGGCCAGTTCCCCACAGCCAGGGGGCAGCCCCTCACCCCCCAGGAATGAGAGGATTGGTCAGACTTCCAGGACAGGCCGCACAGGAAGGTGTCTGACGGGCGTGCTGCGCAATATGCTGGGCCGCGTTTCTCCTCTGTGTGTTGGGGGCGCCCCCAGCTCCCCCTCAAGAGGGTTTAGGGTCCGCTGTCCTGGGAGTTGCCATCTCTGGCAGTGGCTAGAGCAACAACACATGTGCATCCCCGGCTGATCCACAAGAGGTGGCAACCCTGCCCTCCCGTCCCACCAGGGGCCTGGCCAGCAAGGGTCACCCAGCTGCTCAGCTCGAGCCACACCCTGCTTGGCCTCCCGGCAGCTCCAGGCACAGCCAGCATGGGGGAGCTCGCTCACCATCAGGTAGCCCCGGAACTGACTGTAGATGATGGCTGTCAGCAGGTTCATCAGAAACAGGCTTCCTTCAAGAGGAGACAGCCACGGTCAGGGGCGCCACCAGTACAGCAGCAAAACCAACACAAGGGTGGCCGGCACAGGATAGCACAGCGCCGGGGGCGTCCCCTATCAAATGGAAACATGGCCTGGCCAGCGCAGTCACAGGTGGGAGGATGACGAGGTCAATGGTGGGGACAGAACAGAAAGTGTGGGGTGGGGGATCCCTGGGGTGAACCTGTTGGCGGGGGATCCCTGGGGTGAAGCCGTGGCATGGGGGATCCCTGGGGTGAACCTGTTGGCGGGGGATCCCTGGGGTGAAGCCGTGGCATGGGGGATCCCTGGGGTGAAGCTGTTGGTGAGGGATCCCTGGGGTGAAGCTGCTGGTGGGAGATCCCTGGGGTGAAGCTGTTGGTGGGGGATCCCTGGGGTGAAGCTGTTGGTGGGGGATCCCTGGGGTGAACCTGTTGGTGGGGGATCCCTGGGGTGAAGCTGTTGGTGGGGGATCCCTGGGGTGAAGCCGTGGCATGGGGGATCCCTGGGGTGAACCTGTTGGCGGGGGATCCCTGGGGTGAAGCTGTTGGTGGGGGATCCCTGGGGTGAAGCTGTTGGTGGGGGATCCCTGGGGTGAACCTGTTGGTGGGGGATCCCTGGGGTGAAGCTGTTGGTGGGGGATCCCTGGGGTGAAGCCGTGGCATGGGGGATCCCTGGGGTGAAGCTGCTGGTGGGGGGTCCCTGGGGTGAAGCCGTGGCATGGGGGATCCCTGGGGTGAAGCTGTTGGTGGGGGATCCCTGGGGTGAAGCCGTGGCATGGGGGATCCCTGGGGTGAACCTGTTGGCGGGGGATCCCTGGGGTGAAGCCGTGGGGTGGGGGATCCCTGGGGTGAAGCTGTTGGTGAGGGATCCCTGGGGTGAAGCTGTTGGTGGGGGATCCCTGGGGTGAACCTGTTGGCGGGGGATCCCTGGGGTGAAGCTGCTGGTGGGAGATCCCTCGGGTGAAGCTGTTGGTGGGGGATCCCTGGGGTGAAGCTGTTGGTGGGGGATCCCTCGGGTGAAGCTGTTGGTGGGGGATCCCTGGGGTGAACCTGTTGGCGGGGGATCCCTGGGGTGAAGCTGTTGGTGGGGGATCCCTGGGGTGAACCTGTTGGCGGGGGATCCCTGGGGTGAAGCCGTGGGGTGGGGGATCCCTGGGGTGAAGCTGTTGGTGAGGGATCCCTGGGGTGAAGCTGTTGGTGGGGGATCCCTGGGGTGAAGCTGTTGGTGAGGGATCCCTGGGGTGAAGCTGCTGGTGGGAGATCCCTGGGGTGAAGCTGTTGGTGGGGGATCCCTCGGGTGAAGCTGTTGGTGGGGGATCCCTGGGGTGAAGCTGTTGGTGGGGGATCCCTGGGGTGAAGCTGTTGGCGGGGGATCCCTGGGGTAAAGCCGTGTGGTGGGGGATCCCTCGGGTGAAGCTGTTGGTGGGGGATCCCTGGGGTTAAAAGCTGTTGGCGGGGGATCCCTGGGGTGATCTCTGGAGTGAAAAACACGGATGTGAAGTTTCAGGTCGTGGAGGCAGCAGGGTGTATCGGTCCCTGAGCTCTCGGGATCCTGTCACAAAATGCTGGCCACGTTACCTGCACTCACCTATCACAGTGAAGACTATGAAGAAGATGGCATAGGCCCGGTTCTTGGAATACGCAGGAATCATCACTAAAAGAAAAAAGAAATAACAGAAACGGACAACCTCAGTACCCGATCCCACTCCCATCCTGACGCTACACTATTTGCTTTTGCAATAGAAAGGAGGTCTCCATTGCTGAGCGTGGTGGCTCACGCCTGTAATCCCAGCACTTTGGGAGGCTGAGGCGGGTGGATCACTTGAGGTCAGGAATTCCGAGACCAGCCTGGCCAACATAGTGAAACTCCATCTCTACTAAAAATACAAAAATTAGCCAGGCGTGGTGGCTCATGCCTGTAAACCCAGCTACTCGGGAGGCTGAGGCAGGAGAATCACTTGAACCTGGGAGGTGGAGGTTGCAGTGAACCGAGATTGCACCACTGCACTCCAGTCTGGGTGACAGAGCGTGGCACCATCTCAAACAAAAAAAAAGAAAGAAAGAAAAAAAGAAAGAAAAGGAAAAAAAAGAAAGGAGGTCTCCTGGGAGGGCTGAAAGGCCTTCCTGTCCAAATTCGATCTCTTGCCTCTGCTCGCACACCCTCCAGGACGGGGAACTCCCTACCTATCAAGGATGTCCCTCTGCACACAGAGCTGAAAGCCTCCCTGCAGCCCTCCCCACAGTCAGTCCTGCTCCCCCTGCAGTCACTTGCTAGGACTCAGACAGTCCTGCTCCCACTGCGGTCACTTCCTAGGACTCAGACGGTCCTGCTCCCAGTGCGGTCACTTCCTAGGACTCAGACGGTCCTGCTCCCAGTGCGGTCACTTCCTAGGACTCAGACGGTCCTGCTCCCACTGCGGTCACTTGCTAGGACTCAGACGGTCCTGCTCCCACTGCGGTCACTTGCTAGGACTCAGACGGTCCTGCTCCCACTGCGGTCACTTGCTAGGACTCAGACAGTCCTGCTCCCCCTGTGTCACTTGCTAGGACTCAGACAGTCCTGCTCCCACTGCGGTCACTTGCTAGGACTCAGACAGTCCTGTTCCCAGTGCGGTCACTTCCTAGGACTCAGAGGACACAAGAGACAGCACTCAGGGTCCGCAAGATGAAAGGCACCAGCCAGGGTGGCTGGGCCACAGCCAAGCCCAGGACCGTGGCCTCCATCCTGGCCACACCTGCACCTGAGCAGTGGAGGCCCCATGAGCATCACACAGGGTGAGCGTCGTGGCCAGTAAGACCCTTGGCCCTCACATGCTGCTGCCCAGTGGCTCCCACAGCTGAACCTCGGCAGCAACAGGAGCGTGGGTGTGTGGAGCTCCAGCAGGACGGCACCAGGAGACCCCTCTGACCACTGCCATCATCGCCCTATGAAGAACACCAGCCACTTTCAGCTTCTCAGAGGAGTGAGAAGACAAGGAAGAAGAGGAGATGAAAAGAAAAAGGGAGGAGGGAGTGAGAAAGCAAAGTCATGAGACAGAAAAGGAAAGAAGGAAAGAGAAGGGACAAGAGAGAGGGAGAAGAAAACCAAGACAAAAAAAGAAGAGATAGGAAAAGAAGGGGAGGAAGGAAAATGTCACCCTTTCTTCTCCACTTATCGATAAAAAGGCCTCAGAAACTCCCACTGGGTTCTAAGGCTCAGCAGCCCAAACCGGCCCCCCAGTGCTGGGCTCACCGACCCCCACGGTCCCTCCCTGGCCCTGCACGCACCATCGGGGTTGTTGGCCGTGGTCAGCAGCACCAGGAGGGAAGTCAGAGACTCAGGCAGGTTCTGGAAGTAGGTCAGCCTCTCCCTGTCCTGCCCATCATCCTGCTGAGAGCAGAAGCGGCAGCTCCAGGGCACCACTGTGTCCCCACCCCACAGGCTGAGCTCCAGGCCCCGGACCCAATCGGCTGGAACCATCCACCCGCCGCCCAGCCTGCATCTCCCTGTGGCCTCCCAGCAGGCTGAGCTCATGGCCAGACAGGACCAAACTCAGGATCTCCGGGCGCAAGAGTGGGCACCCAGGGAGACCGCTCACCCGCATGGACACGGTGCCTGGAAGCAGGCCGGCTCAGAACCACAGCAAAAAGCCCTCAGCCAGCCTAGTGACCTCCCTCAGGCCACCTCGCCTGCTCGCAGCCGACTCTGCCATGCACTGTGCAAGCAGTGAGGCTACGGGGCAGAGGCAGGAGGGGCAGGAGGAGCAGAGGGGCCCAGGCTGCCAGGGTGAGATAGGTTGGACCCTTCGTGAAGCCTGCTCTAGAGGCTGTGTGTCAGGGCCCACGGCCGCCCATAGCCACCCACGGGACTCAGTGGCACTGTGCTCGTGGCTGTGGCGAATCACAGCCATTGGTAAGGGGGCATCCACACCGGAGTCCCTATCCTCTCTCCCTCCTGAGAGGGGTCCCAGCCACAAAACACAGCTGGCACATGCAGTGTTTCTGCTCGGAAAGCAACTCCGCTTGAGACTCCGGGCCCGGGGCTCTCACTGGGGCCAGGCTCGTGGGCACCCTCTGCCTACCAAGCCTCCAGACCCCCCAGCTGGAAGATGGGTGGTTCCCGCAAACCAGACTGGTTGTATGAACTGTGGGGGCAGGTGGCACAGCGGGACTTGGCACACAAAGCAACCTCCTCTCTTAGGGATCGTTTCAAAGCCACAATCCCAGCTGCTGGGCAAGGGGCAACCCCACAGGCAGGCCCTGGCATGGAGGCACCTGTGATGGCCACTCTCTGTCGCACAGGCCGCCGTTCCTGCCTCACAGCCGCATCAATAGCACTGAGGCCTCCAAGGCCTCACCTATAAAATGGCACTGTCCCCTCGTCTGTCCAGTCAGGGGCTCCCAAGGACACGTGAGCTAATTGGTGAAGACTCCACAGTCTGCTGGGGGAGGGGGCACAGGGGCCACTGAGAGGAAGTTAGAAGGCAGGCAGCGCTGTCAGGCACAGAGCCACGGGTAGGGACAGGCTCCCCTGCTGGGGAGAGCTAGGCGGGCCCCTCCTGGGCCTCAGCCCAAGCCAGAGTGGAGGAGCAGAGCAAGGCCTTCCGAGGCCTGGAGGGCAGGCTGGCCTCCAGCAGTCACCGGGGACAGCAGGACCAGAGCACTGGGTCCAGGCCTCCCGGGCCTCCCCCATCCCACCCTCACCCAGTCAAACCACCACGTTCCCAAACGTAAAGCAACCCACCGAGCGCCCACGGAGCAAGGTTTAGGGCCAGGCTTCGAGCCAGCTGAGGCACACCACCTAACAGACGCTGAGGTCCATAGAGCCGACAGAACTCCCCAAGGCAGGTGGCCCTGCCCCGGCCCATCTCCCACCCCACACTGTGTACCTCCCAGCAGGCCTCACGCTCCTCCTCTACAATTCAGCTCCAGACCCTAGGCATGACTTCCCATACCTCCTGCCCAGCCCAAGCCACAGCTCTGCAGGGACACAGAGGAGCCCTGGGCTCCTGCCCAACCTGCCACAACCAGCGACGATGGACCCGAGCCAGCCCACAGCCCCGACCTGAGAAACATCTGTAAAATGGGACAGCACCATCACGGCTGCTGGGAGACCACACACCCCAACACCAACCCTGGTTCTTGGAAATCAATCCAGGTTGGAGCTTCACAACGAGCAAAGCCAGCAGAGGACAAGCAGGCTGGCTCTGGACCGCACTCACAAAGGTAGCTAAAGCAAGGCGGCCACTGCACCCAGAAGCACAGCCTGGCTACCGCCCCAGGCCAGGCTGGCAGGGCATGATGGCCAGGGAAGGAAGGCAGGACGGGCCGGGTACCATCCCACGCTCCTCTCAAGTCCTGCCTCGGACAGGGATCCAGACTCCTGCCAAGACCACGACAAGCACGCACCCCTCACACAAGGTACACCTTGCTCCCCTAGGTCCCCTTCGTGGGGCAGAAACCCACGCCTGGAGGAGGAGCCAACCCTTCCAGGTGCCTCAGGATGGGACACTCGGCTTTCCCGGGGCCGAGGACCACACCCTGGCCTCAAGGCCGAGGCTGTTGCCACTTCCAGCACCCACACTGACGCCATCCACCTGGTACAGGCTCTGGCAAACAGCGCTACTGCAGCGGTCACTGGACGGTCACACAGAGGAGGGCCTGAGATTCTGTCAGCCGGTTCCATCTCCACAACCCAGCTGCCCCCACCACCCACAGACAGGCACACAAACACACACATACACACAGAGATACGCACACACATGCACACGCACACAGCCATACAGACACCACGCACGCAGAGACATACAGACACCATGCATGCACACAGACACACCACACACACGACACCACATGCACACAGACATACAGACACCACGCACACAGACACCACACACGCACACAGACATACAGACACCATGCACACAGACACTACACATGCACACAAACACGCACACAGACATACAGACACCATGCACACAGACACTACACATGCACACATACAAACACGCACACAGACATAAACACCATACACCTACACATACAAACAAACATGCACACAGACATGCAGACTCCACACACACATGCAGAGCCACACAGGGGCTCAATGACCGCTTCCGCCCTGGGTGAGAACACGGGCTTCAGCCTTCCCCTTCTGGACAACACACACCAAACCCCAACAGGGCCACAAACAGGAACAGCAGCGCAGGCTGAGCACTGTCCACTCCCACAACAAAGCAGCAGAGACGCAGCGTGGCCCCAGCCCCAAGAAGGATGGTGCCCTCGGCCAGGACAGGAGGACAAACACATAGCACTGGAGCGGGGTGGGGGGACAGGAAGACGCCTCCACACAGCAACGAGCTGCTGGGCCCTGGGGCAGCCGCAGAGGAGGATATGGTGGGAGAGACTAGTGGTGGGAGAGACTACTGGCAGGAGAGGGCGTGGGAGGTGAGGGCCCTCCCAATAGGCCAGCGCAGCCTTGGGGGCTGCAGTCAGAGAGGGTACAGGGCAAGCCTGGTTGTCAGGAAGGATGAACAGGGCTGGAGGAGAAGCCAGAGGACCCACCCTCAGTGAACAGCCTGGCGGGGAAGGGCGGGGAGGGGCGGGGGATAGGGAGGGAGGGAGGGAAGTGGTAAGGAGGATAGGGGAACTGAGTCAGGATGGGAGGGAGCAGAGGAGGGTGGGAGCGGGCAGCCAGGACAAAGGACAAGTGGCCCTGAGCCCAGGAGACCCCAGGGCAGACAGGTGTCTGGGCAGTGGGGTGGTGGAGCACTGTGGCCACCCAAAGGCAGACTCCTGGACCCCAGATGGGCCACTGCTATTACTGGACAGAGTCCGCACATGGGTTAGGCCAGGGCAGCAGACACCAGCCCAGCCCCCTCTGTTAGTCACAGCACAGGGCAGCCCCATTCCCAGACCCTGACCACAGGCGCCCTACCTTCCCACCGGCGAACAGCAGCATTCCGAACATGGTGAAGAGGCACAGGTGGATGGCCAGCAGCAGCCCGACGCTGGGGGAGAGCACGGCACTCAGCCTGGGCCAGGCGGCGGGCAGGCAGGGACACCTGACCTGCCTGCAGGGCTCAGTGACAGGAGCGCCCAGGAGTCTGCAGCAGCTGGGGTGGATCCAGGCAGCAGCTGGGTCCCCCTCTCCCCAAGGGCCTTGCCTCATGCTCAGCTCATGGGGCCCAGAGGAAAGGCCTGGTCCTGCCCTGGCAGGGTCCTTTCTTTGACAGTGACAAATGAAACCCTGGGGGCCCAGCTGAGACAGCATCCAAGGACCCAGGGCTCTCAGAGGGGAGGCCACTTCCATCCACCTGAGCTGGATGGTGAGGGGTCAGCACGTGAGCCACTAGGGACTCGGGCAACGCTGCCACTGGCAAGAGCGGAGGGCGGCAGGGGATCGGGACCAGGGGTGAGCCGAGGCTGGATGGAGGCTGGGCCTGGGGCGCAGGGAGAGAGCCCCACGCTTCTAGTGGCAACAAGAGCCACGAGGGCTTCCAAGCAGGGGTGCCGTCAGGAGCAGCTCAGCTTTATGAAGTCTAGGCTGGCAGCGTGCCGACACCATGAGTGGGAGGGGACGGCAGAGGGGAGAGGCAGGGCACAGCCACAGAGGGGACAAGAGGAGACCCATCGGAGAGAGTGCCCATGGGACTCAGCAGCCTTTGAGCTGGGGCCGCGGTGTTTGCAGCCCTGGCCCTAGCTCGAAGGCTGCTGGGAGGCTTCTGGGGAACTGCTGGAACCACAGAGACCCCAAAAGCTCCCCAGCAGCCTCCCCACACCAGCACCAGCCAGCCAGGGATGCGGAGCACGCAGTCCAAGATGAGACTCCGGTGGACCCCACCCGCAACCACGTGGCCCGGGGCAGAGAGAGCCCCTTCCCAACCCTGCGAGCCCAGAGCACCAAGAGCCCACCTGGCCATTTCCGGCAGCGACCAGCGGATGCATTTCAAGGTCTTCTTCATCATAGAGGAGTTCTGCAGCAGGAAGAAGGGACGGAGAAGCCGGCGGATCCGCAGGGGCTGGAAGAGACCCAGGAAACTGAGGACCACGTCAAGTGCTTATTAGTTCTACCCCTCACCGACCATCCCAGATGGGCACACGGTTCAGAGACCCCAGTGCCCTGGGGGCCACTCCAGAGTCACTGAGCTCAAAGTGGAGGGCCTGGCTCCAGAGCTGGCCTTGAGACCTGTTCCAGGCCACATGCTCTGCAGTCCTTCCCTGTCACAGGCCTCCCCACTACCCATCTCCCAACTCCTGGGCACTGCACACACAGGTTCCCCAATCCTAACACCTGTCTCTGTCCCTGTCCAAGGCCATCCTCCCCTCTGCCCACCCAGGACACAGCTGGAAGGGTGGTGGTCCCATGCCTCCCTTGGTACCCTCCTGCCTTGCCCAGCACACCTGGCTTCTCAGGGTACCATCCCCGCCTCCTCACCCCTCAACCCGCCTCCCCTTGTGTCCCCATCTCCAAGCCTTCCCCTCCCAGACACAGACCCTGCCTCCAGGAGCCCCACCTCCACACCCCCACACTCACACAGCGCCCTCCAGCCTCACTGCTCCCACGCTCAACACTCACACGGTGTGAATGTGCGTCCCCTCCAAATCTCACGTTGAATCTGACTCCCCGTGTTGGAAGCGGGATCTAGCAGGAGGGGTTTGGGTCGTGGGGTGGATCCCTCATGAACAGCCTGGTACCCTCCCGGCAGCAATGACTTCAGGTGAGGGGTTCACGAGAGATCTGGTTGTTAAAAGGAGTCTGGGGGCCTCTCTCGCCATGTGACACACCTGCTCCCCGTCTCCTTCTGCCATGAGTGGATGCTTCCTGAGGCCTCATCAGAAGCAGACGCCAGCACCATGCTTCCCATGCAGCCTACAGAGCCGTGAGCCAAATAAACCCCTTCTCTATTAATACCCAGCCTCAGGTCTTGCTTTATGGACAAGCAAAACAGACTCACACACACACTCACACTCACACACACACACTCTCACAGGTATCCCCATCTTCCCTGCCTTCCTTCTGTGAGGACAGAAGGGCCCACCCACGGCCACCACCCACAGTCCTGTCAACCCACCCCAGCCCTCTCAGGATTGGCTCAATCACCACCTTCTGCCCCAACCATCACACACCAGTGTTCTCACAGCTTCCATCATGCCACGTTTCCCTGCCCTCCCCTCCATTCACTCCCCTGCTCCTATCCCAGCCCATCCTCCCCTCCTGGCCACTGGGACCCACCTGGGGGTCCCCATGAGCACCTTCCCATCCTGCCTGGCGCCCTCAGCACCAGACACAGCTACCTTGGTGCTCCCAGCTGCCCTGTGGGTCCCCGCACTGCCCGATCCGCCTGTGCTGGGCACCCTGCCCCCACCTCCTCTCTCTGCCTCACACCTGGATTCAGTCCCTTGAGTATCTCGTTTACACTTTGGCGCCTGTCAATCTCAAATCCACGCTCTCCACTGCAGTCTCGCATCCTCATCAGTATCTTGTTTTAGAAACGCAGAGCTGTCAGCTCCTTGCACAAAACCAAAACCCTCCGACAGCTGCCCACAGCTCTGCCCATGGCCTCCGGGGTCCACGGAACAGGCCCAGCCAGTCAGTCCAGCCCCTTCCCAGACCTCACAGGCCACGGCCCTCAAGCTGCCAGTGTCTGCCCAGCCGGCCGGCTCAGCCCCCGCAACCTGCAGAACGCCGCCTCTGCCAGGGCTGCCGGGCTCCTCTCCGGCATGGCACCCACCACCACACTTGGGAATCACACTCTATGTCTGGCACTTCTGTGCGCTGGCAGTCTCTCTCTCACTCCAGAAGGGGGTCTCAGAGGACAAGAGACCTGCCTATTCTGTTCACCAAGGTCCAGCCAGCAGCAGCACGGCAGGCCCTCCAGAACATCTGCAAGTGACTGATCCCTAGCGCTCACTCCAAGTGAATCACCATTCTCAAAAGGGACCCCAGGGCCTGGCGCAGGACTGAGAAGGCCAAGAGAACAGTGGTGAACAGAGAACTGCTCAGGGCTCTGGCCCCTGCCCTGTGCGCCCAGCTCACCCGGAACCCATTCATTGCCCACTGGTTGGAAACTCTGGTCTTAGGGCCTGATAACAAAGCCTTCTTTCAGCCCCTCTACAGGCCAAGGAGGTGCTGAAGGTGCTGCTGGGTCCCCTCCCCTGCCCAGGAACTTGCACCCTCACCTGTAGTCAGACACAGACCATAGCACAGCTTCCCCAGACACAAGAGCCCAACCTGAGGGCCTTCCCTTGACAGCTGGGGCCATGAGGCCTCTATAAGGATGGGAAGGTACATCCAGGTGACCAGCCTCCAAGGACAACCAACCACAATGCCAGTCAAGCCCCTGGGACCCTCAGACCCAAGGCCTTGAGGAAAAACCACGTCCAAACAGCCCTGGCAAAGACAAGAGTGAACGAGCAAAACCCAACAGTGACCGTCAGCCTCCGTATTATCCAACCCACTCGGCCACAAGGCTGGAGGGCACCCAGTCCTCCCTGCAAGCCACCCCATGCCTGTAGGAGTTCTTTATGACTGGACAGCTGGCCACAGAGGAAAACCTCAGGCCTGGTTTGCAGACGTGCTGAATGATAGCCGGCCCAGCCGGAAACACACACACACGCATTTCAGCCTCCATCAAGAAAGCGCTGCACAGATGCTGCGGAAGGGAAAGCTCTGCAGTGGGCAGGGTTGGGCGGTCCCCTGTGTGGACTGAGAAAGGGGACGTTCCCAGGTGGAGGACAGGGGCGTGGAGAGAGAAGAGTGGAAGACTGGGCACGAGGTCTGGGAGGAAGTATGTGGACCAGCTGCTCTGAACGAGCTTTTCTGCAGGGCACGTGGCCTAAGGAGCTGGTGCCCCACGTGAACGCCCACCATGGGCATCGCGGAGAGGAGGCTCTCTGGCCAGGACCAGGCATCCTGTGGATGCAGCTAGGCCTCTTCCCTCAGCTACCCTGCTCCTAACTCCCTCCACCACACACAAAGCAACCACCACGACAGACACGGAGGCTATGCCTGGTGCCAATAGCACAACCACTCAGCCAGAGGCAGGGCCAGGCACCAGCCCGAGACAGCCCCCTGACAACAGAGGGGCCCTTGCCCACAACCATCGCTCATCTGTCCTCCCTGGACAGACAGGCATGCAGGTTATGAATCTGCCTGCCCTGCCCCCAACGCCTCTCCCAGCACCATCCCAGGACCTGGGAATGAACTGTGGGGCACTGTGTCCCACTCACAGCCCTGCAAATGCTGCTTCAGGTGAAAGAGCTGGGGCAGCCCCGGTGCGGCCCCACAGTAGCTGGCTGCGGGAAGGGTCCCAGAGCCTTAGGAAGACTCAGCAATGCTGTCAGCTTAGGGTCACAGGGCACAGCACAGGCTCTGAACCAGAGGCCACTTGGCGGGGCTGTCTCTCCCCCAGCCAGGACCCACTGGGACCCAGGCAAGGGCAATGGGAGTGAACATGGTGAAGAGGCACAGGTGGATGGCCAGCTTTCCACTTCCCACCTCCCCCATTCTGGGTCCCCGCTCTGGAAATATCCACTCCCAAGGTGGGGATGCTTCCATCGGGACACATGCTGGACCATAGCTTGTTCATGGAAAGAGGGCTGCTGTGCCAGCAGGGTGAGCGGGCAGGCTGGCTGCTGCCACTGAGAACAGCAGGGAGGGCTGGGTGGGGGTCCTCTGGGCCACCTCTTACTCCTATGTCCCATTGGAAAAGTTAGCAGAAAACTCCAGCCTTCCAAAGGCAGGACCACCAAGGACTCGGGCCCCTCAGGGAGGAAGGTCCAGTCCCTGTGCCAGGTGAAAAACCCGGGCCAGGTGGGGAGCTGGCGGAGGCGAAGGGAGCGCGGAGCAGGTGGCAGAAGAGATCCAGGCAGGGCCCACGGCCAGGTATAAAACCAGGCCTTTATTCATTTTCTTCCTTGCTTGTAACATAGACCTGTGTCTCTTTTTCCTGTCTCCTTCCCCATCCTAATTTCATATAAGGATTCTTGGTGTGGCTTACAATTTAGCCTGTAAGTTACAGAACATGATACAGCTGCCACAACCGTAACTCAGAAATGGCGGTGGGAGGGCCATCCTCGCTCCCTTTGCTGGGGCAGTCACGCAAGAGGCTCTCCCTTTGCAGGGAGGAAGCTGCGGGAAGCTGCCGAGTCAGGGAGACAGGAAGGAGGTGGCCACGGAGGCCCCGCAGCAGCACAGCGGGGCTGCCCTCCAGCCACCCTTCCGCTCTGCCGTGCTGTGGGCTGCGATGCCGCCCGCTCCAGCTCTCCTCAGCAGCTACTCCCCACCAGGTCCTGCCAGCAGGGCCCTGGGGCAGGCGGGGACAGGAGATGCACTTACTGGGCTGTTCCTATCAGCTGCACCTGGAGCTTCCAGCCCCCCCATCAGCACTGCTAGGACCAACCTCATTGAGCTTCTGGGAGGCACCAGCGCCCACCAGACAGCACCCCCTCCCAGAGGACAGAGGGCAAGGTCCCAGCTCTATGGGCCCCTCCCCTGGGCCTCCAGGTGCTAACAACCCCCATCTCTCCCCCATCCCCTGCCCATGAGTGGGACTGCTCCCGGCGGTTCTGGGTTCCACTGGGCTCCTTTCACTGTTGGTTTCTCGGAGCCTGTTTAAGGCCCTCTGTTCATTCTCTCCACAAGGCACCTGTGGGGCTCTGCTTCCCGACAGACCCCAGTGGATTCTGCTGACTCCGCACCCACCTCTCCCAGCTCTATTCTCCCAAAGCCCAGGGGGTGTTTCTGGGTGCTCTGAGGGGAAACCAAGGCACTGCGGTGGAAAGGGCTGAGTGTGGCCGGGTGAGGGGGCTTTCTCACTGTCAGACCTCACAGAGCTTGGGGCTTGTGACTACGGGGCATGGTGAGGCCCTGGTGTGGCGCTCTCATCCGGGGCTGGACGGCCGAGGCCTTCAGCTAGAGAGCGGAGAGCCGGGAGGCAGAAGTCTTGGAGCTCACTCCCAGGTCCGCCCTCAAAAACAGGGCGAGCCAGGAGGAACCCTGTGCCCGTCCAGGCCTCCGTGTCTTCATCTGTGAGACAGGAACAAGGATCCCCAGCCAACAAGTGAAGGAAGTGCCATGGGAGGTGGGCAGTGCTGGGCGGGTGGGCAGGATGGCTGGCGGGCTCAGGGCTCCATCCCAGCACCCCCGTGGGCCTTGCACCCACACCAGCCCCAGATCTCTCCATCTGTCTCAGGGCTGCCTCACCACCTACCTCATGACACATGAGACTCAGGGACACGGTCCAGTCCACCAGAGACACCACCAGCACCACGAGGTAGCCCAGCAGCCAAAGGTTTTTCTGGAAATGGGCCCACCCGAACAGGTAACCCTGCAAGAGAGACGGGCGGGTGAGCAGCAAGTAGCCCCACACGCTGGCCCTGCAGCCAGAGAATGACGGTGCGCAGGGCAGGGACCAGGCGACCAGAGCAGGGTGCGCCTCCACAACAGTGTGGTCCCCACGGGACGCAGAGCAGCAGTCAGGAGGCCCGAGCTCCCGCCCAAGCCTGCTAGGGACTCGCTGTGCAGTCTCAGGCAGCACCAAAGCTCTCTGGCCTGGGGTCCTCATCAGTAATGGGAGGCTCCTGCCTGTTCTGCCTATCTAACAACCACCTTGTGCAGGCTGAGAAGACATGGAATGCACTCTGGAAAAGGCTAGAAGAGTACCGGCTCAGTGGGCAGGTCTCCGCCGCCACAGCAAGGCAGCTTGGGAAGTGAGGTCTGGTCTGTTCTTCCCTTACCTAACTGCCATTTCCCACCATCAAGAAAGTCCCCAGAGGGCGGTGGCTCACGCCTGTAATCCCAGCACTTTGGGAGGCCGAGGTGGGCGGATCACTCAAGGTCAGGAGTTTGAGACCAGCCTGGCCAACATGGTGAAACCCTGTCTCCACCAAAAATAGAAAAATTAGCCGGGCATGGTGGCAGGCACCTGTAATCCCAGCTACTTGGGAGGCTGAGGCAGGAGAATCACTTGAACCCAGGAGGCGAAGGTTGCAGTGAGCTGAGATCATGCCACAGCACCCTAGCCTGGGCGACAGAGCTAGACTCTGTCTCAAAAATAAATAAATAAATAAAAGACGGCCGGGCACAGTGGCTCACACCTGTAATCCCAGCACTTTGGGAGGCCGAGGCGGGCAGATCACGAGGTCAGGAGATCGAGACCATACTGGCTAACATGGTGAAACCCGTCTCTACTAAAAATACAAAAAATTAGCCAGGCGTGGTGGCACGCGCCTGTATTCCCAACTGCTGGGGAGGCTGAGGCAGGAGAATCACCTAAACCCAGGAGGTGGAGGTTGCAGTGAGCCAAGACTGCACCACTGCACTCCAGCCTGGGCAACAGAGCGAGACTGTGTCTCAAAATAAATAAATAAAATAAAATAAAAGACAGCCCCCAGAGGTCACAGCTTGCTAATGTACCCTCTCTCACCTTTTGACACTTCTCAAACACACCAGCCATTCAAAAAACGCTAATGACAACCTCTTGCCAGTTTCAGTTCCAGTTGAAAAACCCCCAGACCTGCTAACCACATGATAAGCTACAAAGGAAGAAATGAGAAACTGCCCGGGGCCTGCAATCACACCCACCAGCATCCAGCCACAACCCTCGGTCGGCACACAGCCCGCCCTGCCCACAAGGGACTACAGGGCAGTGCCGGGCAGAGGCCCCACGCGACCAGGAAGCCACGTGAGCCCAAGGCCCAGCCAAGGAGCGGCAGGGCTGGCGCTGAGGACAGCTGCAGCCAGGGCCTGATCTAACACCATGGGCATGGATGTGGGGGCCCCTGAGACCGCAGCACTGGAATCACTGTTTGACAAAAATAGAAAACGTAGCCTGCACCTCCCTGGAAAGGCACTAAGTCTCTGACGAGGCTCAGAAGCTTAGGTGAGCACCAAATGCCCACCTCCAGCTTGTGGGAGGACGTGCGTCACAGGCAGAACCCAGAGTCAAACATGCAGCAGCTGCTGTGTGCATAAGAAACCCCTTTCTGCCCCACGCCCACCTCCTCTCCTCTTCTCTTTGGGGTGGCAGGGTGAGCCTTGAGGAGGGACCACCTGGGCCTCACTTATTCACTTGGGACCTCTCCTTACAGCAGCACTGCAGACACTGGACTGTTCCCAGAGGCCCTGCCAGCCTGCGCAACCCCTGATGGCACACTGGGCTCAGTCTGCATGGTGGAGAGGGAGGAGAGCTGATGGCACACTGGCCTCAGTTTGCATGGTGGAGAGGGAGGAGAGCTGACGGCACAGTGGCCTCAGTTTGCATGGTGGAGAGGGAGGAGAGCTGACGGCACACTGGCCTCAGTTTGCATGGTGGAGAGGGAGGAGAGCTGACGGCACACTGGCCTCAGTTTGCATGGTGGAGAGGGAGGAGAGCTGACATAGCCTCTGCCTCAGGCACTTGCTTGTCCAAGAAAGTGTGCCTTGCTCACCGGGTCAAAGTACAAAGTCTGGGGAAAAGGCAGCTCACTCCAGAGAATCAGCAATAAACCAGGAGAGCAGCGGCCAGGCGCTGGGAGGCCGGGGCAGCACGTAGAGGGCCTGGCGCCCGCCTCACCTTCACAGAGAGGTCGGCCGCAAAGACCAGCAGGCAGAGCACCTCGACACTCTCGGTCAGGCCGCAGGGCGGCTCCCAGGGGGCAGCGCGGTAGCGCACGTCCGCCGTGCTGGTGAGTGAGGATGGGGTCTCGATAAAAGCCAAAAACAGGATCAAGAAGATGGTGAAGCTCAAAGTCCTGGAAAGGGGACAGAAACATGAAAACACAGGAGCCAGCAGCCCTCAGGGCCCAGAGGCTGGTCAGGAGCTTCCCCAGTCCGAAGCACGGGAGTTGGCGCTGCCTGAGCGTGGACACTCGTGACTGGGGAGATCACGAATCTGCTCAAAGCTCTATTGCCGAGGGCTGACCACAGCATTCCAGAAAGGAACCCTTGTTGTAGAAGGAGCCTGCCATCACAGGCCGTCTCCTTTCCAGAGAGGATGATGGTAACCACCCTATCTATGTAGTGGGGAGCCTGCCTGGACCCTGAGACCAGGTGATCCCCAGGTGGGGGCCAGCCTCCCCCGCCACGCAAGCCGGCAGGAACCCTGAGTTCCACATGGGTGCGTTCTCACCGTTGGCATACGTTCGAGTAATACCGTCGGTAAAGCCACATCGAGCTGGCATCCACCCGGTGGTTGATGGAGCGGTACTACAAGCGAAAAGTCACATGAGGCATGACACGGGTGCATGCAGGGTGGGCCGTGACCCGAGCCCCACACCACACAAGAGACAGGCCCAAGTCTCAGGCTGTGGATCACAGGGGACGCTTCAGCGTGTGGACATGGCCAGCCCTGACCCATCAGGCCCACACCATCACAAACCACGAGGTTTGCCCAACACACAAGACCTCACAGGCCACACACCCGGGGTGGGTGGGTGCGTGAGCAAACGCTCAGGGAACACTTGCTGAGAGCACAGCTGTGCCCGTGTCTGCCTGCGAGGCTCTCTCTTCTCTGTGCAAGGCTGACCCTCCCACGCCCCGTGCAGCTGTGTCATCCTCCAGGATGCCCCCACCCACCCGGGACCTAGAATGGGGTGGTCCACAACAGGCCCCAGAACACAGTGCATCAAAGCAGCAAATGCGTCCAGGATGCAGAAGACAAGTCCTCCGGGGACTGACGAAGAGCCGTGCCCAGAGGCTCCACCCTCAGTTCTCTTAACCTACAGTCCAGCAATGGAGGCCTTGGACCCAGTCAGTCGCCCCTGGAGGGGCGAGCCAATCGGAGGGCGGCCACCCCCCAGGCCCGGCCACAGGGAGCAGGTGCCACCGACCTGAATAGCATCTTCGATGAAGACCACAGCCTGATCAATGCAGAGGTCCCACCTGGCCGCAGCACCTGCAGGCAGAGGGGACACATCAGGTGACCGAGCAGGATGACATGGCCTCACCCTCCAGGATACCCGTGATCAAGGAAAGATGCCGGCTGTGGTTCTTCCCAAGGCCGTTTGTAAAGAGATGACTCCACCCGGCAGTGGGGCTGCACGTACCTGCCCAGGGCAGGGACCAAACCAGGTAAGTGCCTCGGCATCAAATGCACAGGCCAGGCCCAGGGCACAGCACCTCCGCATGCAGCGCACACACCTAGCAAGCCTGTGGGAAGCAGCACGTCCTGCAGGGCCCTGGCACCAGCGTCGGGGTTCAGAGCCCGGCTCCTCCACGTGCTGGCAGGAAGGCTGTGGCTGGTTCCTCCTCTGTCAAGTGGGGCTATTTACAGCCACCCAATCGGCTCCCCAGAGGGTACTGTGAGGTGCAACGCAGGAGCACAAGAGCCCCCTGCCACGCTCCCCAGGCATGCTCGGTACATGGGGCTGCTGTCACCCCTCTTCCGCTCGGCCCTACCTGGCTCCTGCACAGCCTTCGTGAGCCAGGACACTGTACCCAGTGTCCCACCCACCCCCATCAAACCAGACCTCGGATTCAACAGTGACAGGGAGAACTGGCATCTAGAACCCAAAGGCACCGCCATGAGGCTTCACGAGTGCTACCAAGGTCCCATTCCCTCACTGTCCCGGTCCATGGGCCCAGGCAAGCCCACCCAAATCACTCCCAGGGTCAGAGCTGCAGGAACGCCCGAGTCCCCCAGCCTCTGCCGGTGCCTTCTGTGGTGAAGGGTGGCCGCCCGCCTTTACCAACAGCACAAGCAGGGTGGAGCCTCCCGGCAGGCCTGGGCAAAAGCGGCAGTGGCTCCTGACTAGGAGGGGCCTTCAGGAAAAGTCAGGCGGCACAGAAGCCAGGACCCAGCACCCTGGCCTGCTCACAAGCCCCTCGCCTGCCACAGAGCAGCCAGCGGGCGCACCTGGTCAGCCACTGAGCCACTGCGGGGAGCCTGGGCCACCCACCCGCATCGTAGGCACAGGCCACCTCTGTGGCCTCGCTGCAGAGCTGCTCCCCAGCAGGCCAACAGGGAAGGAAAACTCAACCCGAAGCAACTGAGGAGCCCGGAGAGGCTGACACTTCCCAGCACGGGGAGAGGGTGAAGCAGCTGCTTTTTCAGTTGAGACTCGGCTTTCACACCTGGCCCCTTGGGGCCCACAGCTGCACCAAGACAATGTGGTGACATGGGAGGCAGCAGCAGAGGCCTCGGGAGGTGCTGGTCCCCAGGCAGAGCTCCAGGCCATGACCTGCCCACGCCACTGGCCATCCTTAGGGAGGCAGCTGCCCCTGTCCTCGGGGCTCCTGCTTGGGGGCATGAGGTATAGGCAGCTGGGCTCTGGACGGATTAGAGGTGTGAGGGGCCCCAGACAGAGGCAGGAGACCGGACCCCACCCTCGCTCTGCCCGGCCCTGCTGCACTGCCGGGAGCAAGAGCCTTCCCTCCCTGTGGCTTTGGTGCCCACATGCACAGCCACGAGACCCACCCTGAGGACACCCGAATGTCTCCCCAGGGAAGCTCTGAAAGTGGCTACTGTTTATGTCCCCTGAGCACATCCTGGGATCGCTATGAACAGAAGCCACACTGTTTTGTTCCCTGCTGTATCTGCAGAGCCCAGAAGTCAAGCACACAGGACTCAAAGCTGATTTATCCCATGAATAAATGAACAGCCCTGAGGGGAGCCTGGGGGGCCGGTGATCTGAGAGGCCCCACCTTACCAGATTCCCTGGGAGAAGACAAAATCTCTACCAGGAGAGATCTAGTGATACAAGCTTCTTAGAGAAGAGACAAGCGGCCGAGTTCCGGGCCTCACTCCAGCCCCAGGACCACGGAAAGTACTCACATCCACCCAGGCCAGCCATCCCAGGCCAACAGTGGTGGGCACCCCTGGAACCATCCAGCACTCGTGGTTCCCTTTCGCCTGGCTTTTTGGTTGCTGGTTTGTAAAATTCTGGGTCTGGCCATCCTCCGTTTCACCCTGCAACAGCCCAAGGATCTTGTTCCAAACACTCAGAAGCACATCGCAGCTTCCCCTGGGCCCCCACTATTCCAGGCCCACACTCCACCCTGGTCTGGCACTGCAGGTTCCCACATTTGCCGGCCCGCCTCTCTCCTGCCTTTCAACCCTCAGTGCCACTCATTCCGAACTGGGCTCTGCCAAGGCCATGCTCTCCAAAGCCTCCAACCCTTTACTCAGGCTGCTGCTTCTGCCAGGAGCACCATCCCCCAATTTGTGAGTCCAGGGACTCCCTTGGGGCAGCTCACCCCGCCCTGAGCTCATCACCCTGGGGGACAATCACCTTTCCACACACCATCACCCACTGGGGCTGAAGGGTTCTGCAAGGCACAGAGGACAGCAGGGGCTGAGATGCTGCATCCGGCACACCAGGCCTCAACACGGCTTCCTAATCCAAGCCTCTGCCCCGCAACATCCAGGTCTGAGCTCCCGCTCCCCTATTGCTCCAGGCTCCAGGCTGCACAACCTGTGTAGGGTCCTGACCATCATCCTGTGTGACCCTGGGCAAGTCCCTTAACCTCTAGGTGCTCCAGGTCCTCATGGACCCCCACCCAATAGGAGCTAAGTACAGACTGAATGACTTACTATAGCCAGAGTACTTTGCTAAGTGAGCCCTTCATAAGCATTCAGTTACTCTGAAAGCCTCTACAGCATCGCAATCCCTTGTCCTCTGACTTGTTTGATAACCAGTAAAAGTGTGATTTTTCTGACCCAGAAACAAGAGAAAACAACTGTTCTCAACCTTTGACCCCGGCCCCATCAGGTGGGGCCAAGTCAAAACGACCCAACAGCAGGGTCCACTGGGGTCCTTGGGGCGCCCACAGCAGCAGCCCCCACCACAACCCGTTGGCAAGAGACCAACCACAGGACTTGCAAACCAGAGCACAGGGCCTTCATTTCAAAGCCTGGCACAGGCCTCAGCACAGAGACTGAATGAGCCTTTCGGAGTCTCCACGGCTCCATAGTTGCCAGTCCTTGCCGGGGACCCTGGCCAAGGGGATTCGGAACACAGAGCGTCCTGTCCACGTTCTCAGAAGCCCTGGCTGAGGCCACAGCATAGGGACAAAGAGCACTCCCCGAGAGCCTCCTCTTGTCAGCCACACTGCCCAGCAGAGCGGGTCTCACCTGCCAGGGAGGACCTGCAATGATCACAGAGCTTACCCAGGACGGCCACTGGCCCCCACACCAGCCCGCCGGGCCCTGTGCTGAGGACAAACTCTGGATTCTCTCTGAATCCTCACAATGCCCGCCAGGCAGTCCTTAGTATTATCTCCCTTTTACTGAGATTCAGAAAGGTGAAGCATGGCCAGGCACAGTGGCTCACGCCTGTAATCCCACCACTTTGGGAGGCCGAGGCAGGCAGATCACCTGAGGTCAGGAGTTTGAGACCACCCTGGCCAACACGGTGAAACCCCATCTCTACTAAAAAGACAAAAATTAGCCAAGTGTGGTGGCGGGCGCCTGCAGTCCCAGCTACTTGGGAGGCTGAGGCGGGAGAATCGCTTCAACCCAGCAGAGGTAGAGGTTGCAGTGAGCCGAGATCACGCCACTGCACTCCAGCCTGGGTGACAGTGATACTCCATCTCAAAAAACAAACAGAAAGGTTAAGCAACCTGCCAAGGTCACACAGCCAGGGCAGCCCCAGAAAGGCGCCCAGACCCCTAGACACAAAGTCTGTGTTCCCTGAACGGTGCCATATGCTGGGCGTCTCATCAAGGGGCCTGCCAGAGCTGCTCCCTGCAGATCTCCTTCCTGACTGGTCCCAGGAAGCACCTGAAGAACTTCCTGGAGGCAGCTTCTGAGGTGAGCAGACAGGGTGGCCACCTTGGCCTCTGGTTTTTCATCTCTCGTCAGGGTCCCCTCCTTGGCCCCTCATTACTCCATGGATAGGCACATGCCACAGACCAGTGGGTGGGCACCAGGATTCCAACCCAGTTCCTTCCAGACAGAGGAGGAAAGAAGGAAAGAGAGGCCAGAGAGGGAAGGAGCCAGATGTGAATTCTCAGAGTGGTTCGAGCAGCAGCCGCACCAGAACAGAGGGCTGTGACCTTGGGCAGGTCTCAGGGCCTCTCTGGGCCTCAGTTTCCTCATCTGTGAAGTGAAACTAAGGTCCTTCCACCTCTTAATCCAGAATCTCATTCCCCTGGTGTCAGCGAGGGGCGGACGCACCCCACCCTCGGGGGGCGGATTCAGCAATCTTCAGACCAGGACAAAAAACAGGAAGGGCAGGAGGGAGTGCAGAGGGGACTCTGGGCTGGCAGAGGGCAAGGAGAAGAAGCCGCCCCCGTCTAGGGGGCCCGCCCCAGCCCCACGGGAAGTGGGATGGGGAAAGGCACCCTACAAAGAAAGGACTCCTAGCTCCCAACTGGTTCGAATTCCACCTCGGCCACTTACTGGGTGTGTGACCTTGGGTAGGGTAACGCCTCTCTGTGAGCCTCTGCTTTTTCCAGAAGAAACGGGAAAAATCAAAGTGCTGCCTTCTCTGAGTCAATTAGGCGACCCTCATTACGGCGACAGTCGGGAAGTATGGGGTCTGGGCCCGCCCGGCCACACGGAAGGTGCCTGCCGCAGGTGGCCGGTTCCCTCGGGGCTGCCCAAGGCTGGGCGAGGGCCTCTTCGCCCGGCTGGTCGGGATCAGGACGCGACACGGAAGAGACCCCAGCTCTGCCCTGACCCCGGTCCGGGTCCGCAGGACGCAGCCCACTCGCCCTCAGAACACCGGCTCGCCTGGCACCCGGCGCGGCCCGGGCCCCGCTCGGACTCGAACCTGGTGGGGGCGCGCCCGGCAGAACGCGGGGTGCTGGGACAGCGGGACCCCCACGCGCGACCCTGGTCTCCCGGGCCAGTCCCCTCCCCAGGTCCGGGCGGCTCACCAGGGCCGACTTGGATGCTGCGGTAAGTGGTCAGCCCCGCCGGCCAGTCGCCGCCACCGCCGCGGGCCCCGCCCAGCAGGGGCTCCGACTCCGCCTGGGGTTCCGCCATCCAGCAGCCCGCGCGCTGGACCCGACCCTCAGAAGCTCAAGCCCCGAGGGCGCCCAGCTTCACTGCGCAGGCGCGGAGACCCCGCCCCTGGCGTTCTTGCTGAGGCGCGCACGGCACTGTGGCGCAGGGGATCCCTGCAGTCCCAGCCAATGAGAACGGGGAGGGGGGGGTGGGGGTTCTCCTAAGTGGGGCGGAGCTAAAGGGCCCCGCCCCTCTAGGGTGGAGCTCAGCTTCGTTCCACCCAGGGCGGGGCAGCGTTCTGGGGCTTAAGGGCCGAGGGCTGGGGAGGAAATATGTTCTCAAAGGATGGTCTTTCCGGCCAGAAGCTTCAGCATCACCTGGAAACATTTTAGAAATGCAAATTCTTGGGCCCTTAAACCTACTAAATCAGCAACTCTGCGGGGAGGACCCAGGAATCTGTGTTTTAACAAGCATTCGGGGTGATTCTGATGCATGTGAGTATTGAGTACACGGGGTGACTGCAAAGGACTCCCCCCAGAATGGAACTGGAGTTTACCCTCTGATGGTGAAATTAGGAGGATTCAATATCATTAAGGGAAAAGTTTAAAAAATATGACACACTTAAAAAATATTTACAACGTATATAAAAAGTGTTTTCAACATTAATGCATAAAGACCTTGTATTCGTTTTCTATTGCTACAGTGACTAATTACCACAATCTGAAAATATAAAATAACTCCCATTCATCATCTTTCAGTCCTGCGGGGCAGGAAACCTCCTGTCCCAGGGCCTCACGAGGCTAGAGTCAAAATGTCAGCTGCCGTGGGCTCTTATCTGCAGACTCTGGGGAAAGCCCACTTCCAGGCTCATCCAGGATGTTAACAGAATTGTCTCCATGGGCCTAGGACTGAAGTCCACATCTTCTTGCTGGATGTTGGCTGGTGTCATTCTCACTCCTAGAGGCCACTGCATTCCTTCCACGATGGCTTGAACACCTCCATCATCAGAGCCAGCAAGCAAGAGCACGCTGAAGACGCTTCGAGATGCAGCAAGACGCCTGTAATCCCAGCCCTTTGGGAGACCGAGGCAGGTGGATCACAAGGTCAGGAGATCGAGACCATCCTGGCCAACATGGTGAAGCCCCGTCTCTACTGAAATACAAAAAGTTAGCCAGACGTGGTGGCACGTGTCTATAGTCCCAGCTACTCGGAGGCTGAGGCAGGGGAATCGCTTGAACCCGGGAGGCGGAAATTGCAGTGAGCTGAGATTGCGCCACTGCACTCCAGCCTGGCAACAGAGCGAGACTCCATCTCAAAAAAAAAGGTGCTGCAAGACGCTTCCAATCTCTGTGACTTCCCCTTCTGCCACATCTCTTTACTTTTTCCCCCTCTTTTGGGGAGGGGGGAGGGTTTAAAATAAATATAAAATTTACCATCATAACTGTGAAAGGAAAATAAATCTCAGGACCCCAAAATCACTAAGCCAAAGGGAAAAGTCAAGCTGGGAACTGCGTTGGGCAAACTGCCTCGCCTTTTCTTCTTTAATAAAACAGCTACGAAGATTTAAAAAGCTACATACCTCCCTCACAATTTGCCCGCTAGGAAATTTTTTGTGGGCCCCCAAGATCTTTACCCTAAAACAGTTTTGTTGAATTTTACCCTAACAATGTACATTGACAACTGATCTTCACAGGTTCCAAACAAAGGATGGAACTCTAAGTCATCCCTCTGCTCACCTGATTGCTTCCTCTGGTATAAAAGTGCAGATTCACCTAGCCAGACTAAGGCATAAGTGACTATTCCTCTACCCCCCGCAACCTGTAAATTGTGTATTTCAGTGAAAGTCTGATCAAAGACTCACAAGAATGCAACCTTTGTCTCTTTTTTTGTTTTTGTTTTTGTTTTTTTTTTTTTTTGAGACGGAGTCTCGCTCTGTCGCCCAGGCTGGAGTGCAGTGGCGCGATCTCGGCTCACTGCAAGCTCCGCCTCCCGGGTTCACGCCATTCTCCTGCCTCAGCCTCCCGAGTAGCTGGGACTACAGGCGCCCGCTACCACGCCCGGCTAATTTTTTGTATTTTTAGTAAAGACGGGGTTTCACCGTGTTAGCCAGGATGGTCTTGATCTCCTGACCTCGTGATCCGCCCGCCTCGGCCTCCCAAAGTGCTGGGATTACAGGCGTGAGCCACCGCGCCCGGCCCAACCTTTGTCTCTTATCTCTCCACATATTTTTAAAATTTCTCCCTCTTTCCCAATATCCACCCTTTCCCCTTTTTTTTTTTTTTTTTTTTTTTGAGACAGAGTCTTGCTTCGTTGCCCAGGCTAGAGTGCAGTGGCGCGATCTCAGGTCACTCAGCAACCTCCGCCACCGCACCTGGCCAGTTTCCCCTTTAAATATTGAAGTCCTACAAATCATCCTTGGAGGAAGGCATAGACCTGCCTCCCAGGCACTCCTTAACCTTGGCAAAATAAACTTACTAAATAGATCGAGACCTGTCTCAGATATTTTTAGTTCACATAACTATATTGAAGTGTACAGCTCATTGATATTAAATATATTAATGATGCTATACAACTATCACCTCCAACTCCAGAACTCTTTTTATCTTGCAAAACTGAAATTCTGGACCCATTAAGCACTGACTCCTCATTCCCTCAGCCCCTGGAAACCACCATTCTCCTTTCTATCCCTAAAATTTTGGCGACTCTAGGTTCCTCATTTAAGTGGAATCCTGCAGTATTTGTTCTTTTGTGACTGGCTTATGTCATTTAGCCTAAAATCCTCAAGGTTCATCCATGTAGCATGTGTCCAAATTTCCTTCCTTTTTAAAGCTGAATAATACTCCACTGTATGTATCCATGACATTTTGCTTATCCAGTCATCCATGGATGGGCACTGGGTTGCTTCCACCTTTTGACTATTGTGAATAATGCTGCTGTGAACATGAGTGTACAAATAATTCGTCAAGACTCTGCTTTCAGGCCAGGTACAGTGGCTCATGCCTGTAATCCCAGCACTTTGGGAGACCGAGGCAGGCGGATCACCTGAGGTCAGGAGTTCGAGACCAGCTTGACCAACATGGTGAAACGCCGTCTCTACTAAAAATACAAAAATTAGCCAGGCATGGTGGCAGGCGCCTGTAATCCCAGCTACTCAGGAGGCTGAGACAGGAGAATCGCTTGAACCTGGGAGACAGAGGTTGCAGTGAGCCAAGGGCTCATATGATTATGTCTGAGGCATTCGAACCAGAGCGACTCCATCTTGAGTTAGGACTAGGAAAAATGAGGCTGGGACTTGCTGCGACTCCATCTTGAGTGAGGACTAGGAAAAATGAGGCTGGGACTTGCTGCGACTCCATCTTGAGTGAGGACTAGGGAAAATGAGGCTGGGACTTGCTGCGACTCCATCTTGAGTGAGGACTAGGAAAAATGAGGCTGGGGCTTTATCAGGCTGCATTCCCAGAAAGTGAGGCATTCCCAGCCTCTAGATGTTCACAGTTAAGGGAACAGATTGATAATGTTTACTAAGCAGACCTAGACTTGGGAGTGTGCTGATATCCTGATATCTTCAGAACAGAAGCATCCCTAATTTTGCTTTAAAGGTAATAATATCAATTCTTGCAAAATACAGTAATTAGGAAAATTCTTTATCACAAACCCCAGTGGCAGAGCACGTGTCCTCATGGTCTTTGATCTTTTTTCATCCTATATATAAACGAGTATTATACCTAGGGTGGACACGTTCCTCCTTACTTTCCGGAACGTCCTAACTCTGTCTATGGAGCAGCTGTTCTGTCACCACTTTACTTTCTTTTCTTTTTTTTTTTCTTTTTTTTTTTTTTTTTGAGACAGAGTCTCGCTCTGTCGCCAGGCTGGAGTGCAATGGCACGACCTCAGCTCACTGCAACCTCCGCCTCCCAGGTTCAAGGGATTCTCCTGCCTCAGCCTCCTGAGTAGCTGGAATTACATGCACATGCCACCACGCCCAGTTAATTTTTGTGTTTTTAGTAGAGACGGGGTTTCACCATGTTGGCCAGGCTGGTCTCGAACTCCTGACCTCAGGTGATCCACCCGCCTAGGCCTCCCAAAGTGCTGGGATTGCAGGAACGAGCCACCACACCCAGCCTACTTTACTTTCTTAATAAACTTGTTTTTGCATTGCACTGTGGACTTGCCCTGAGTTCTTTCTTGTGGGAGATCCAAGAACCCTCTCTTGGGATCTAGATCAAGACCTCTTTCTGGTAACAATTACACTGGGCTCATCAGATAATCTAGGATGATCTCCCTAATTTAAGATCAGCTCATTCGTGACTTCAATCGCATCTACAAAATCCTTTTTGCCATCTCATCTAACACAACCACAGGCAGGACACCAGGAGTGAAGATCATGGGTGCCAAAATTCTGCTTCCTGCAGAGCCTTTAAAATCCCATACATTCAGCCTTAAATTCCACATATGGGAAAAGACTTGAACCAGAAGTTCCCAAGAAAGAGGAAATATCAGTGAGGAATGCCTAAAATAAAGCTCTATCTCATTAGGCTACAAAGGGATGCAAATTAAAGTAACAATGAAATCACTGAACTCCTAAGTCAGCAAATGTTTAAAAGATGACACAGCTCTGGGGAACAGAGTGGGGTCGAGAGAGATCTCAGGATGTGGCCACAGGTTTGAGTTTTGTTTTTGTTTTGTTTTTTGTTTTGTTTTGTTGTGACAAGGAGCATACATTTTAAAACATGAAAAAAAGTATAAGATATTTTTATTTCAAAGAAAGGAAATAATAGATGCACGCAGCTGTCTGCAAAAACGGCACATCCCAATAAATTGTCTTTATTGCCACTAAAGAATTCCCTTGATGTTTGGGTACACAACCCCAGAGGCCCTAGTGGAATGTGGTTCCCAGTAAGCAGTTACTTACACCATGTGGAGCGTGATGCAGGAGGGAGCTCAGAAGGAGCAGAAACAAACAATGTGGGCAGGGCCCAGTGAGGTCCCGCAAGAGGGCGCTGAGACTGGGATGGCAATGTCCTGTTCCTGGCACAGCCAGAATGGGGCACGGACAGATGGCATCTGGGCTGTGTCCCTCACCGGCATTCAGTGAGTCTGTCGCCACATACTTACGGGTCTCGGGAGGGAGAGAAAGAGCTAGTGTAGGGGCCCCTCTGGGTAGCACCATCCTCACAGCAGCCTGGCAGTCACCGTTTGTGGGTGTTCTGGGCCCTGGCTTAGGGACCTGTCACCAAGGGAGCAGTGCTAGCCTGGGAGTAAAACTAGAGAGACACAGCCAGGCACGGTGGCTCACGCCTGTAATCCCTGCACTTTGGGAGACTGAGGAGGGCGGATCACTTGAGGTCAGGAGTTCAAGACCAGCCTGGCCAACATGGTGAAACCCCGTCTCTACTAAAAATATAAAAATTAGCTGGGCGTGGTGGCCCACGCGTATCATCCCGGCTACTCAGGAGGCTGAGTGAGGCAGGAGAATTGGTTCAACCAGGGAGCAGAGGTTGCAGTGAGCCGAGATCGTGCCACTGCACTCCAGCCTGGGCAACAGAGCGAGACTCCATCTCAAAAAAGAAAAAACTAGTGAGACACCAGCCCAGCCTCTGCAGGACCTCGGGCAAGTCACAGCACTTTTCGGCTGCTCAGTTGCCTCTTCCGTGAAGTGGGGGTGTAACAAGCCCAAGCCCCTGTGCTGGGTGAAGGGGGTCTTCCCAGACACACGTGCCTCCAATAGCGGAGGTCCAGGACCTGGCTCGAGCTGCTCCTTCGGGGCCAGTTGCTCTGCGAGGTTGACCAGGAACCACCCCCCAGCAAGCCCTGCCCAGCAAGCATTTACTGAGCGCCTCGTAGGTGCTGTGTGCTCTTCTAGGTGCTGTGGATACAATAGAGGAGAGGGCAAAATGGGGATCTGCTGCTGGCTCTGCTGATTCCACGCCTACACTGGCCCAGCTGTGAGATGCCGGGCGCATCACCCCCTCTCTGAGCCTCAGTTTCCCCATCTGTAAAGTGGGGAGAGAATTGCACCTCACATGGCTGTAGGGAGGATTCGAACAAGATGACATGTGTCAGAAGCGGGGCCAATGGGAAGCACTTGGTGAAGGGGGCACCCTTCCAGTAGGCACAGTCTGAGTGCCCGGCCCCATCCTCAGAGCTCCTTGTCTGTCTGGTCCAGTGGAGGAGACAGAACCCAGAAAGAGGAGGCTATGACAGCATTTCCCAGACCCAGAGAAGAAGGGCAGAGACTCAGTGGCTCTGGCCACCTCCCCTTCAAGGCTATACAGTCCAGAAAGGCCTCCGCAATCCTTTTAGAGAGGGAGAAACTGAGCCCAGAGGCAAGAAGGGCTTGGCCAAGATCTCCCCTTATCTGCAGCCGAGATTGGGTGAAGCCACCAGTCCTCCTGCCTGCCCCATCCATGGGTCTTTCTGGTGCCACAGACTGGGAGGCAGTTCTGCAGTGGACTCGAGGCAGGGCAGTGATGTCCTTTGACCCTGTCCCACCTATCCCCTACCCTTATCTTTCTCTCTCCTTTCTCTTCCACCCTACCCACCACTGTTCCTCTTCCTCAGCCCAGCGAAGAGAAATAACCCTTCCACAATTCCTGTTCAGGTGATGGCAGAAGCCATCCTAGAACCAGGGATGCTGGCCAGGTGTGGTGGCTCACGCCTGTAATCCCAGCACTTTGGGATGCCAAGACAGGCGGATCACCTGAGGTCAAGAGTTCGAGACCAGCCTGGCCAACATAGCAAAACCCCATCTCTGCTAAAAATACAAAAAATTAGCCTGGTGTGGTTGTGTGCACCTGTAGTCCCAGCTACTGGGGAGGCTGAAACAGGAGAATCACTTGAACCTGGGAGGCGGAGGTTGCAGTGAGCCGAGATCGTGCCACTGCACTCCAGCCTGTGCGACGGAGCGAGACTCCATCCCAAAAACCAAAAAAAAGAACCAGGGTTCCTGGATCTCCAGTCCCCTCAGGCCACTGGACACAGGGCTACAGCAAACAGGTCACAAAGTCATTCCTTCCCTGATGGGTGTGCTGCCTGCACTGAGGCTGGGGGTAAGGCAAGAAGGAGCTAGGGACGGGAGGGAGCTATGGGAGGCAGGCAGCGGGAACCCGGATGATTTGGATACGCAGCCCCCTCAGCAGGGCACAACTTACCATTGGAGGTGGAGGCACTTGCTGCACCCTGTAGACTCCTGCACCCAGACAGAGGTAACCCTTCATTATTCCTAACACTGAGCGCGCATACTATGGCTTTGGAATCATGGTCAGCTCAATTAGCTCAGTGCTTACCAAACTTCAGTCACTGTCCTTCTACCCCTTGCTGTTTGCCATCCCACACCCATCTGTACCTCTGTTTATCTTACGGTTCTCTTCAAATTGATTTACATTGATTCATTTTCTCTACTTAGTTTCATTGCAAGTAATAAAACACTAAAACTCAACTTGATGTGTTAGTTCTATTTTTCTAAGAGATGTTGAAATAAATATGTGTATTAGTTATCTATGGCCATATAACAACCCCAAAACCTAGTGGTTTAAAACAATGCTGATTATCTCCTAGTTTTTCTTAGGCAGGAATCTGAATGCAGCTTGGCTGAGTGCCTCAGACTCTGGGTCTCCCAAGAGGTTGTAATCAAGGTGTCAGCCAGGGCTGCAATCATCGCAAGGTCTCTGACCTGTCTTTACTCACATCTCTGACACCAAGTGTGTGGGATATTTTTTCCCACACACCAACCAACTCTCTGGACGCCAAGTGAGTGTTCTACAATTCCATTTAATTCTGACACTATCTTCCTGGAGTTAATGCAGATCCCACATGTTAAGGGATCCCACAAGACTGCCTCCACTTCAGATGTCAGTTGAAAGTCCAGGGCCTCCTGCACTAATGACAGACCAGCTATACATTGAAGGTTCCCACAATCTCCTCCTCAAGTTAAATAATTTGCTAGAATGGCTCATAGAACTCAGGAAAACAGTCTACATACCATTACCAGTTTATTATAATGGATACAACTTAGGAAAAGCCAAATCGAAGAGATGCATAATCGAGGTATGGGAGAGGGGCTCCATGCCCTCTCTGGGCCCACCACCCTCCCAGAGCCTCCATATGTCCACCAAACCAGCTCTCTGTATTCTGTTGTTCTCATGAGACCCAATGTTTTTATGGAGGTTCCATCACATAGTCATGCTTGGCTGAATCATTGGCCATGGGTGATTGAACTCAATCTCTGGCCCCTCTCTCCTCCCTGGAGGTTGGGGGTGAGGCTGAAAGTTGCAACCCTCAATCACGTGGTTGGTTCCTCTGGCTACCAGCCCCCAACCTCCATGAGTCACCTCATTAGAATAAACTCAAGTATGGTTGAAGGGGGCTTATCATGAGTAACAAAAGACACTTCTCTCACCCCTTTTACTTAGGAAATTCCAGTGGTTTTAGAAACTCTATGCCAGGAACCCTAGATGAAAACCAGATATACACTCTTTATTATATTACAATAGCACAAAGCTGCCGCAGGGAAGGGTCCTCTTCCAAGCTTGCTCAGTGGCTGTGGGCTGGATTGAGCTCTTCACTAGCTACTGAACTGAGGGCCTCAGTTTCTCAGAGGCTGTTACCCAAAGGCCTCCCTCAGCTCCCTGCCATATAGGCCTCTCCACAGGGCAACTCACCACATGGTGGCTGGCTTCACCAGAGCAAGCAAACAAGAAGAGCCCAAGAGAAGACTAACAAGCTGGAAGTCACCATCCTTCCAACCTAATCTCGGAAGTGACATCTCATCACTCTTGCTGTATTCTATCAGGTAGAAGCAAGTCCCCAGGTCCACCCCACCTGCAAGGGGAGGGAAGAGCAAAGCTGTGACCACCAAGAGGTAGGAGTCCTTGGGGGTCATCTTAGAAGGTGGCCTACCACAATATGTAGTGTGGAAGTTTACAGTGGTGAGACTTTAGGTATACGCCTGCTCCTATGCCTCCTAAGATCCCACACCCCACTTCCCATCTGGTTCTCACAGCCAGCCTGTGAGCCAAGGACACTGTCACTCTTCTTAGTTGGCAGATGAGAAAGCCGAGGCTAGAGGGACTCTGTGACGTTGCATCGCCCAGAGGGCTGGTGGCACAGTGTCTGGAAGCAGCCCTGGTATGTCATCCACTGCTTCACACGAGGCCAGGGCCCACCCAGGGTAGGATGATGTCAGGAGGGTGAGGCTGACCCAGGCCAGTTGATGTAGTTTGGCTGTGTCGCCACCCAAATCTCACCTTGAATTATAGTTCCCATAATCCCTATGTTGTGGGAGGGACACAGTGAAAGGTAATTGAATCATTGGGGCAGTTACCCCCATGCTGCTGTTCTTGTGGTAGTGAGTTCTCATGAGATCTGATGGTTTTATAAGTGGGGCTTTTCCCCCTTTTACTCAGCACTTCTCCTTGCTGCTGCCACGTGAAAAAGGACATATTTGCTTTCCCTTCTGCCATGATTGTAAGTTTCCTGAGGTCTCCCCAGCCATGCTGAACTGTGAGTCAATTAAACCTCTTTCCTTTAGAAATTACCCAGTCTCAGGTATGTCTTTATTAGCAATGTGAGCATGGACTAATACACTGGTCAACCCACAGCAGCTCGCTGGGATTGTCAGAGGCATCCTAACCAGAGTGACTCCATCTTGAATAAAGGCCAGATAAGGCCAAACCTACTGGGTTACATTCCAGGGGGTTGGGCTGTCTTGCCCACAAGATGTTTTTTATGGTTGAGAGAATGAGTTGATGATGCTAACTAACTGAAGACCCAGAACTGATGGAAATGCCCCAATCTTTCAAGAACAAAAAGCATTCTTGGGTTAAGAATAAGTTTTTCTTGCCAGGCATGTGGCTTGCTCCTGTAATCCCAGCACTTTGGGAGGCCAAGACAGGTGGATTGCTTGAGCCCAGGAGTTCGAGCCCAGCCTGGGCAACATAGTGAAACCCTATCTCTGCAAAAACATTAAAAATTAGCCAGGCGTGGTGGTGCATGCCGGTAGTTCCAGTTACTCAGGATACTGAGCCGGGAGGACTGCTTGAGCCCAGGAGGCAGAGGTTGTAGTGAGCTGATATTGCACCACTGCACTCCAGCCTGGGCTACAAAAAAAAAAAGAAGAAGAAGAAGTGGTTTTTCTTTTCTTTTTTTTTTTTTTTTTTTTTTTTTGAGACGGAGTCTCACTCTATCACCCAGGCTGCAGCGCAGTGGCGCAATCTCGGCTCACTGCAAGCTCCGCCTCCCAGGTTCAACTGATTCTCCTGCCTCAGCCTCCCAAGTAGCTGGGATAATAGGTGCCTGCCACTGTGCCTGGCTAATTTTTGTAGAGACGGGGTTTCACCATCTTAGCCAGACTGGTCTTAAACTCCTGACCTGGTGATCCACCTGCCTCAGCCTCCCAAAGTGCTGGGATTACAGGTGAGCCACTGGGCCCAGCCAGAAGAGGTTTTTCTTAAAGATAATAGTACACTGGTAAATTCTTATTAAAATCAGTAGTAACATAGGAAAATAATGCTAATAGTCTGTCACAAGCTGATCACAAGCCTTTGTAATAAAGCACACTGTTTTTAACAGCCTGTATAAGCAAGCACTATGTTTAAGATAGAAGCATTCCTCCTCTTGCTTCCTGAGGAGGCCCTACTCTGCAATGAGTGCTTTTTTTTTTTTTTTTTTTTTTTTGAGACAGAGTCTTGCTCTGTCCCCCAGACTGGAGTGCAGTGGCACAATCTCGGCTCACTGCAACTTCTGCCTCCCAGGTTCAAGCGATTCTCCTACCTCAGCCTCCCAAGTAGCTGGGATTACAAGCGCCCGCCACCACGCCTGGCTAATTTTTGTTTTTAGGAGAGATAGGGTTTCACCATGTTGGTCAGGTTGGTCTCGAACTCTTGACCTCAGGTGATCTGTCTGCCTCGGCCTCCCAAAATGCTGGGATTACAGGCACAAGCCACTGCTCCCGGCCTAGAGTGGTTTCTTTGGTTTCTTTTTTTGTTTTTTGAGATGGAGTCTCACTCTGTCGCCCAGGCTGGAGTGCAGTGGCGTGATCTCGGCTCACTGCAAGCTCTGCCTTCTGGGTTCACGCCATTCTCCTGCCTCAGCCTCCCGAGTAGCTGGGACTACAGGCGCCCGCCACTGCGCCCGGCTAATTTTTTGTATTTTTAGTAAAGACGGGGTTTCACCGTGTTAGCCAGGATGGTCTCGATCTCCTGACCTCGTGATCCACCCACCTTGGCCTCCCAAAGTGCTGGGATTACAGGCACGAACCACCGCGCCCGGCCGAGTGGTTTCTAATAAACTGTTTTAACTTTACTATACTCTGCGACTCACCCTGAATTCTTTCCCACGAGAGATCCAAGAACACACTCTTGGGGTCTAGGACAAGACCCCTCTTCTGGGAATAGGATTGCCATCCAAGTCCCCAACACAGCGGCTTCCTCTTGCGAAGGAGACTGGCCCAGCTGTGTGAGCCAGTGTTGTGTGAGGTCGATGAGAAAGGGGGTCCCTGGCACAGAAACCCCATTCCCTACCCTCCCCCTAGGCTAGAAAACAACCCAGGAGAGTCATAAGAGTACTCTGTCCTCCTCTTCCCCCCGCCCCGCTACCCCATAAATGAACCAAGAACGACCCTCACAGCACAGCTGCACTCTCCAATGTGGCTTTTGTTGCCCGTCACGCATGTCTTTTGGAACCAGCAGTGGAGAAAGACTTATTCTTGGTGGGGACAGTGATGTTGGCTCAGCCTGAGGGTCCCTTATGTCCTGCCAAGGCCGAGGGCTGGTGCCATCGACTGGGAGCTTTTTCTCCCAAGGCACTCAGAGGTTGCACCTAACTTGGTTTGAATATCAGAAATACCTCCCTGGGCTTCCAAAAACTGCCCCAGTTGTGTTACTTTGGCCAAAGTGCCCATCATCTCTCCCCCTTTATTTTATAGGAGGAAGAAATGATGTCTTCCGGGGAGGCTGCCGGGGCTTCTGTGAGGTCCAGCAATGAGTTGGAGGCACCAGCGCTGCACTGAAATCAATGTCTCCCAAGACGGAGAATGCCTGGGGAGGCAGGAGCTCCGCTCCCCTGCAGGAACCTCCCAAGAAGGACCCGAGCGTCCCCGCAGCCTGGAGACTGGCCGTCTGCGGTTGAGCACCCCGGACCTGCTCCAGGTGCTTCTTGGCCATATTTACTTCCCCGGCTCCGGGTGCGTCAGGCCGACTGCCCACGTGCAGCTGGGTGTCCTCTGTTTAGCTGCATCCACAGGGGTCATGTATCCGTATCGGTCTTTCTAAGGGGAGCTCTGTGGTTTTTATTCATTCATTCATTCATTCATTCATTCACCCACGCATCTACTGAGCACCTACTACATATCATGAACTGTCCTAGGCACTAATGAATAACACCAAACGTGCTCATTGTAACAGTCTCTGATGATTGCTAAGATCACATGGAAGAAAGCAAAAACCGTCAGCCTCATGGTCATGTGAGCAAAGCCTGTGCCCTGACCCACCCACCGCCAGCCCCATGAGCTCTGGCAACCCCAGGATCTCACTGAGCCTCGGTTTCTGTATCTGTAGAATGGGGATAATGATGGTGAGGGCCCAGGTTTGCAGACAGAAGGGACATGCGGTAGGGCCCCAGGCCAGGTTTCTGCCCTCCCACCCCCTTCCCTTCATGCCCATTCTCTGGGAGAAAAAAAAAAAATGCTGTTTTAAAATCACCAGGTATTCTCCAATCCCTTGGGAGGCCAAGGCAGGAGGAGCACTTGGGCCCAGGAGTTCAAACCCAGCCTGGGCAACATAGGGAGACCCCATCGCTACAAAAAATTTTAAAAATTAGCTGGGTGTGATGACACATGCCTGTAGTCCCAGCTACTTGGGAGGCTGAGGTGGGAGGATCACTTTGGCCGGGGAGGTCGAGGCTGCAGCGAGCTATGATCCCATCACTGCACTCCAGCCTGGGTGACAGAGAGAGATCTTGTCTCAAAAAAAAAAAAAAAAAAAAAAAACTCATGAGCTATTCTCCCATCCCTTGTCACACTTCAACCTTGAAACTACTGCCCAGAGCAGCCCAGGGATTATCCCTGTGTTGCACGCTGGGAAATGAAGACTCAGAGAGGCTGTGTGCTTTGTCTGAGGTCACACAGTGAGCGAGGGGCACAGTGAAAGCCAAGCCTGGCCCTGGAGGGGAAGGAGAGCGTGTGAGCTGGGCACAGGGCCCAAAAATGGGGCGTTGGCGAGCAAACCCCCTTGTCCTGCCCTGGGGACCAACCCCTGGGAAAACCAGATACTTCCCAGGCCAGGGCGGGCTGCACATGCTATTTTGAGTTCTCTTGCATATGACACAAGCAACAGGAATTCGGGGAGACCCAGGCCATTTGCTATGTTGTGAACCAAATGGCTTGTGGTGGCAGCCAAGGAAGGGGCCGGTGGGGGACGAGAGTCACTAGGGTGGCGTCGGGAAAGTGAGGGCTGAAGTCCGAGCCCAGAGGCCTGTGGGGTTGGGGGTACAGAGAGGGGAGAAGTCTGGGAGGGGGCCCCTGGGATGAAGCCCTGGGAGAGGGGTCGAGGGTGCAGAGAGGGGAGAAGGCTGGGAGGGGCCCCTGGGGTGAAGCCCCGGGAGAGGGGGTTGGGGGTACAGAGAGGGGAAAAGGCTGGGAGGGGCCCTGGGGGTGAAGCCCCAGGAGAAGCAGGGGCCAGTCAGGCCTAGCTGGGAGGACAGCCAGCGGGGTGGAAGCTGGGGTCTTGCCAGCTCTTAGGCCGGGGCCCTGGACGCTCCCGCTGAGACAAGGATTTGAGCACAAGTAGTGTGTTTTGGTGGAGAGCCTGGGAAGGGTGGGAGGGAAAGAGGGAAGGGGCGCAGGGGAGGGGAGAAGCCAAATAAGGCAAGTTTTCAGCAGTGGCAGCGGGGCTAGGCCCCGTGGAGACTTCTGGGAGACCACATAGAACAAGCCTCAGAGGTATCAGGGAGGTGGGGAAGCAGGCTGTTCTCCCTACTCCCGGTGGTCCCTGGCTATGGCTGGGAGCTGTTCCTAGGGCACAGATCTCCCTGCGTGGAGGGGCGCAGGGGCCAGCAAGGGGGCACCACCAGTCTGTCTTGGGTCGGGGAGTGCAAACGTGCTGCGGGTGGCACCATGCACCCCTGCAAGGAGGCAGTGCCGAGCTCAGACCCTCCCCCTACAACCACACACAAGGAGCACCCAAGGTTTGAGGCTGCGGTGAGCTGTGATGGCATGGCAGCTCCAGCCGCGCGGCAGGGTGAGATTCTGTCTCTAAAAACAGTTTTTTAGAGACAAAGGCGGTTAGGACTTTCACTCGTCTTCTTTTCTCTTTCTTTCTTTCTTTCTTTCTTTCTTTCTTTCTTTCTTTTTCTTTGAGATAGGGTCTAGCTCCGTCACCCAGGCTGGGGTACAGTGGCACAATCACAGCTCACTGCAGTCTCGACCTCCCCAGCTTAAGCGATCCTCCCACCTCAGCCTCCCAAGTAGCTGGGCCACAGGTATGTGCCACCACGTCCAGCTAATTTGTTTCTTGGTTGTAGAGACGGGGTCTTGCTATGTCGCCCAGGCTGGTCTTGAACTCCTGGGCTCAGTGATTCTCCCTCCTTGCCCTCCCAAAGTTTTGGGATTATAGGCATAAGCCACTGCACACGGCAATTTTTTTTTAATTAATACAAAAAGAAAAAGAAAAACAAGCACACAGATAAATAAAAAGTACAGGCCAGTCACGGTGGCTCACGCCTGTAATCCCAGCACTTTGGGAGGCCGAGACAGGCGGATCACCTGACCTCAGGAGTTCAAGAACAGCCTGGCCAATGTGGTGAAACCCCATCTCTACTAAAAATACAAATATTAGCCAGATGTGGTGGCACTCGCCTGTAATCTCAGCTACTAGGGAGGCTGAGGCAGGAGAGTCGCTTGAACCTGGGAGGCGGAGCTTGCAGTGAGTCAAGATCGTGCCACTGCACTCCAGCCTGGGAGACAGAGTGAGACTCCATCTCAAAAATAAAATAATATAAAATAAAATAAAATAAAAATAAAAAGTACAAACTGGACTTGTGCTACCAAGGGACTGATGAAAGGAACCAACGTAACCCACTCCGGACGGTATGTTACTCGCCCGCAGAAAGCAGTGAGGCTCCGACACTGGCTTCAATGGGGATGGATCTTGGAAACATGATGTTGAGTGAAGGAAGCCCAGCTCGAAAGGCCACATATTACACGATTCCATTTATACGAAATGTCCAGAAGAGGCAGGTCCTGAGAGAGAAAAAGCAGCTTTACAGTTGCCAGGGCCTGGGAAGAGGGAGGAACAGGGAGAGACTGCTAACGGGGATAGGGTTTCCTTTTGGGGTGATGAGAACATTCTGAAATTGGAAAGTGGTCATGGTTGTTCAACCTTGTGAATATACTAAAAGCCACTGAAGTGTATCCTTTTAAGAGGGCCCATTTTATAGTAAGCGAACTATGGTGCAATTTTCAAAAGCGCACACGCAGCAGGGCCATCTTTAAATGAGATAAACAGGGAGAGCCTCTGGGAGGAGGTGCCGCTTCAGCTGAAGTCTGAAGGCTGATGAGGGGTCCTCCACACGGTGGGTACAGACAGGGAGGCAGGAGGAGCCGCAGTGTGCAGGGGCGGTGCTGGGAGCAGTGAGCTTGAGGGGAGATGACCCAGAGGAAGTGAGGGGCAGCTGCAGACCCCGTGGGGCCTGGTGTCCGTGCTGAGGGGTTTAGACCTCACTCCGAGAGCAAGGAGAAGGCCGCCAGACGGTCTTGAGCAAGGGAGAGAAACACGTGGGATCTGTGCTTTTAAGAGGTCCCTGGGAGAGGCCTGGGGGGATTAGAGGGGAAGAAGGCCAACCCTCCAGGGGGACCAGGTGCCTCTGGGACGCAATGGCTTGAGACTGGGCTGCGGTTACCTGGTGCAAGCAGCCATTCACCCCTGGGCCTGAAGAGGGGCCGTGGTGGGGGCAGCTTGCACTGGGGTGGCCAAACCCCACGATGTCTTAAAGGCAGCCCTGCCCTCAGACGAGGAGCCCCAGGGTGGAAGAGAAAAGTCTGGGTGTGCTCCGGCACAGAAAGGGGCTCCACAGGACTCCCACCTCAGGGCTTTGAGGTGAGCTGAGACTGAGTGAGACCCAGTAGGGTGGGGCCACGGCCAACCCCACAGTTGCCCTGGGACCAGACTCTGAGCCAGCCTTGCAGGCTTTTTACAGCGGGGGACCCAGAGCTCGGAGGTGGGAGGGGAGGCCCCGGGATAGACCTGAGGTCGGGCGGGGCTGGGGGTCACGCACCCAGGGAGGGATGATCCTTCCACAGCCTGCCAGAGGGAACTCATCTCGGCTAGGGGACCCTGGCGGTTCATGGGCAAGGCCTACTCTGCCACTGCACCTTGCCCCTGTGAAGCTGAGAAGCCCCCACCCATCTCCAGCGGCTACTAATGTATGTGAGCAGCTTGGAGAGTGGGCAGTGTCCCCCAGGCCAGCAGCTGGGACCAGGAAGCTACTCAGGGATTGATGCCAAAGACAGCCTCTGCTCCCCTGCTGTGCTGGCTGAGGCCTCCACGCTGAGGACATTCGCCCAGCACCAAACCCCCATGAAGCATCTCCTGCATGCCAGGTCCTTGCTGGGCACTGGGGACAGCAGCATATCTGCCATGGTGCCCCTCCCTGATAATCTCACCGCACACCCCCCCGGGGCCAGGAGCCAGGTCTGTCTCATTTACCCCAGGGTAACACACAGAGACTGAACACATAGTAGCTGCTCAGCAAATGGTGTTTGGATGCACGATAGAATCCACACGTGTTGAATGGAGTCAGGAGCAGCAGCACTTACGGAAGGGACAAACTGAGCTTGGGCTAAGAAGCAAGGCTTCATGAGGAGGCTTCCTGGAGGAGGTGACATCTGAGCTGGGCCCTGAAGGATGCATGGAAGTTTTCCAAGGGACAGTGGTAAAGAAAACAGTGTGATCACAAACCGAGGGGCAGAAAAGGGCCCGCACCAACCGGGAACCCCAGCAGTCCATGGCGGGCCAGGGGCTGGAAAGTTGGGGAAACTCCTCCGGGAGGACTGTGGCTCTAGAGTCCCTCTACCTGGAGCCCCTGTGGACTGGGCCAAGCCAGCATGATTCATCCAGCTCCTGGCTCGGCTGAGGGTCCCCCTGCTCCTGTTCCCGGAAGCCTCTTTCCCAGATGAGGCTGAAGATAGCATGGGTCAGGACAGAGGTGAGGGAGCTCTGCATTTCTTTTTTTTTTTTTGAGATGGAGTCTCACTCTGTCCCCCAGGCTGGAGTGCAGTGGCACAATCTCGGCTCACTGCAAGCTCCGCCTCCCGGGTTCACGCCATTCTCCTGCCTCAGCCTCCCGAGTAGCTGGGACCACAGGCGCCCACCACCACGCCCTGCTAATTTTTGTATTTTTAGTAGAGACGGGGTTTCACCATGTTAGCCAGGATGGTCTCGATCTCCTGACCTCGTGATCCACCCACCTCAGCCTCCCAAAGTGCTGGGATTACAGGCGTGAGCCACCGCGCCCAGCCGGAGCTCCACGTTTCTACCAGAAGTGACTTTGGTGCAGCTCAGACCCGGGAGGACATGCATGGAACTTGGTGGTCGCTCTCCCCATCTCAGGGAGAGAACTCAGGCTTTGCAGGCCTCCCTGCAGGGACCCCCCTCCGCCCCCCGCAGAAAAAAGGCCTCAAAACCACACAGCCACCCCCTCCCCTATGGTCAGGAAAGCTGCTAGGTCCTGCGTACATTATCAAGGTGGGAGGGGTACATCCCAGGACCAGACGCAGGACTCAGCAAACAGCATGGGCTGGGATTCAGCCCCACTTACCCTCTCAGCCAGGGGCACTTGAGGAGTGCACAACCCAGCAACAGGACAGGGCAGCCCTGCTTAGAGCTCTATCCACAGAGTCTCTGCAGTCTCAAGACAGGGGCCCAGGCCCTGAGACATGTCATGCTCTGCTCTTTGAAGCTTCTCATTTCCCCTGAAGAACACTGGGGGCTGCCATCCACACTGTGGCTTTTATAATGAATGTTTCTGCTACTTTTTGGTAAGTGGGTTTGAAAGCAATTTTGGGAAGATGGGACAGTGATGCCATAGTTTTTTCCACCTCCCCAAATTCCCCAACAATTGACAGAGCATCTAGGATAGAAAAACCAAAAACCTCTGGATAACTATAGCCACAACGGGACTAGATGGCAAGGTGTCCACAGCACACAAGCAGGTGGGTACAAGTCACTGACAGCCACAAGCCTTGCATGGTATCAGCAACCGCAGGAGAGGAAGAGGAGAGAAGTCAATGCAGAGGGGGATTCTGATGGTCCTGAGATCTGGAGAGACCCCCAAATCACAGCAGGTACTCCCTGGAAAGCCCATAGTCCAGTTAGAGAACAAGAGTCAAAGCAGGGAGACTCACAGCCTTCCTTCCACTTGCAGGCGCCTGCAAGGAGAAAGCAGTAAGGCAGACGGTGCCGGAGCCATCTGGGCCATGGACTCTTGAAATTCACAAAATGCAACTCGCTTCCAAGACAAAGCCCTGCGCCGAGAAGAAATTGCTGGGGGTAGAATCCAAATTGACCAGGGCAGAAGCACAAAGGAAAACAGGTCCCAGTAAAAGGGAGAGAAGAGAACAGAGGCAGCAGGTTGCAGAAAGCAAGGGGCTGTGTTTACCATCTCTTCTCAGAACTATTAGGTTGGTGCAAAAGTAATTGCAGTTTTTTACTTTTGCACCAACTTAATAAGAGCAGAGGGCGCTCTCAAGGGAGCTATCCTGGCCCACCTTTCCCCCAGAGATATTCAGAAAGATGCATCTCACTGTGGGGGGGAAATGATCAACAGGAAGGAAGTGTTGTCCAATCCCATACAGAGATGCTATACAAAAAGAGACAGGCCAGGCACGGTGGCTCACACCTGTAATCCCAGCACTTTGGGAGGCCAAGGCAGGCAGATCACCTGAGGTCGGAAGTTCGAGACCAGCCTGACCAACATGGTGATACTCTGTCTTTACTAAAAATACAAAAATTAGCCAGGCGTGGTGGCACATGCCTGTAATCCCAGCTATTCAGGAGGCTGAGGCAGGAGAATTGCTTGAGCCCGGGAGGCGGAGGTTGCGGTGAGCCAAGATCTCGCCATTGCACTCCAGCTTGGGCAAAAAGAGCGAAACTCCATCTCAAAAATAAAAATAAAAAAGAGAGACAAAGGAGCAGAATGACAGCCCTACCCAGCCAACGATGGTGTGCCCAAAGGACATGTCCTCAAAACAGACAGAAGCAGTCACTTTAACATCGCACAACAAGCTATGATTTTAGATATTAAGAAACTAATAGAAGTTATGGAAAATAGCATAAATCAAAACTAGAAAAACTCAGAAATGAAGCAATCGGTGAAAAGGAAAAGTTGTAAAGAGATGATGAAATCAGAAAGGAGTTTAAAAGAGAAAAGGAATTAAGAAATGAAGACTGAAACTGAAAGGAGTAGAAGGGCAAATGAGTACCACAAATAAAGCCTTAAGAGAAACAGACTAGGAAAAGCAGGCTGTTGGGGCTCATGTCTGCGGTCACAGCTACTCGGGGACTGAGGAGGGAGGATCGCTTGAGCCCAGGAGTTCAAGTCCAACCTGCGCAAAACAAGACTCTCATCTAGAAGGAAGGGAAGGAAGGAAAGGAGGAAGGAAGGAAGGAAGGAAGGAAGAGAGGGAGGGAGGGAGGGGAAGAAAGAGAGAGAGAAAAAAAGAAAGGAGGGAGGGAGGAAGAAAGGGAGGGAAGGGGGAAGAAAGAAGAAAGTAAGGAAGAAAGGAAAGAACGAAGGAAGAAAGAAAGAAAGCAGAAAAAATTTTGAACCAAAAAGAAATGTTGAAGCCAAAAAAAAAAGTCCAGAGAAAATTATAGCTATAGAAAATAGGCAAATAAGATTCAAGATACATACAACAGGAATCCCAGAAGAAAACCAAAGCAATGAAGCAGAACAAATAATAATTATAATTCAAGAAAATTTTTCTGAAATAATAAAATAAAATAAAAAATTTTTAAACTGAGTAAAGAACACCAATCAACAAAAGAAAACCAATCGACAATCCCCCCTGCCAACAAAGAGGGGATTAAAGGTATCATATGAAGGTATTGAGGGAGGGTAGCCACAAGAATAAAAACACAAAGGTTCTCAACAACAAAATCTACACTAAACCAAGAAAGAGTAACGTGGCCCCGCCAGCACATCCCTCTAAGGCTGCAAGTCCTTGAATCCCCTTCTCTATAAGGTTCCTGGTAAGAGTTTAACAATGAGACGGGTTTTCTTTTTTTTTTTTCTTTGAGATGGAGTCTCGCTCTGTCTCCAGGCTGGAGTGCAATGGCGCGATCTCGGCACGATCTCTGCTCACTGCAATCTCTGCCTCCCAGGTTCAAGCAATTCTCCTGCCTCAGCCTCCTGAGTAGCTGGGATTACAGGCATGTGCCACCACGCCTGGCTAATTTTTGTATTTTTAGTAGAGGCTGGCTTTCACCATGTTGACCAGGATGGTCTCGATCTCTTGACCTTGTGATCTGCCCATCTCAGCCTCCCAAAGTGCTGGGATTACAGGCATGAGCCACCTCACCCAGCCTAGAGAGGTTTTCAAAAGACGTATAGTAAGCTGGGTGCAGTGGCTCACACCTGTAATCCCAGCACTTTAGGAAGCAGAGGGAGGAGGGTTGCTTAAGGCCAGGAGCTCAAGACCAACCTGGGCAACATAGCGAGACCCTGTCTCTACCAGAAAAAAAAAAAAAAAGAAATCATAAAAATAGCCAATTGTGGTAGCATAGGCCTGCCTGTAGTCCCAGCTACTCGGGAGGCTGAGGTGGGAGGATTATCTGAGCCCAGGAGTTGGAGGCTGCAATGAGCTACAATCACGCCACTCCAGTCAGCCTGGGCAACAGAGTGGGGCCCTATCTCTAAAAAAATATTTTTTTGGCCAGGCACAGTAGCTCATCCCTGTAATCCCAGCACTTTGAAAGGGTGAAGCAGGCAGATCACTTGAAATCAGGAGTTTGTGACCCAACCTGGCCAACACTGCAAAAACCCATCTCTACAAAAAATACAACAAATTAGCCGGGTGTTGTGCGTGCCTGTGGTCCCAGCTACTCGGGAGGCTGAGATGGGAGGATCGCTTGAGCCCAGAGGTTGAGGCTGCAGAGAGCCGTGATCATGCCACTGCACTGCACTCCAGCCTGGGTGACAGAGTGAAATCCTGTCTCAAAAAGAATTTTTTTTTTTTTTTTTTTTGAGATGGAGTCTTGCTCTTTCACCCAGGCCGGACTGCAGTGGTGCTATCTGGGCTCGCTGCAATCTCCGCCTCCCAGGTTCACGCCATTCTCCTGCCTCAGCCTCCCGAGTAGCTGGGACTACAGGCGCCCGCCACTGCGCCCGGCTAATTTTTTGTATTTTTAGTAGAGATGGGGTTTCACTGTATTAGCCAGGATGGTCTCGATCTCCTGACCTTGTGATCCGCCCGCCTCGGCCTCCCAAAGTGCTGGGATTACAGGCGTGAGCCACCGCGCCTGGCCAAAAAGAAATTTTTTTAAACTAAAAAATTAAAAACCATATCCATCTGAGTTTGGAGGGGAAAGCAGGGCCACTCCATGCATTCCAGAGAAAAAGGGGCTTACTATAGAAATCAGTGCTTCCATAAATGCAGGAGGAGCTGGAGGGTGGGGCTGGGGAAGGTGTGGGAAGCTTGCTGCAGTCCTCATCAGCAATCACATGGGGTCAAGTGCCTGCAGAAGGCAAACAGGCAACGGTAGCTGTTGCAACAGAACGCGATGGTGAAATACAGAGTTTGCATCCTGTGAAGTTGGTGGCCTCCTCCTATTGCACCGGAGAATTTGCTGGGGGGAAAAAATAGGAGCTCAGGGTTTTAAATATCCAGTTCAAGACCTAAAGTACCAGAAACCCTCCACTGGTGCTTGAAAAGAAGTCCATATCTCTTGTAGCCACAGAGTTGAGAGATCAAAAAAATAAACAAATCCAAACTCTGATCCCCTGGGTGGCAAAATAGAATCAAGTTCAACTACTACACTTGAACTCAGGGCCGCAAGTTTCTCTTCTGTGAAAGTCAGGGCACTGACGGGGAAAGAGTGGATCCCTGAATGGTGGAACGGATTCCATTTGGGAAGATTCTAATCCTAGGGTAGACTCTTCCTCAAGAGCCCCTACCACCTCCAGCTTCTAGTTGGAAATCCCGGTGAGCTCCAGGAATGTGGCCACAAAATCTGACCCAGGAAGATGTACTATACACAACAAAAGAATTGCAAGCTATTTCCGGTTCATACTGGCAGAAACCTAGGAAATCTGTAGGGGAACAAACCCTAAGGGTGTCAGACCGGCGGGGTGGGGGAAGAAAGTAATGCCGGGTCAGGCTTAATTATTTTGATATGGTGCACTCACCAGAGATTCTGAGCTCCACGTGTCCACTCAGCACCTGGGAGTGGCTCTTAGAGTTGGCCCATTCCATCAACTGAAACCTGGAGCAGTGGTGACCCATGTTTTTATTTATTTATTTATTTGAGACAGAGTTTCACTCTTGTTGCCCAGGCTGGAGTGCAATGGCGCGATCTCTGCTCACTGCAACCTCTGACTCCTGGGTTCAAGCGATTCTCCTGCCTCAGCCTCCTGAGTAGCTAGAATTACAGGCACCCGCCACCATGCCCAGCTAATTTTTGTATTTTCAGTAGTGGCAGGGCTTCACCCAGTTGGCCAGGCTGGTCTCGACCTCCTGACCTCAAGTGATCCACCTGCCTCGGCCTCCCAAGTGCTGGGATTACAGGCATGAGCCACCATGCCAGGCCTTGTGTTTTTTTTTTGTTTTTTTTTTTTTTTGAGATGGAGTCTTGCTCTGTCACCCAGGTTGGAGTGCAGTGGCACAATCTCAGCTCACTGCAACCTCCATCTCCCGGGTTCCAGCAATTCTTCTGCCTCAGCCTCCCAAGTAGCTGGGACTACAGGTGCCTGCCACCACCCCTGGCTAATTTTTGTATTTTTAGTAGAGATGAGGTTTCACTATGTTGGCCAGGCTGTTCTCAAACTTCTGAGCTCAAGTGATCCACCCACCTCCACTCCCAAAGTGCTAGGATTACAGGCATGAGCCACTGCACCCAGCCCAGTGGTGACCCATTTTAAATGAAGATGGGATTCCAGGACTTCTTTGGAATTCCATGGAGCAGAGTTTTTCTACTTCAGCACTATTGATATTTGAGGCCAGATGGCTCTTTGCTGTTGGGGGAGGTTGTGGGGACCTTAGCAGCATCCCTTGCCCACTCAATGCTAGAAACGTACCCCTCCCAGCCATAACAACCAAAGATGCCTCTGGACATTGCTAAGTGTCCCCATGGGGGGCAAAATCTCCCCTGATTGAGAGCCACTGCAGTAGAGAAAGGTGTCCAAAGAGTAGGGCCAAGCACAGTGGCTCACACCCAGAATCCCAGCACTTGGGAGGCCAAGACAGATGGATCACTTGAGCACAGGAGTTTGAGACCAGCCTGGGCAACAAGGTGAAGCCTCATCTCTACAAAAAAAATGGAACAAATTAGCCAGGTGTGGTGGTGCGCACCTGTGGTCCCAGCTACTCAGGAGGCCTGAGCCCAGAAGGATGAGGCTGCAGTGAGCTGTGATCACACCACTGCACTCCAGCCTGGATGACAGAGAGAGACCCTGTCTCGAAAAACAAACAAACAAACAAAACCAAAACAGAAAAAAAAAAAAAACCCAGAGTTAAGGAGAGGAATACTGGAGTGAATGTATCATGTACAGTCTACTCTGTTTTTTTTTTTTTTTTTTTGAGATGGAGTCTAGCCCTGTCACCCAGGCTGGTGTGCAGTGGTGCAATCTCGACCCACTGCAACCTCCACCTCCTGGGTTCAAGCAATTCTCCTGTCTCAGCCTCCCAAGTAGCTGGGACTACAGGCTCCTGCCACCACGTCCGGCTAATTTTTTAAATTTTTAGTAGAGACAGGGTTTCACCATATTGGTCAGGCTGCTCTTGAACTCCTGACCTCAGGTGATCCACCTGCCTCGGCCTCCCAAAGTGCTGGGATTACAGGCGTGAGCCACTGCGCCCACCCGCAATCTACTCTTTCATCCCCTAACTAGGCCCTCAGGAGGGCCCCTCACCCAAGCATTGAGAAAGACACTGGGTCAGGAATATCAGCATGTTTGAAGAGTTTGTAGTGGCTGCTCTCTGCAGGCCAGGAGTGACAGTGGGAGATGCTGCCATTGAAATGGGCTTCCTGAATTCAGTGAGGATGGTGGAATCCCAAAGTGGCGGGGCCAAGGGACAGTTCACCACGCAGACAGGGAGGGTGTCGTTACATCACAGAGAACTGGATTAATAATCAGAATGGCTTGACCCCCCACCCCCACCCCACAGTTCCCTGGCAGTGGTTAAGTCACCATGAAGAACCTAGGACTGAAACAGTTGGTTTTACCATGTAAAATTGCCAATGTTCAACCATTTTCTTTCTTTTCTTTTCTTTTCTTTTGTTTTTTTGTTTTTAGTTTTTTTTTTTTTTTTTTTTTTTGAGATGGAGTCTTGCTCTATCACCCAGGCTGAAGTGCAGTGGCACGATCTCGGCTCATTGCTGCAACCTCTGCCTCCCGGGTTCAAGCGATTCTCCTGCCTCAGTCTCCCGAGTAGCTGGGATCACGTGTGTGCGCCACCACACCCAGCTAATTTTTGTATTTTTAGTAGAGATGGGGTTTCACCATATTGGCCAGGCTGGTCTCAAACTCCTGACCTAGTGATCCACCCGCCTTGGCCTCCCAAAGTGCTGGGATTACAGGTGTGATCTACCGTGCCCGGCTGTTTAACCATTTTCAACAAGAAAAACTACAATTTAACATCATTCAGCCTAACATCTTGGCAACCTACTAAGATCTTACTTGACCTGATTAAGGAGCTCTGTGAACGGACAGCTGACTCGAGTCACTGTGGTGGAGGCTCGGCGCCCTGACCCAGTTCCCAGATTTTACCCAGAGCTCCTTGAATAAACTGAGACTGGGTCTCACTGAGGAAGGACGCTGCTCTGCCACCAAACATTTACAATGTACACACATTTTCCTTGCTGTCCCCAAAGGGACCTGTGCCATTTATCTGGGAAGAGTGAATATGGAAAGGCAAATACCCAGAGGGGAGGGCGGTCACAGGGAACTGAGTCTTAGCGGTACTCGTTCTGCCTGATGCACACAGCCACTGCGGTCCCACAGTCAAAGCAGGGGCTTTTGGAGGTCAAGCAATGAATGGGGTTTGTTCTGATCCATCTCATGGGAGGCTCCGCAGGCCCTGAAACCCACCCTGTGGTTATTTTCTCATTCTGGAAAGTACAGTGGAAGAGGCACTCAGTCGTGTAGAAGCCATGGGGTGGCTCCTTGACTGGTAGAGTGAGGGCTACTATGGTAGAAAGGGCCACATGGATGCCACCAGCACTGCCTCTCTCTCCCAACATGGAAAACCAAAAGTCATATTGTGAACTTAGTCAAGCAGTAACTGCAACTTCATGTGCTTTTCTGGATGTAATGTTTTTATGGAGCAAATCAACACAGCTCCCAACACTCAATACCAATTATTTTTCTCTATACTCATTACTTAACAGAAACAGGCCAGGCGCGGTGGCTCATGCCTCTAATCCCAGCACTTTGGGAGGCCTAGGCGGAGGATCACTTGAGGTCAGGAGTTCAAGACCAGCCTGGCCAACATACCACAACCCCGTCTCCACTAAAAATACAAAAATTAGCCAGGCATGATGGTGCATGCCTGTAGTCCCAGGTACTCAGGAGGCTGAGGCACAAGAATTGCTTGAACCTGGGAGGCAGAGGTTGCAATGAGCCATCATCGTACCACTGCACTCCAGCCTGGGCGATAGGGCAAGACTCTGTCTCAAAAAAAAAAAAGAAAAAAATAGAAACAAATGAGAAGTGTGTTCCGTTGGGCAGTGACAGGAAAACACCTTTAGCCCCTTACCTCAGGTCTACCAACTCTCCAGCCCTCTGTGACAGCTAGTTCTGGAGTACTTCCATTACCTCACCATTCCACAGGCTGATGAACCGACCAACTGTAGTGATAGCATGTGTGCGTTGGACCTGAGAAGAAACAGTAAATACCCGAGCCATCTTGGCAAGACACATGCATGTCAGCCAGTGGGAAATGAACCCCACAAAACACCTAACATCTCAGTGAAGTTTCTAGGGGTACAATGGTGGGGGGCGTGTTGAGATAGCCCCTTGAAGAGGAAGACCAGTTGCTGCACCAGGCACCCCCTCCTGTTAAGAAAGTGGCATGACCTTTGGTGGGGCTCTGGGTTTTGGTGCAGCTTACACCTCGTTCAGGTGTGCTCTTCCGACCGACTCACTGGTAACCTGCAAGGCTGCTGCCAGTTTCAGGACCCAGAATGAGAGAAGCCTCTGCAATACATCCAGGCTGCTTTCAAGCTGTCATGCTATTGAGCCCAGCAGACCCAACAGATCCAGTGGATCTTGAGGTGTCCGGGGCAAGTAGGGATTCTGTATGAGGCCTCTGGCAGGCTCCAACAGGTGTCACAGAAGAGACCACTGGGATTTTAGAGCAAAGACATGTCCTCTTCTGAAGATAACTATTCTCCTTTTGAAAAACAGCTTCTGGGCTGGGCGCGGTGGCTCACGCCTGTAATCCCAGCACTTTGGGAGGCCAAGGCCAAGGCGGATCACCTGAGGTCAGGCATTCAAGACCAGCCTGGCCAACATGGTGAAACCCTGTCTCTACTAATATATAAAAATTAGCCGGGCATAATGGCAGGTGCCTGTAATCCCAGCTACTGAGGAGGCTGTGGCAGGAGAATTGCTACGAACCCGGGAGGCGGAGATTGCAGTGAGCCGAGATGGCACCATTGCACTCCAGCCTGGGTGACAAGAGTGAAACTCTGTCTCAAAAAAAGAAAAGAAGAGAAGAGAAGAGAAAAGTCCGGGTGCGGTGGCTCACGCCTGTAATCCCAGCACTTTGGAAGGCCAAGGCGGGCAGATCACAAGGTCAGAAGTTCAAGACCAGCCTGGCCAATATGGTGAAACCCCATCTCTACTAAAAATACAAAAATTAGCCGGGCGTGGTGGTGGGCGCTTGTAATCCCAGTTACTCAGGAGGCTGAGGCAGGAGAATCGCTTGAACCCGGGAGGCAGAGGTTGCAGTGAGCCAAGATCCTGCCACTGCACTCCAGCCTGGGAGACAGAGTGAGACACTGTCTCAAAAAAAAAAAAAAAAGAAAGAAAGAAAAAGAAAAACAGCTTCTGGCTTGCTGTTGGACTAAATGTGTCACATTTTCCCACAGGATCTGAGCTGCCCACCCGAAACTAGACGGTAACCAATCCAACACATGATACATGTAATGTGTGCTGTAGCACCGTGATCAGGTAGAAGTGGGCCACGTGAGCTCAGACTTGAGCAGCTCCTGAAGTCAGTTGCACAAGCAGATGGCCCAGACTCCCGTGCACCCCCTTCACTGCAGAGCTCCTCCCCGCCTCCACACGAATGATCTCATGGGAGTCCCTTATGACCAGCTGACCAAGAAAGAAAAAACTCCAGGTCTGTTTTATGTATGGCTCGCTGGCATCGCCTGAAAGTGGGCAGCTGGAGCTCTACTGCCCCAGTAAGGGTGGCCCTGAAGTGTCCGGGGACAGACTTGCAAACAGTGCACCTGGTTGTTCACATTACACAGAAGGAGAGATGGTCAGAGATGTGAGTCTACACTGATTCATGGGCAGGACCTAACGACTGCTCCGGAGCTTGGAAGGAACACTATTGGACAATTAATCCAAGGTCTCGGGAAGAGGCATGAAGGCGAATCCCTTTTAATGGGCATAAGGGGAGCAGATAGCTCTTTGTGTCCCATGTAAATACTGGCCAACGGTCAGCCTCCCAGAGACGGCTCTCACTAAACAGGTGGACCGGATGACCTATTCCGAGGATGACACTCAGCCTGTTTCTCTGGCCACCTGGTTTCCCATGAGCTCAGCCATGTGAGCTTCCTCTGGCCAAGGTTGACCATCTACAATCACTGTTGAGATCCTACAGGCCCATGATGGGACATCATTTCCCAGGGGACAGCCAGCCACCTCGTGCGTGGCAGGTTGATTTCCTTGGACTGATTCCACTGTGGAAAGGGCAGAGATTTGTTTTTCCTGGAATAATCACTGGTTTTTTGTTCTGTTTCTGAGACAAAGTCTTGCTCTGTTGCTCAGGCTGGTAGCTGGGATTACAGGAGCGCACCACCATGCCCGGCTAATCTTTTTTGTATTTTTAGTAGAGACGGGGTTTCATCATGTTGGTCAGGCTGGTCTCAAACTCCTGACACTGTGATCTGCCTGCCTTGGCCTTCCGAAGTGCTGGGATTACAGGCATGAGCCACCGCACCCGTCCAATCACTTGTTTTGAATATGGATTTGTCTTTCTTGCCTACAGTGCTTCTGCCAGAACCACCATCCATGGGCGTATGGGACCTTACAGATCATTAGTGTATTCCCCACGCATTGCTTCTGATCAAGAAACTTAGTTTTCACAAATGCAATGGACCCATTGGCTTGTACCCACTGAATTCTCTGTCTTGCCAAGTTCCCCATCATCCTAAGCAAGGAGCAGTTTTTGGACACAGGAATGACCTTTTCATGGCAGACGATGACATGTTGTGGGACTACAGGATGAAGTGTAGGCTCTGAACCATCAACCCCTGAGCCCACCAGCACAGAGGGGGTCACGGCACCAGCTGAGGTGGCTGGCCCTCATGGGTTGCTATGATGGAAATGGGAGACTGACCCATGCCTAGAATCCAGGAGATTCTCTGACATATCCCATAGCACTCTGGTGTCCCATGGCAAAAAGTCACAGGAAACTACAGCAATGCAAAAGAGGTAGCCCCACCCAGGGCACAGATCCTTCGAGAATGAAGGCCTGCATCCTGGCTAACACAGTGAAACCCTACTCTACTAAAAATACAAAAAATCAGCCAGGTGTGGTGGCACATGCCTGTAGTTCCAGCTACTCGGGAGTCTAAGGCAGGAGAATTGCTTGAACCTGGGAGGCGGAGCTTGCAGTGACCCAAGGTCATGCCGCTGCACTCCAGCCTGGATGACAGAGTGAGACTCCATCTCAAAAAAAAAAAAAAAAAAAAATGAAGGCCTGGATCGCCCCACCAGGCCAAGAACAGTGACAAGCTGAAATGGCGGGTGGGCAAAGGCAGCGTGGAACGTGCCGGGGAAAAGAGGCCTTATCTGTTCCTTATCACGGGAACAAGGTTTGCGGTGGTTGCGTGTGCTCTCACCCCTGCTTCGGTATGCGTACATGGTATATATTACTGAGTTCTTTTTCCTTTCCCTTCCTCCCATTCCTAGTCTATCTGATGTGTGTTCATAGCTGTCAGCCCTATACCTAGCATTGAAGATACAGAATGTGCAAGGCAGGTGTGGCTTAGGAAGGACAGAGATGGACATGACCCAGATATGGATCAAGGGACAAATGGGGATGGGGGCAGTAATCCCAGCACTTTGGGAGGCCGAGGCAGGTGGATCACCTGAGGTCAGGAGTTTGAGACCAGCCTGGCCAACATGGTGAAACCCCCTGTCTCTACTAAAAATACAAAAATTAGCTGGGTGCGGTGGTGCGTGCCTGTAATCCCGGCTCCACAGGAGACTGAGGCAGGAGAAACACTGGAACCCGGGAGGCGGAAGTTGCAGTGAGCCGAGATCGTGCCACTGCACTCCAGCCTGGGCGACAGAACTAGACTCCAGCTAAAGAAAAAAATATATAAATGGCTAAAGATAAATTTCATACTATGCACAATTTATCACAATTTTAAAAAATGTTCCTGGAATTAAATATTTTTAAAGAAGCAAAAGTGACTTGAAATATACACACCAACACACCTACACCCATCCCCCAGTCAGTGTTATCTGTTCAGCCATCCCATGGAATCAAGCCTTGGGGAAATTCCAGATTCAAGAGATGCATTCGAGGCTGAACAATCAGAAGTTTTGTCTGGAAATAGCTGCTTCTGATAAAAAGTTTATAGGAAACATGGTCTCTCCCAAACAGAAGACCCCAGATCTCTCAGACTTGAGAAAGCAAGAGTTTTGTACTAGTTTTGCACCAGTCTCAGGGGAAACTGTGACGAAGTTTGATTGGGTTTGAAGACATATTTGAGTTTTGTTTGCGTACCAGTGGCAGGCCCAGAAGGAAAGCCCGCACGTGACCTCAGTGTTCAGCGCAACTTCAACTCCTGTTTCCCTCTCTCTTGCTGCCCCAAAGCAGGAGTGAGCTTCCCGCCAGGCCCCTGAGGGTCCGACAGCCATCCTGGCAGCTGCTCTCAGCCTGTCTCTGGCTGCTCAAGCCACCCTCGCTGAGGACCTACCTAGGGTTTGCAAGTGTCTGTTGCCACAATAATCCACAAAGAAGGCAAGGGCAGTGGTAAGCTGAAGACAAGACCCCTCAAAGCAAAGTGGGAGAGAATTCTCAGAACTCTTTTCCTTCCCTGTAATGTTTCTTGGGGTCACCCCCTAAAATAAACTCCTTGCACCTCCCCACTAAAAGGTTAAGTCTCGTTAAAAGAGTATCCACATGGCAAATTGACAATTGGAGTGTGCTGGACCTGGACGGCCTCTCAGTCCCATCACCTCCTCCTATGGCTGGAAACTGTTCCCCGAGTCCCTTCCATGACAGATGCTGGGTCAGAGTTTCTCAATGAGAAGGGCTCGTGGTGAGGTTTGGAAGGTGAGTCAGTTGGGACCCGTGATTCCCAGGAGGCCATGGCGCCCAGATGCAGTGGCTTCACAGACCTCCCCACGAGCTCTTCCTTCAGGCTTGTGGCGGCCACACGGGGCAGCTTCCCAAGCTCTTCCAGCTCCAGTACCCACACAGGGGCTGGCCAAAGTCCCAGTGAGCATTCCTCTGATTCTCTGACTACAGCTTTCCAGACTCGCACGCCTCAGACCTGCCCACGCCACGTGTGAACCCCTATTTCCCTGATAGTGTAATGTGTCTGTTTCTTGACCCAAGTCAGGGCCGGGGGAGGAGGAGGGCAGGAAAGAGAGAGACTGAGGAAGAGGGACAGGGAGATGCTGCGGGGAACCTGTCATTAAAAGGAGCACATCAGGCAGGGCACGGTGTCTCACATCTGTAATCCCAGCACTTTGAGAGGCCGAGGTCGGGGGATCACATGAGGTCAAGAGTTTGAGACCAGCCTCACCAACATGGTGAAACCCCGTCTCCACTAAAAATACAAATATTAGCCAGGCGTGGTGGCACTGCCTGTAGTCCCAGCTACTCAAGAGTCTGAGGCAGAAGAATCGCTTGAACCCGGGAGACACAGTGAGCCAAGATCTTGCCTGCAATCCAGCCTGGGCAACAGAGTGAGACACCGTCTCTCCCCAACCCCAAAAAGAAGCACATCCACTCACGGGCCTTGTTTAGCTTGTGACACACATGCAGAGCTGTAAAAAAAGTGTGCAAACACTGATTGGATGTTGAACGATGTTTAAGGAATTATTTGTTATTTTTAGGAGTGACAAGGCTACTGCAAACTTTTTGAAGGTTAGTTATTCAGTCCTGTGCTGAAATTGAAGGTCTAATGACGGGACATCACGGATCCGCTTAAGGCGGGACAGAAGCAGGCGGGTGTGGACGAGGTAGACCAAACCTGGTGTCCAGGCTGCCCTGGAAGTTGAGGTGGACAGGGCAGAGGAGGGATGCCAGTGGGGTGCACCACCCACCCACGGGCAGGCACCACACCGAGGAGCTGGGTGTGTGGGAAGGACTCTGCTGGGGGCAGCGAGGAGAATGCACCTGGGAGGCATCAGTGAGGGGTCTCAGCAGGGAGGTGGCCCAGGGGACGGGGGAGAGATGGACACAGTCAGGCAGTATCTGGCATCAGGGAAGTGGGGAATCGGAAAAGGCAGAGAGTCCCACATTGGAAAGATGGGAAACTGGAATGTCCAGACCTCAGGGCTCAAGGCAGCAGCTCTGTGCCCGGACTTACAGGGGCCTGTAGGGTGCCTCAAGGCCCTACCCTCCTGCCCAGCCTGCACATGCACCCTCCCCTCCTGCCCTGCAGCCACCCCCTTTGTTCTCCTAGTGCACCAATCCTTTCCATCACGGGGCCTTTGCACCTGCTGTTCTTGATCCTGGAACACTTTCCTGTGGGTTGCGTGAGCAGCCACCTCCTCCTTCTCCTTCAGGTCTCAGTGTAAGCATCATCTCTGTAGAGGAGCCTCCAGCCCCACCCCAGCTAATCAAGCCTGGCCATCCCCATGGATTAGTTTCTTGTGGCTTCTGTAACAAATGACACAAACTTAGTGGCTTAAACAACACAAACGTATTCTAGTAAGAGTTCCAGAAATCAGAGGCCTAAAGTCAAGGTGTTGGCAGGGCTGGTTCCTTCTGGAGGCTCTAGGGGACAGCTTGTTTCCTTGTCCTCTCCAGTTTCTAGAGGCAGCCTGCATTCTTTGGCTGATGGCCCCTTCCTCACATCAACACATGGCCCACTACTCATTCTGATCTCCTGTCTCCTTCTTACAAGGACCCTTGCGATGACATGGGGCTCACCTGGATAATCCACAATGATGCTCCCATCTCAAGACCCTTCACTCCATCCCAACTGCAAAGTCCCTTTGGCCAGGTGTAAAGTCACATGTTCTCAGGATCTGGGGATTAGGACGTCAACATCTTTAGGGGCCATTATTCAGCTCACCTCCCATCCCTCCCAGCCTACCACCTAAGTTTCTGTCACTATGCCTGTTTGGTTTTCTGAATGCACTAATCACAGGTTGGAGTTCTTGTGTTCAGTTTTTTCTATTTATCACCTACTCCCCATGCCCCATGTCTGATTCTTCCACAATTCTTTTCCTAGCACCAACATTGCTGGTGTTCAGTACAAATGTGTTGAATTAAGGTAAGAATGAATGGATGGGTGGATGGGTGAGTGGGTGGGTGGATGGCTAGATGGATGAATGGATGGATTGATAGATGAATGGATGGATAGACGGATTGATGGATGGATGGGTGGATGGATGGATGGATGGATGGATGGATGGATGGATAGATGGATGGATGAATGGTCTGGTGGGTGGGTGGATGGATGGTTTGGTGGATGGATGGATGGATGGATGGATGGATTGATAGATGAATGGATGGATAGACGGATTGATGGATGGATGGGTGGATGGATGGATGGATGGATGGATGGATGGATGGATGGATAGATGGATGGATGAATGGTCTGGTGGGTGGGTGGATGGATGGTTTGGTGGATGGATGGATGGATGGATGGATGGATGGATGGATGGATGGATAGATGGATGGATGGATGGTCTGGTGGGTGGGTGGATGGATGGATGGATGGTTTGGTGGATGGATGGATGGATGGATGGATGGATGGATGGATGGATAGATGGATGGATGGACGGTCTGGTGGATGGGTGGATGGATGGATGGATGGATGGATGGATGGTTTGGTGGGTGGATGGATGGTCTTGTAGGTGGATGGATGGATGGATAGATGGTTTGGTGGGTGAATGGATGGATGGATGGATGGATGGATGGATAGATGGATGGATGGATGGTCTGGTGGGTGGATGGATGGATGGATGGATGGATGGTTTGGTGGATGGATGGATGGATGGATGGATGGATAGATGGATGGATGGACGACGGTCTGGTGGGTGGGTGGATGGATGGATGGATGGATGGATGGTTTGGTGGGTGGATGGATGGATGGATGGATGGATGGATGGTCTTGTAGGTAGATGGATGGATGGATAGATGGTTTGGTGGGTGAATGGATGGATGGATGGATGGTCTGGTGGGTGGATGGATGGATGGGAGGATGGATGGATGGATGGATGGATGAGCAAGTAGATGGGTAGTTGAGTGGGTAGATGAGTAAGTGGATAGATGGAAAGATGGACAAATTAACAAATGAATGGTCTACCACATGCAGGACAGAGGATAATGTGGACTTTTGCTGAGATTCCCAAGATGCACCTTCCAGCACAGAAAGGCCCAGCCTAGTGGACGAGGGGAACAGAGCAGAAGGAGAGGGGTCCCTTTCACTATTAGGAAAGACAGCTAGGCCTTGGTTCAACCTTTTTTCTTTAGACAGAGTCTCGCTGTCTCACCCAGGCTGGGGTGCTGCAGTGGCGTGATCTCAGCTCACTGCAACCTCCACCTCCTGGGTTCAAGTGATTCTTATGCCTCAGCCTCCCAAGTAGCTGGGACTACAGGTGTGTGCCACCATGCCCAGCTAATTTTTTGTATTTTTAGTATAAATGGAGTTTCACGATGTTGGCCAGGCTGGTCTGGAACTCCTGAGCTCAGTCAATCCACCTGCCTCAGCCTCCCAAAGTGCTAGGATTACAGGCGTGAGCCACCACACCAGCCGAATGGCCCTGCACACCTTCTTCATCGCAGGTGCATTTTACTGTGTTTCCTTTGACCTGGTCTGCCTCTCTGTTGGACATCAGCTCCCGGAGAGCAGGGACCTTGCCTGTCCTATTCATCAGCACAGAGCACAGTGCCTGGCACCCTGCAGGTGCTCAGGAAATACCTGTAGTCTTTACTGAGGATGGTGCTGGCTTCAGAGGGGCCACGAGGGCTGGTCCACACCCACCCCCTCGTCCAGGGAGCAGCAGGGCAACCATAGGCCACAGAAGCACCTGGCAGGGAGACATCTCTGTCCAGAACCGACCTCCTTCCCCCAAGGATCCCCCCAACAGAGGAGGGTCCAGGCCTGCACCCTCAGGAGGGGACATGGGGAGAGGCGTAGGACCATGAGGCCCTTGGCAAGGGATGATTAAAAACAAAGTTCTACTGGGAGGGGCAGGGGAGGACTCCTGACGGCAGGTGGTGGCTGTTTAGAAAGTGAAGGCTGGACGAGCAGGGACCATGCCCCATTCTCAGCATCAGCCAGAGACCTGAGCCTTGCAGGGAGGGCATGACACCAGCGGAACACCTGGAGCAGGGAGCGGCGTTGCTGAGGTGCATGAAGAGCTCTTTCTCCCGGCTCCTCCCGGCATCCAATCCCTCCTTGCTGTAACCCTGTGGGTCATTATCTTTTCCCATCTGACAGCTGAGGAAACGAAGGTCCCCAGTGGGAAGGAAACTGTCCACGGTCACCCAAGCCTGGAGGCAGCACAGGAACTCCTTGCACTGGGCCTCTGGGCACCACCCCACACACACAGCCCACCACGCCCCCAGGGGGTGGGGAGAGACCCCCAGGGTGGCTGCTACAGACTGCATGTTTGTGGCCCCACCCCCTGCCCTGCTGCCCCACTGCCCTGAATTCATATGTTGACATCTAATCTCCTGTGTGAGGTGGGGTGTTTGGGAGATGAGCAGGTTATGAGAGTGGGGCCTCATAATGGCATTAATGCCCGAGTAAAAGAGGCCCCATCGAGCTCTTTCGCCTGCCTGAAAGGGGTCACCACATGGGGACTCAGTGAGAGGCTGGGTCCTCACCAGATGCTGAATCTGTGGAGGCCTTGATCTTGGCCTTCCAGCCCCCGGAGCCGTGGGAAACAAACGCCTGCTCCGATAAGCCCCTGGTCTGCGGTACTGCACCAGAGCAGCCGGACACACCAAGCCCACAGGAAGGGGACTCCACAAACTCAGGCCAGGACGACCTTCCCGTTTACAAGCGCCTCTCGCTTATTTTGAGAGAAACAGATTTCCATACCAAATAAGGCGGTGGACTTCAGAGCCTCTGCCCACTTCACACAATTCCTTTTAAGTGTCCAAACGCAATTACACTTGGAACTCGCTGGGATTCAGCCTCCCCCGGCCTCCCCATGTAAACAAGCGTTCCAGCTGGGCCCCAGCTGGCTGCCCTGGAGAGGAGGGGATGGGTCACCACCCTGCCTGCTGCCTCCAGCCTCTCAGCCTCAGGCATGGCCCGTGAGCCTCCAGGATCCCAGAGTCCCTCCTCACCCCATCCCTGAAAAACGGACCCCAGGAGGCCAGCTGAGCCACGCAGGGAGCAGTGCGAGAGTCCCTCTTCCACGCTGAGGTTTGCACATGGCCAGGACAAGCAGGAGGCAGGCAGCTCCCGGCGCAGGTGCAGGGGCAGCTCCGCTTCTCATTTCCCTTCAAGATGCCCACAGAGGCACATCTCTCCCAGTCTGGGCACTACACTCCTGCAGGGAAAGTTCAGAATTCCCTCGGGCTTCCTGGACCCTGAGAAAGTTGGCCCAGGGTAGGAGGGGAGCCTTCTCATCACCCCCTCCTCCTGGCCACCCTGCTGGCTCCCGCACCCCCGACTCTGCACCCCCACCCCTACCAATGCTCAGTGCCCCAGGCATGAACGCGTTCCAGGACCCCCCCCACCGCCCGCCTCCAGGGGCTCAATGGGGAAGGGGGACCTGACTCATCCTCCCGCTGAGCAGCGCAGGCACCAGGCACCACAGCCCGCCAATTTCCAGCTTGCTCGCCGAGCGCCGTGATTTTCCACTTGCGCCATCTGATTGCTATTAGGGCTGGGGAAAAGGGAATTCCTGGTTCCATAAGCCCCCAGGGGGCCCAGGCCGAGTCCGGGGTGGGAAGGGGGAGGGGTGCCGCTTGGGCGGTGCTGACCACCTCTGCCAGTTCTGCACTGCCCCTCCATGGAGCCCTCGCCCTGCTGCCCCCCACTGCTCTGTATCAGCCCCTGAGTAAATTAAAACAACGGGGTGGGGACTAGCCCCTCCTGGGCCAGCCTGCCCCGAAATGCCCACTGGGGGCAGACCAAAGACGCCAGGCAAGTGTACAGCCGGTGCTCCCTCTCCTGGGCAGCCTTGCCGAGCAGCAGAATGCGAGGGAGATGAACAGCTGGACTCTGGCTGCAGTGCTCGGGCCAACGTGACGTCACCAGGCGGAGAGATGAGTTCCCGGTGGGGCTCTGGGGGGGCTCCTGAGCGGGGCATTCCTTCCTGAAGCCTCATCCCCGCTCAGCCCTGTTCAGCCCCTCCTCCTACTCCCCTCCCCCTCCCCCTCCTGCCGGGCCAGGAATTGGGTTTGGGGCGGGTTCTGCTTCCAAAGCCATCTCTTCCAGCAGGAGAGGTCTCTACTCTGAGCTCCTATTTTCCAAGGCTCCGGGCCGCGCTCGGCGCTGGCCTGCTGCCCCGGCGGGTCGGCTGGCCGGAGGCGGGAGTCACAGGAAGAGCCCTCCACAAAAGGAGGCCTCGGCGGATCAGGACAGCTGCAGGTAGTTCCAGGGGCCCAGGGTCCAGGGGAGGGTGTTCCAACAACCGGGGCTGCAGGGTGAGGGCCAGGCAGGGAAGGAAAATGACGCGGGCACTGTCGGGGCAGAGAGGTGGACGCTGTCGGGGCAGGCAGCTCCCAGAAATCCTAAGGCCCCAGGCAGGGAGCCCTGAGACCCCAGAGAGGCTGTCACTCACCGGAGAAGCTCCCCTGCCACTCCTGAGGCTCCAGGGTTCCGGGGCCATGGAGGAACTTTAAAAGTCCCCCTCCCGTGGCAGGACCTGACCCCTCCCAGCTGGCCTCACCCCCAGCCCCACCGTCCAGCTCCTGCTCTGTGCTGCTGGGGGTGAGGGCTCCCTCTCGGTCCCTCCCCCAGCCTCACTGGCCATTCAAGCATGCATTCTAGAGGGGCTGGAACGGAACACCCAGCAGGCAGTGTCCCACACACAGGGAGATGGCTCCCCCTGCTCTCAGCCCTGGGGTGCACACGGGGTGTCCGTGTGGGCAGCCACAGGATGTTGGGCAACTGCAGTCCCACCTTCTCCCAGGCCTGCGGCCTGATGAAGCTGTTGGCCTTGGATGGAGGCGGCTCCTGGAATGATCTGCAAGGTCTCAGTCCCCCCAGACAAGCCTCTTCAATCCAAGCTGTTAAGCAGGGGACTCCAGGCCCGGAGTGAGGAAAACAGAGGCTCTGTGTCTGGGGGAGCGAGACAGGCCCCTCTGATGGTGGCACAAGCAGCTAAGGAGAGGGGCTGGGACAGCCCCAGCGGCGTCGGGGCTGGGTCATGGTGGGATGGGGTGAAGGGAGAGGAGGAGCTTCCTGCGGGCAAGGCTGCAGGAGGCTGACAGGTGGCCAGGCCACCCTTGGGCTTGCTCCGAGGGGAGAGTCAGGTGTGAGCTGTGCTGGCAGCTTTTTGGGTCGGCTTCAGTGGAAACTAGTTCTGTCATAGCAGCCCAGATCCCACCCAGAGGAACACATATACACATGTACTGACACGCACGCCCCATCCACGTGTCACACACATGTCCTTTAATATGGCCCATCTGGGGTCCGCTGGCTTCTAGATCTTTCTGTGCATGCGTGAAATCGCTTTTCAGGTTGTCCCTGGCAGGACAAGGACAAATGCACAGGGACACCCACATAATGGAGGGATGCAGATGGTAGAGAGGGGAGCTGGGGGCCCCCACTGCATGCCCACCTGCAGCGTAGGGGGGGCCCCAGCCCACTGCCTTTGGGGCACTAGTTGGTGTGGCTGGGGTCTAGCCTGGCCAGGGTGAATGGATGAGGCTCCTGTGAGTCAGGACATCTCTGGAAACAAGGCTGGGGGCCCAGACCTAGGGGTGGTGGGTGTCCAGAAGGGCCACCAAAAAGAGTAGGGGCAATGGAGAGAGCTTGGGGGGCTCTTACCAGGCGCCCGGAAGGATGAGGGCAGGTGATAGGTCTGGGGTTGCAGGGCAGGAAAGCTCAGACAGGCCCCAGAGCGTGGAGAAGTTACGGCCTGTCTGTGGCAATGGGACAATGGCCCAACTGGAGTCCAAGGAGGGAGACTTAAGACATACAGGTCGCAGCACCAGCGATCTGCAAGCCCACTGCACACACATCACAATGCACTGGCTCACTCCGGCACACAAGGTGCCCCCACCCTGGGACACCCCGAAGACCCCAGGCTGAGTCACCCGTAGGCCAGGCACAGGTGCCCGCAAACGCCCTTTGAAGGCGCAGAGCGGCGCGGTCTGGCAGCGCGGGGCCGAGGGGAGCCAGGCCACTGGGTGGGAAGGGTCCTGGGAGCGGCCCCTGGGGCCACACTTGCGCCACCAGCTCCGGGAGGCCAAGGGTTAAAGAGGGGGCGGGCCACACGCGCAGACGGCCACCTCTTCCAGCCAATGGTGGGCGCGGAGGCCAGGGGTACGGCCCGCCCCCGGGCGGGAGGAGTGGGCGGCGGGCGGGGGCACGTGGCTGGCTGAGGCCGGGCGGACCCGCGCGGCGCAGAGGAAAGAATTTCCGGGGAGTTGAGCTGAGCGGGATGCCCAGCTCTCCCCTTGGGAGAGGAGGGGCCCGGCAGCCTGCGACCTGGGCTGTGCCCAGCAAGGCCCTTCTCCGCTCACAGCCTCAGTTTACCCCCCCCCCCCCCCAGTACAGCAGGGAATAATAATAGATGCTTCCCTGCGGGGAAGGGGCACAGGGCTTCACGGGGAGAAGCTTCCTCCAAGGGGTGAAGCTCAGGTTGGGGGACAGGGATCAATTCCAGAGGACCCAAGGCAGGCAGACCCATGAGATCTGGCCGGCCAAGGTGGACCAGCCTCCAGCAGGGTCACCCCCTACCCCAGGCCTCCCATTGGCAGCCCTAGGGTGGATGCAGCTTCCCCTCTCTATGCCAGCAGTCCCTCCCTACGGCAGCTGCTCGAAACACAAATCTGCAAGGCTGCAGGGCATGGCGTGGCTATGGGTGTGCCTTTGGGCAGGTGACCTCGCCCTCTAAGCCCAGGAGCGCCCATCAAAGGGGCATGAGGATACCTGGCCCATAGCTGGTCATGAGGACCAAACCAGATGATGGGTGTAGGCGGGCTGGCAGGGTAAGTGGTGGTGACAGTGATGCTGATGACCGGGCTGTCCTGCCTCCCAGGCACATGTAGGGGAAAGGCCAGATGCCTTAGCATGTTACAAACCGCGGCTCAGCCAGAGCCCTCCTCCTCCAGCAGGTCGCCCCTGCCAGGAATGATCCCTCTTCCCCTGCTCCTCCTTCTGGGACCGATTGCTGGGAAACCCCTGTCCCCACACCAGGCAGGGCACAAAGGAAGTGCCCCAAAAATGTGTGTGGGGAAGTAAATGTATGTCTGCAAAAGCAGCCTGGCTCCAGAACTCTCACAAGAAGAGGGAAAGGAGAGGGCTTCTTTTCCAGTGAGCTGCGGTGGGGCTGACGCGGAGTCCACAGGCAGGAGGGGGCCGTGCCCCAGGGGTGACCTCCAGAATCTCACCAGGACAGTCCCACAATGCCCCTGCTGCTGAGGGTGTGGGGTGATTGCCTTTCCTCTAAGGTGATGGCTGAGAGCCACAGGCCTTGGGGGCCTAGGCACGGGGGTCCAGGAAGGGGAGGGGTCCCTGCTGTCCTCATCCACCCTCTCTCTGGGCTTCTGCCAGGTGGGTGTGCAGACTGGTGAGCTGCCAGCAGGGGCCCAGACGCGCCAGGCCTGGAGATGGCTGGAAACTGCTCCTGGGAGGCCCATCCCGGCAACAGGAACACGGTAAGTGCCACAGGCGGAGGGCCCTGGTCTTGCCCAGACGGGTGTGGGTGGGAGGGGCAGACCCAGCCCAGCATCTCCTCCCCCATCCCCCCCTTCCTGGCCCCACTTTCCAGCTCTGGACCCACCGTGGGCAGTGGGCTCCTCTGGGCTATGTGGCCGGGCACAAGTTCCCTGGACCCTCCTACCCTCCTGTCCTCATCAGTGAGGCAAGCACCAGGACTGGACCTCAAGGTCCCTCGCTGTGCTGACACTGTGGTCGCCTTGTAGCATCCTTGCAAGGTCTCGTTTCATCTCTTCCCTGCAGAGGTGGGGCAGTCAGCTACTTACTACAGCCAGGCGGGCCAGGAAGCCCTGGGACGCTGACTCCAAGGTGGCCCTGATGTCATGTGCTCCATGGAGCCTAGGGGGTCCTGGGCCACTCCGAGAGTGTTGCCCCAGGCCAGGGTCCATTAGTCATGAGTCACCCACCCTGAGACTCTGACAACCCCTCCAGGCTGACCCTCCTCCTGCCCTCAGCCAACCTAGTCCCCTACTTCTCTGAATCCCTTGAAAATTCTGGGATTTCCTTCGCTCTCAACTTCGAAGGATCTCTTGAATTCCTATCCATCCTCTTCTGCATTTGAGGAAACTAAGGCTTACACCCAGGTAGTAACTTGACTGGGATCAGCCCCTGGGTCAGGAGCAGAGTGGCAACTCCAGCCCAGCCCTGGGGATCTCACCCCCACGCCCTTGGGCCTTGGGCCCTCTCCCTCTTCCCCATAGTGACTGCTGTGGAGTGGCGGCCGCAGGAGGCAGAGGTTGGACTGGTAGGTGGGGTGGGGCAGTCTGCAGAAACTCCCAGCGCAAAGGCAGAGCCCAGGGTGGGGCCGGGCTCCAGAGCAGGCATTTTACAAGGCAGTATGCGGCTGGTCACGGCAGCTACACGCCCAGTGACTCACCCGGCCTCCCCCTCTGACTCCAAGGAGGGGATTGCAGACTTTTTCCAGCGTGCATGCATGCAAGAGGCACTGAGTAAGCTGACCGCCTCCATCCAGCCCCTTGAAGCCCAGCTCTTTCCCAGCACCTGAGCTGGTCCTCTTGGGCCTGTTTGGGCACCAGATCCTACGGTCTAGTTCCCCAGCCCAGAAGAGTGTCCAGGTCACCCACAGGAAAGAGAAGCTAAGGAGTGGGATTTGGGGCAAACAGACCAGCCGACAGGGGTTGAGCCTATAAATGTATTTAGAGAATGGCAGGGAGGGAGCAGGGCCCCCTTACAGTGCTTGCCCTGACCTCACAGAGTCTCCCCAGAGTTTTGCCAACACCTTCAGTCCTGTTTTCAGATTCCCCTTGACCTGAGCAGGCTAGGAGGTCCCTCCCTTTGCAACGGGGTGTCCAACCCAGAGAACAGTCTCTCAGGACCCAGCTTTCTGCCAGAGCTGGGAGTCATCTGAAGGTGGCAGAATGGATCCTGCCTTCATAACCTTGTCTTTTGTTTTGTTAGGGAGCCCTGAGCTGTGGGAACAGAAACCAGCCTTTGGGGGGAGATGCTGGATGTGGGAAGAGGAGTGACTGTTCTCCGGGCAGGCAGCCTTTGCCTCTGGGAGGAAAGGTCGGAGAGGACTGCTGGAGAGCTGAGCCAGCCTGTAGATAGATGGGTTGTTTGGCCTGCACAGCGTGTTTAAATGTTAACATTTAAAGATCGGGTGTTCCACATTCCAGTCTAGAGCTCAGGCTTCTCCAGGGAGCGGGGGAGGACGATAAGCCACTCCAGTGCACCCAATCCCTGGCCCCCATCAGCTGGAGCACAGCAGGCTGCCCGCTTCGCTCAAGAGAGGGGCTCTCAGATTTGCCACTGTGCTCCCTCTCACCTGTTCCTTGCACCTGGCCCACCTGCATGCATTTATACACAAGCCTAGACCCTGAGGGCAGGACCGATACTCAGCTGGGATGCACTCTTACAGCCACACCAACAGTTAAAGTATTGAAATGCTTCCCTGCAGCTTGATAAATAGCTGCTGCCTCTCCTCCACCCCAGGGACCCCCTGGACTTTCCCACAATCTGGAAACCCCAGGGGCAACCCTGGCTCATCAGGAAGCCACCTCCCATCCCACTAGAGGACAGGGTCCAGCTCCGGGGAAGGCCGAGATCCACTCGTTTTTTTTTTTTTTAAATGTAACTTACAAGTGATTTTATTTCTACAAATAGTTTCGTGTTTCTTGAAACATTGCAAGATTTTGCAAGAATAGTACAATGCCCACCAATACCTCACCTCAGCTCAGTTATCGTTAACCCTTCACCACAAGTGCTTTCTCTCTATCTCTTGGCAGATAGGCTTTTTTTCCCAGAATGATTTGAAAGTAAATTGCAAGGCTGGGTGCGGTGGCTCATGCCTCTAATCCCAGCACTTTGGGAGGCCAAGATGGGCGGATCACCTGAGGTCAAGAGATCGAGACCAGTCTGGCCAACATGGTGAAACCCCATCTCTACTAAAAATACAAAAATTAGTCAGGCATGGCAGTGCGTGCCTGTAGTCCCAGCTACTCGGGAGCCTGAGGCAGGAGAATTGCTTGAACCTGAGAGGCGGAGGCTGTAGTGAGCCAAGATCGCGCCACTGCACTCTAGCCTGACAAAGCAAGACTCTGTCTCAAAAACAAACAGACAAACAAAAGTAAATTGCAGACACCAAGCCCTTGATGCCCAAATAGCCTGTATCTTCTAAGAACAAGGACGTTCCTGTAGCCACATAGTGAAAATGTGCGTAGCCACAGTACATTGTCACATTCAAAAGCTGCAACACCGATGCAATGCCATTATCTCTGCATCGTCCATACTCACATTTCCCCAGTGGTCCCAACGATATCCTCTCCAGCAGTTGTTGAGATCCAGCGTATAATCCAGGATTCTAACACTGTGTTTAGGAGTCATGTCTCTTTGCTCTTCTTAAAAATGGAAAGGCTCAGCCAGGCGCAGTGACTCACATCTATAATCCCAGCACTTTGGGAGGCAGGTGGATCACTTGAGGTCAGGAGTTCGAGACCATCCTGGCCAACACGGCGAAGCCCCGTCTCTACTGAAAATACAAAAATTAGCCGGGCATGGTGCTGCGTGCCCGTAGTCCCAGCTGCTCAGGAGGCTGAGGCAGGAGAATCGCTTGAACCTGGGAGGCAGAGGTTGCAGTGAGCCGAGATCGTGCCACTGCATGCTCCAGCCTGGTGACAGAGTGAGACTCTGTCTCAAAAAAAAAAAAAAAAAAAAAAAAGGAAAGGCTCTGCAGTTTTTTGTGCGACTTGGACGTTTTTTGGACAGTCTACTCTGACCGGTGGGCAGCCTGGCACCCTTCCTGGGCACTGTCTGGTGCTACCTCTACTCCTATAGGCACCATTCTGTGCTGCTAGCTCTAGACGCTGGGACGGAGAGTTAACATCAGGTGAGGTCAGGGGCGTTTGAGGATAGAGTTGCAGCCAGTTAGCTGCTCCACAGCCACTGCCTTACAGACCCCCTCCCTGCCCCAAGTCCCTAATTGGGACCCCCCCCCCCCACGCTGGGCCCCAGATGCAGGTCTGTGGGTGGGGGCCAGCCGGCATCACAGGTGTCCCTCTCTGCACCTGCGCAGATGTGCCCCGGCCTGAGCGAGGCCCCGGAACTCTACAGCCGGGGCTTCCTGACCATCGAGCAGATCGCGATGCTGCCGCCTCCGGCCGTCATGAACTACATCTTCCTGCTCCTCTGCCTGTGTGGCCTGGTGGGCAACGGGCTGGTCCTCTGGTTTTTCGGCTTCTCCATCAAGAGGAACCCCTTCTCCATCTACTTCCTGCACCTGGCCAGCGCCGATGTGGGCTACCTCTTCAGCAAGGCGGTGTTCTCCATCCTGAACACGGGGGGCTTCCTGGGCACGTTTGCCGACTACATCCGCAGCGTGTGCCGGGTCCTGGGGCTCTGCATGTTCCTTACCGGCGTGAGCCTCCTGCCGGCCGTCAGCGCCGAGCGCTGCGCCTCGGTCATCTTCCCCGCCTGGTACTGGCGCCGGCGGCCCAAGCGCCTGTCGGCCGTGGTGTGCGCCCTGTTGTGGGTCCTGTCCCTCCTGGTCACCTGCCTGCACAACTACTTCTGCGTGTTCCTGGGCCGCGGGGCCCCCGGCGCGGCCTGCAGGCACATGGACATCTTCCTGGGCATCCTCCTGTTCCTGCTCTGCTGCCCGCTCATGGTGCTGCCCTGCCTGGCCCTCATCCTGCACGTGGAGTGCCGGGCCCGACGGCGCCAGCGCTCTGCCAAGCTCAACCACGTCATCCTGGCCATGGTCTCCGTCTTCCTGGTGTCCTCCATCTACTTAGGGATCGACTGGTTCCTCTTCTGGGTCTTCCAGATCCCGGCCCCCTTCCCCGAGTACGTCACTGACCTGTGCATCTGCATCAACAGCAGCGCCAAGCCCATCGTCTACTTCCTGGCCGGGAGGGACAAGTCGCAGCGGCTGTGGGAGCCGCTCAGGGTGGTCTTCCAGCGGGCCCTGCGGGACGGCGCTGAGCTGGGGGAGGCCGGGGGCAGCACGCCCAACACAGTCACCATGGAGATGCAGTGTCCCCCGGGGAACGCCTCCTGAGACTCCAGCGCCTGGAGGAGGCAGGGGCAGGAAGCGGCCTCCAAGACCCTTCGCCTTGGGACAGGAATGGGCACCTGCTTCTGAGTCTATACAGGAGAAGAAAGATCTGTTTCCTCTCCTCGGGCCTCCTTCTCCCTGGGCTAGGGACTCCAGGGGTGGCTGGGAGACTGGGCAGCCACCAGCAAACAGACCCTGTGGCCCCTGCCCGGCTCCCCCACCCATTCTGCTCCCCTAGAGACCTCTTGTACAGAAGTTGCCCCTAGGTGGTGGGGCCCCTCCTTGCCCTAGGCTGGTTGGTAAAAGAGAGGAGGTCAACACCCAGCCTAGCCACCTCTGCCTCTTGGGTCAGCCCTCCTTGACTGTGTCCCAGCCAGCACCAGGCCAGCAGCCTCATCCCTGCCATTCAGGGCTGTTCCAGAGATTCGATCCTCTTAAGGCATTATCAGTGAGCAAATGTGAAGGAAATGGTGTCTGGAAGAAAGTTCTGGTTCACATGCCTTGTAGCTAAGTCTTTCTGCAAACAACCTCCCTTCCCCCCGTCGAGTCATTTGGTGACTTTGATGGGGGGATTTCTGGTTATGTCAAGGCTCTGGAGACAGGAAGGGCCTTTGGCCACCTTGGGTAGTTGACCTGCCTTTTCTGACTCCGGGACGAGCCAGTCCTAGGCTGCCTCCGGGAGCACTTGAGGTATCCCGCAGGCCATGAGGACCCACTGGGCAGCTCCTGGACAGCCTCTTGGCTCCAGCCCCCACCCAAAAGTGGACACTGGCTCCGCCCTGGCCACCTGGGGACTGGCACTGTGGTGTACAGTGGCCCAATGTGGCCAACGGAAGTTTTATAAAAGACAAAATGTATATCAATAAACATTTTATAACTTGCAGCCAGGAAGGCTTCATGCCCACAGTCCTACCCTGGGTCTCTGTTTCCGACAGTGAGGACGCCCAAGGGCACAGAGTCCCGGGACGGGTGGCACCCCCCGCCAGCTCTCCCGCATACTTTGCTCTTTGCCTCTGCTCTCAGGCCTCCTCCTGGGGCTGGGTCTGCACACACCCGTGTTCCCGCTCCTGTGGCTTGTCCACTCCCTGCCAGAGGGAGCCGTGGTCAGCCGGGCTGTCCTGTGCCGGCGTATCCCAGTGCCCCTTCTCAGCTCGGAGGCCCCCACGGCCTCTGAGAGCCACAGCTCTCACCTCCTCCATGCCAGGCCCTGGGCCGGCCACCATGGTCCTGCCTGTGTCCACCGGAGGCTCCGTGGAGTGGGTTGCTGCCTCTCCTCCTGTTGCCCCCGTTCAGGATGCCCCTCTCTGTCTTGAGATCCCTGAGCCAGCCTCCCAGTGCCCAGACATCTCTCTACAACCCAGCGATAGGCTGGGAGCCCTCCCAAGATGACAGCCCAGCCAGCGCCACGCTAGAAGGGTTCCTGCCTGGCCCTTTTGCCTCTGGTCAGCCCCCAGAAGGGCCCCATCCTGGGTTCCTGGTGTGCAACCTAGGACCCTGGCTCCTTTGAGACAAGCCTTAAGGCAAGCCTGCTCACCCCATGGTCCCATGGAGAGAGATCATGGCAGAGGTGTTGGTGCCCCCAGTCAGGAAACGTGGCTGACAGAGCTGGGCCCCTCGTCTGCAGAGCAGAGCCAGGAGCAGGCAGGCGGGCAGCACTCCGAGCTCCAGGTGGGAATGAGTAGAGACGTGGGCAGTACCACCAGGTTCACGCACCCAGCCACCTGGAACGTGGCCTTCTAACTGCAGGCCCTGGAGCCTGCTCAGCCTGCCCCTGGTGAAGTGGTCCAGCCCTCGGTGGGCTGACCCCCCAGTTCTGTGTCCCTGATGATCCACTGCCCGGCCAACCTGACCTCCACTGCCCTCCTGCCCACTCAGCCCACTGCTCCTCCATGCTCCCCTTTCTAACAATCCTGGTCGGGTCCTCTCAGCAAGACCACCGCTCTAGGAAAAGAGGGGATCTCATGTGGCCCAGATGTCGTAGTTCCAGGACCTCTAGGTGATGAAGGTTGCATGTCCCCACCCGCTCCCTCCCAGTGCCCAGAACGAGCTCTGCCATCCTCCAAGTCCCACCCTCCCCAGTGCTGGTCAGAGGATCCCAGAAGAGCAGAGCTGGAGACCACCATGTCCAACAGGTCATTTCCAGCGACTCAGAGAAGCCAGGTGGGGCCTTGAGCAGACACACCAGGAGGCAGGGCTAGGACCTCGTCCAGTGGTGAAAGCTCCCACCAGCACGGGCATCCTAGCTACACAAGTGGGCAGAAGCACGTCCCTCTCCTGAAGGCAGCTGGGGGGGGCGTCCATCTGGGGTCCTGGCTCCTCCTCAGGGCCCAGAGCATCCCAGTTCCTGGGAATTCATCTCTTCCTTAGGAGTCCCCACCCCAGGACTCCAGCCCTGAGTCCTCGTGGGGAGCTGCTGACCTAGAAGGAAGGGGCCTCCCTGCCTGGATGCTGCTGCAACAGCTCAGAGCCAGGGCCGGTGAGGGGGTGGACAGCCTCACGCAGTAGCAGGGCCTGGAGGTCAGGAATAGGCTGGGTCCGACTCTAGGAGGAGGCATCTGCCCTGATGGATCCTAAGGCGGGAGGGGCAGAGGTGAACCCCAGGTACTAGGCCTCCCCCAACCCGTGGCCCTTCTCAGGTGCAGGTGTTTGCAGTCTTGCTAGGGAACAAGCTTTCTTCCCCTCCATCCCCCCGCAAAGCCCCAGGATTCCCGCACCTCCCTGGACCACCTCGCTCTCTGTGCTAATGGAGGGAGACTGCACAGATGATGAGATGAGCGGGAACTGCCCGCTCTCCTCCACTTTCCTCCTCCTTCCTTTGGTATTTAATTATTAAAGTGGGCTTGGGAGGAGCCGAGGGCTGCGGGGGAGATTTCCATCCCACAGCTCTGGAAAAAGGATCCACAGCAGGTCACAGAATGGAGAGTGGGGCATGGGACCAGAGCATCTGGGCTGCCCTGGTTGTTACAAAGCCGACTTAGTAACAACCATGTGGTATGTGGGAAGGTTGGGGTGAAGGGGCAGGGGTGGGGGCATCAGGCAGGGCAGAACTCTCCACTTTTCCGTGCTTCCTGCCACCCACTATTTCTATAAAAATAAGCTGCTCTTTTAGATTATGCAAGGGATAAGCAAGGCCAAATTTGGAAAGTCAAGAGCAAGCCTCAGGGAGGCAGAGGGCTGCCACCTATAAGCCATGGGACCTCAGTCTTGCTGTGCCTCACTTTCCTTGGATAAGTCAGCTACAGCACCGACCTCCAGGAGTTTGTGCAGTGGCCTGGGGTGGCGGCCACTGTGCCTGATTGCCCTGGTCGGGCGTTCAGGGCAGGGAGCAGAATGGCCACTGCAGAAGGGATGTGCCTGTGAGTGGTTTGTCCCCAGCACCAATCTGCTGTTTGCGGACATACTATGGGCAGTGGGTGCTGGCCAAGAGCTGCACGTAGGTTTTCTGTTGACTGTCCATGCAGGGCTACACGGCCCATACTGTCAGCCCCAGCTGTGGAAGTGGGGGCTCATGAATGGAGTTTCTCATCCAAGGTCAGTCGCGCTGGTGGACGGCCCTGGCTGGAGGCCTACATCACCATCCAGGGACTCCCCACAGTGGCCCTCCTGTTGCCCTGGAGGCTCAGGTCTCTGACCTTCCATCTCCCATCTGCAAAGCACTGGACGCTGGGGTTCCGGGGAGACGCATGGAGTGGCCTGGACGTGCCCATCACAGCCCTAGGATAACCCAGACGGGCCATCGAGACCTATCCACACTCTGTGGAGACCAATGGAGGAAACAGCTCAGTTTCAGGCTGTGGGCATCTGAATCAAAGCGGGGACTGGGAACAAGGTGCTCAGCGGACACTCAGCAAAAGGCCTGAACGCCGATGCCTCTCCCGTCTCTGTCTCCTGTCTTCACAAAAGGAAAACGGAATGCCTTTCTGGCATCCACCCAGCTTTCCCGGATCCCCTGCCAGTTGTCGTTTTCAGATAACTTGAATTTTATATTTTATGCCAGGATTTTTAAGCTCCCAGGATCTTTTCACATCTGCATAGCTTGGCTTGGAATCCTCAGCTAGGACCATCCTTCCTCCCCAAGAACCAGGGCCTCATCTAGAAGGTAGGGCAGGGAAATGAGGGTCCACGTGTGGTCCGGCCCCTCGGCATACAGGGAGATGACCAGGCCTGGGAAATGTGCCCTTCGACGGGCTGGTGACAAGGCCAAAAAGCTGGGCAAACACATTGCAGAGATCCTCCCAAACCAAAACCACTGAGAGTACAAGTGCAAAACATTCCCTTTTAAGCCAGTAGGGGCTTGACAGCTGGAGAACTTGAAAACAACAGGGCACAGTTCACAAAATCAAAACTCATGGAAAACTCTGCGCGGGTGAGTCAGAGTGCCAGCGCCAAGTTTCCTGGCATGCAAGAGGAGGCTCCCCCGCTCAGGCAGATTTTTTTAAACATCTTTTTAATTAATTGAATTGAGACCTAATTTACATAAAATAAAACTGACCCATTTAATATCCAGTTTAATTATCTTGGACAAATGTTTATGTGCCCATGTCATCAGAATGTTTCTATCCCTGCGGAAGAATCGCTTCCATCATCCCCCCAAAGTTCCCTGGCACCACTGGGCAGTAGGTCCAGCCTTGGGCACAGCCCTGCCCCGACCTGGGTGGACCATCCATCTCTGGTTTTATGCCACTGTAGATTAGTGTCCCAGGCAGACTTTTACACCGTATCAGACAGGGTGCTTGGTGGCAAGTAACAGAAACCCCGGGTTAATCTAGCTTTGGCATGTGGGATACATGGGAGGTATGTGTGTATTTAAGGGAGTTTACTAACTCACATACCCAGAAAGTTCCAGAAGTGATTCTGGCTTCAGACACAGCTGGATCCAGGGCCGCAGATGATGTTCGCTAGGCCACTTCTCTTTTCCCTGTTTTCATCCCTGTTTTAGTCTGTGTTCCATTTATTCTCAATGGAAAAACTAAATGGCAGGTAAGCGGCAGTTCTCGGTTTATCTTCTACAAATTCTGCAATCCCAGCAGAAAGAGCACGCCCTTCCTGGAGATTCTAGCTTAAGTCCTGATATCAAGTGCACTGGCCAGGCCAGGGGCACGCACCCTCCCAGGAGCTGGAGGCAGGGATGGGGGACAGGGGGTGACAGTCACCCCACCTTAGCCCAGTGGACTGAAAACAGGGAAGAGGTGCGCCCAAGGTAAAACTGGCAAGCATGGCCGGGTGCAGTGGCTCATGTCTGTAATCCCAGTATTCTGGGAGGCCAAGGTGGGTGGATCACTTAAGGTCAGGAGTTCGAGACCAGACTGGCCAATATGGCAAAACCCCGTCTCTGCTAAAAATACAAAAATTAGCCAGGCGTGGTGGCAGGTGCCTGTAATCCCCGCTACTCGGGAGGCTGAGGCAGGAGAATCACTTGAACCTGAGAGACAGAGGTTGCAGTGAGCTGAGATCACACCACTGCACACCAGCCTGGGCGACAGAGTGAGACTCTGTCTCGATAAATGAATAAATAAATAAATAAACAAACAAACAAACAAACAAACAAACAAACTGGCAGGCAAACAGCAGGTGTTGGCCACGTTCCTCCCCTCAGTCCACCCTCTACATGCCCACTTCTTTCCTACGTATGATTTTTAAATGCTCCCAGCCAAAATCTGTAGCTGTATAATTTACAACATAAAATGCCTGCCTTCCCCACAGAAGAGAGGTGACCAAAGTCAACCGCAGGGCCTGCCTCCCCAGCTCCGAGCCCACACTCTGGGTGTTACTCACGCCACCCTCCGTCAGAGCCACAAACACCTCCTCTTTGAAAGGTACTTGTAGTACTTTCTGGGGATGCTATCACCCATTCACCAATACCACAGACTGGTGGGAGCACTTAAACAACAGAAATTTTCTTTCTCTCAGTCCTAGAGTCCAGAAATCCAAAATCAAGGTGTGGCAGGGCTGGTTCCTCCTGAGGCCTCTCTCCTTGGCTTGCAGACGGCCACCTTCTCCCTGTGTCCTCACAGGGTGGTCCCTCTGTGCCTGTCTGTGTCCTCACCTCCTCTTATCAGGACTCCAATCAGACTGGATTCAGGGACCATCCTAGTGACCTCATCTTAACTTCATTAACCCTTTAAAGACCCTTTCTCCAAATATGGTTACATTCTAAGGTACAGGGGGTTTGAGGGTTCAACATACAAATTTTGGGGAGACCCCGTTCAGGCCACAACAGTGCCCTTTGGCCAAATGATGGTCACTCTCCAGACACACAACACGCAATGGAAAGGAAAAAGCAAATAACAATAATATTTTTTTAGAATTCCCACTTGGAAAGGAAAAGGAAAGAACAAAAACACACGGTGGTTGTTGGTCTGCGGCATATTCTGTGCTAGGCAGGAAACCAGCAGCGCAAGGGGGGTCTTGGTCAGCCCACCGATGTGGCGGCCAGAATCCAAGACAGCCCCCAGCGATGCCATCTCACCCTCGTGTCATCCCCTCCCTGTGCGCATGGGCTGTACCAAGTGGCTTGCTTCTAACCGATGGAACACAGCAAAGCTGATTAGGCTGCACAGCACTGTGACTTGCATCTTGCTAGCAGACTCTCTCCCTTGCTGGCTGCCGTGTTGTGAGCTGCCATATTAGAGAGGCCCCTGTGGCAAGCCATTGAAGGCAGCTTTTGGCCAACAGCCAGCAATAAACAGAGGCTCCCAGCCTGGCAGCCGGCAAAGAAATGAGCCCGGTCAACAACCACATGAACTTGAAAGCAGATTCTTCCCGGAGGGAGGCTTCAGATAAGACATCTGCAGGGACCACTCCTGATGTCACATGTTCTTTAAAGGCCTGGGGAAGCAGAGCTGAGCTGCCTCCTGACACGTGTGGCCCAACACAGAAAGTGGGGCTTTACCAACCTCACGGTGTCATCCCACCAGGACCCAGTCAATTGCATATGTAAAGGCAGGTATTTGCAACAAGCCTCTTTGCCTCTTTCAGGTATTAGTTTCTCCACTGGTCAGGAATCTTTGTTGCAAATGACAAAAACCCCATTGAAACACACATGCGTGTGTGTGTGCACGCGCGCACACACACACACACACACACACAGAATGCACTGGCTCCTATTACTAAAAAGTCCAGGCAAAGATGGGCTTCAAGAACAGCTGGATCCAGGTGCCTGGATCTGGGGACTCTGTCAATCAACTAGCAATTAGTCAAGAAATGTGAGCATCTCTACATGCCAGGCAATGTTCTAGGCACAGAAGGCACAAAAAATGTGAGAACTGCCACCTTCTGGAAGCTTATGTCTTTCTGGGCAGCCTGTCTCTGTCTCTTGGGTCTTGGCCCATTCTCAGGCAGGATCTCCCCTCCTGGAGAAGAGACAGGCACCATAGGTCCAGCACAGCAAACCCAGAATAAAGAGGCCAGGGAAGTCCTCACTGTCACTGCAGAGTCAGCACTGCCCACACCCCTAAGACTGTCCCCCAAGTCAGTTGCCTAGGGTTACTTCTGTGATCAGCCTTAACGTCTGGGGTCCCCGCTTTTTCTTTCCTCATGCACATTTGTTCAAAGCAGATGCCCAGCATCTCCCATGCCTATACCTCCTTCCGCTGCAGGGCGGGGCAGTGAGAATGAACACCATGCTAGCTCGGGGACCGTCCTAGAGACTCAGCCATCCGCTGCACCACCCATACGGCCCACCCGGCACCTGCTCCAGGCCAGCACCCTCACAGGGCAGGTGACACGGATAAGATGCCGGCCTCCATCCTGCCCTTGAGGGGACTGACACATCAGAACTCTTCCCTCGCCAGACAGGAAGGGGGCCTCGGCCGGTGTGGGGGAAAGGGCTGCTCTACCATCTGCCTGTGTGGCATGTGTGTGAGCTCCCCTTCTTTCTAGGAATTGAGGGAGGCCCTGAGGGACTACAGGCATTTTGGTGAGGACTTTGAGGCTCAGAGAGGTCACCTGAATGGTGTGGTTCCCCAACTCACAAGCAGTGGAACTCAGACTGGAAATAAGATCCTGGGCTCCGGGCCCAGCTCTTCTTCCTCCCCATCCCTCCGTAGGCAGCATCCTTAGTGAGTCCATTAGCCAGAGCATCTCCCCAGGCAGGCAGTTGGGGGTGGCTGTAATAGCCTTTCCCAGCCCACAAGAACCCCCATTTCCTCCATGGCTTCACCTGAACCCCCCACGGTGGGTCTCACTAATGCTGTGAGGTCTCCTCGGCCATCCCTGGTGGCATTCAGGAAGGGAGGTATCACCTTTCCTTGAAGGCCCCAGCCTCATCCTCCATTTCACTGCCGCCAAGCTGTCTCCTGTGGGGGCCAGGGGGTCGTGCTCAGGTCCATTAGACTTGAGCTGGCTCTTCTGGGCCAGCACCGCGGCACCCACGTGCAGAGGCCCTGGCAGGCGGGGCCGGCACCCATCCTGCATTTATACCTCAGGCCCGGCTTCCCACTGCTCAGAGGGAACCTAGCGAAGATCATCAGGGAATCCTGGGGACAGGCTCCTCTGAGCCTGGGGGCAGCCCTGCCCCGTGGGAGAGAAGCAGGCAGCTCAGGCCAGAGCCAGAACAGGGCGAGCGGCTCAGGGGCCTGGGCCTAGGTGGCTGCTGAGGCCTCCAGCACTGGAGTGGGCAGGCACCAGCCACCTTCACCGAGGGACCACACACTGCGTCCAGGACAGGTGAGAGGCCTGTTTTTTGCAATCTGGGTGAAGGCAGGAGAGCATGGGGGACAGAAGCGATGCTTTGCACCCTGTGGGACGTGGGGGGAGTTCCTGTTCGGCCAGGGTAGCCAGGTAGCCCAGCAAGTGTCTCAGCTTCTCTGAGCCCAAATAAAGCAGAAATAATGAAACCCACCTCAAAAACATTCAAAGCGCGGATGAGCTCATGTCACCAACCCTGGGACCTGCCACCTCAGTGTGCAGCACAGCACGGAGAAGCGTCGGACAAGCTAAATTCAAGAAGACATAGTTTGTTTTTGAGAAAGCAAGCTTACGAGACAACCAGGCCCTATATTTTCATTTATGTAAAAAACATATATTGATAGGTAAATGCACAGAAAAAAAAATCTTCAAGGATTTATAGTGATACCTGGGGGTGAAGACAAGGGTAGACCTTCTTTCTTCTTTAGCATTGGAAGCTTTCAAAATAAGAATCTTTGCATCTTATCTGTGTCGTTTTTAAAGATGTTTAAGGCACAGGGAGAAAGGGACAACGTCATACTAGCCGTGGGAAAGAACACATTTTTGTGTCTTCAGTGGCATGGACAAAAGGTCAAGCAAGGCTTTTGAGGACAGGAATCCTAAAAGTTAACATGAGAGATTCTCTATTGGAAAACTTACTTGACATTGAATATGAGAGGACAGTTTCCAACCTAGTGCCTTCCCCAACACACACACACACACACACACACACACACACACTCACACTCCTCAACACATTCTAAAAATCAGGCTCCATTATTGGCCATAAGGCAGTGGAAATAGAAAATACTTTTAAAGGCCGGGCGTGGTGGCTCAGGCCTGTAATCCCAGCACTTTGGGAAGCCGAGGTGGGCGGATCACCTGAGATCAGGAGTTTGAGACCAGCCTGGCCAACATGGTGAAACTCCGTCTCTACTAAAAATATAAAAATTAGCCAGGTGGTGGCAGACGCCTGTAATCCCAGCTACTCGGGAGGCTGAGGCATGAGGATCACTTGAACCCAGGAGGCAGAGGTGGCAGTGAGCCAAGATCACGCCACTGCACTCTGGCCTGGGCAACAGGGCAAGACTCCATCTCAAAAAAGAAAAAAGAAAATACTTTAAAAATCTGAAATATTGTCTGGGCGCGGCGGCTCACACCTGTAATCCCAGCACTTTGGGAGGTGGAGGCGGGCAGATCACGAGGTCAGGAGATTGAGACCATCCTGGCTAACACGGTGATACCCTGTCTCTACTAAAAATACAAAAAAATTAGCCAGATGTGGTGGCAGGCGCCTGTAGTCCCAGCTACTTGGGAATCTGAGGCAGGAGAATGGCATGAACCCAGGAGGCAGAGCTTGTAGTGAGCCAAGATCAAGCCACTGCACTCCAGCCTGGGCAACAGAGAGAGACTCCATCACAAAAAAAAAAAAAAAAAAAAAAAAAAATCTGAAATATTTTAAACCCAACAACTAGGGAATCAAAGCATAACACGAACATACCCCAAAGTGTGAAAGCTTACACACAGGAAACGCTTGGAAGGATCCATTCCCAAAGGAATTATCTCTGGTGGTGAGATTATGAGCAATTTTTCTTTTTCGGTATTTTGAGTATCTATCCGGCGTCTCCAATGTGCTCTACAGTAAACACAAATAACCTTGGTAATAAGAACAAGACCCCCAAATTTTAGGAGGTGCTCCGTCTCAGGGCTGTGCACGTTCACCTCCATGGGTCCTGACCCGGGGCGGTCACTGCTATTAACGCCTCTCCTCCCAGGGGTCTCTACGGTCTCTGATGTGTTCAGTGGCCAAGCAAAGCAGTGCTGAGCACACTAGAACACTGTAAACACCCGTTGACGCCGTGCGGCCGTCCCCGGCCTGAGTGATGATCACCTCCCCCCGCTGCGGTACCTCCTCGAGGCCTCGTTCAGCATCGATTAGTGCTGGGGGCAGGAGTTGGCATAAATCGGGGCTTCTCTTGGCTCTGATGGGGATCAGGAGCAAGCTTCAAGCTCAGAACCTCTAACAGAGCCCCAGAGCCACTCAGGGGAACCGTGGGACCCTGAGGAGGGTTGAGCAGTCTGGGGTCCCACTGTCCATCAGTCCATCAGTCCATCAGGCACTCAGCCAATAAACTCTGAGTGCTCATGATGTGCTGGGCACGGGGCCCCCTGGTTAGCCCTGGATACCCCCGCACCCTTCCTAGGAAGAGAAGGCTGAGAGCAGAGCCACCTGGGGCCGGGTCCCCGCTGTTCCTGCTGTGTCGGGCTCAGCTGGGAAGGCGTCTTGTGGGTGGGCTTCCACTTTCCCTCTCCCAAGTCCAGGATCAACCCCTCAATGAGCAGTGTGTGGCGATGGCACTCTGCTCTCTATGGTGGGCACACCTGCGCCAAGGGGCATAGGAATTTCCTGTGGCCGCACAGACCGGGCAGCTTAAAGCACAAAGCTCCTCTCTCATGGTCGGGAGGCCAGAAGCCCAGAATTAGAGTTGGCAGGGCCGTGCGCCCCCTGAGGCTCTAGGGAGCCCCTCCTTGCTTTTCTGGCTTCTAGTGGCTCTAGGCGTTCCTGGGATGTGGCCTCATAAACCCAGTCCCTGCTTGTGTCTTCATGAGGCCCCCTCTCCTCCCTAGGCAACTCCTCTGTGTGTCTCTTAGAAGAACTGGGATTAGGGGCCAACTGCATCATCCAGGATGGTCTCATCTCAAGATCCTTAACTCTATTACATCTGCAAAGACCTTACCTCCAAATAAGTCACATTCACGGGTTCTGGAACAGGGACCTATCTTTAGGGACCACCATTCAGCCCCCTACAGGAAACAGCCAGTGTATAACCTGCTGGTCTGCACACTCATTCATCCGTCAGCAAGTCTTGTTGAACATTTACTACCTGCAGGCATGGTACTACGTGTTAGGTTTTGTTTTGTTTTGTTTTGTTTTGTTTGTTTGTTTGAGACGGAGTCTCGGTCTATTGCCCAGGCTGGAGTGCAATGGCGTCATCTGGGCTCACTGCAACCTCTGCCTCCTGGATTCAAGTGGTTCTCCTGCCTCAGTCTCCCGAGTAGCTGGGACCCACCAGCTACTCAGTGCCCAACAGGCACCCACCACCACGCCTGGCTAATTTTTGTATTTTTTAGTAGAGACAGGGTTTCACCATATTGGCCAGGCTAGTCTCAAACTCCTGACCTCGTTGATCCACCTGCCTCGGCCTCCCAAAGTGCTGGGATTACAGGTGTAAGCCACTGTGCCTGGCCTAGTGTTAGGTTTTTTAAAGGGGAGGTGAGGGTTAAGGAGAGACACACACACACAGAGAGAGTGGCGGCTCTACAGGAAACGCAGGTATATTGTAAAAACCTGCGGAGGTGGGGGACCAGCTTGATGCCAGAGCCCACCACCACTTACAGGCTGGGGTACTTATAGGTATGGGTGGGAGGGGTCTGGGCAGTATGGCTTGCTGCCTGGCAGGATATTGATAAGATCATGGGGGTGTTGCTTGCACTTTCTCCCAGCAGAATATGATAAGAGGCAGGCTGTTTCTCACAGCCCAAATCCCCGTGGAATGTTTCACTTTCACCAGGGTCTGCGCAGTGGCAGGGGGCTTACGAAACGGTGCAGTTGGACTCACACTAGGGGCCAGGTGGACAGACAGAGGGATCAAGTCAGACACGGTGCCCACCCATCCAGCCGACATGCTGGCTGAACTCACTCCATCTGCAGAGACGAGGGAAGGAGGGCCGGGAGTTCAGGAGTTCATTAAGCGCTGCGGGGCGCTTAATCCAGGGGCCAAGCCACAAACATTTATTGAGCACCACTGTATGCCAGCCCCTGATTCAGGGGTGGCAGAGACACGTACTCTCCCCCACCCTCCACCTCCCCACTCACCCCTGCGTCCTGAAGCTCACGTCACTGCAGAGAAGCCAGGCATCTCCACTGATGTGGCCAGTTTTCATGTATGTGTTGGCTTTTACTAGAAAATAGCCACAGCTCATTATTCTACTTCGGCTGGGATAAGGGCTCCTGTCTCTCAACCCCTCCACCCCAAGTACCTCTTCCTTTCCTCAGCCCCAATACTTGACACCCTCCTGCTATCAAGGAGCAAGAGGATGCCAGGGAGTGTCACCTTCCCCCCTCAAGTCCCTGGCTGCCTGGTTCTGCGCCTCCTCCTGATGATGTTGATGTCTCAGCTCCTAGCTGGCCAAGCTCCCGACTGTGGGCTGGGTCCCCTCTCCTCTCGACACCTCCCCAGGAAATCATTCCTGCAGCTGCGGCCTCTCCCACGCATCAGGAGTCCCCTCTCCACTGAATCACTATCCTCGAATACAGCACACAATCACGTCGTTCCAGTAAATGGAGAGATCAGCCTCCCTGTCATTTCTCTGTTCCCCTACCCCACCCATGACCACACATTCCTTCGAATGTCACCTGCACTCTCTCAGGGGTCCCTGCAGCTGAGCATCTCCCCCCGGGAGGGGTCCTCTGGGGCCATCTCCCTAACACACGCCCCACCCCCAACCCTTATCCCTTTGCAACCCATCAGGGTTCCGCATAAAGGCCCCCATCAAGGCCGGGCATGGTGGCTCACACCTGTAATCCCAGTACTTTGGGAGGCCGAGGTGGGCGGATCACCTGAGGTCAGGAGTTCAAGACCAGCCGGGCCAACATACTGAAACCCTGTCTCTACTAAAAATACAAAAATTAGCTGGGCATGGTGGCATGTACCTGTCATCCCAGCTACTTGAGAGGCTGAGGCAGGAGAATCACTTGAACCCAGGAGGCAGAGGTTGCAGTGAGCTGAGATCGCGCCACTGCACTCCAGCCTGGTGACGGAGCAAGATTCCATGTCAAAAAAAAAAAAAAAAAGGCCCCCATCACAGCTCTCACCATCACCCTCACAGGTGCCAGGCTGAAGCCACCTTGCTGTCCCTGCTCAGGGACCGTCTCTCCTGCAGAACGGCATCCACAGGTGCGAGGAGGGGCCTGTCTCTTTCTCTCCAGCACCCTGGTACCTGGAATAGCCCCTGACACACTGCGGGCCCTTGGGAAATGTCTGCAAGGGGCTCCCTGGTGACCCCCAAGAGGAAGCCAGGCGCCCTGAGGGCCTCTGAGCCCCACTGGACATCACCACCCTGTCCAGACACCCAGAGCAGAGTGGGGGATGGGGAAGGTGGCAGGTGGGGGACAATGGCCTGGGAAGACCCATCAGAAGTATAAGTACAAGGACCGTGGGACAGCAGCATGTGTCTGCACCCTCCCCTCTCAGAGCTGCGGGGCCCCTGGTCTCCCTTCCCCACAGAGCACTGCCCCAACACCCCTGAATCCGCATGGAGTAGACCTGCGTCGTCCTGCAGCGGTCATGTGGGTGCACAGGTGACCCAGAGGCAGAGGCCAGGCTCCATGGCATTAGAAGGGGGTTCCCCAACAAGCTGGAGAGGGATCAGGCAGCCGGTGCCCAAGCCCGCCTGGGAAGGGCCTGACCCTGGGACCCAGCCACGTGCACGCACACTTCTCCTGCAGCCAGCACCCCGCTCCCTCACCTGGCTCCCCCCAGCTCCCCTTCCCACCTGAGTCCTACCCTCTGAGTCCCTCACCTTGTTAGTCACACCCTGAGCTGTAGGGTGGGACTGCCTTTAACTGTGTGTTTCCTACCCACAACTGTGAGTTCGTGGTCATCGTTATATATGTGCTCTGTGTGTCCGTGTACATGGGTATACATATATGTGTGTTTACTGTGTATATGTATATGTGCTGTGTATAGAGCTATGTGCTCTATGTGTATATATGTGCTACATATGTATATATGAATATATGCTATGTGTGATATGTATATATGTCTATGTGCATATGTGTGTGTGCACCATTATATATGTATATGTGTTTTTATATATATAGAATGTATGTATCTGGCACATAGTATGAGTTTGGTAAATGTTTAAATCCGTTTTGAACCTGAGGGGACATTTCCAATTATAGTGACCTGTGGAGATTGGTAACTCTGGGACATGGGTCTGTGCTCCCGCTGTGGAGACCAAAAAATGTTCGAGAAAACACAATTCCCCTCCCGCCCCACCCAAATAAAATACTGAGTAGAAAGATGACAGACAGGAAGAGAAATCTTCAGGTGCCACAAATGAATCAGCAACCAGAGCTGACGCCGGGGGCCCAGGGTGCACCAGATGAGACACAGGCTCTAGGGGCTAGGGGTGGGAGGGCTAGGGGTTAGGAGGTGGTCTTGGAGTGCATCAAGTGGGGGAGGGAGTTTGAACAGGGGAACTTGCATGAGGCCAGGGCCCAGGGAGCTGCCCAGAGGAAGCAGTGTTCTGCCCAGGGTGCTGTTAGGAGCTCCACCCCACCTGTAACTGGGTGTGTGGATGTGTGGGCGTGCGGGTAGAGTTGGGCACCGATTTGAGTAGCTAGAGCCCCAAATTTGCACCATTCACAGGTGTAGGATCTGAATTTACTACCACTTGCATGATGCCAAATCTCCTAGCCAAGAAATCCATCAAAAACCTGGTCCTGGACCTGTGAAATCCTTTGAATATCCACAGAGGCCAATGCCAAATGCCTGGGTAGCAAAACCTTTATGACAACGTGGGGCTCTCACAAGAAAAAGTAATGATATCCCTGTAGAAGGAAACCGGTAATTGCAAACTTAAAAATAAAAAAAATAAAAAATAAAGAGCCAGTCACGATGGCTCACGCCTGTAATCCAGCACTTTGGGAGGCTGAGGTGGGCAGATCACTTGAGGTCAGGAGTTCAAGACCAGCCTGGCCAACACGGCAAAACCCCATCTCTACTAAAAATACAAAGATTAGCCGAGCATGGTGGCACATGCTTGTAATCCCAGCTACTTGGGAGGCTGAGGCAGGAGAATCGCTTGAACCCAGGAGGCGAAGTTTGCAGTGAGCCAAGATCATGGCCACTGCACCGGAGCCTGGGCAACACAGTGAGACTCTGTCTCAAAAAAGAAAAAAATTAGTAAGGATGAAGAGGACCACTACATAAAGGACACAGTTCCTCAGTGTTATCAAATAATTTTGGATTTGTAGTCACTTAACAAAGTTTCAAAATAGGTGGAAGACAAAATGACAAGACCTCAGTCATAATGGGTTGATATTTATAGCAGACAAATTAATAAAGCTACAGATAATGCAAATAACATAATTTTAAAAACATAGTCAAATGGATATAGAAAGAAAATAGAAATTAACCATCCATTAGGCTTCAAAATGCATCTCAACAAATATCAAAAAACTGACGACATTATCTGACCTTCTTGCAATGTTAATAACAAAAAGATAGCTAGTCATGCATTATAAAATATATTTCTAAATAACTTATAGATATTTAAATTTCATATTTGCAATAGTTTTCAATTATAATCTATTTGGACAACAACAAAAACACTTGATATCAAAACTTAGGAAACATCTAAAGAAATACTTAGTGGTCCATTTATAGCCCTAAATACCTGTTACCAAAAGGAGAAGGTTTAAAAATTAATTACCTAAGCATTCAACAAAGGAAGCTGAAAAAGAATCACAGGGTAAATCCAAAGAAAATGGAAAAAAAATAAAAGCATAAATTAAGGAAACATGAAGCAAAGAAACAGTAGAGATGCTTTTATTTTTAAATAGTTCTCAAAAAACAACCCTCTGGCAAACTGATCAAGAAAAAACAGGAGTGAAGTCACAAATAAAGACTGGCAGATAGCAGTGAAGTTGTAAAAATTCTAAATGAATGTAAGAAACTACTGTGAGTATTGTACTGATAAATGTGAAACCAAAAAGCAAGAACAATTTTCTAGAAAAATAATATTGCCTACTGTAACTCAGTAAGAAATTAAATGCCTGAGTAGACTTAAAACATTAAATAAATTGGATTTGTAGTTCTTTTTAAAGCCATGCACATCCACTCACACTTACATAAAAATTACTAGAACAGATGGTTTTACCTTCTGCCAAACCTTCAAAGAAAGATACTCCTTACATGACACAAATTGTTCTAGAAGACAGAGGAAAAGGGTAATCTCTCCAACTCATTTTATAAAGCCAGTATCACCTTTTAGCTTTGAAATAAAAAACAGGCAAGGATAGTACCAGAAAGGAAAATTATGGGCCAATTTCAGTTATAAACATGGATGAAAATGTTCTAAATAAAATCAGAGCAAAAACCCCTCAGAACTCACTAAATGGTTTATCTTAGAAATAGAAGGTTGAATAAATGCCAGAAAATCTATCAATGTATATTCACCACATAAGTAGACAGAGGGAGAAAAAAAGAAAATTATTATCTTGGTAGATGCAGAAAAAAAGTTTATGACAAATTTCACCATGCATTTATGATAAAAACTCTCAGAAAACTAGGAAGGAAATCTTCTTACTTTGATAAAAGATAATATCAAAAACTGAGAGTAAACATCATATCTAATGGAGAAACTTTAGACACATGCTCTTTAAAATTAGGAAGAAGATGGCCAGGCACAGTGGCTCACGCCTGGAATCCCAGCACTTTGGGAGGCTGAGGTGGGCGGATCACAAGATCAGGAGTTCGAGACCAGCCTGGCCAATATGGTGAAACCCCATCTCTACTAAAAATACAAAAATTAGCCGGGCGTGGTGGTGCATGCCTGTAGTCCCAGCTAGTTGAGAGGCTGAGGCATGAGAATTGCTTAAACCTAGGAGGCAGAGGTTGCAGTGACCCGAGATCACGCCAGTGCACTCCAGCCTGGGTGACAGAGCGAGACTCTGTCTCAAAAAAACATATAAATAAATAAAATAAAAAATAAAAAAATTAGGCAGAAGATAAGCATACCTGATTCCAGGCATTGTTCAGTATAGTACTAGATGATCTGGACCATGCTCTAAGACATGAAAAAAAGTAAAGGTATAAGGATAGTTGCATAGAAAATAAAAATATTCAACAGATAAACTGATAGACATGGTAAAATAAATCATAACATTCACCTGATTGGTAAAAACTACAGAAATCAACAGTGCTCCTATACATCAGCAAAAATCAACAGGAAATATAACAGAGACACTTTTGTCTCTGGCCATGATGGACTAACCGGTATTGGACCAGCCCTACCACTGTAAACAACTAGAAAACTGGAGAAAACATATGAAACAACTGTTGGCATATATTGGACAAGAGGCAGCCCAGGACTAAGATCTTGAGAGAAGAGAAATGTAAGAGGCAAGTCCTATGATTACCCTGGCTTTCTGCCTACAGATACTTTCTGGACAGTGGCACAGAAGTGGGGGAAACCAAGCAGACCATGGTGCTCTCTCTGAGTCAGAGCTCAGGAGAATTAAGTGGTTGGAATTTGTGAGATGGAGCACCAGAGAGAAAGAAGGGAACTCCTCAAGGAAACAACTCCAAAATCCTGCATAGACCCTTTGAGTCTTTGGCTGAAAACTAAGCTGTGCACAAGATGAAACTAACTCTTTGAAACTGGGCAAAGAACAACTACTGATTATCTGTCTGCTGAACAAGTCTCAAAGTTCACACAGGGCTAGAGGGGTTCAAGTTCTGATAAGCTAAAGTAGAATGACTTCGTTGGAAACTTGGGACGTTCAGTAGAAAGCCCAAAAAGGTCACTCCTATAGCTACTCTAGACCTGCTCTAACAAAGTTCAAAACAAGTTTTGAAAGGATCAAATTTATCTGTAAATTAAATGTCCACCAGAAGAAGGCCTACCACTGTTTAACAAAAAATTAAAAATTCAGACATTCAACAATGTAAAACTCACAATGTCCATCATCTAAGGAAGTATTACTAGACATGTGACAAAGCAGAAAAATGGGACCCCTAACCAGGAGTAAAATTAGTAAATTGAAAGAGACCAAGAAATGACAGAGATAAAATTAGCAGGCAAGAAATTTTAAATGCCTGTCAGAAATGCTCAAAGATTTCAAGGAAAACATGAACACAATGAAAAGAAAAACATGAGGTATAGATAAGAACCAAATGCAACTTCTAGAGCTGAAAATATAGTGTGTGGAACAAAAAAAAAATTACTGAATGGGATTAAGAACAAGATTACACACTGCAGAAGAAAAGATCAGACAACTTGAAAGCAAGGCAATAGAAACTATTTAAAATGAAGCACAGAGAAAAAAAACTCAGAGCTTTAGTAATCTGTGAGACAATATCAAGCAATATAACATGTGTCTAATTCAAATTCCAAGAAAGGGGGCAGAAAATATTTAAATAAAATGGCCAAAAGTTTCCAGAATCATAATAAAATTATAAAATAAAAATTACAGGCCAGGCGCAGTGGCTTATTTCTGTAATCCCAGCACTTTGGGAGGCTGAGGCAGGCGGATCACGAGGTCAGGAGATTGAGACCATCCTGGCTAACACAGTGAAATCCCAGGTTACTAAAAATATGAAAAATTAGCTGGGCGTGGTGGTGTGCACTTATAGTCCCAGCTACTCGGGAGGCTGAGGCAGGAGAATTGCTTGAACCCGGGAGTCAGAGGTTGCAGTGAGCTGAGATGGTGCCACTGCACTCCAGCCTGGGCGGCAGAGCAAGACTCTGTCTCATAAAATAAATAAATAAATAAATAAATAAATAAATAAATAAAAATTATAAACCCTTAGATCCAAGAACCTCAACGAATATAATGAACACCAAAATAAACTATACCAAAGAATATCATATCTACACTTTTGAAAACCAATGATAAAGAGAAGACCTTAAAAACAGCCAGAGATGGCCAGGTGCAGTGGCTCATGCCTGTAATCCCAGCACTTTGGGAGGCTGTGGTAGGTGGATTGCTTGAGCTCACGAGTTTGAGACCAGCCTGGGCAACATGGTGAAATCCCATCTCTACAAAAAATACAAAAATTAGCCGGGCATGGTGGCATGCACCTGTAGTCCCAGCTACATGGGAGGCTGAGGTGGGAGGATGGCTTGAGCCCAGGAGATGAAGATTGCAGTGAGTCGAAATCATGCCACTGCATTCCAGCCTGGGTGACAGAGCCAGACCCTGTATCAAAAAAAAAAAAAAGACAGAGAGAAAAGGATGAGAATTATTACAGACCTCTTTTCAGAAGTTAAGCAAGACAAAAGACCACAGAATGACATCTTTAAAATTTTAAAAGATAAATTTTAAAACTGTCAACCTAGAATTCTTTATCCAGAGAAAATATCCTTCAAAAAATGAAGGTGACACATTACCCACAAAAATTAACTTAAAATGAATCAATGACTTAAATATAAGAGCTAAAGCCTCAAAATCCTTAGAAAAGAACACAGAGGTAAATCTCCAATCTCCATGAACTTGGATTTGGCAGTGGATTCTTAGATATGACACCAAAGACACAAGCAACAAAAGAAAAAAATAGATGAACTGGACTTCATCAAAGTAAAAACTTTTGTGTCTCAAAGGACACCGTCAAGAGAGTGAAAAGGCAACCTACAGAGTGGGAGAAAATATTTGCAAATGATATCTCATAAGAGTCTAATATATACAATTTTTATTTTTAAAAAACTTTGGCTAGGCGCAGTGGCTCACACCTGTAATCCCAGCACTTTGGGAGGCCAAGGCAGGCGGATCACCTGAGGTCAGGAGTTCGAGAGCAGCCTGGCCAACACAGTGAAACCCTGTCTCTACAAAAGTACAAAAATTAGCCAGGCATGATGGCAGGTGCCTATAATACCAGCTACTTGGGCTGAGGCAGAAGAATCACTTGAATCCGGGAGGCGGAGGTTGCAGTGAGCCAAGATTGTGCCATTGCACTCCAGCCTGGGCGAGAGAGCAAGACTTCGTCTCAAAAAAAAAAAAAAAACTTTAACAGTTCAACAATAAAAAGACAAATAATCCAATTTTAAAGGAGAAAGAATCCGAATAGATATTTCCTCAAAGATATACAAATGACCAATAAGCATGTGAAAAAATGTAAAAATGTTCTACATCATTAGTCATTAGGGAAGTACAAATCAAAATCACAATGAGATACCAATTCACGCACCCACTAGGATGGCTACAATAAAAAAGACAGCTAATAACAAATTTTGGTGAGGGTGTAGAGAAGTCAGAATCCTCATACGTTGTAGGTGTCTACTTTATTCATGGAAAGGACCTGGACAAAGGTAAGAACTCACTGGGGTACACTGAATGAATGAACTACTGAATTAATAATTGAATGGAATCCATTAAATGAATGGAATCCCCCCAATGTCCAATTCATCAGCAAGACTTGTGAGCTCTACTTTTAAATTTTATTCCAAACCCAGCTGTTTCTCATGACCTACACTCCACAGCCACCACGCCAGTTCAGCTCCCACTAGCACCTGCATCAGACTCCTTACTTGTCTCCCAGCCTCTCCTCTTGTCCTTATCAGTCTATTCTCCATACAGCAGCCTAAACAAACTGAAATTTTAAATAAGTTATTGTCAAAATCATGGTTTTCATTTTGGATGGTGGGTACCTACATTAATATGAACACAAACATATATACACTAAAAAATAAAAGAGGGCAACCAAGATTAACAGGATGTCATGAAACAAGAAGTATTATTATTAATCCAATTCTATTCATCAGCTGTCCAATAAAAATGTAAGTAGGCTGGGCGCAGTGGCTCATGCCTGTAATCCCAGCACTTTGGGAGGCTGAGGTGGGTGGATCACGAGGTTAGGAGATAAAGACGAGCCTGGCCAACATGATGAAACCCTGTCTCTACTGAAAATGCAAAAATTAGCTGGGCGTGGTGGCATGTGCCTATGATCCTAGCTTACTTGGGAGGCTGAAGCAGGAGAATCGCTTGAACTAGGGAGTCGGAGGTTGCAGTGAGCCGAGATCTCAACACTGCACTCCAGCCTGGCAACAGAGGGAGACTCCATCTCAAAAAAAAAAAAAAGTAAAATTTTTTAGATGTAATAAAATACCATTTACAATGCCAGCAAAACCACTAAAACAATATCTAGAAATTAACACAATAAAGTGTACAGAACTTTTATGAGTAAAATTTCAATGTTATAGCCTGGTGCAGTGGCTCATGCCTGTATTCCCGGCACTCTGGAAGGCCGAGGAAGGCTGCATCACCTAAGGTCAGGAGTTCGAGACCAGCCTGGCCAACATGGCAAAACCCCATCTCTACTAAAAATACAAAAATTAGCCAGGTGTGCTGGTGGGTGCCGGTAATCCCAGCTACTCTACTCAGGAAGCTGAGGTAGGAGAATCACTTAAAACCAGGAGTTGGAGGTTGCAGTGAGCCAAGATCGTGCCACTGCACTCCAGCATGGGCAAAAAGAGTGAGACTCCATCTCAAAAAAAAAAAAATCAATGTTATTATTAATTATTTTACAGGATGTAATAAAGGATTTGAGAACAGAGAGACATTTCAGGCTATGGACATAATGACTTAACATTGTGAATGTGACAATTCTCTAATACAATAATCTGCAAATTCTATGAGTTTCTACTGAAAACTTGAGAGTTTCTTTCTTTTAGGAATTCCAAAAATTTGCTCTAAAATTTTAAGGAAGAATAAAGATTCACAAATGGCTAATTCAATTTTGGCAAACAAAGTTAAAGAAGGGAGATGCATCTCATAAAATAAAATGACATAGCAGAAAGACATATTTAAAAACAAAACAAAACAAAACACTGTGTTAATGTTGTAGGAACTGAGAGACAAACCAATGACACAGAATGAAGAATGAAATTAAAAACCCAGTCCCATGTGTAAATGGGAACTTAATAAGTCAATAGGGAAAGGATAGACTGTTTAGGAGACAGTGTTAGGAAAGCTGATCCATACTATGGAGGAAAAATCAAGCTCATAAAAAATAGATTCCAGTTGGATCCAAGAACCAAAATCTGAATGGGAAAAACTATAAAAGTAATAGAAGAAAATAGAAAAGACTACATTTTTTATCCAGGGAGACAGAATACTTTCAGATTTAGAAGACACAAAATTTCAGAGAAAAAAATTCTGAAGAGTTGGCTATACCAAAATTTAGGATGTCTTCCAACCAAAGTTCACAATAGATAAAGTTGCCATAAAAAACAGAGCGTTCTCAGAGAAAAATATCTGCAATGTCTAAATCCAGGAAGGCATTAATACCTAGAAATACAAGCAACTCTTGCAAATCAGAAAGGAAAAGAAAAGAAACCCAATTGAAAAATGGACAACAGGTGTGAACAGACAATTTGAAGAAGGGGAACTCCAAATGGCTAACAGATATATGAATTGATGCTCAAACTCACTGTAATCACAGAAATGCAAGTTAAAACATCTACAGTATATCACTTTGCAACCATCAGGTTGGCAAAAGTTAGAAAAACAAATAACACCAAGTGTTGGTGAGAGAATGAGAAAATGTAAACATTCCTATTCTGCTGGTACAGGTGAAACCTGAAGCAGCCACTCAGAAAAAGAATTACCAGGCAATATTTAGTGAAACTAAATGTGCATATGTTCTATGACCGAGCAATCCTCCTCCAAGAATGTATCCCAGAAAAATCCTGAGTCAAGTCCAATGGGTACATGCATGAGGATGTCCAACACAGTGTTTTGGTGATAATGGGAATTTTGAAGCAAGCTGAGGATCCACAGTAAGGAATGGATAACAGATCAATGTGCATGATGACATTTTAAACCACAACTTTTGCATACAGCCACCTGGATATATCCTACAAACATATTGTCAAGTGAAAAATAAAAAACCCATCATTAATTCTAAATCACAACATTTATGTAAATTTAAAACACAATGGGCAACCACTCCATCTTGAAAGATATTGAGGTGTCCAAGGATTTGCGTGAAACAGGTTGGATGGATGCAAGCGGCAGGAGGAAAAAGGCAGCTAAGATGGGATGGGGAAGGAAACTTGAATAAATGGAGGGTTTTTAATGGGCTGATGCTCATGGTGTGTCTTAAACTAAGGAGTGTAGTTAATTCTACTCTTTGCCCTGAGGTCTAATTTTTTTTTTTTTTTTAAGAGACAGCATCTCGCTCTGTCTTCCAGGCTGGGGTGCAGTGGCGGGACCATGGCTCACTACAACCTCAATATGCCAGGCTCAAGCGATCCTCCCGCCTTGGCCTTTCAAGTAGGTGGGACCACAGGTGTGTGCCACCATGCCTGGCTAATTAAAAAAAAAAAAATTGTAGAGATGAGATCTTGCTATGTGGCCCAGGCTGGTCTCAAACTCCTGGCCTCAAGCAAGCCTCCCAAAGTGCTGGGGTTACAGGCATGCACCACCACGCCCAGCCCTAAGGTCTATTGTTTTTTTAATTAACTCACAGGGTTTGACAATTACAGGAGAAAAAAAAATGATTTCAAATGCTTCTATCAAATACTTTTTCTACATCTATTGATAATAATGATTTTTCTATAATAGATGTAGAAAAAGCATTTGATAAAATCCAATACTTCTCCATGATTTAAAAAATAATTCAAAGCAAGATAGAAGAGAATTTTTTAACCTGATAAAGGGTATCTATAACAGCTTTGTAGCTATAAAGGTGACCCTGGAGGCAGATCTGGGCTGAGTGAGTCACAGGAGTGGGGGAAGGTTAAGCCTCCCGGTCATGGTCTGTTACATAAAGAACCTGGAGGGGAGAGCTCTGAAGCTGGAAATTCGAGGGGCACCCAGGGGTCCCCCGTGGTCCCAGCAACACAGAATTTCACATTGGTGCATCTTCCTCTCGTAGGGATGAACCAGACTTTGAATAGCAGTGGGACCGTGGAGTCAGCCCTAAACTATTCCAGAGGGAGCACAGTGCACACGGCCTACCTGGTGCTGAGCTCCCTGGCCATGTTCACCTGCCTGTGCGGGATGGCAGGCAACAGCATGGTGATCTGGCTGCTGGGCTTTCGAATGCGCAGGACCCCCTTCTGCATCTATATCCTCAACCTGGCGGCAGCCGACCTCCTCTTCCTCTTCAGCATGGCTTCCATGCTCAGCCTGGAAACCCAGCCCCTGGTCAATACCACTGACAAGGTCCACGAGCTGATGAAGAGACTGAAGTACTTTGCCTACACAGTGGGCCTGAGCCTGCTGACGGCCATCAGCACCCAGCGCTGTCTCTCCGTCCTCTTCCCTATCTGGTTCAAGTGTCACCGGCCCAGGCACCTGTCAGCCTGGGTGTGTGGCCTGCTGTGGACGCTCTGTCTCCTGATGAACGGGTTGACCTCTTCCTTCTGCAGCAAGTTCTTGAACTTCAATGAAGATCGGTGCTTCAGGGTGGACATGGTCCAGGCCGCCCTCATCATGGGGGTCTTAACCCCAGTGATGACTCTGTCCAGCCTGACCCTCTTTGTCCGGGTGCAGAAGAGCTCCCAGCAGTGGCGGCGGCAGCCCACACGGCTGTTCGTGGTGGTCCTGGCCTCTGTCCTGGTGTTCCTCATCTGTTCCCTGCCTCTGAGCATCTACTGGTTTGTGCTCTACTGGTTGAGCCTGCCGCCCGAGATGCAGGTCCTGTGCTTCAGCTGGTCACGCCTCTCCTCGTCCGTAAGCAGCAGCGCCAACCCCGTCATCTACTTCCTGGTGGGCAGCCGGAGGAGCCACAGGCTGCCCACCAGGTCCCTGGGGACTGTGCTCCAACAGGCGCTTCGCGAGGAGCCCGAGCTGGAAGGTGGGGAGACGCCCACCGTGGGCACCAATGAGATGGGGGCTTGAGAGCTGCCCACAGGTGCTTCCCATCTGTGCGAGCCCATGCCCTGGAGATTCCCAAGCCGTGAGCTGCCTCCCATCTCGTCCCTGCCAAGTGTCTGGCCCGCCTTCTTGGGGGAGCCCCAAGGACTTTGCAGCTGCATGTGGGGGTCACTTCCCTGCATGTCAAAACTCCCCACACCACCTGTGTCCTGGATCTCACAATGCAACCCCGCTGGAAGATGCAATTTATTTGTTTATAGCAGATCATCTGGTTGGGGGAAAATATTAGCTTTTAGCCCTACCCTGCTTTAAGCTGGTTATCTATGGGTGGATAACAGAAATCTCATTTGAATATGAAAGCTTTCTCCCACCCACCTTCTCTGCCTAAGACGGCATCTTTGTGGAGGAGGCAGGTGACCTCCGGTGATGTTTGGCCCTATGCTGGTCCTTGGGTGGCATCAACTGGCCACCAAGGTGGTGCCCCCGTGCACCTTTCCCCAGGTGTGCCTGAAGTCTGGCAAGTAAACGGTGTCGCCATCGCTGACCCGGATCTCGCTGGCTGTGGGCCATGAGACTCTGCCCCACCATCCCTCTGACCCCTAGCCAGCCCTTGACCCCTGGCATTTGCTATGAGGTCACCTTACCCTGTCACCCCTCGCACCCAGGGCAGGCCTGTTCACTTTCCTCCAGGCCGCACTGGGAAGGGAAGAGCCTCTGCCTGGCTTCACTGGCAGTCACTCCAGCAGACGCTGATAGGACAGTGCCCCAGGCAGTGGAGGGCAGCCTTCCAGGCAGTGTCCCCCAGAGCCAGAGTCTCATACCTCACTGACTGTCCCTCCCAGGGCCCCCTCACTTTGCCCAAAAGCCCAAAGATGGAACATCTGGGACACACATCAGCTGGCTCCACTCTCCTCCCTCCCCCTTTCCTTCCCACAGTCCCCTGGGTCCAGAACAAGGCAGATGTTTCCTGCACTTTCCACAAATCACAGCCCTTTCCTACCACCCAGCATCCAGCCTCGAGGCTCGGGGCTTGCATGGAGGGGGTGCAAGACAGGAGGTCCCTGCAGAGTCAGTCCTGGACTTAAAGAGGTGAGGGAGGAGGAAAGACGGAAGTGGAAAGATCCTGTCTCCAGACCACAGCCTGGCCTGCAGGCCTGGCACCTGGCTGCGTCATCCTGTTTTTCAGGTCAGAAGGTGAAAATGATCTTGTTCTTTCTCTTGGCATCTTTCTGAAGCAGTTTTCAGTCTCCTCCCAAAAGATGGAGCCTTCGAGCCAGCCAGGGCACAGGTCAGATCCTGAGACAGGAGAGGACAGCTCATCAGTAAGCTATAAAATACACCCCTGGAATCAACTCTCACAGCCTGCAGTTCTGTGCCGTGGCAGGTGATGGTGTCCTGGGGACTCGAAGACTGTGCCCTGGACAGGACTCCCCTTCCTGGGCTCCCCCTGGGTGTTCATTGCCCTGGGCTGGGGGCTGTGCAGCCCTCCCAGAAGGAGAAATTACCTCTGAGTGCTTTCCCATCTAGGGCTCAGGCCCCCAGGTCTGTGTGTCCCAGAGAAGCATGCGAGGCAGAGTGGTGGCTCTTTCTCAGTCATTCCAGCATTTAGCGGAGCACTTGGTACCAGCACTGGCCTCAAATGCCAGATGCACTTAACAAGTGCTCATTTGGCCAGTAAGAGTAACTGATGCCTGTACAGTGCTTTACAGCCCACGTTTTGTCCAGGATCCAACCCATATCTTCTGACTACAAACCCCATGCTTCACAACCCTTCTCCAACCTGGGCAGCCACGAGGTGGCCCAGTCTAAAGCCGACGGTTGGTAGGAAGACCATCTTGCTTCTTAGCAGTCAGTGGCTACCACAGGGCCCCTCATTTGCAAGGGGAGGAGCCCTAGAAATTGTTCACATGATGATGTTATGTTTCGATAAAACATATAAAATGATATATCTGTTAGACCTTCTACTCCGGTACCTCCATCACACTCCACTTTAGGTCAGGTGGCACTGGTGTGCCCACAGGTATTTGGGGGGTGGGGCTGAGTGGAAGAGGAGTTAGGGGGTCCCTGCAGTTTGGGCTTAGTGAGGTGCATTTATGTGGTTTCCGATCACTTCTGTGTGTGGTTAGGCAATTGCTAGCACCCCAGGGTAGGAATGGCTCCCAGAAACGTTGCCACTGCCTGCTGTGCCAGCTCCCCGGGCATCGTGGAAAGAGCTGCCTGAAAAAATGAACAGATGAAGGAAGTATGTGGGGGAGTGGGTAACAGAGAAGAAATAAGATTTGAAATGTACAGAATCAGAAGCTAGCTTACGGAAGAATCCTCCAATCCCCAGATGTACAACTCTAAGTGGGGGGTTCTGTTCTCACAGGTGCCTGCTCAGAGCAGGTCTCACCTGTTAGCAAGATCCTTGCTAATGCAGCATGTGTAATCAGAACACATACCATACCTCTTTTCTCCTGGGAAATGTGAAAGTACCATTCATGAGACACCCTGTTTTTGTATCCAAAATGCTGGAGCAGGAATACAAATGGCAAAAACGTCTCTGTGTGAAGTTGCATGTTTTATGTATCCAGCTATCACTCACTTAAAATAAATCCAATCAATGAGGAAAAACACAATTATCTTTCTCTTTTCTCCATAGAAAGTGTACAAAATTGATCTATGAAGAGGCAAGCAACAGTATGCAGCCAAAAATGTAGGACAAATATTAGAAAGGTTTGTTAAGCAGCTAATTATTAAAAATATTATAGGGCTTTTAATATTTTATGAAGTTTGTGTTACCTGCTCTTGCTTAAAAAACAATGTTTGATTTACTTTCTCATTCTAAATAAGTATTCATTTTCATACCTAATTTTGTATTTGTAACTTTCCTTCCTTCTTTTCTTCCCCCTTAAAAAGGGCCCCAAATCCTGTAGAAATTTTAGGTTCCATAAACCCTGGATCCAACCAGGAGCAGCGAGCCCTCTGGCCACACTAGAGCGCTGGAGATTTCCGTGTGAATAACCATAAAATTCCGGTAGCATAGTCCACACTGTCTGACAGCTCAATCCTTTGCTGAAACAAGTTTTCTTGTTGATCCCCCGATTTCCCCAATCCCACCCCAAGGTTCAGCCCTGTGGGGTCCCAGGTGGGAACCAGATGCGGAGGGAGGATGAGGGTCCTCCCACCACTCACTGATGGGGACAGGGCCTGGCTCTGGGAGTGAGGAGACGGGGGCTCCCCTCTGCCTTCTGGGTTCCCTCAGGCCAGGTATTCCCCCCTGTGGTCTCTTCTTCCCCAGCTGTGTAATGGGAACAATCAACCTCACCCTGCACTCCCCCTGAGGCCCCTGCGGGCTGCCGCAGGAAACTGGATCAAGAACACATGTTCTAAACAATCAAAAGTGATTCCAGAAAGGAATTCCTGACAAGAACAGCTTGATCAGGCCAACAAACACAGCTTGGTTTGGTTTGGAAATAGGTGGCTTCCAGATTGCTTGTTTAATAGAGATGAACAAAGCATACATAAATGCTGCCAGACCACAGCGTCAGGAGGCAAACAGTACCAAGTTCTTTATTTTCTATCATGGTACTTTCCTTTCTCTGGAGCCCCCAGTAGGACTCTTGGCAGAGACTTGGGTGCGGTCAGTTCAGGAAGGGCCCAGTCAACTCCAGGCTCCCCACTCCCCATCCCAGGAATTGCCTCTCAGTCGTGGCCTCCCACGGACTGGACATTGTCTCCTCCATCCTTGTGGTTATCTACTTCCTGTGGCAGCCATTATCAGGTCACCTGATTTTTGTTCCCAGAGTCCCAAATTTATCTGCAACTTCCATCACCTCCACTGGCTAATTGCTGTAATAAAGCGTTCTCAAATCTCATGGTGCAGCGTAATGAAAGTTTTCTTGCTTATACCATAGACCAATGCAGGTGGATGGGAGGCTCTGCTCTACTCTGTCACTCAGAGACCCAGGCTTCTGATGATGTAGGACAGGTGAGCCCCCAAACTGGGGCTCAGCCAGGAGAGTTCTTGGCTTTGCCCAGGAAAGAATTCAAGGTGAGCCAGTGGTGCCGGGCATGGTGGCTCACGCCTGTAATCCCAGCACTTTGGGAGGCCGAGGCGGGCGGATCACCTAAGGTCGGGAGTTCGAGACCAGCCTGACCAACATGGTGAAACCCTGTCTCTACGAAAAATGCAAAATTAGCCGGGCATGGTAGTGCATGCCTGTAATCCCAGCTACTTGGGAGGCTGAGGCAGGAGAATAGCTTGAACCCGGGAGGCGGAGGTTGCGGTGAGCCGAGATCAGGCCATTGCACTGCACTCCAGCCTGGGCAAAAAGAGCAAAACTCCATCTCAAAAAAAAAAAAAAGGTGAGCCAGTGGTGTTAAGACAGCAACTTTCATTGAAGTGGCAGAGGTACTGCTCCTTGCAGAGCACGCTACCCCATAGGCAGTGTGTCCAGATCAGCAGCTCAGAGGCTGTGCTGCACTCATATTTACGCCCACTTTTTAAAAAAAATTTTTTTTTTGAGACAGATCTTGCTCTGTTGCCCAGGCTGGAGTGCAGTGGTGCAATCTCAACTCACTGCAACTTCTGCCTCCCAAGGTCAGGTATCCTCCTCACTAAGTCTCCATAGTAGCTGGGACTACAGCCGCACACCATCACGCCCAGCTAATTTTTATATTTTTTATAGAAAGGAGGTCTCACTATGTTGCCCAGGCTGATCTTGAACTCCTGGGCTTAAGCAATCCACCTGTCTCAGCCTCCTACAGTGCTGAGATTACAAGTGTGAGCCACCACACCTGGCCTATACCCACTTTCAATTATATGCAAGTTAAGGGGTAGATTATGCAGAAATTTCTAGAAATAAGGTGGTAACTTCTAGGTTATCAGATCCTGGTCATGGAAAAGGGGCGGTAACTTCCAGGTGTTGCCATGGCAATGGCAAACTGACATGGCACTGGTGGGTGTGTCTTAAGGTCAGGTGCTTTCCCCTCTTCCCTGTCTTCAATCTGGCCAAAAGTCTTCCAATCTGGCCAAAAGTTCAAACCCTGCCTCTGGAGTCGTGGTCCACCTCCTACTTCACTTCTACCTTATGGCTCTGCCCTCTGCCAGATCCTCATGGCCTCTCATTCAGCCAGAGGATGGGAGGAAAGAGGAGAGGTCAAACATGGCAGGCCTCTACCATGAAGCATTCCACTGGCTGGAGTTCAGTCATGTGACCCATACCACAGCGGAGTCTGGGAAATGTAGTCCAGCTGAGAGGTGACAGCGTGCTGGCAGTCATCACAGCCCTCGCTCGCTCTCAGCCCCTCCTCTGCCTGGGCTCCCACTTTGGCGGCACTAGAGGAGCCCTTCAGCCCACCACTGCACTGTGGGAGCCCCTTTCTGGGCTGGCCAAGGCTGGAGCCGGCTCCCTCAGATTGCAGGGAGGTGTGGAGGGAGAGGCGCGAGCAAGAACCGGGGCTGCGCGCGGCGCTTGCGGGCCAGCTGGAGTTCCAGGTGCGAGTGGGCTTGGTGGGCCCCGCACTCGGAGCAGCTGGCTGGCCCCAGGCAATGAGGGGCTTAGCACCCAGGCCAGCGGCTGCGGAGGGTGTACTGGGTCCCCCAGCAGTGCTATCCCACCGGTGCTGTGCTCAATTTCTCGCCGGGCCTAGCTCAGGGATTGTAAACGCACCAATCAGTGCCCTGTCAAAACAGACCACTTGGCTCTACCAATCAGCAGGATGTGGGTGGTGCCAGATAGGAGAATAAAAGCAGGCTGCCGGAGCCAGCAGTGTCAATCCGCTCAGGTCCCCTTCCACATTGTGGAAGCTTTGTTCCTTCGCTCTTTGCAATACATCTTGCTACTGCTCACTCTTTGGGTCCACACTGCCTTTATGAGCTGTAACACTCACCGCGAAGGTCTGCAGCTTCACTCCTGAAGCCAGTGAGACCACGAACCCACCGGGAGGAACGAACAACTCCAGACATGCCGCCTTCAGAGCTGTAACACTCACCGAAGGTCCGCAGCTTCACTCCTGAGCCAGTGAGACCACAAACCCACCAGAAGGAAGAAACTCTGAACACATCCGAACATCAGAAGGAACAAACTCCAGACGCACCACCTTAAGAGCTGTAACCCTCACCGCAAGGGTCCACGGCTTCATTCTTGGAGTCAGTGAGACCAAGAACCCACCAATTCTGGACACACAGCCATGCACTCTGGTGGGCCAGGAGAGGTGATATAGGCAAGTTCTCACTGTCTCAACCAGAGCAGCTCCTGCCTTGTTTGCAAGAAAGGAAAGAAAGGGGCAGAAAAGGACCGCAGGAAAAGCAAGGCACAATCAATACGCCAAAGCATTGTCCCACGATGCAAATTCATGCTGTTTTCTTTTTTCCTAACTCTTCATGTTGCCATTTGTGATACTGTCTAGGAACTGATGCTCTGAAATTAACAGGATGTTAACATAACTTATTCATGCACTGAATAAACGTTTCTCAGACCCCTATTATGTGCCTGTCTCTGTTGTGGACCCCAGGTGAATGTCTGAGCTTTTACTTTCTGTCCAGTCTTTGGGGCACACTGGCCAGTTGTCACGACCTGAGGCCTCCTCTCCCTCATCCATGCACATGAGACAGAACATCATGGTCTGATTTAACCTTCAGGTCACTCCCTGAGGTAGGTGGGAACATTGTCTCCCTTAGATAGTGACAGCTGCCAAGTGGCAGAACCAGCCCTGGAATCAAATTCCTCTGGCCGCTCCTTGACTGTTGGCTCCAGCTCCTTCTGATTGAAGCCGCCTTTGCAAAAATTATAACTGTGGAAATTATGACAGTGAAAGAAATCAGACCTAACCAACTCTGTCTTGCTTCGAACCTTTAAGCTGTCCTGTTCATTCCTGGGCATAGGCCCAACTAACTTTGGGAAGGAATTCAGTTCATGGTTTGACTCTGAAACAAAATTGATAACAGCCCTTTCCCAAAAAGACCCCCTTCTTGCCTGGGGACCAGTCTGCCTTTGCAGGACTAACAAATTAGCTACAAGATTAGAAATTACAGTTTAGGGGTCATGCAGTCTCTGGCTCCAAGAGCCTGAACCTCCCCAAATTGCTCCTGAGGATAATATCACTATTGTAAAACCTAAGATCAGTGCTTGAGATATTTTGCAGACCCTGCACTCGATGGACCAGTTGACACCACTCAGACCGGTAGTCTTGTTCAACCAGTTCTGCCATCCCACCCAGGAACAAAAGACGGCAAGAAAATCTTACTTTGACCCCCTGTGATTCCATCTCCAGCCTGACCAATCAGCACTCCCCACTTCCCAAGCCCCTACCCACCAAATGATCTTTAAAAACTCTGATCCCCAAATGCTCAGAGAGACTGATTTGAGAATTATTAAAACTCCAGTCTCCTGCACAGCCAGCTCTGCATGAATTACTCTTTCTCCATTGCAATTCCCGTCTTGATAAATGGGCTCTGTCTAAATGGGCTCTTGTCTAAATGGGCAAGGTGAACCCATTGGGCAGTTAGACTTCTACCATCTCAGGCTGAGAGGGTCAATAATAGGTGTCCACTATATGCTTGGCATGCGGCACAGCACAAGTGTGTCTCAGAGGAGGCATTAAAATAAAGCCATCCTGCACATTCAACAGGTCATTGCTGCTTTTTTTTTTTTTTTTTTTTTTTTTTTGAGATGGAGTCTTGCTCTGTCGCCCAGGCTGGAGTGCAGTGGAGCAATCTCGGCTCACTGCAGCCTCCACCTCCTGGGTTAAAGTGATTCTCCTGCCTCAGCCTCCCGAGTAGCTGGGATTACAGGCACCCACCATCATGCCCGGGTAATTTTTGTAGTTTTAGTGGAGACGGGTTTTGCCATATTGGCCAAGCTGGTCTCGAACTCCTGACCTTAAGTGATCCGCCCATCTTGACCTCCCAGAGTGCTGGGATTTCAGACGTGAGCCACCATGCCCAGCCATGCCTGCCAGTTTTAACTTGAGCGTGCCTCTTCCCTGTTTTCAGTCCACTGGGCTTAGGTGGGGTGGCTGTCACCCTTTGTTCCCTGTCCCTGCCTCCAGCTCTTATATTAAAAATATTTTTAATACAGGATTTTTAATGGAGATGTATTTTTAATGGAGATGGGGTTTCGCCATGTTGGCCAGGCTGGTTTCAAACTCCTGACCTCAGGTGATCTACCTGCCTCGGCCTCCCAAAGTGTTGGGATTACAGGCGTGAGCCACCGCGCCTGGCCAGGTCATTGCTTATTAAAGATGCACTGCATTTGCAGCAAAGGTGAAAAACAGAAAGAGAAACCATGGTCCTAGTTGTCAAAGAGCTCACTGACTAGTTGGGCAGACAAAACCAATCCACTTAAAAAGACAGAACAGAGCTGGGTGTGTCGGTACAAGCCTGTAGTTCCAGCTACCCTGAAGGCTGAGTCAGGAGGATCACTTGAGCCCAGGAGTTCAAGGCTCCAGTGAGCTATGAGTGTGCCAATGCACTCCAGCCTGGGTGACAGAGGTGGACTCCATTTCTTAAAAATTAAAAAAGAACAGTAAGGGCTGTAGATGTGATAAGGGGAATGGAGAGTCTCAGGAGAAGGAAGTGAGGGCTTGAAAGTCTGGGGGACTTCCCGGAGGAGGCAGGCACTGCCTATGCCTTGAAGGATAATAAGGATACACTGGACAAAGAGGAAGGAGAAGGCATCCAGATCAGGGAATCAGATGTACCCCAAATGCCCCTCTCTCAGGGGTGGTCTGATTGCCACTCTTCCTCCAACAGAGTCAGCCTCCACCATCCTGATCATGCTGCGGGTCCCTCTCCGGCCATGATCAAAGACCTGTATCTGATCTGGCCTACCAGACTGGGCACCAGCGCTCAGGGAGCTTGCCGATGAAATCAGGGAGCCCCAGGGCAGGTTGGCTACTGGGTCTCCCTCTGGAAGGCACCAGAACCTTCCAGAAATGGCAGAGGCACAGGAACTCAGGACCATCCTGCCCCCTGCTCTCACCACTTGCCTCTCTGTACATCGGCTCCATCCTTCTGTCTTGCACACGGGCCACCTCTGCCCCTGCATCCTGGAGGAATAGCCAGTTCCAAAGCCCAAGTTCTCCTGCCTCGGATCCAGTCCCACAGAAGCTGCATTTGCCCCTTAGGTCCAATTCTGGATTTCAAGGAGAGAGAATTAGAGTGACAAGTTGAGAAATGAAGAGGAACTTATTTTGTTATCTTTAAATTTATTGATTTCTTAAAGAACTAAGAGAAAGTTCAGGTAAAAATTAACAGGATATGAAACAGATGGGATAAAACATGAATATTGAAATCAACAGAAATCAGTTTGAAACTGAGAACTGAATTGTAACCAAAAGCGATTCATTAAGAAGAAAAGATCAATTTGGAATAGAAGAAATCAGTAGGCTCCTGGATTTTTGATCATCCAATTCATGATGAGGAGTACATTTTATGAACATATTGGGAAATATTTAAATTTCTTGCTGGTTTGACATCAAGGAAGACAACTTACATCTTGAAAAACCACTGCAGCATGGACATTGACAATAATGAATTAACGAGTGTTATCGCTTCAAAGACTATTTCAGATTAATCACTGCACAAGAAAAGCTGAAATGCCCTGAAATCTCACCAATTATGTATGAAAAACAACTTGAGAGGGGTCTTCAAAATTTGACAACAATCCCAAAAATGTACAGGACATTAGCAATAATCAGTTGTGAAGCTAAGAAACATCTAAAAACAATACAAAACACATTTTGATCACCCAGCTAAAACAAGATTGAATTAGCTTTTGATTCTCACTGTGGAAAATATTCAAAACCATTGACATCTGAAAAGGATATCAAAGAGTGTCAGCCAAAAAAGGTAAAAAAATTATCACGACTGTTTTTCTGTATTATGTATTACTTGTGATATTTGTCAGCTTTTTAAAATCTGTAATTTGCTGTGATTTCTTTTCTCATTTTAAATAAGTGTTCAATGTTGTCCCTAATTTTGTATTTATAATTTTATATTCTTTTTTTTTTTTTTTTTTTTGAAATGGGGGTCTCACTCTGTCACCCAGGCAGGAGTACAGTGGCACGATTACGGCTCACTGCAGCCTTGACCTCCTGGCCTCTAGTGATCCTTCCACCTCAAGCCTCCTGAGTAGCTGGGACTACAGGCATGTGCCAGCATGCCAGGCTAATTTTTGTATTTTTTGTAGAGATGGGGTTTTGCCATGTTGCCCAGGCTGGTCTTGAACTCCTGGGCTCAAGCAATCCTCCCGCCTCAGCCTCCCAAAGTACTGGGGTTACAGGCGTGAGTCACCGCGCCCAGCCTGTATTCTTTTTCTTAATAAGCGCCACTCTTTGGATGGATAAGCTTTAGGTCCCACAAAATAATGTGCCCCCTGGATGGAAGGCAGAGGAGTTCCTTTCCAATTCCAGATGGTCAGGAGTTAACCGGGGACAGCTTGAGGGTCGACACTGGGCTTGCAGCTGCTGCCATACACGTTCATGAAAAGCAGGAGAATACCCAGGCCCTGGGCCAGGGTGGCGGCATCTGACTGCCCTGCATACCTTACTCAACATAGTGACAAGTCAGCCTCTAACTTCTTATTTTGAGATTCAGACTGAAGCTGAAGACTTTTTTTTTTTTTTTTTTTTTTTGAGAGAGAGAGAGAGTCTCGTTCTGTCGCCCAGGCTGGAGTGCAATGGCGTGATCTCGGCTCACTGCAACCTCCACCTCCCAGGTTCAAGGAATTCTCTGCCTCAGCCTCCCGAGTAGCTGGGATTACAGGCACCTGCCACCACACCCTGCTAATTTATTTTTTATTTTTAGTAGAGACGGGGTTTCACCATTTTGGCCAGGCTGTTCTTGAACTCCTGACTCCTTGATCCACCCGCCTCGGCCTCCTGAAGTGCAAGGATTACAGGCGTGAGCCACCACGCCCGGCCAAAACCGAAGACTTCCTATGCAGTGCTGGAAGAACCACCTCCTCTGCCTGTTTTTGTAGCCTGGGCACTGATTGATTTGGGAAAAGCAACTCTCACGATGCACTTCTGCAGTTGGCTAGATCAGACGCCTGTGGAATTCACAGCTTCATGGGTCTGTTATTCACTCCACAAACATTTCTGAGCACTCACCATGAGCCAGGCATTCCTTGTAAGAGGCTGCACATCCATCCATGGAAAAGGAGACATTCGGAAATTCCCGGAAGACACAGGACAGATCCTGACCCCAACCAGCCAAACCGTGAAGAACCACCCAGGGGCTTCTTCTGCCTGAAGGAGGTCGTCCTCCCCGATCTGAGGAGGCGGTCCCAGCCTTCCTAGAAGAGTTGCTGCCCTCTCCAGGGAGCTGCTGCCCTCTCCAGGGAGCTGCTGCCCTCTCCAGGGAGCTGCTGCCCTCTCCAGGGAGCTGCATTACAGGAAACAAGATTCCCCCCGCCCTACCCTCACAGTCATCCTTACCTTGGATCAGATCCCTGCGTGACCCAGGGTGGCTGGAGAGGAACGCAGGAATTTCATACTCTGCTGTTCAACATCTGGGTGATTTCTGTGGGAATGACATTTCGGGAGCGCTTAACAGAGGAGGGAGTCCGTTATTGAAGATCGAATGGAATGCATCGATATGCGTGCATTTATAGAGCCCCTGCGTCCCACGGCCAGGCCCACAGGGTTGGATGTGGCCTAAGAATCTGGTTAGCATGGATCTGAAACTCACCCAGGCCAGGGAAGTCAGAGGACAGAAAGCCCGCTGCATAGAATGTAGAGGGAAGAACTCAAATACGTCAGAAAAAAACAGGTGAATCTCCCACGGCAGCCACTCTGCCACTCACCACTCCCCACAGAGGACCCAGAGGATGCTGTCCCCCAGGGACTGGGGACATATGTGGCGAAGGATGCGCCAGGACATTCTCGGATGCTCTGGCCATGGCGAGAGGGATATTTTGGAAGTGCATGCACTAGAGAAAGGACGTGTACAGATAGGTGGCCCTGTTGCCTGCGGTGGGTCCAACGTCCAATCCCCTTTCTAAAGCATCCAGAACACCCTTGGTAGGAACGGCCACCCTGACTTGATGAGAGGGTAAATCCAGTACCTCGTGCCCTGGAAGCATAAGGAACCCCTTGCTGAAAATCCTCCTTATCGTCTCATACAAACAGGGACAGGCGTGGCCTGCACTGGGTGAAAGGGTGCATCCCAAAATGCCGCACTCACCAGAATCTCAGAATGTGGCCTGATTTGGAAATGGGGTCTTTGCAGATGTACTTAGCTAGGATGAGGTCATATGGAGAAGTGAGGGCCCCAATCCAATATGGCAGGTGTCCTTATCAGAAAGCCATGTGAACAGACAGAGATGGAAAGGAGAACACTGCCTGATGAAGGAGGCAGAGGCTGGAGTGAGGCAGTTACAAGGCAAGGAACGCCAGGGTTGTAGGAGCCACCAGAAGCTGGGAGAGGGGCAAAGAGCGGATCCTCCCCTAGAGCATCCAGAGGGAGCCAACCTGACCCTGCTTTCATCTCAGACTTCTGGCCTCCAACACTGTGAGAGAATGAATTCCAGTTGTGTTAAGCCACCAAGTTTCTGGTATTTATGGCAGCACGGAAAACCAATACACAGCCTAGGGCTGCCCACTGACACCTACACTCCCAGAGAACTGAAGCTCGACACAAGTAAGCCAACGAGAGAAGGCGCCCTGGCCACTTCTGGCCCTTGAGTAGCTCCTGTACTTCTCCAGCCTGTTCTCTAGGCAACAGTCAATTCAGCAGCTCCTTCACAGGCTTCCAATGAATGTCTATCTTTTTTATTTTTTCCTTAAGTCAGACAGGGCTGATAATAGCTGTCTCAACCAAGGAACCCAGACACACTTAATTGTCATTTGGGTAACTGCATAAGTGGAGATGTTTTGGGCAGCAAGAGAATGAAACTGAGGTCAAACTGGATCAAAGGGAAAGGAATGTATTTGCTTTAGTAACTAAAAGCTCCAAAATATCACGGCTTCAGGCATGGGTCGATCCAGGTGACCTAACAGTGTCATCAGGAACCTGTTTCTCTCTCTCCATCAGCTCTGCTCTCCACTGTGACCTTTTTCTCAGGGATGCACTCCCCCTTAGTTGGCATAATGGGTTCCCACTATGCAGACTTCCTTCCGTCCCACCAGCTCCGTGACTCCAGAAGGAGGAGAGTTCCTTTTCCACAGTACTTCCCAGAAAACTCCTGGGACTGACTCTTGTTGGATAAATTGCAATTGAGTCTTCTTGGACTAGAGACTGATGTACTTTTCCCAAAACGAATTATGGAGCCAATGGGGTGGAATAGGCTGATTGTCCAAGTCTGGAGCATGTTAAACTCAAGTGAAGCCAGAGGTGAGGTCACAATCCCCCACCGAACAACATCAGGGCCATGGACGTCATGGCCATTGGCTGGCCAGGTTTGGGATTTGGCTGGCCTCCAACTCTCTTAAAAGCATGGTTGTCTTGTGGAATATGTGCGTCCCATCAACTCCCATAATCAAAGCCAAGGCCTTGCAGAGTCACGGTCCTTCAATTGGCACCAGGGCCAAGATGTTCCTCTGATTTTCCCCAGCTCTTCCTGGTCTGCAACCTGGCTCTGTCAGTCATGCAATATCTGCAGGGTTGGGGGGACACTGCAAGGAACTGAACTGAATTTAATCCTCCTGAAGAATGTCAAAAACTGTGACTATAGGAGCACTGCCGGGACAGCCATGGGAGGAACTGATAAAAGAGGTAGGAAAATCAGGACATCACCCCGCGTCAATGTAACTACCAACACAAGCTGGAATAACAGCCAACTGTAGCTTTCGTTCCATAGAAACAGAGCGCAGATCCACTGTAGCTTTGTAGCCATGTGGGGCTACCTCCCCACATCCTGGGCTGGGCTGTTGTTTGCTGTTGCTGCTCGCTGATAAAATCTGCTACTTTTGTGTTTATGAGTCTGCGTGTTCCTTTAGGTCTTGATTTCTATTTCCCCAACATGGCTTATCTGCTCTGCCCCCATCCCCAGGTCACAGCTGAGGGGACAGATGGCTCTCACAGTTGGGATGACATCCAGCTTCTCAGGCAGGAAGCGTGCCCTGGAGGGACTTTCTCAGGTTGGCTGGCAGGACCCCTGCCTTTGCCGGGACTTCAGTGTGGAGTGGGGCATTCGTCGCTGCCTACAAGTTTAGCTCACTTGACTCTTGCTATAGTTTTGAGTGTATGTGTCCCTTCAAAATTCATATGTTAAAATTTAACCACCAGTGTGATAATATTAAGAAGTGAGAACTTTAGGAGGTGACTGGTGCCCTTATGAGAGGGATCGGTGAAACTAGCCAGCCCCTTTTGCCCTTCAGCCATGTGAGGACATAGGAAAAGGTGCCACTATGAAGGCAAGACTGGGCCTTCACCAGATACCAAATCTGCTGGCACCTTGATCTTGGACTTCCCAGCCTCCAGAACTGAGAGAAATAAATTTCTTTCTTCTTCCTTTTTTTTATTTTTTATTTTTTTACTTTTTGAGACAGGGTCTCACTATGTTACCCAAGCTGGAGTACAGTGGCACAATCATAAATCACTGCAGACTTGAACTCCTGGGCTCAAGTGATCCTCCTGCCTCAGCCTCCTGAGTAGCTGGGACTACAGGTGCAAGCTGCCACACCTAGCTATTTTTTATTTTTTGTAGAGATGGGGTCTTGGTATGTTGCCCAGGCTGATCTTAAAGCCCTGGGCTCAAGCAATCCTCTTGCCTAGAAAGAAATTTCTACTCATCATTAAGTATAAGTACCAGGTATAAGGTATTTTGTTACAGCAGCAGGAACTAACTACGACAACTCTCAACCTCCTTGAATTGCTAATCCCTGTTGGAAGGGACCTCTCTGCACAGATCAGTTATTCCCATTTTCAGGTAATTCAGCTCCCAGAATACTGATTTTGTTGGATAGGACCCCCTACATTCTTTAGGGGGGTGATTAAGTTAACATGAGGTCATTAGGGTAGACCCTAATCCCACATGACTGGTGTATTAGTCTGTTTTCATGTTGCTATGAATACATACCACAGATTGGGTAATTTATAAAGAAAAGAGGTTTAACTGACTCACAGTTCTGCATGGCTAGGGAGGCCTCAGGAAACTTACAATCATGGAAGGCAAAACAGGCATGTCTTACCTGGTGGCAGGCAAGAGAAGTGTGTGCCAAGCAAAGGGGGAAGCCCCTTATAAAACCATCAGATCACACGAGTACCCACGCACTATCATGAGAACAGCATGAGCGTAACCACCCCCATGATTCAATTACCTCCTACCGAGTTCCTCCTTATGGAACTACAATTCAAGATGAATTGTACAAAGCCAAACGACATCAGCTGGTGTCCTTATAAGAAGTAGAGATGAAGACACAGACACACACAGAAGGACAACCTTGTGACTCAGGGAGAAGGTAGCAGAGTCTGCCAGCCAAGGAGAGAGGCCTCAGGAGGAACCAGCCCTGCTGACACCTTGATCTCAGACCTCCACCCTCCTGGACTGTGGGAGAATCAATGTCTGTTGTGTAAGCCACCTGGCCTGCAGCTTTGTAATAGCAGTCCCAGCAAATACATGTCAGGCCTTCCTCAGTAGACACACACAGTCTGAGCACAACATCAGAGTTTACACAAAGTAGAACTTGCATAACAACTTGCCACCTTCCCGCCAGCACCACAAATGGCACAGCTGGGCATTGAGAAGAAGCTAACTGTCCCCCTCCATACCCCACGCAGACCCCACCAATCCCACACATTAGTTTGCCATATGCAACACCCCACTCCCCGGTTGCAGTTTCCCCATCAGCAAGGAATCCTGCAGTTTTGAGAGATGGAAACCTTGTAACCTACACTAAGCATGCTCCTTCTCAGAGGTTATGGCACGCACAATTAGAACATCCATGGCATGGTCTTGTGTCAGGCATGGCTGGATCCTGGTGTGATGTCGCATCAGACATAGCTGGATCCTGGTGTGATCCTGCCTCAGGCATGGCTGGATCCTGGTGTGATCTCACCTCAGGCATGGCTGGATCCTGGTGTGATCCTGCCTCAGGCATGGCTGAATCCTGATGTGATCTCACCTCAGGCATGGCTGGATTCTGGTGTGATCCTGCCCCAGGCATGGCTGGATCCTGGTGTGATCCTGCCCCAGGCATGGCTGGATCCTGGTGTGATCCTGCCTCAGGCATGGCTGAATCCTGATGTGATCTCACCTCAGGCATGGCTGGATTCTGGTGTGATCTCACCTCAGGCATGGCTGGATTCTGGTGTGATCTCACCTCAGGCATGGCTGGATCCTGATGTGTTCTCACCTCAGGCATGGCTGGATCCTGGTGTGATCCTTCCTCAGGCATGGCTGGATCCTGGTGTGATCTCACCTCTGGCATGGCTGGATCATGATGTGATCTCACCTCAGGCATGGCTGGATCCTGATGTGATCTCATCTGAGGCATGGCTGGATCCTGGTGTGATCCTGCCCTGCAGGCATGGCTGGATCCTGGTGTGATCTCACCTCAGGCATGGCTGGATCCTGATGTGATCCTTCCTCAGGCATGGCTGGATCCTGGTGTGATCCTTCCTCAGGCATGGCTGGATCCTGGTGTGATCCTGCCCCAGGCATGGCTGAATCCTGATGTGATCTCACCTCAGGCATGGCTGGATCCTGGTGTGATCCTGCCCCAGGCATGGCTGGATCCTGGTGTGATCCTGCCTCAGGCATGGCTGAATCCTGATGTGATCTCACCTCAGGCATGGCTGGATTCTGGTGTGATCTCATCTCAGGCATGGCTGGATCCTGATGTGTTCTCACCTCAGGCATGGCTGGATCCTGGTGTGATCCTTCCTCAGGCATGGCTGGATCCTGATGTGATCTCACCTCAGGCATGGCTGGATCCTGGTGTGATTCTTCCTCAGGCATGGCTGGATCCTGGTATGATCCTGCCTCAGGCATGGCTGGATCCTGGTGTGATCCTTCCTCAGGCATAGCTGGATCCTGGTGTGATCCTTCCTCAGGCATGGCTGGATCTTGGTGTGATCTCACCTCAGGCATGGCTGGATCCTGGTGTGATCTCTCCTCAGGCATGGCTGGATCCTGGTGTGATCTCACCTCAGGCATGGCTGGATCCTGATGTGATCCTTCCTCAGGCATGGCTGGATCCTGGTGTGATCTCACCTCTGGCATGGCTGGATCCTGATGTGATCTCACCTCAGGCATGGCTGGATCCTGATGTGATCTCACCTGAGGCATGGCTGGATCCTGGTATGATCCTTCCTCAGGCATGGCTGGATCCTGGTGTGATCCTTCCTCAGGCATGGCTGGATCCTGATGTGATCTCACCTCAGGCATGGCTGGATCCTGATGTGATCCTTCCTCAGGCATGGCTGGATCCTGGTGTGATCCTTCCTCAGGCATGGCTGGATCCTGATGTGATCTCACCTCAGGCATGGCTGGATCCTGATGTGATCCTTCCTCAGGCATGGCTGGATCCTGGTGTGATTCTTCCTCAGGCATAGCTGGATCCTGGTGTGATCCTTCCTGAGGCATAGCTGGATCCTGGTGTGATCCTTCCTGAGGCATAGCTGGATCCTGGTGTGATCCTTCCTGAGGCATAGCTGGATCCTGGTGTGATCCTTCCTGAGGCATAGCTGGATCCTGGTGTGATCCTTCCTCAGGCATGGCTGGATCCTGGTGTGATCCTTCCTCAGGCATGGCTGGATCCTGGTGTGATCCTTCAGGAGGAATACCTGGATCCTGGTGTGATCAGCAGCCTGGCTCTCCCCAGCTCCCAGCTTTGGCTTCCTTTGTTAAGTCCTTTTCAGGCCGGCTCCAGCCTGTGAGGGCAAGTGTGCCGCCAGCAAGACCTGCTGGTCCTCTCCTCTCCAGCTGAAAGCCCAACACTTCTCCAAAACCCCATAAGAAGGTGGGCCAGGAGTGATGACAATTAGACCAGCTGGAGCCCCGTGCCCATTCCTGAAACAATGACCTTGGTCAGGAGGTAGACTATGCTGTGGCTGGCCTGGGCCAAATGTCAACCCACAGAACCCCACCTGGAACCCAGAGATAGGGGAAACCCAAGAGGTCTCCACAGAGGAAGAGCAAATTTGTTCTGTGCAGGAAAAATAACCGTATTTCCCTACAGTGTCTGGGGTTGACTGAAGCACATTAGTCTCTGTATTAATTCTTCCTCACACTGCTATAAAGGAATACCCGGTGGGGCACAGTGGCTCACGCCTGTAATCCCAGCACTTTGGGAGGCTGAGGCAGGTGGACTGCTGGAGCTCAGGAGTTCAACCCGAGCCTGGACAACATGGTAAAACCCCATCTCTCCAAAAATCAAAAAATTTGTTTTAAATTCGCCAAGTGTGGTGGCGTGTGCCTGTAGTCCCAGCTACTCAGGAGGCTAAGGTGGAAGGATGGCTTGAGCCTGGGAGGTGGAGGTTGCAGTGAACTGTGATCATGGCACCACACTCTACCCTGGATAACAAGAGAGCTCAGGCACTGTCTCAAAAAAAAAAAGAAAAAGAAAAAGAAAAAGAAACACCTGGGACTGGGTAACTGATAAAGAAAAAGGTTGAATTGGCTCACCGTTTTGCAGGCTGCACAGGAAGCATGGCAGCGTCTGCTCAGCTTCCGGGGAGGCCTCCAGAAACAGTTACGGTGGAAGGCGAAGGGGGAACAGGTACATCTCATCTGGTGGGAGCAGGAGGAAGAGAGAGACAGGGGCGGTGCCTCACACTGTCAACCCGATTCCATGAGAACTCTATCACGAGAATAGCACCACGGGGGAAATCCACCCCCAGGATCCAATCACCTTCCACCAGGCCGCACATCCTACAATGGGGATTACAATTCAACATGAGATTTAGGCAGGGACACAGATCCAAATCATATCAGTCTCCAAGCACATGGACTACCAGTATCTCGGTATCTGGAGTCCTGGCTCTTCCCTTTTCTGCCACCTGGTGCCAGCATGCTCCCTGCTCTCCCGTGCCTGCCCTTCTCCAGCTGCGGGCCAGGACGGTGAGAACTCACATCCACAGCCTTCAAGATTCTCCATCACCAGCCAGCCCACGACATCAGGACTTTGAGCCTTTTATTCATTTCCTGTGGCTGCTGGAACAAATTGATGACATGCTTAGTGGCTAAGAAAAACACAATTTCTATTTTTTTTTTTTTTTTTGAGACGGAGTCTCTGTCACCCAGGCTGGAGTGCAGTGGTACGATCTCAGCTTACTGCAACCTCCGCCTCCCGGGTTCAAGCGATTCTCCTGTCTCAGCCTCCTGAGTAGCTGGGATTACAGGCACCTGCCACCACGCCTGTCTAATTTTTGCATTTTTAGTACAGACGAGGTTTCACCATGTTGGTCAGGTTGGTCTCAAACTCCTAACCTCAAGTGATCCACCCACCTCAGCCTCCCAAAGTGCTGGGATTATAGGCGTGAGCCACTGCGCCCGGCCCACACAATTTTTCATCTTACAGTTCTGGAGGTCAGAGGTCTCAAGCGGGTCTTTGGGGCTACAATCAAAGGCCGTGCTCCTTCCAGAGGCTGTAGGAGGGAACCCACTTCCCTGTCTTTCCCAGCTTCTAGAGGCAGCCCCTGTTCTGTGGCTCAGGGCCCTGCGTCCTTCCAACCTCCACTCTAACACCACTTCCACGCTGACCCTCCTGCTTCCCCTTATAAGGACGCTGTGATTACATGCAGGGCCCACCCGGATCACCTCCCAGCTCAGGATCCTTTACTCAATCACTTCCACAGAGAACCTTTTGCCACATAAGGAATTAGAAATCAGGGCACTATATTTGTTGCCTGGGGCTGCCATAACAAAGTCCTACAATCTCCTTTGCTTAAAGAAGCAGTAATTTTGGCAGGGCGCAGTGGTTCACACCTGTAATCCCAGCACTTTGGGAGGCAGAGGTGGGTGGATCACCTGAGGTCAGAAGTTCAAGACCAGCCTGGCCAACATAGTGAAACCCCATCTCTACTAAAAACACAAAAATTAGCTGGGCGTGGTGGCACGTGCCTGTAATCCCAGCTACTCAGGAGGCTGAGACAGAAGAATCACTTGAACCTGGGAGGCAGAGGTTGCAGTGAGCCAAGATTGTGCCACTGCACTCCAGAGCCTGGGCGACAGAGCAAGACTCCATCTCAAACAAACAAAAAAAAGGAGTGGGCTCCAACTGGGGACAGCAATCCAGGGAGCCTCGCCCACCTGGCACTTGGCCACCAGGCACTTGGACACCCCTGTGGCCAGGAAGGGAAATGGGCCTGGCCTGCCCCAAAGGCCTGGGAGTGAAGGGTGTGGCCGGGGGTGGCCAGTGACAACCCTAAGGAGAGAAGAGGAGTAGAACCCGATGGCATGGGGTGACATCAGGGAGTGGTCTGGACAAGGAGCAGGGAGCCCCCGACCTCGCACCTGGGCTAGGAGGACTATGGTCAGAAAACTAAGCAATGTTCCAGAAGGGTCCTCAGCAGAGGGACCAGCTTAGTTAGGGCAAGAAGGGGTAGGGGCCACTCAGAGCAGAGGGCAGCATGAGAGGTTTTGCTGTTTGTCATCACCTCGGGATTAAAAGGATCCAGCCTGACTCTGGTGGAGGAGGAGGCAAATCTGCACATACCAGCTACCTAGAGGTGTCTTCACTCTCTGACCACACAAGGCTGTGCCCGAGCCCTTCCATCCTGGCGTCGTCACCCTGTGCATGCAGGATGCGGGAGACAGAGGCCGGTGCTCCTTGTGGGTGCCCTGACCCTCGGCGTCTCCAGGTTTGTCCTCTGCTGGGTGGACCTGCCCCAGCAGACACAGACGCATTTCAGCAAGGCTGGGCACCTCACCTCATCGGTCAGCAGCAGCACCAGCCGGTCACCTGCTTCCCTGTGGGCAGTCAGAGGAGGCAGAGGCTGCGGGAGCCCCTGGGGGCCGGGATCTGCCAGGCGGGGCAGAAGGAGTCCAAGCTGGAGGGGAGAGAAACACCCCCCACAGGCACCAAGAAGATGGCGGTCTGTGAGCAGTGCCTCCGAAACCCCAGCCCTGAGCCGCCCACCCCCGCCTCCTGCCCAGGCCTGAGGCCGTGGCCAGCCATGCACAGCCCTGCCCCTGGCTCCCTGCTTTTCCTGACCCCAGCATCCAGCGGTCACTTAACTGGCAGGTAGTTAGTGTGGGTCAGGCACGGAGGTGGATGAGAGCAAGACCTAGTGAGGAGAATGAGCTATGCAGGCCTGGCCATATGAAAATTCTAACCACCAGCAAGGCACAGGGACTGAGCAGCCGGCACAGACACCCATGGCCTCGGACAGCTGCTGGGGCCCTGCTGTGCCAGGTGCCCACCCTTTAGTCCCTGAGTCACTGAAAGAGAGGTCACAGGGGTCCTGGGGAAGAGGCTGGGGCAATGAGGGCCATGGGAAGGGGGATTCAGGGAGCTCAGGGAAGGGCTAGTTATCACCGGTACAGAGATGGTCCCTATTCTAATGGTCTGCAGGGCCTTCCTGTACGTGTAGCCACTGAATAGCAGTGTGGGTGAAGCGTCCAGAGCTGGCAGCCTGTGCTCAGCCATCTGAGCAGCACAGATGGCCCTGGACAGGGGGTGTGTTGGAGGGGCCTGTGGGGGGCCGCGGGCAACAAGCAAAGCTGTACCAGCTGCCTCTCCTGGCCTTGAATGGCAGCCGGGGAGACAGGTTGAGATCTAGGAGACCCGGTCAGGAGGTGGGGCAGGTTGATAGCGGAGGGGCACTCGGGCCATGGGATCCATCGGGACCACAGGTCTCTGCCAGCCCTGTTCACTCAGAGGCCTGCAGACCAGGAACAGGGCAGCTGGGGTGGGCACCCCCCCCTCCCAGGTTACTGTCAGCCCACTGGCTCAGTGCCCCCCCAGGAGACATGCCCTAACCCCAGTGGGCCCCTAGCACCCTGCACAGAGCATGCGTACAGCAGGCCTTTAACACATGCTTGATGGAGTAAGAACGGCGCTCCCTCGTGTGGGGTCCGACGGCTCTCTGCGCACTTGCACACGCAGTGGTCCGTCAGGTCACCCTCGCCTTTGTGCCCTTTGCCTCCTGCGTGGATCTGGGACAGCAGCGGTCGAGCCATGTGATCAGCACCTCCAGGCCGCGGGCCCTCATCTCCCAACCACTCCTCACCCTCACTCCAGGCCGCCAGCCCTCATCTCCCAACCACTCCGCACCCTCACTCCAGGCCGCCGGCCCTCATCTCCCAACCACTCCGCACCCTCACTCCAGGCCGCCAAGCCTCAGGGCCTCCACACTTGCTCTTCCCTCTGCCCAGAGCACCCTGCTCCCGCTGTGTGCAGGGCTCTACCCCTCACTTTATTTTTTTATCCCCAAGACAGAGGCTCACTCTGTCTCCCCAGGATGGAGTGCAGTGGTGCAATCTCAGCTCACCACAACCTCCACCTCCCGTGTTCAAGCAATTCTCCTGCCTCAGCCTCCCTAGTAGCTGGGACTACAGACACCTGCCACCATGCCTGGCTAATTTTTGTATTTTTAGTAGAGATGGGGTTTCACCATGTTGGCCAGGATGGTCTCAAACTGACCTCAGGTGATCTGCCTGCCTCAGCCTCCCAAAGTGCTGGGATTATAGGTGTGAGCTACCGCACCCAGCCTCTACCCCTTCCTTTCTTCAGGTCACTGCTCAATGCCACCTCTTCAGAGAGGCCTTTGCCAACTACCTTTTATGAAATAATACAGCATGGCCAGGTGCAGTGGCCCAACCTGTAATCTCAGCACTTTGGGAGGCCAAGGCAGGTGGATCATGAGGTCAGGAGATCGAGACCGTCCTGGCTAACACAGTGAAACCCCGTCTCTACTAAAAGTACAAAAAATTAGCCAGGCGTGGTGGCGGGCACCTGTAGTCCCAGCTACTCGGGAGGCTGAGGCAGGAGAATGGTGTGAACCTGGGAGGCAGAGCTTGCAGTGAGCCAAGATCGTGCCACTGCACTCCAGCCTGGGTGACAGAGCGAGACTCCGTCTCAAAAAAAAAAAAAAAAGAAAGAAAAAAAGAAAGAATGCAGCACGCACCCCCTCCCTCAATCCCCCCACCTCGCTTCATTTCTCCCTGGTGCAGTTATCACTGTCTGATATGTGACATGCATACACATCCACCAGGAGGACAAGGACCATGTCTGCTTTGGTCACTGCTGTGCCCCAGGCCTGGGGCCTTGCCTGGCACAGAGACATTTGCGGAAGGATACGTTTGGGGAAGGCTCCCACTTGGCAGGCCAGCCCTGGGCATCTGGGCAAAGATGGGGGTGGCAGCCTCGAGGGTGGAGTGGGGGTGGTAAACCAGGCGGCTGAAGCTCACACTCATCTCCAAGAGAGCCCCCTTTGAACAACATAACCCCATGGTGACTCTCCCCCCAACCCGGGTGGGAGCACCGGTGTTCATGTGGACACGCATGTGTGTGACTGTATGAATGAATGAAGGCGGGTGATAGGTGCCTGCCTGCCAGTGTGAGCGCCTACAATACCCGACCCACACCCTCTTTGGCTGGTGCTGGCCACTGGTCCCCACTAGCTGTTTCCCGCATCCGTGGTTTTCTCTCCCTGCTGCAGGGAAAACTCCCTGAGAGGAAGGCGTGACTCTCTGACTTTGCCCAAGGCTGATGGCAAAGCTGACAGTCAGTCAACAAAATCTGACTTCGGAATAAAAAAAGGCAGGTTGTGCAGGAGCTGCTGCTTTGCTTTATTTATTTTGAGGCTATGTTATTAGGAGCATACAAACACATGAGTGTTATATCTTCCTGGGAACTGGACCTTTCTTGATAACTTATGATGTTATCCTCCTTAATCCTAGTCATGTTATTTTCCTAACGGTCTGTTTTTGTTTGTTTGCTTGTTTGTTTTTGAGATGGAGTCTCGCTCTGTCGCTCAGGTTGGAGTGCAGTGGCACGATCTCAGCTCATTGCAACCTCCATGTCCCAGGTTCAAGTGATTCTCCTGCCTCAGCCTCCTGAGCAACTGGCACCCGCCACCATGCCCAGCTAGCTTTTGTATTTTTAGTAGAGACGGGGTTTCACCATCTCGGCCTGGCTGGTCTTGAACTCCTGACCTTGTGATCCACCAGCCTCGGCCTTCCAAAGTGCTGTGATTACAGGCGTGACCCACTGCGCCCAGCCAACAGTCTGTTTTGTCTGGTATTCGCAGAGCTCACCAGCTTTCAACTGGCTGGCGCTTGCACGATTCATCTGCTCACCTCCTTTGACTTTGCTCTTTCTGTATCCTTATCTGTTAGACACGTCACTTGTACACAATTTGGAATTGGGTTAAGCTGTGACTTCAAAAATTAAACCCACCATGGCAGTAAGCGGGTCTTTGGTGACTCCCCCGTTGCACCCTGGAGTCTACCCTCTGGTTGTGCAGGTGGACAGGGGGAGGGTCAGCCCTCCCTGAGGGGCCACAGTGATTGAGGGAAAGGACCAGCTCAGGACTGGCTCCAGCTCCACCACTGCTTCCCATCAGGTGCCCTCCTTGAGCCTCTGTTTTCTCATCTGTGCAACAGGGATACATCCCCCTCCCACCTCCAGCTGCTGTGAAGAAGGGATGTGCAGGTCCTGGGTCCATCTGTCACTGTCACTGGGCAGTGTTATCCCTAAGGTGGAACCCTGGGCCTTTTCAGCAAGAGGGCTTGCAGTAGGTGAGAGCTATCCGGGCACACCCTGCGGGTCAGCATGTGGCCACAGCCACCCTTTCGGGACCCAGTCCAGCCCAACCTAAGCGGTCCCCCTCTGTCTTGTCCCTGGGCCCACCGAGGGTCAGCTGAAAGATGTCAACCCCACGAGGTACTGCAGGCTCTCAGAGGATGAGCCTTCATCCCAAATAAGGCCATGGTGTATTTGGCTCTCGAACCTAACTACATTTCATTTCCCATAGCAGGACTACTCCTGGAGTCCACATCAAACTTGGAGCATCCAGGTCACCACATGCCAGAGACAACCAGGCACAGGAGCCAAGGGAGGTCCGGGTGACCGGGGGAGGCTGGGGTGATGGAGGAGGCTAGGGTGACAATGGCCCTGGCCTGGCAGCCTCCCCTGCTCTACTGCAAGACCGCCCACCTCCACCCCCACCCCAGCAGCCCCTCTTGGCCCCTCTGCCGAGGGGAGTGCTGGCCTTTTCCAGACCCGCTCGCTGCAGTCTGACCTGGGGAGCCAGGAGCACACGGGAGAGGGAAGCACAGAGAGAAAACAGAAGTGGCTGTCACCTCACCGAGGCTTCCTCCACCCCGAAATTCTTCTTTAAGCAGACACAGAGGAGGGGAAGGTGGGGGGCCACTAAGAGCCCAAGAGACACCACCATCGGGATGGATAAGCTGGCTGCCCCTCCCACTCACAGAGCAGGTGCATGGGCCGCCCCAACACCCCCCCCCACCACAGCGACCCCCAGTGGCGTGCCAGGGGCTCTAAGAGTGACTCGAGGCTGGCCCTCCACCGGGCAGGCAGCTCCTCCAGCTCGAAAACAAAATGGGCCATCCGGAAGAGGCAGCAAAGCAGGACCTCGGGATACACCACCCCCACCCTGCCCCCACCCCACCCCCAGGCCCCTACCCTGCCCCCACCCCACCCCCAGGCCACCACCCTGCCCCCCAACCCCCAGCACCCCACCCTGCCCCACCCCGCCCCAACCCCCCACCCTACCTCCTCCCCAGCCTCCCCACCCTGCCCCCACCCTGCCCCAGCACCCCCATCCTGCCCCCACCCTGCCCCAGCACTCCCACCCTACCCCCTCCCCAGCCCCCCACCCTGCCCCATCCCGCCCAGCCCCCCCACCGTACCCCCTCCCCAGCCCCCCCACCCTGCCCCCACCCTGCCCCCACCCTGCCCCGCTCCAGCCCCCTCAACCCTACCCCTACCCCACCCCAACCCTCCATCCTGCCCCACCCTGCCCCACCCCACCCCCAGACCCCTACTCTGCCCCCACCCTGCCCCAGCACCCCCATCCTGCCCCCGCCCCACCCCAGCCCCCCCACCCTACCCCCACCCTGGCCCCCACCCTCGCCAATTCCCAAAGAATTGCTCCCCAGCGAGGCCCTGTGCAGATGGGCTGTGTGTGGCTGGGAAGGAGGGGGCCATGTACTGAGGGCCCTGGAGCTCAAAAGCCTCCCACGAGACCCCCTGCCCCAATCTCAGATCCCCCTCATGCAAATTGCTTCCAGCCATCATGTCCCCACCCAACCGGCTCCCACAGCCCCAGAGTGGCCTGAGACCAGGGGCCTCCACCATCCAGCCTGGACAGGGAGGCCCCTGCTGGATGAGGACCCCACTGCAGTAAGCAATTGGGGACCCCGGGCCATTGAAAGCTGTAGAAGTGAGCTGGCACTCCCTGTTCCCAGGAATTTCTCCCAGGGAAAAGATTTCACTGAAACGACCCCATAGAGCTGCCATGAAGATGAAAGGACACAGTGCAGGTGCAGGACTTGGCGTAACGCCCGGCACGCAACACAAACTCGAACGTGACTTCGCTAATAAAGACTTGGGTGCCGCCCTCCCTCAGGCCAGGGCGGTTCCTGGCGTCATAAGGAAGTTAATCATTCAGGCCCCCACAGCACCGGATACTACTGTTCCCAGCACTATCCTCGTTTTACAGGCGAGGCCACCTAGGTCTGGAGGGGTTGAGTGGCTTGTCACAAAGCCAGGAGGCAGCAGAAGTGGACTCTGCAGCCAGATGTTGGGGCTCCAGAGCCGTGAGCGAGCATAACCAACGTGCTCTTCTCGCTCTCAGGGGTGGGTACTCGGGGGAAAGTGCGTCTCCTCCCCCGTCTCATGCTCTCCAGCCAACCCCAAGCCCAGCATGGAGCCTGCATCCAAAAACACGGGCGGATGCTTAGTATCCTCCATCTCCAACAAAGCTCAGGCCTGCACCCGGGGCACCAGGTGGGACCAGGACAGGGATGAGGTGCCATTCTGAACACTGGAGGAAAAATCAAAGCGCACGCTGGTTGGGGGAGACCTCAGCTCCCTGGGCAGAAAGTTAGAGGATTCTTTACTGGGTGCATTAGTTACCTGGAGAGTAACTATGGCTGCTGGAACAAATGACTGCCAATTTCACGGCTTAAAACAACACAAATGTGTTATTTTACAGTTCTGGAGGCCCAAAGTCTAACACAGGTTGGCAGGGTTGCGTTCCTTCTGTAGTCTGTAGGAGAGAATCTGTTCCTTGCCTTTTCTTTCTTTCTTTCTTTCTTTTTTTTTTTTTGAGACAGAGTCTCACTCTGATGCCCAGGCTGGAGTGAAATGGCGTGACCTCAGCTCACCGCAACCTCCACCTCCCGGGTTCAAGCGATTCTCCTGCCTCAGCCTCCCAAGTAGCTGGGATTACAAGCACACACCACCACGCCTGGATAATTTTTGTATTTTTAGTAGAGATGGTGTTTCACCATGTTGGCCAGGCTGGTCTCTAACTCCTGACATCAGGTGATCTGCCCGCCTTGGCCTCCCAAAGTGCTCGGATTATAGTCGTGAGCCACCACACCCCGCCTGTTCCTTGCCTTTTCTAGCTTCTAGAGGCCACCTGTCAACCTTGGTTGGTGGGCCCTCCCCCATCGTCAAAGCCAGCAGGGTAGCATCTCCAATCTCTCTCTTCCATCACCACATCACCGTGTCTGTCTCTTACATTCATGCCTCTCTCTTTTCAGGACTCTTGTGATTTGATTACACTGGGCCCACCACGATAATTCAGAACAATTTCTTTTCTTTCTTTTCTGTTTTTTGAGACAGGGTCTTGTTCTGTCACCCAGGCTGGAGTGCAGTGGTGCAAGCACGGCTCACTGCAGCCTCCACCTCCTGGGCTCAAGCCATCCTCCCACCTCATCCTCCCAAGTAGCTGAGACTACAGGCATGCATCACCACACTCAGATAATTATTTATTTTTTTGTAGAGACGGGGGTCTCACTGTGTTGCCCTGGTTGTTCTCAGTTCTCCTGCTGCAGCTTCAGTGCTGGGATTACAGGTGCCAGCCACCACATCTGGCCTCCTAAGAGTTTCTGAGTCTCAAGATTCTTAATCATACCTGCAAAGTCTCCTTTGCCATTTAAGGTAACAAATTCACAGATCCTAGGGATTATGACATGGACAGACAACGCTGGGGAGCTATTATTCTACCACACTGGGGAAAATGGCCTGCCCAAGAGGCAAGAACTCCAGACAGTGATATGAAAGGTTTTCCCCAACAAAATCACTGATGTCCTTGTAAGCTGACAATGAAACCACTAATCAACTCACCCTTCCCCCATCCGCACACCTAGAGCTTTCTGTGAGCTATTAGTGCTGTACTCTTAAATAAAAAGAGAGTCGGTTGGGCGTGGTGGCTCACGCCTGTAATCCCAGCATTTTTCGAGGCCAAGGTGAGCAGATCACGAGGTCAAGAGATTGAGACGATCCTGGCCAACATGGTGAAACCCTGTCTCTACTAAAAATACAAAAATTAGCTGGGCATGGTGGCATGTGCCTGTAGTCCCAGCTACTCCGGAGGCTGAGGCAGGAAAATCGCTTGAACCTGGGAAGCGGAGGTTGCAGTGAGCCAAGATCACGCCACTGCACTCTAGCCTGGAGACAGAGCAAGACTCCGTCTCAAAAAAAAAAAAAAAAAAAAAAAAGAGTCTGGCCGGACGCAGTAGCTCATGCCTATAATCCCAGCACTTTGGTAGGCCGAGGCAGGCAGATCACCTGAGGTCAGTGTTCGAGACCAGCCTGGCCAACATGGTGAAACCCCATCTCTACTAAAAATACAAAAATTAGCCAGGCGTGGTGGCTCATGCCTATAATCCCAGCACTTTGGGAGGCCGAGGCAGGCAGATCACCTGAGGTCAGGGTTCAAGAACAGCCTGGCCAACATGGTGAAACCCTGTCTCTACTAAAAATACAAAAATTAGCCAGGCGTGGTGGCTCATGCCTATAATCCCAACTATTCAGGAGGCTGAGACAGGAGAATCACTTGAACCCAGGAGGCGGAGGTTGCAGTGAGGGCCGGCAAGTCTCCCCGCTGCCCTGCACCTCTGTTTCCTCACCTGAAAACACAGACAGAACATCCACACCTCCCTCCCAGGGGGAGAGTGAGGGCCAAAGGAGACAGTTTTATAAAGTCTGGTTCAGAGGCTCGCTGCAAAGGCCTAAATCACTGCTGGCTTTTCAAGACATCCAGAGGACAGACTACCATGAAACCCCACATTTGCACTCCTAAGTAAGTAACCAGGAGAAGGAAAAAGACGTCCACATTAAAACTTGAACACAAATGTTCATAGCAGCATTATTCACAATAGCCAGAAAGTGGAAAAATCAAAATGCCTACCCTGATGAATGGATCAACAAAAAGCGGTGTGCCCACACAGCAGAATGTTATTCTGTCTTAAAAAGAAATGGCGAGGCCGGGCGCGGTGGCTCATGCCTGTGATCCCAGCACTTTGGGAGGCCAAGGTGTGCGGATCACCAGAGTTCAGGAGTTCAAGAGCAGCCCAGCCAACATGGTGAAACCCCGTCTCTACTAAAAATACAAAACAATTAGCTGGGCGTGGTGGTGCACACCTGTAGTCCCAGCTACTTGGGAGGCTGAGGCAGAAGAATCGCTTGAACCTGGGAGGCGGACGTTGCAGTGAGCTGAGGTCACACCACTGCACTCCAGCCTGGGCGATAGAGCGAGACTCTATTAAAAAAAAAAAAAAAAAAAAAGGAATGGTGAGCTGACACGCTGCAGCACCGATGAAGCCGAAAGACACGCTCAGTGAAGGAAGCCAGTCACAGAAGGCCACATGTTGTACAACTCTATGACAGGAAATGTCCAGAAGTGGCAAATCCACTGAGATAAAGTAAATCAGGCCAGGTGTGGTGGTTCATGCCTGTAATCCCAGCACTTTGGGAGACCGAGGCGGGTGGGTTGCTTGAGCTCAGGAGTTTGAGACCAGCCTGGGCAACATGGTGAAACCCCATCTCTACAACAAATACAAAAATTAGCCAGGTGTATTTTTTAGCTGGGTGGCACATGCCTGCAGTCCCAGCTACTCAGGAGGGTGAGGTGGGAGGATCACTTCAAGCCAGGAGGTGGAGGCTGCATGCAGTCAGCTGTGATTGTGCCACCGCACTCCAGCCTGGGTGACAGAGTGAAACCTTAAAAACAGAGCTGGCACGGTGGCTCACACCTGTAATCCCAGCACTTCAGGAGGCCAAGGCAGGTGAATTGCTTCAGCCCAGGAGTTTGAGCAGCCTGGGCAACATGGTGAAACCCCATTTCTACAAAAAATACAAAAATTAGCTAGATATTGGTGGCGCATGCCTGTAGTCTCAGCTACAGGGGAGGATGAGGTAGGAAGATCGCTTGAGCCCAGAAGGTTGAAGCTGCAGTGAGCCATGATTGCACCACTGTACTCCAGCCTGGGCAACAGAGCGAGACCCTGCCTCAAAAAAGAAAGAAAATGTAAATCAGATCTTTCCCAGAGGCCCCCAGCCTCTGGGGGCCTCTCTCCTCTGTCCTCCACTCCGCTGTTCATTAAACAGAACCAGGTTCCCAGGTCCCCCTGGAATCAGGCTCCCAGGTCCACCTAGAATAGGCACAGGTCAAGGGGATAGGCTTGCCGTGACTGGCTGAAACCCCCAAAAGCCATTCCCTGGAGCCACACACCACACCTGGAACCACAGCTGGGTTCTCCTGGCCGGGCTGATGTCAGATGTCTCCCCCAGCAACCAAGGTGCAGAATGTACCAAGGTGTCATGACCTCTGTCAGAGAATCACACAGTTCTCCCAGCAGACAAGCGGGTACTGACACCTGTCATGAGACAGAGCGGGCCTGTGAGAGGAGGAGCTCAGCCCCTGTCCGGCTGACCCAAGTGACAGGAGGAACTCCGACCCTATCCGGCTGACTTGAAAAGGGCCAGGCTGAGAGCTGCATCCACCGCTGCTACAATGAAGACAAAGAGCTCCTACCCCAGGGGGGCTGCAGCCTTCCCTGCTTCTGCTCATGGCGAGGGGCCCCAGGTCTCAGTAGAACTGTCTGGTAGATGCCAATCAGGCTGACATCACTAGAAAACCCGGAATTCTGCATATACATGCATTTCCAGGAGTGTGGGACTTCTGGATAGCATATGTGCATTAAACAAGAAAGAAACACAATTCTTATTATTAAGAACATTTGGACAGTGCTTTGTGAGCCATTAAAGTCACTCGTCCCCTAAGCCAGAAGCGTGGGGATCTTCCCAGCCCCTCACCCCTGCAGGAGGCCAGTCTGCAAGTTCTGATGACTGAGCCCATGCATAGTCAGCAGATGCGCCCCTGTGTACCCCACCTGACTCTGACTTCTCCAGACTATAGCTGCTGGCAGGTTTTCCACCTCAGATACCTCCTCAAGGCAGCCACCAGAGGGACTTTTCTAAGACACAAACTGGGCCAATTTCCCTCTCCTCACTGCCCAACTCTGGCTCACCCCAGCCCACAGCCACCGAGACCACACAGGCCTGGGATGGAGAAAGAACGTGGAGGACCCCAGACCCACTGGAAATCTGGCCTTTCTTTGGCACTTGCTGAAAAATGGGAGCAGCTGCGACCCCATCAGCTGCCTAACTGGAAAACCAGCAGGAATTGTCCTGTTCTGATTATAGAACCAACATTCATCATTGGATAAACTTTTTTTTTTTAGCTATAAACGAGAGACCAAGAATCACACCAAATCCCAAAGATCAGAGGTGTTTACAATGGCCATACGCCTTCGTATCTTTTTTCTTTTTTTAATTTTAGAGCCAAGGTCTCACTATGTTTACCCAGGCTGGCCTGGGACTCCTGGGCTCAAGCGATCCTCCTGCCTTGGCTTCCTGAGTAGCTCGGACTACAGGTGTGCGCCACCACACCCAGCTCCATCCTTTCTATGCATATATGTGTGTTTGGCGTACGTTGAGCATGCTGATTTTGTAGTTTTATATCCAACTTTTGTCATTAAGCACTAACATTAAATGATTATGTAATATAATGTGATTATAAAATGATTCTACTGGTTGTTTACAAAGTATCTGCAAAGGGCCAGGTGTGGTGACTCACGCCTGTAACCCCAACACTTTGGGAGGCTGAGGTGAGAGAATCACTTAGCCCAGCAGACCAGTCTGGGCAACAAAGACCCTATCTCTACTAAAAATTTTTTTAAAAAATTATCTGGGCATGGTGGCATGTGTCTGTAGTCCCAGCTACTCAGGAAGCTGAGGTGGGAGGATCTCTGGAGCCCAGGAGGTCGAGGCTACAATGAACCGTGATTGTGCCACTGCACTCCAGCCTGGCCAACAGAGCAAGACCCTGTCTCAAAAAACAAAGTCTCTGCAAAAGATAACTTAAATATTATAGAGCAACAGTCTCCAGCCTTTTTGGCACCAGAGACCGGTTTCATGGAAGATAATTTCTCCATGGGCCAGGCCGTGGGGCGGCAGGGGGAATGATTTCAGGATGACCCAAGCGCATGACATTTATTGCACACTTTATTTCTATTATTGACATTGTAATATATAATAAAATAATTCTACAATTCACCATAATGTAGAATCAGTGGGAGCCCTGAGCTTCTTTCCCTGCAACTAGACAGTCCCATCTTAGGGTGATGGGAGACAGTGACAGATCATCAGGCATCAGAGTCTCATAAAGGAGCACGCAGCCTGGATCCCTCGCATGCGCAGTTCACAATAGGGTTCGCGCTCCTATGAGAATCTAACGCCGCTGCTGATCTGACGGGAGGCGGAGCTCGGGCAGTGACGCGAGCGTGAGGAGTGGCTGTAAATACAGATGAAGCTTCACGGGCGCACCCACCACTCACCTCCTGCTGTGAGGCCCAGTTCCTAACAGGTCATGGACCCGTACCCCTGGGACCCCCTGATGTAGAGAAACATCCATGTAAAGTTAGCGGATTGAACACACACATCTACATAAGGCCACTAAATAAATTGATGCCACAGAATCACCTAAAGGCTCAGGAACTGGGGGCCTTGGGAGCCCAAGAAGTGGGGTGGGAAGGAGCTAAAATAAGGCGGGTGGATGGAAGTCTTTAAAAGAAGCAATCAGTCATGGAGACAGAAAATGAACAGAGATTCCAGGGGCTGGGGGGTTGGTATTTGATGGGGATGGAGTTTCCATGTGGGAAGATGAGAAAGTTCTGGAGACAGATGGTGGTGATGGTTGCACAATGCTGGGAATGTAAGGGATGCCGCTGAGTTGTACACTTGCTTACACAATGGTTAAAATGTTAAATTTCATGTTATAGATATTTTATAATTTTTATGAAAGCAGCAGCAATCAGATCTTCTAATCCCATCTGCTACTCAGAGAAGCCTCCTCCTCTACTCTGAGAAAAGACCAAATACCCGACTAGGCTCTGCAGTGGGTAAAACAGAATGAGTCTGCCTGAGGGTCCCAAGGCATAGCTGGGCGGGGGGACCCTGTACTGAGTGGAGGGTGATTAAGCAGGTGTATGAACAGAGACTGTGATTGCAACCTAGCACATCCAGGGGGAAAGACTTCTGGTCCCTGGCTCAACGGCCGGGCAGCTGATGCCTCAGTGAAGCCCACAGTCAGCGAGCCCTCCGCACGGTCTTGGAGAGTCAGTCCCTGGCTGATAGGAGGGGACAACTACCAGAATCTGCAGAAAGCCACGATGCGAAAGGCAGACGGAAGCCATTTGGAATCGAAACACTGCAGGAAAAAGAAAGCAGCAAACAATACAAAACCACACCCACAGACAGAAAAGAGAAGACGCAGCCCCACAGGGAGAGCACTGCAAAAAGGGACATGAGGGAAGGGGTCTTCGATGCTGAAAGGAAAATGGTGTGAATTTTTAAAACCTAAACAAAAATAAAATGGTTGGAAAATAAGGCTGAGGAACATCTCATTGTTTAAAAAAGGAAGAGATGGAGAGATAGAAAACAGGAAAAAAGATGTAAGAAGGCCAGAGGCAGTGGCGCACGCCTGTAATCCCAGCCCTTTGGAAGGCTGAGGCAGGTGGATCACTTGAACCCTGGAGGCTGAAGCTTCAGTGAGCTATAATCGCACCAGTGCACTCCAGCCTGGGCCACACACTGAGACCCTGACTCAAAAGCAGCGACGGCCTGGTGCGGTGGCTCACGCCTGTAATCCTAGCAGTTCGGGAGGCCGAGGCGGGTGGATCACTTGAGGTCAGGAGTTCGAAATTAGCCTGGCCAACATGGCAAAAACCTGTCTCTACTAAAAGTATAAAAACATTAGCTGGGTGTGGTGGCGGGCACCTGTCATTCCAAGTGTAATTCCAGCTACTCGGGAGGCTGAGGCAGGAGAATCGCTTGAACCCGGGAGGCAGAGGTTGCAGTGAGCTGAGATTGCGACACTGCACTCCAGCCTGGGCAACAAGAGCAAAACTCCATCTCAAAAAACAGCAACAACAACAAACCCAGAAACTGATTCTCTCTCTTCAAGATAAAATCTTGAGGGGCGGCCCTGTCCTGCCACTTCCAGCTTCTGGGGGCTCCACGTTCCTTGGCCTATGGCTGCACCACGCCAGCCTCTGCCTGTGTTTGCAGGCAGCCTCCTTCTCTTCTCACATGTCTCTTAGAAGGACACCTGTTATTGGATTTAGGGACCATCCAGGTAACCCGGGATGATCTGCTCTCAAGAACCTTTACTTAATTACATCTGCGAAGACTCTTTTCCCAGATAAGGTCACATTCGCAGGTTTGGCGATTAGCATATGGATTTACCTGTGGGGAGGGAAGCGCTCAGTCCACTCCCCGGGGCAGACCAGGCACTGGATTCTGGAGGCGCTGCACTCACCTGCCTACTAAACATCCCAGAAGAAATGTGAGTGGTATTTGGAGTGTGGGGAGGGATCAAAGCTGGAGATAATCAGCACATGACTGGCACCTAGGGCTGCGAGGCTGGGGACTGACGCTCAAGTCCGGTGCCCAGAAGACAGCCTGAGCCGGGGGCATGCGACTCACTGGGCGACTCTCAGGGTGGGTGCTGGGGAGCTAAGCAAACATGGGGTCTCAGCAGGGGACAAGGTCGGCCTGACCCTACCGCAGCCCCAGGGCCAAATTTCACCTCAGGGTCGGTGCCACCTTGAGACAAGCACCGGCCTCTCGAATCTCCATGTTCACTGTGCTCTGTCCAAATTCTTGAGCCACAGAACCCATGAATGTGACAAATGGCTGTTTGGGGTAGATGTGTTATGCAGCCATAGTAACTGGAACAGCTTTTTTTTTTTTTTTTTTCCTCTGATGAATCAGAAAGCCCTGCCTTACCATCTAGTTTCATAGTGAGAGCCTGGCTCAGATCCCACTTCATAACTGGCCGTTTTTGTTCCTTTTGCCCACAGGAAAAAAGGCTCCAGGCCGCCCCTGCTCCTGACCAGATGAGGACCCTAGCAGGTCCACAGCATCCCCTCCTCGGCCAGCTGTTTCTTTTTCTTTCTTTTTTTTTTTTGAGACAGAGTCTCGCTCTGTCGCCCAGGTTGGAGTGCAGTGGCGCGATCTGGGCTCACTGCAACCTCCGCCTCCCAGGTTCAAGCAATTCTGCCTCAGCCTCCCGAGTAGCTGGGACTACAGGCATGTGCCACCATGCCCGGCTAATTTTGTATTTTTAGTAGAGACGGGGTTTCACCATGTTGGGCCAGGCTGGTCTCAAATTCCTGACCTCAGGTGATCCGCCCGTCTCGGCCTCCCAAAGTGCTGGGATTACAGATGTGAACCATCGCACCCAGCCAGCCCTGTTTCTCTCTGTGGTCTGGAACACGGGGGTGTTTATCTTGAGTGTGGCTATATGTTTTCAAAACTCTTTCCATTTTCGCTGAGTCAGAGACGGGTTGGGGGGGCCGTGCCTCTAAGTGTAAACTTGCAATGTTTCCATGACCAGAAGGCTGCCCTCATGATGGGGACGGGAGGAGCCTGTGGTATTAGCGTAAGGATGGACAGATGAATGGCACAGAACTGAGAACCCAGAAATGAACCCCTCCATTTATGCTCAAACAATATTTAACACGATGCCAAGGCAATTCCATGAAGAAACAGGAGTCTTTCAACAATTGCTGGGACAACTGGAGATCCGCATGCAACAACCAACCAACCAAACCAACCAACCTTTGGCCCTTGCCTTATACCAATACCATACATGAAAATGAACTCAAGATGGATCACAGACCTGAACAGAAGAACTAAATATGTACAATGTCTAAAAGAAAACATAGGAAAAACCTCTGTGATCTCAATTTAGGTAAAGAGATGTTAGACATGACACTGAAAGCACAGCCATAAAAGAAAAAAAATCGATAAACTGGACTTTAAAAAATTAAAACTTTTGCACTTCCAAAGACAATATTAAGGAAATATTGAAAGAATCCAAAGACTGGGAGATAATATTTGCATATCATACATCTGATAAAAGACTTCTATCCAGGCTATATAAAGTTTTGTTTTGTTTTGTTTTGTTTTTTTGAGACAGGGTCTCCCTCTGTCGCCCAGGCTGGCGTGCAGTGGCATGATCTGGGCTCACTACAACCTCTGCCTCCCAGGTTCAAGCGATTCTCCTGCCTCAGCCTCCTGAGTAGCTGGGATTACAGGTGCACACCACCATGCCCCCCGCTAATTTTTGTATATTTAGTAGAGATGGCCTTTCACCATGTTGGCCAGGATGGTCTTGATCTCTTGACCTCATGATCCGCCTGCCTTGGCCTCCCAAAGTGCTGGGATTACAGGCATGAGCCACCATGCCCGGCCTAAAGATATCTTATATCTCAATAATAGGACACTTCAATTTATCTTAAAAATGAGCAAAAGATTTGAACAGAAATTTCACCAAAGGGCCAGGCACGGTAACTCACACCTATAATCCCAGAGCTGCCCAGAGGGATCCCAGAGTGGGCTGAAGGGCACCACGCTGCTTTGGGAGGTTTTAGGCCCACGTTATAGCCCTTGCACTTAAAAGGAATTGTGGTCACTGCTGGGAGCTTAGCAAAAGCTATATTCCCAGTATTTTGGGAGGCTGAGGCAGGAGGATGGCTTAAGCCCAGGAGTTCAAGACCAACCCAGGCAAAAAAGCAAGACCCTGTCTCTATGAAAATAATAATAATAAAAGAGGCCAGGTGTGGTGGCTCACGCCCGTAATCCCAGCACTTTGGGAGGCCAAGGTGGGCAAATCACTCGAGCCCAGGAGTTTGAGATCAGCCTGGGCAACATGGCGAAACCCCATCTTTACAAAAAAAAATAGCCAGGTGTGGTGGCACGCGTCTGTAGTCCCAGTTACTCGGGGATGCTGAGGTTGGAGGATCCCTTGAGCCTGGAGATCCCTTGAGCCCAGGAGGTCGAGACTGTAGTGAGCCCTGTTTGTGCCACTGCACTCCAGCCTGAGCTACAAACTAAGACCTGTCTCAAAAAAAAAAAAGAAAAAAAAAAAAATTTACCAAAGGAGATATCTACATGTCCCGTAAGCGCATGAAAAGGGTGGTCAGCTTCCTTAGGCTTTAAGAAAATGCAAATTAAAACTACAATGAGATCATAGTATATACCCACCAACATGGCGGTAATAGTAATAATAATCAGACAATAGCAAATGTTGGCAAGAACAGAAAAACTAGAACCCGCATACATAGCTGGCAGGAATGTAAAATGGTATAACCTCTCTGGAAAAGCCTGGTAGTTTCTTAAATGAATAAACTAACTTATGACCCAGCAATTCCACTTCTAAGAATCTACCCAAGAAAAATGAAAATGCATGTTTTCACAGAAGGACTTGAACGATGAATATTCATAGCAGCCTCATGGGTCAAAACAGCCAAAAAGTGGAAGCAATCTGAATATCCGATAGACGAGTGGATACACTAAATGGGTGTATCCATACAATGGGACATTGTTTGACAATAAAAAGAACTGAAACACTGATACACGCCACCACATGGGCAAACCTCAAAAACATCAGGTGAAGTAAAAGAACGCAGATGCACGGGGCTGGATACGGATGTTCCTCGACTTATGATGGGAATATGTTCCCCACAAATCCATGGGGAATTGAAAACATTGCAGATTGAAAATGCTTTCAATACACCTGACCTCCTGGGCATCGTAGCTTAGCCTAGCCTACCCTACACATGCTCAGAACGATTACTGAGCACACTCATCTAACACAGAACCTATTTGATAATATAAGTGTTGAATTTCTCATGTCATTTACTGAATACTGTACTGAACATGAACACAGAATGGTGGTTTCTACTGAATGCATACAAGCCTTTGCACCATTGTAAAGTCAAAAAATCGTTACGTCAAAACCACGGGGAGTTGGGGACAGTCTATATTTATATGAAGTTTCCAGAAAAGGCAAATGTATAGGGACAGAAAGCTGACTGGTGACTGCCTGGGGCTGAGGGCAGGAGCAGAGATTAACTGCAGACCAGCACCCAGCAGTAGGGACGGGTGGGGGTATGTGGCCCAGCCCCATGTGTACTAACATCATCGAATCTGAATCGTATATTTACAACGAGTGCATTCTATGGCATGACAATTACACCTCAATAAAGCTGCACAACAGAACAGCTCATTGGCAGCTGAGGGCCGGGGGAGATTGTGAGCTGCAGCTTCAGTGGAGAAGGCCAGAAGCCAAAACCAGAGCCAAGTGAGGTAGCAAAGTAATTCATATCCCTGGGTAATGAAGAACTGGCCCCAATCTGCCCACCCACACGAGAGGCTGCTTCCCCATTCTGCTTTTCCTGCAAGCAAAGAAGTTTCCAGACCAAATAAGGCTGCAGCTTTTGCTATGCTCCCAGCAGTGACCACAATTCCTTTTAAGTGCCAGGGCTATAACGTGGGCCTAAAACCTCCCAAAGCAGCGTGGTGCCCTTCAGCCCACTCTGGGATCCCTCTGGGCAGCTCCAAACAAACCAAGGTAAACAGAGCAGGCCTGCCCTAGGCCCGCCCTTGGCCCGCCCTTGGCCTGCTCGGCACAGGGCGGGGGCGAGCTGTGTTGGGTGCAAGGAAGCCAGGCAGACCCACACTGGGGGACCTGCAACTTCCACCAGCAGCTGACCGGTGGGCCCTTGGGACCTGGGCACTCTTGCCTCTGTCTCTGGTAGGAAAGGCCATTTGCTGAAACCCTTCTATAGGCGGCACGTGCCGTCTCGTTCCTCTCCACTGCTGCTTTGGAAGATGACGAGGAGGAGGGCAACACATTTATTAGAAGCCAGGCGCCGTACCCAAGGCCTTGTGTGTTTGATCATTTCATCTTCACAGCTACCCTGAGACAGGTCTTGTTACTTCCCCATGTTACAGAGGAGGAAAGTGAGGCCCCAAGGCATGCAGCACATCCCAAGTAAACTCAGGAGCAAAGCCCAGAGCTGGCAGGGGCTCCTGCCTGTGCCCACTGCCCTGCCCGGCACCCCCAGAAAGGAGCACATGGCGGGGCTACCTCAGGGGAGCCGCACGGGTGGAGGTGGGCAGTTCTCCTTAGAAGCGAGTCCTCTACTCCCTTCCACCCGGTTCCGGCCCGGGTGGGCTACAGCCTGCAGCTACTGTCAGCAAGACCACACTCCAGCTGGCCAGGGAGACGTTTGGCTTGGGAAATTTTTTTCCTTTTTTTGGGTTACCCTATCCAGGCCAAACTGTAGGGTACTTTTCAAACAACCAGCTACAAATATTTTCCTAACAAGGCCTCTCTGGGATGAGAAATGGAAACTTTTTATGTTGCAACCTTGGGTTCTGGCATTTTAACAATGCATCACCAAGGGCCGCGGTGGTCAGCGCTGAAGGGGAGAAGGCTCCATGCAGGAGGCTGGGGGGCACAGCCAGGGAGACGACGAACCCAGAGCCAGGTCCCGCAAGGACGTGATGCTGCACTTCATGTCTTCCACTTAGCACAGCTGGCGCGGCAGCAACTGTTCCCGTCCTGCTTCACAGATGACAAACAGGCTCAGAGAGGAGAGGTGACTTGCTGAGGCCACACCTCAGTGGACAGTGGTGCTGGCTGGCATTCAGACTCAGGTCCCTCCGATTCCAGAAGCTTCCACCCCCCAACCGCCCGGCCCACCGCTGATGCTGGCTGCCTTCCTCTACTTCAAGCTCCTCCTGGTGGGACGGCCCACAGAAGAACACCTGGATAAAGGTACAGGGCTTGGATTCCAGTCGTGCCTTCTCTAATGAGTGGGGCGACACTAATTCCATACTGCCTCCATGCTGGGAGGGGTATGCCCGATAAGATAAACAGATGTGGGCATGACTGGGTCAGCAAAGATTCTTTGGCAGCAAGTGACAAAAACCCAAGGCAGACTTCTTCAGCTAAAAAAGGGGATTTACTAGCTCAGGACACCAGGAAGAATGGGGTGGAGGTCAGGCATGGCTACATCCAGGTGCTCAAACAGTGTCATCAGGTCACTCTCCCACCCCCATTTTTGGGTCTGTTTCTCTTTGGCCTCCTTCTCTCCTGCAGACAGGCTACCTAGGAGGCAGGGAGTGTGGCTGTCGGCTGTCTCCCACCCAAGAGCCAACATCTTTCAGCATCCGTGTCAACCCCAGGGCAGGACTCTTATCAGCTGTTTGGATTCTGGGAAATTAGGGAGCTTAAGCAGGCACACCCGCCCCCGCCCCTGCAGGAAGAACACCTGTCCCTGTGTGCTGTGTCAACCGGGAGATGCTTCCAATGGTGCCCTCATCCCCCAAGAGCATCATTACACAAATGCCTCCCACAGCCACGGGTCCTCAAAGAGCATGAGAACTGCAGCCTTCTGTGCACGGTGCTCAGCACTTATGGAAGCAACCAGATTAACTCTGCCGCACTTGACACAAAATGCAGTAGAGTCCTGGTCCCCTTCCCAAACAATTGAGTCCAAAAGCCACTTGACGGGAACAGACAAGGAAGGCGTCCAGGACAGGGGGAGGAGGAGGGGCTCTAGTGGCCCAGGGTGGGGTGTCAGCCCGGGTAGGAGGGGAGAGTCGCCCAGGACCAGCAAGAACACAGCAGTCAAAGCGTGCAGGCCTGGCCTGAGGACACACTAGCCGAATGCGCTGCGTAAATGGCCTCTGGGGGACAGCCACCCTAGGTGCAGGTCAGGGAAGCTCAACCTCACTCAGAACCATCGGGGACATAAAAGGACATGAATGGGATTTAAGGAGAGAGGAGCCTGCACCGGGAGAGTCTGCCCCAGAGAGGTCAGAAGGAGAGGGGGCTTGAGAGACGCGGCGGGGAGGGCACAGCAGCTGAGCAGAACAGGCAAAGGGCGCGCCCCTTAGACCCGCAGCAGACACACTGGGGCAGTGTGCAACGTTTTCATTTAATTTTTAAATAATTTATATCCCTCTGAAACAAAACCCTGAGGCTCAGGTACATCATCTGAGGTTCTCTTAAATAGAAGAGTTGGTACAGGGCACCAGAGAAGGCCGGGAGGCTCTGGATCGGTAAGTGCTGAAGATGCTGAGGCTGTGGGGCAGCTTTCCCGGGACAGCCACGTGGGAGAGCCGGCTCACCTGGTCCCCACGGTGAGGCGCAACAAGGAGGGGATGGCACAGGCCAGGCGCCTTTATAAGCCAGAGAGAGGTGCACAGGCCAGAAAGAGGTGCCCCCCAGACTCACAGGAGCCCCGTGGTGAGGAGGAGGGGGAACACTGCAGTCACCAGCAAACAGCAGACAGAAGGAAAGTGGCCCCAGCATCTGGCCGCATGGGAACGTGCAAGCCAAACGCCACTCCCTGCTCCCTGCCTGAGCGCCATTCGCAGAGTCTTGTTTCCTGTTTCCTCTCAGCACCCTCATCCTAATGGGCTGAGCTGGCAAGTCCCAGACATTGGAGGAGTGACTTCAAGTTTGAGGCCCTGGATATTCTCCAGGGACTGGAACCTTCCCCAGGATCCAGAGGCTGGGATGTGGGTTTTGGCGGGGAGTGAGGGGAAGGGACGTGCATTTCCCGAGCCCCACCTGCACGAGCACTGTTGTCCCCCAGGTGCTTTCCTCCACATTGTGACATCGGAAAAGCTCATCCCTGGGGTCCAAAAACCCAACCTTCCCCCACAGGGCCCTCCGCTCCTCCCCCATAGGCCCCTCCGCTCCTCTGTGGCCCTGGTGGAGGCGGAGCATGGTCTGGCAGCGCCCCGGGCTACCATGGAGAGAGCTCCGCGGGGCGTGCGAGGATGTGGCCAGTCACGTCCCCCTCTCCTTCCTCCGGCTGGTCCTCTGGTTGCTGAGCTCGCTCAGCTTCTTATCCAGCCTCCTCTGCAGCTGGGCCCTCTTGGCTGGGTCCAGGGATATGTCCTTGGTCCCGCTGCCCGCATAGAGGACCCCTTCCCGGCTGATTCTCTGCCGGGCATGGGCGCGAGCCCTCTCACCGCAGCCATGGATCTGGGGAGGACACAAGAATCACTGCTGGGCTCACAGGGGCAAGGAGGCAGATCCTGCAGCTCTGCCCATCAAAGAGCTGGGGGGCCACAGGCGCCCCAACAGAGAAGGCCACTCCTCCCGCCATGTCAGTCCTTCACCCTGCAGGCTGCCTGGCGGGAGAGCGGTGGGGTGGTCTGCACCCTGGTGTGGCGGGAGCCCCCGAGTGTGCACACAGGAAATGGCACCACCCTGACTGACCACACAGTCCCTGCGGCCACTTCCCACTGCCTCCCAGCCTCCGCCTACCTAATCCACACTGCAGCCAAGACCGGTGACATCACAGCCCTGCTGACACCCTAGAGGGTGCCCCACTGCCTTCAGATCAGGCCTGACTCCTCCAGGCAGCTCGCCAGGACATGCCCAGCCTCGACTCTAGCCATCCTGCCTCACACTATACTCTCAACTCTCTGACTGGGCCCGGGGCTTTATGCATGTTCTAAGGGTGGATAGCCTGCCTGCCCACCCGCCATCGGCCCTGTCCTCCCCAGCCCAGCTCCCACCTTCTGTCCCACAGGTCTCAGCCCCAGTGTTACTTCCTCCAGAAAGCCCACCCTGACTGCTGCATCTGGGTGGGTGAGCCTGCTGCCACCCTAGCCCTGGGTTTTCTTCCTCGGAGCACTCAACACCTGGTACCGTATGCTGGTCTCTTACTCAGATCCCCCACCAGGCCCAGCATCCTCCAGGGTAGAGACAAGGCTGGTTCAGACCTCAGCTTCCCACAGGCGCCCACACCTGGCCCAGGGGATTCTCATCAACCCCGGCTCAAGGAATGAATGACACAGCAGCCGGGCCATGGCCAGCTCAGATGACGGGCTGCAGGCTCTGCCTCCCACCTCCCCTATGCCAAACAGACCAGATTAGGCCACTGACAGAACCCAAGGACACTGGGACAAAATTCCCTCTGCCCAGAATTCCCACTAACGTGGCTGCAGCTCAGCAAATAAGGCATTTTGTTTGCTTGTGCCCTGATGTGCTGAAAACCGATCATGAGTCAGTGTCTGATTTCTGTTTCTGAAGGTATCTGGAGCTCGTAAGGAGCTAACTGTTCCGACTGGAACAAGTCTGCCCAGGGTCTGCTTCCTGGAGACGGAACCCACCACCCCTCCCCACTGTCTGATCGCAGGAGGGGAGGCCGACATACCTCGGGCAGGTGGTGGCTGAGGCAGTAGCGGTGGCTGCAGAGCTGGCAGAACTGGCCCAGGGTTGTGACACCGGCTGTGCACTTGGCAAAGCCGCAGGTGTTATCAGCCTTAACGGCGGCAGAAACCAGGGCCTCAAAGTCCTCCTCCGTGGGCAGAGCTGTGGCCGGATGTCCTGGAGAAGACCCGCGTCACTCAGGCAAAGGGAAAGACAACACCTGGCCCCTCACTTAAGGTTTTAAAATCAATTCATGGCTAAGCACGGTGGCTCACACCTGTAATCCCAGCATTTTGGGAGGCCGAGGTAGGAGGACTGCTTGAGGCCAGGAGTTCAAAACTAGCCTGGGCAACATAGTGACAGAGTGAGACCCCGTCTCTATTAATTCTAAAAAAAATTAAAAAGCAGCTCATGTGTCTTCCCTCTGCTACCCTGTCAGTGCCTGGGGGCAGGGGTGGCATCAGTCCTGTCCTCTAGCACAAAGCGTGGCATACAGTAGCTGCTCAACAAAGGTTTGGGGAGTGAATTCCTCTGGAGCCCCAGGCTCTGGGAGGCCCCTTTCAAAGCCACCCATGTGCTGGTGTAGCTTCGCTTCAGGAATTCAATGAATCAATGCAAGCTGGAACTCCTGCATGCTCTTGCTGAGGAAAATGGCGGTAGCAGGAGATCCCCAAGACCGACCAGGTCTACACGCTCTGCCAGCGTATGCCTGGCCAACTCCCACTGCACGCCTAGCCAGCTCCTGCGGGGTGGGCACAATGCAGGATGTGGCAAACAGGGCAGAGCCCACCCAGGGACTCCACATGGCCCACAGGCAAGAATGGTTTTGCGCTCAGCCAGCCCCTGTGGTTCTGAGCATTTTGCCCACGACAACTTCCAGGCAGAGTGCACCCTTCCGCTGTGCAAGACCTCCACCCTCCAGGGCCACATGTTGCATGGGACCCCGTGATCGCTCCGTTCCCGAGGGGCTCCAGGGAGCCGTCCATGTTTGCTCTTCCAGGCCCCTCCTGCTGCCGCAGACATGCTCTGAGTGCTGCCTACTTGCCAAGTTCCACACAGGCTCTGGGACAAGAAGGTGCCCGTGACCTGATCACCGACCTAGGGGAGCCCAGACGGAGCTGGGAGTGGCATGACTGAAAATAAAGCTAAAATGACACAGGCACGGCGCCACCAGGAGGAAGCCCTTCCTTCTGTTGATGGTGGCAGGTGGGCTCCAAGTGGGGCCAGCACCCCAGTGAGGGGACACTGCCCCATGTTCTTATTAGTTGACTTACCTTTGGCTTCTTTTTTCTTTTTCTTTTCTGGAAGTTTCTGCTGCCCTGAGGCCTGCTGCTCCTTGCTGGCGGGCTGCCCCTGCGCGTTTCTGACTCTCTGCAGTCTCTCCAGGTGCAGCGTCCTCAGATCAGGCTGGTCTGGGCCACGCTGCTCCCTCGGAGGCTGCTCTGTCTGCGCAGGGCTAGGGGGCACTGGCTGGAGAGGGGCTGGGCCACCAGTCCCTGCTGGGGGTCCCAGGGCTGCTCGGGGTCGCAGGGCCGGCGGGGCCCTCTTGCTCACAGTGATGAACCTCCTCTTCCCTTCCCCGGAACTGTCGTGCCTCAGCCCGTGCTCCTCGGCTATTTGGTGGACCCGCAGCCTGTCGTGGGAATTGAGGGAAGGAGGAAACTCCAACTGCATCTTCTTGCTGGCCATGAACTCCACTATCATGGCCCGGAAGTGGTCCACGCCATCTTGGCTCTCCACTCCCTCTGGGCTGCCTCCGTTGAGGCTGGGCTGAGATGGGGCTTCAGAGGCCAGAGACTTCCCAGCCGGCTTCTTCCGGCCCTGTCTGGCAGGTGCTGCGGCCTCCCGGCCTCCCTCCTGCCGCTGGCTTCCGGTCCTGGTGGACGTAGCAGGTCCCTGGGGCTTGGTGGCAGCATGGCTGGAACCCTGGGAGCTCTCATGGGAATAGTTTTCTGGGACAATATCGTCAAGATACTCAAAGGCCGTGCGTACTTCCCCATGCTGTGTGAAATACTCCACCAGGGTCTTCAAAAATGCATGGTTGTTGACAGTACGGGAGTCACAGATGACCGCCACGTGGCGTCGGGCACGGGTGACAGCCACGTTGATCCTCCGGTCCTCAGCAAGAAAACCAACTTCACCTACAAAAGGCCAGAGGGGAGTGAGAAGCAGGTTTCAGACTAAGAAACACAGTCAGGCTCCTATGCCCTTATCAGTAACCACCACCAAAAGTGTGGTCCCCTGCGCGTGGCCCACCATCCACACGGCTGCCCGGCCACGTGTGGCACCGTGATGCCACACCTGCCCTGGCATCTGGCTGCCACGGCTGACTGAGTGGGGCTCTGGGGAACCCAACTGGGTTCTGTCGCTCCTTTCCTTCTAAGCCCAGCCTCAGAGGCCGCCTGGGGTGTGGCTGCAGCTGGCACCAGGGAGAAAGCACAAGAAACCTTCCAGGACCTTTCCTTCTTTCCCCCATAGCTTCTAGCCAGGCCTCATCTGCCTTCTGCCTTCTGAGAATGTCTCACAAAGCCCGTTCACTAAACCTGCTTCTGGGAACAACTCTCATCCCGAATGGGAAAGCCCACACACCACAGCAGCACAGAAACCACAGCCACAACCACCACACCCCGCGGCTCCGTGCATGGAGGCTAAAGGCCAGCTCTGGGCTGCAGGGGGCTCCACCTCCTCGGCAGGGTGTCCTGATCATTCCCAGCCCACCCTGCACCCCCAGCTGCCACCCCAGCCACCTGCTCCCTGACAGCACACTCACGCCTCTGAGCCTCCGCAGACTCTCCTGCCTGTGCTTTGCCTGACGTGAACTTACTAAGGACAGAAGCTGCACCATGAGCACACTGCCAGAAACCAGTGTGGCACCCAGCAGACACCCAATATGCCCCTTAATCAATAAATTCACTTCTGTGCTGTCCCCAAAGGACTCTGGCGAGGGCTCCGTACCTTTCCTGTTGGATCTGACGAAGGACAGTATCACGGCCTCCTTCTCTCGGCCTTGGAAGCCATCGACAGACTTGATTTCAAGCTCAGGGTGCCTGTGCACAAGGCTCTGTCTGAGCAGGTCCACCTGAAACACCAGCCGGGCTGTGGTTTCCTCACCCCCCATGCCAGCGCAGCAAGACCCTGCCCTTCAGCTTAGCAGAGGGCCTCACGCTGCGAAACAGCCAGGACCTGGGAAGCGGAGCCTGCAGGAGCCCCATGGGGAAAGGCTTCCCGTCCGCCCTCCTCACGGGCACGCATGCACGCCAACACCACACCCTGTCCCTGGCATTTGATCATTTCTTTTGGCTTATGACAGCCGCCAGCCTCAGAAAGCCCTATGTGTGATGCCTGCACACCAGGAAGGTATGATGGCCACTTCCACAGATCCTCCCCATACTCCAGAAGGTACATTTTTCCTACCAAATGAGATACGCATGGGAACACGACCTGAGCCAGACCAGCAAGGCTCAAGGCTGAGGCTCCTGTGGGAAATGCCAGAAAAGGACAGGCTGTTCCGCCAGGGCTGCCTGTGGAAGGACTGTGTCAGCCTGAGGCTGCCGGGGTCACCCGGCAAATCTGGCCAGAACACAAGCCAGTGCAGAAGGCTGGGGCACCGGGCAGGGCAGGCGGGGCAGGGCGGGGCAAGGTGGGGCGGGCAGACGAACACGCAGAGGGGCCCCTGACGACATCATTTGGGCCCTGGATCCAGTCACAATAAGGTCAGCCCTACCCCTGAACTTTTCGGTCACCACAGCCAACAAATCACCCTTTTTCTTTCACCCTCTAGGTTGTGTGAGCCCCAGCTGCTCTGTAGAGGGACAAAAGGAAACCCTCATACCTGGAGGTTGTATGGCGAGACCACGGCAATGTCACGGGCTGGAACACCAGCGTCCACCAGAGCCTGGATGTGCAAACTGACGAGGCGGACTTCGCCTGGAGGGAAAGAAAGAACGGGTGAGCAGCACAAGGTCGCCCCAAGTGGGCATCCACCATCAACACGTGTTTCGGGCACGTTTCTGTCTATCATGGCCAGCTGATCCTCCACTCAGGTGGCTTCCTGGGAGCTAATCATCTGTGTCCCAGGGCCCCAGGACCAGCCATGCCCAGCTAACTTGAATTTCACATCAGCAATGAAGGCCTTTTGACTCCTATGGCCGTGCATCCTGTTCAACGTGGAACTGGGGAGATGGTGGTGTCAGCTGAGCAATGACAGTTCCCATCACCAGACCAGCCAGGCAGAGCTGGGCCACCATTCAGGAGAAGGCCGTAAAATGCTGCCAGGCCCATCTCACCCAGGAGCGGGCTGCTCAACCTGGAGAAAATGATGCTGCTCAGCCTCTTGCAGTGTGGGGCTCCGTTTTTTCACGGCCATCAACAACTGCTCTCAGCTCCTCCCGGAATTAGGCAATTTAAGTGCCTTTTATTTTTAAAGAGCTGGAGGTATGTTTAAACAAAAAAGCTGGCCATCTGCAAGCAAGCTCACCAGGGTTCCCTTTCGACTGTTCGTCCTCCTCCTCCAGCTCAAACAGCCCGCAGCCGGCGGTGTCCACCAGGAGCAGGGGCACACCCGTCTCTTCTGTGGCAGCCACACCTGGGAGGTCCCTGGCACACAGGCAGAGAGGGAGCACATCAGGGGGGCCACAGTGCAGCACTGAGGCCCCACCCAACAGAACCGACCCCTCCCATGAGGAAAAGGCTTAGGTAGGGGAGGACAATGAGCACATCAGGACATCAGATGGGAGGGAGCGGGCCTGACCCAGCTCTCCAGGGCAAGGCCACCCTCTCTTCCAAAAAGCTAGCCTCAGAGTCGACTTTCATGCAGAAAGCTTCACTTTAGCTTGCTGCGTAGAAACAGATGACGCAGAGGATTAGCCAGGGCAGAAGGATGGGGTGGCGGGTGGGGCCGAGCTACTCACCTCAGGAGGTGCCCTGCCACGGAAGAGTGGGCTGTGAGCTGCCCAAGGTACATGGTGTCCGAGGCCCAGCGCATGATAGCCTGGTGCATGCGGTACTGCACCGTCAGTGTCCGCACCACCCTCGCGCCGTACTCCTCAGCCAGGCGTTCCATCAGGCTGAGCGACAGCCCTGCCAGCGCAGCCCTGCGCCCAGGAGGGAGAAAGGGGGAAGGCAGGCCTGAGCCCCAGAGTCCAGGTGTGAACCACAGCAAGTGAGGAGGACAGGCCCCAAACCTCAGGACCCAACTCTCCCCTGGATTCTGACCCAGAAGTCACCAAGGGGCGGGTTTGGCTGAATCACAGCCCCAAAGGCACCTACATCCAATCGCCAAGGCCCGTGAATGTTCCCTTACAGGACAACAGGGACGCTGCAGCTGAGATGAAGTTAAGGATCCTGGGATGGGGAGGCGACCCTGGATGACCCAGGTGATAACCCAAGGGTCTTATAAGGGGGCATACGAGGGTCAGTCAGAGAAGGTCACCAAGGGGAGAGATTTGAAGACGTAACACGGCTGGCTTCATAGACAGAGGAAAGGGCGACAAGTCAAGCAATGGCCTCTAGGAGCCGGAAAAGACCAGGAGATGGGTTTTCCCCTGGACCCTCCAGAAGAAGTAACCCCACCCACACCTTGATTTTAAGCCGGTGAGTCTGATTTTGGACATCTGACCCCCAGATTGTCGTTTCTGGAGGTCAGAAAATCTGTTGTTGTCAGCCACTAAGCTTGTGGTCATTTGTCACAGCCATAACAGGGAACGAACACACTCCAACATGCTCCAACTGTGAGCAGTCAAGTCCACTCCCACCAAGAACGGCTGCAGCGGCTGAGCACTGCCCAGGTGCCAGGCACTGCTGGGTGCGCCAGATGTGGATTAACTCCCTTCATCCTTATAACAACCTCATGAGGTGGCTACTGTCATGACTCCCATGTTACATGTAAGAAGGGTGAGACAGAGGAGGCTGCCAGCCCACAGCTGCCTGGGTGAGCTGCAGAGCCTGGACCTGCCCGGGCCACCTGGTGCCAGAGCCCACCCTCTGCACCACTACGGCTCACCAACCCCACCAAAACCCTGGGGCAGTACCCAGCTCCACTTCAGAGACCTTCCCTCTGGAAACTTACCAGACCTCTGTGATTAACGTATTTTTAATTCCAACAAAGTGAGGACAGGACGCAATGATCAGTACCAACTGCAAACCCAAAACACTCAGCGCAATGTCACCCAACGTCCTCCCCCAAAAACCATCCTACTCTCTGCAGGGAACACCACCCAACGTCTTCCCCCGAAACCATCCTACTCTCTCCAGGGAACGCCACCCAATGTTTTCCCCGAAACCATCCTACTCTCTCCAGGGAACGCCACCCAATGTTTTCCCCGAAACCATCCTACTGTCTCCAGGGAATGCCACCCAATGTTTTCCCCGAAACCATCCTACTCTCTCCAGGGAACGCCACCCAACGTCTTCCCCCAAAACCCTCCTACTCTCTGCAGGGAACGCCACCCAACGTCTTCCCCCGAAACCATCCTACTCCCTCCTACACAACAGGGTCCCTGCTCAAGGGCACAGTTCCAAACTTCCCCCACCCAAAGGCTTTCCCGAGGATGAAGACCTCCTTTAAGGACATCTCGAGAACCTCTCCCTGGAAGAAGCCACTGAATAAGCGTCCTCCCACGCCTGTCCTCCCTGCTCCCAGGGAGGTTCTGATGGCAGTGGCTGCTGCCATCATGCCGGCTGCAGCAGGGAACCCTGGCTGTGGCTGCACACTCCATGAAGCCAGTGGGAGCCCCGCCCCTTCTGAGGTGGAGTGGCCGCTGCAGCCCAGACACAGGGTCACAGCTACAGACCCAGGCCTCCTGCTCCAGGAGGGCGGGGCTACAGCCGCCCAAACTGCAGCTGTGGATCTGCGTCTCCCGGTGCTCTTAGGGGAGCCGGGAACAGGTAGGATCTGCCTTTCCGCGTGCAGCTGCAGCCGCCAGACCTGTGGCTGCAGACCTGGGCTTCCTGCTCCACGAAGCAGGCAGGAGCCGGGAACAAGCAGGAGCCTGGCCTCTTCTGAGGTGGTGGGGTGGGAGCTCTTGGGTGCAGCTGTAGCTGCCCTCCCACTCTGCAGCCTGCACCCTCAGGCGCCCCAGGAAGGACAACCCCCCCACCATCCCTGCAGGGTCATGGGTGTCTGCTTCCACTGCCTGGCCTCTCTCAGCTCCCAGCACCCACTCGGATCTCAGAGTGGGATTGGAGCCAAGCCCCGGGGCCATGAATGGCAGCAGGAGGCAGACAGAGTCCTGAGTGGAAGGGGACGGTGGAAGGCCAGGGAGGGCCTGAAGGCTGGCGGCTGGGCTGCCAGTCCTGTGGAACAGAGTGAGGACTTATGGTACCTATTCCAGGCCCGCCCATGGCCACCCATGGACCAATTGGCACATCCTTCCTTCCCTCTTGAGGTCCATAAAAGCCCTGGGCTCAGTCAGAGAAGGCGAGAGGACAGCCAGAGGACGGAGAGGGCAGAGAGGAGCTATGCTCTCTGCTGAGAGCTTCAGAGACCTGCAGAGATGTCCGAGTGACTTGCCTGCAGAGAGGAGCCACCCTCTCCAGGGCCTCCTCTGCTGACAGCTGAACACTCAACGGATGACCTGCCTACAGAGAGGAGCTACCCACTACTCTGAGCTGTTCTAACACTAAATAAAACTGTTCTTCACCCTTCACTAATCTCCATACCTCATTCTTCCTAGATGCAGGACAAGAACTGGGGAAAAGGTGCTGCGGCCGCAGAGGTTTCCAGCCAGAAAAATCGACACCCCAGAGATCCCGTAACATTTCCACTCTAGATCCCCATGTGTCTCCCACCAGGATGATCTTTCAGAGCGCCTTTCCCCAGCACTCCCCTTTCTTCCACCATCTTTATTTCCAACATCTTCCTCCCAAAGCTCACTCTCAATTACTATTTTTGACACCTCTCTCTACATACCCCCCAACTCCTGGGCTGCCCATGCCCCTGTGATGAGATTCTACTCGACAGGATTTCTTGCACATCTTCTTCCGGTCCTTGGAAAACAAAGAAAGTTCCGAGTTCACAGCTTCTACACACCCACAGTGAAACAGAGAAGTGTTTCAAAAGGCAACCGAAATCAGAATAAATCAATCTTCCCCCGGTGGAAGTGAGGGCCAGGATGCAGGAGTCTCAAGCATTTCATTCCTCAGGGACAACTTTCTGAACAGGGACTTGTTCATAAGACAGCCCATGTGCCAGGCCCTGTTCACAGGTCTCGTCTAAGTGCAGTCAAGGGATACCATGCAGAGGGTTCATCTGGAGAGAGGGCACGCCCGCCACACCCAGGCAGAAGTGGTCCAGGCAGAGGGGCCAGCGAGGCCTGTGTGGCTGGAGCAGTGAGTGCTGGGTAGTATGGGGAGAGGTGAGAGGGGGGCCAGGTGGGGGGGCAGCACTTTCTCCACCAGGACAGCCTGGGCCAGGCCACCGCATCAGGGCTCCAGTGTCTCCGCCAGGACAGCCTGGGCCAGGCCACCGCATCAGGGCTCCAGTGTCTCCACCAGGACAGCCTGGGCCAGGCCACCGCATCAGGGCTCCAGTGTCTCCACCAGGACAGCCTGGGCCAGGCCACCGCATCAGGGCTCCAGTGTCTCCACCAGGACAGCCTGGGCCAGGCCACTGCATCAGGGCTCCGGTGTCTCCGCACGGCAGAACCATGGTTTGCTGAGTCTCTGCCCAGTGCCCTCCATCCAGGGATGTGTCTACAGATTGAAGACTAAAGAACCCACATCCACCCAGAGGCCAGTTAGCCCAGCCCACGGCTCTCACGGCACTCTACCATCAAACCTGCCTGGTTCATGAGGGGATATTCAACTCAACAAGCAGGGACGGAGCACCAGAAACGTGCCAGGCCCTGTGTCCAGTTCTGAGGCTACAAAGATGAAGGTGATGTGACCCCACCCTCGGGGAGTACATGATCTCACAGATGCGACGTCGAGATGAATGAATGCTGTAAGACGGGGTAGGAGCTGTGCCGAGAAACTGAGGAGGCACCGCAGGGGCTCCTGGTGAGCCTGGGGCTTCTGGCTGAGCGTGGAAGGACCGCAGGAGGGCGGGGGCAGAGAAGGGCATGTGAGGCAAAGGGGTCTTACTTGTGAGAGACTGTGGTGGGGGGCAGCTGCTTGTGATCGCCCGCCAGGATGCACTTTCTGGCCTTCAGCAGGGGGATCCAGCAGCTCGCCTCGAGGGCCTGGGCACACTCGTCAATGACCACCACGTCGAAGTGGCTCTCGGGCAGCAACTTCAGGGGGCCATCGGCAGACGCACCTGGTGGAAACAGGGAGCCGGGAGTCTCCAGGGGCACAGCTGCTTCCTAACAGCGCAGCCACACCGGAGGAGACACCACCAAGCCGGGGTTTCATCAAGGCTTGCATTGCAACTGTGTGGGATAAATTTGTATCTTGTAATAAAAACTTGGCCAAGACATTTTAAAACTCATGGTTCCAGCTCACCTGTGTCTTAAGCAGTGGGTACTCTGGCCACAGGCCCCTCTGACCTTCAATCGGCAAAATTAATCACCCCTTCGGGGCTGTGACCCCAAGCCCAAGGGATGCTGTCTGAGTTCTAAATATTGTAACTCAATTATTTTCTAAATTTAGAACCTAATTCTTTTCTAAGGTGACTTTCTTGGACATACAGAACAATCAACTGCTGGGCACTCACCCAGAAAAAAGCCTCCATGTATTTGGCAACACAAACCCACTGCAACAGCTTTTCCTTCCTGGGACGCAGAGCAGCAGAGTGCAGCATTCAGGCTGTGAGCAAGACTCAGGCCCCACGCTGTCTCCAGCCAACAGTGTGGGGCCTCAGGCGAGCCTCCCACCCCCAAGCCTGTTTCTTCACCCACAAACATGGACAATGACTGCATGTCATGCGATTGCACCACAAAGGGAGATAACATATACAAAGTGCCCGGCACGAGAAGGCAGGTTTCCATAAATGTGATCAATGTTAGTTCCCACCCTTTCTGCCTTTCATCTGAGTGAATTATGCTAATGATATGTACATAATGCCATGATGAAGACATACTGAGAAATTTCTCAAGATTGACTCTTCAGAGATGGCTAGAAAAAGCACCCACAGAGGAGACAGAACTTGGCTGGGCTTTGGATAATTAAGAGACATGTTTAGGTCACAGATGTGACTTCACAGTACAGAGAGAAGCCAGACTTCGTGATGGAGAAGCACTTCCAGGAACTCACTCTACTTTCCCAACAACCAGCAGGGAACAGAAAGGCCACAAAGGCCACAAGCTGACCTTGTGGGGCTCAGGGGATACCTCCTGATTTCCAGCAAGTGCTGTCCTTGAAGCCAGAGAAGGATGTCAGCAAAGAGACTCTCACAAGCTCTGAGAATTCTCTCCTCCACGAAAGCAACAAGACATTGGCAAATGGTCAGAATCAACTTTCTCAGAACTCTGGAAACTCGCCAAAGGCTGCAGCAATCAGGGAAGTGTTCATTCCAGAAAAGCATCTGAATCCCCGTCAGCACGGGAGCTCGGTGGTACTGAAACCTGCCCTATTCCCAGCCATCCCTATGGCAGCCTTGAAACCCTCAGCCTGAAGTCAGGGTGAAAACCAGCACCTGCCAGCCCCGGGGGGTGCAGAACAGGGTTGGCATTCCTGAAAAGCCCCACTCCAGAAACTGTGCTTATCTCATCTGTCTGGGAATCCTCTGGTAGACCACACTCAAAAGACTTTATCTGAGCTCATGTAATACAAACAGCCTTTTCTCTGGTGGTGTTTGTCAAAAACAATCAGAGGTAATTGTTGAACATCACAGTTTTCTAAGACAGAGAATAATGGTCAGAGCAAATGATAGGATACCCAAATTTTTAAGCTGGGGAATGAGATATCCTCAGGGGGCTTTGAAAAGCTCCAACATATTCCTGGGAATCTAGAAGGCCACACACATGTACAGGGCTCAGGAAAGACCTCGGAAGGCCCTCAGCTCTCACCTGTGGCTCAGCTCAACACACCGCACAAACGGGAAGTGAAAGCTGAGAGTCACAAACAGCCTGGCTCTGTGTTGGAGGTGTGCCCAAGCACACACACAGAGCCACTCAGCAAAGACTGGGGCATTTATGGCTCCAGGAGTTCAGGGGGATTTCTGTCTAATCACTAGCTGGCCACTAAGTTGTATTAGACTTCAGTGGCCACGCAAGACCAAAAATACAGATTTTACAGAATTAGTCCAGAAAAGTCACTAAACAAACAACAAGTGGCAACAACAACAAACCCCGGGGTGGGAAGAGAACCTGACTTCCAGAGTTGCCACATTCTATTATTTAAAATCATCCATTTTCAACAAAAAACTACAAGGCACGTAGAGAGTCATGAAAATATGGCCAATATTCAGGGGAAAAAAGGCAATCAACAGATACTTGAGGCCAGGAGCGGTGGCTTACGCCTGTAATCCCAACACTTTGGGAGGCCAAGGTTGGTAGATCACCTGAGTCAGGAGTTCGAGATGGTGGACGCCTGTAATCCCGGCTACTCAGGAGGCTAAGGCAGGAGAATCGCTTGAACCTAGGAGACGGAGGTTGCAGCAGGCCGAGATCACGCTATGGCACTTCAGCCTGAGCAATAGAGCGAGACTCCACCTCCAAAAAATTAAATAAATAAATAAATAAACTGGATACTAGAGAAAGCCCAGATGCTGATCTTACTAGACAAAGACTTGAAATATCAGCGATTCTAAGTATGTTCAAACAGCAAAAGGGAAACAAGTCTAAAGAAATAAAGTATGAGAATAATGTCTCACCAAATAAGAGAATATCAATAAAGAGACAGGAATAATTTTTTAAAAAGTACCACACAGAGGCTGGCATGGTGGTTCATGCCTGTAATCCCAGCACTTTGGGAGGCTGAGGCAGGCAGATCATGAAGTCAAGAGATAGAGACCATCCTGGCTAACATGGTAAAACCCAGTCTCTACTAAAAATACAAAAATTAGCTGGGCGTGGTGGCAGACGCCTGTAGACCCAGCTACTCAGGAGGCTGAGGCAGGAGAATTGCTTGAACCTGGGAGGCAGAGGTCACAGTGGGCCGAGATCACACCACTGCACTCCAGTCTGGCGACAGAGCGAGACTCCATCTTAAAAAAAAAAAAAAAAAAAAAAAAAAAAAAAAGCACCATACAAAAATTCTGGAGTTGAAAAGTACAATAACTGAAATTCACTAGAAGGATTCAACAGGAGAGAATGATCAGCAAACTTGAAGAGAGGTCCATTGAGAAGATCCAGCCTGAAGATCAGAAAGAAAAAAATGGAGGAAAATGAACAGAGCTTCAGAGATCTGTGGGGCATTATCAAGTGAATCAACTGATTCATAATGGGAGTTGTAGATGGAGACGAGAGTAGAATAAGGGCAGAAAGAATACCTGAAAAAATAATGGCTGAAAACTCCCCAAATTTGATGAAGAACATGAATCTAAACATCCAAGAAGCTCCACAAACTCCATGTAATTTACTCACAGAGATCCACACCTAACACATGATAATCACACACTCAAAAGACAAAAGATGACACTTGAAAGCAGCAATAGAGTAGCAACTTGTCACATATAAGGAGCCCTCAATGAGATCAATAGCTGCTTTCCCATCAGAAAGTATGCAGGCAGTGGAATGACACATCCAAAGGGCTGAAAGACTGTCAACCAAGAATTCTATACCCAGCAAGACTATCCTTCAAAAAATGAAGGAGAAACTAAGACATGCCCAGATAAAGATGAGCTTAGAGAATCTGTCACAGCAAACCTCCCCTTCAAGAAATACCAAAGGGAGTCCTTTGGAGAGAGTAACTCAAATCTACATGAAGAAATAAAGGCAACTACATGAGTAGATATAAAAGACCCCATAAATGTATTTTCTGCTTGTGACTCTTTTTTTCTCCTGTCTGATTTAAAACACAACTGGATAAAGCAATAACTACAAAGCCAATTAGAATCTAGCCAGGTGTGGTGGCTCACTCCTGTAATCCTAGCACTTTGGGAGGCCAAGGTGGGCAGATCATTTGAGGTCAGAAGTTCGAGACCAGCCTGGCCAACATGGTGAAATCCAGTCTGTACAAAAAATACAAAAAAAATTAGCTGGGCCTGGTGGCATGCGCCTGCAATCCCAGCTACTCAGGAGGCTGAGGCACAAGAATCACTTGAACCCGGGAGGAGGAGGCTGCAGCAGTGAATCAAGATTGTGCCACTGCACTCCAGCCTGGGCAACAAAGTGAGATGCTGTCTCAAAAAAAAAAAAAAAAAAAAAAAGAACCTCGACTCTGTTCCTTAGAGCAGCCCACCAGCTGAGAGGTTGTGGCAAACAGACTCTAAGGCAGGGATGTGCAATCTTTTGGCTTCCCAGAGCCATATTAAAAGAAGAAGAATTGTCTTGGGCCACACATAAAATATGCTAACATTAAATAGCTGATGAGCTTAAAAAAAAAATCACACAGACAAAAATCTCATAATGTTTTAAGAAAGTTTATAAATTTGTGTTGGGCCACATTCAAAGTATCCTGGGCTACATGTGGCCTGCAGGCCTTCAGTTAGACAAGCTTGCTTTAAGGTATGCCCCAGGATCCTGGCCACTGGTATTCACATCTTGCATAATCCCTTCCCCTCGAGTGTGGGTGGGGCCTGAGACTTGCTTCTAATCCACAGAACAGGGCAAAGGTGATGAGATGTGTCACCCTCGATAACATTACATAAGACGATAACCCATTGTGCTAGGAGACTGTGTCTCTTGCTGGCTTTTAGGAAGCAAGCAGCCATGTTGGCAAGGCCTACGGGGCAAACAGCTAAGAGCGGCCTCCAGCCAACACCCAACAAGAACCCACAGGGAACTGAATGCTGCCAACAACCACGTGAGCCTGACGGCAGATCTTTTCCAGGCAAGTTTCAGATGAGACTGCAGCCCCCACTGACACCTCAATCGCAGCCTTGTGAGATCCTGAGCACAGCACCTTGTTCAGCCGGGCCTGGGCTCTCCGCCCAGATAAGCTGTAGAATAATAAACGTGGGTTGTTTTCAGCTGCTACCTTTGTGGTACTATTATCACACAGGAACAAACCAGAGGTCTCACAAACACATTCCTAAACCCCAAAAGAGTGGTTGACAAGATTCCCACAACAGTCACAAGGTACACAGTTCTGTAACAGGAGTGCTCTCTCCTGGCTACAAGAGAGAATGTGCATCCTCCACCTCTGCCCAAGATGGAATAGCAGGGACTGCATTTACTCTCCCATCTCAAATAACAACCCCCCCCCGACCAGTTATTTAAAATTTTTTTTAAATAACTGAAACCACACTCTTCAGGACACTAGACAACAGGTAACAAAGAAAAGTAACCCCTGAATAACGAGAGACAAAGGAGGTGAGCCCTGGGGTTACCCCAGCCTTCTGCCTTGAGAGTTTCCAGGAGAGAGTACAGAGAAGGGGCAGCCAGGTAGAACCTAGAAGGCTCCCTGAGTTGAGGAGACAAGGCTGAGAATCTGTGGCGACCAATGCAGGCAGAGTTTCCAGGACAAAATGCCAAAGAGACTGCTACACAGAAAAAACCCCAGAGATCTGCTGCGAGATTCCCTTGGGTATTGTGATTAGCACATGCTTACGAGAAAACTACTCCAGGCCTGGGAAAAATACCATCCAAAACAATGAGAGAAAAGTGCCCAGTGCTCACACAAGGCCGGGAACAGCACCTAATCCCACCAGTCAAACTCAAAAATCTCATGATGCAGGGTGCATTGGGTAGAAAGCTCAAACGGTCTTACCTCAGTACAGGGGAATATTAACCCTGGACTAAGCACTGATCCAGACCCTAACACATCTCAAAAGCAAGACTCAAAAGGATTAAACTGTTTACAAGTAACTTTACTGCTTCCCAAAACCAAGCACAAGAATATTATAGGAGACTGGGCGTGGTGGCTCACACCAATCCCAGCACTCTGGGAGGCCGAGGCAGGCAGATCACTTGAGGTCAGGAGTTTGAGACCAGCCTGGCCAACATGGTGAAACCTCGCCTCTACTAAAAATACAAAAATTAGCCGGGCATGGTAGCGCATGCCTGTAGTCCCAGCTACTCGGGAGACTGAGTCAAAAGAATCACTTGAATCCAGGAGGCAGAGGTTGCAGTGAGCCAAGATCGCACCACTGCACTCCAGCATGGGTGACACAGCAAGACGCTGTCTCAAAAAACAAAACAAAAAAACAAAAAAAAAGATTATAGGAATACAAAAATATTCAATATTCAGCATGCAACAACGTAAAATCCTCAATGTCCAGTATCCAAACAAACATTAGCAGGCCTACAAAAAGGTAGGAAAACACAACCACTCAAGGGGAAGAGTTCATCGAAAGAGACCAAAAATGACACAGGTGATAGAGAAAAAATAGTCTAGAGCATTCAAAACAGTTATTATAGTTGTATTCCAAATGTTAAAAAAATTAAGTAAGAACATCAAAGATATAAAAAGACTCTTATTTCTGGATGTCAGATGAAAGTTACACTGGATGGGACAGATGTGAGATTAGGCATGAAAGAAAGAAATTAGCGAACTCAGCAATAAGCAAGTATAAAGGTTCAGCTGTGCAAGATAAATTCTATAGATCTGCTGCACAACACGATGTCTATAGTTAACAATATTATATAGTACACTTAAACATTTAAGAGGGTAGATCTCATGTTGTGTTCTCACCACAATGTTAAAAAACATGAGGCCCGGTATGGTGGCTCACACCTGTAATCCCACCACTCTGGGAGGCCAAGGCAGGAAGATCACGAGGTCAGGAGTTCGAGAGCAGCCTGGCCAATGTGGCGAAACCCCGTCTCTACTAAAAATACAAAAATTAGCCAGGCGTGGTGGTGTGCATCTATACTCCCAGCTATTCCAGAGGCTGAGGCAGAAGAATCGCTTGAACCCAGGAGGCAGAGGTTGCAGTGAGCCAAGATTGCGCCACTGCACTCCAGTCTGGGCGACAGAGTGAGACTCTGTCTCAAAAAAAAAAACATGAAGCAAATAGCATCAGGGCAAATCACAGTCAAGTTGCTTAAAACCAGTGATAAAGAAAGCATCATTTTCTTTCTTTTTTTTTTTGAGACGGAGTCTGGCTCTGTCGTCCAGGTTGGAGTACAGTGGTGCAATCTCAGCTCACTGCAATCTCTGCCTCCGGGTTCAAGTGAGTCTCCTGCCTCAGCCTCCTGAGCATCTGGGATTACAGGTGCCCACCACCACACCCTGCTAATTTTTTTGTATTTTTAGTACATGTGGGCCAGGCTGGTCTCGGACTCCTGACCTCAGGTGATCCACTCGCCTTAGCCTCCCAAAGTGCTGAGATTACAGGCATGAGCCACCACACCTGGCTGAAAAAATCTTAAATGCAGACAGAAGAAAAAAGACACGTTACATACAAAGGAACAAGGATAAGAATGACCGATTTCTCTTCAGAAATACTCAGGCAGATGACAGTGGACAACATCTTTGAAATATTGCAAGGAAAAGTGTTAATCTAGAATTCTCACGCAGCAAAAATATCTTTCAAAACTGCAGGTGAAACAAGATATTTTCAGACATACAAAAGCTATTGGACTGCATCACCGGCTGACCCACACTACAAGAAATGATCATGGATGCCTTTCAGGTGGAAGGAAAATGATGCCACGTGGAAATACATGACCTAAACCAAAAGAAAACAAAGCGCCAAAAGTGGTAACTACACGGGCAAATACGAAGACATTTTTCTTATTATTTAAATCTCTTTAAAGATAATTCACCATTAAAACAAGAACAAGTATTGTAAGGCTTAGAATATGCGTATAAGAAAAATATATGACAAAAGCATAAATGCTAAGAGGAGAGAAATGTCAGCTTGCAATCATAAAGCCCTTATGCTATATGGAGGTGGCATATGAACAGACTATGATGAGTTGAAGACACATACTGTAAGGCCTAAAGTAACCACTGAAAGAATCAAATACAGATATATAGCTAACAAGCCAACAAAAACAAAAATAGGCCAGGAGTGATGGTTCATGCCTATAATCCCAGCACCAAGGTGGCCAAGGTGGGAGGATCCCCTGAGTCCAGGAGTTCGAGACCAGCCTGGGCAAAACAGCAAGACCTTGTCTCTATAAATTATCTTTTAAAAATAAATAAATAAATAAAAATAAAATCCTAAGAAATCTTCAATCATGGGGCATAGTGAGAACTTCTGTAAAAAAAAAAAGAAATGTTCAATTAATTAATTAAAAGAAAGCAGAAGAGGAGGAAAATATAACAAAGAACAAACGGCAGAAACTGTCAAACTGGGTAATAAAGCAAGGCCCAGCTATATGCTATCTACAAAAAAATTCACTTTAGGCCAAAGTGGGAGGATCACTTGAGGCCAGGAGTTTGAGACCAGCCTGGGCAACATTGCAAGACCCCATCTCTAAAAGGAAAAAAGAAAAGAACATTTTTAAAATTAGCCAGGTGTAATGGCTCATGCCTACAGTACTAGCTACTCGGGAGGCTGAGGTGGGAGGATTACTTGAGCCAAAGAATGCAAGGCTACAGCAAGTTATGATCACGCCTCTGCACTCCAGTCTGAGCAACAGAGCAAGACTCTCTCTTTAAAAAGAAATAAACAGGCCAGGCACAGTGGCTTACACTTGTAATCCTAGCACTTTGGGAGGCAGAGGTGGAAGGACTAACTGAGTCCAGGAGCTCCAGACCAGCCTGGGCAACACAGTGACATCTTGTCTCTATTAAAAATCAAAAAAATGAGCAGGGTGTGATAGCACGTGTCTGCTGTCCCAGCTACTCAGGAGGCTGAGGTGGGAGAATCACTTCAGCCCAGGAGGTTGAGGCTGCAGGGAGCCATGATTGCACCACTGCAACTCCAGTTAGGGGTAACACAGTGAGACCGTGTCTCAAATATTTTTTAAAAGATCACTTTAAACATAAAGACACAAATAGGTTCTAAAAAAAAGGATAGAGAAAGATAGATCACACTAACACTAGTTGAAAGAAAGGTGGGGGCTGGGTGCAATGGCTCACGCCTGTAATCCCAGCAACTCAGGAGGTCAATGTGGGAGGATTGCTTGAGGTCCCACATTCATGGTTAAGGCTGGAGTACAGCTTTGACCGCACCACTGTACTCCAGCCTAGGTGACAGATTGGGACCCTGTCTCTTAAAAATAAAAAGAAAGCTGGACAACATGGATGAACCTTGAGGGCATTACACTAAATAAAACAAGCCAGTCACAAGACGACAAATCCTGCATGGTTCCACTTACTTGAGGTATCTAAAATAATAAAATTCTTAGAAACAGACAGGAGAATGGTGACTGCCAGGACCTGGGACAGGGAAAAAGGGAATTGCTGTTCAACAGATCTAGAGCTTCAGGTCTGCAAGATGAAAATGTTCTAGAGATCTGCTGTACAACAACATGCATACAATTAATGCTACTGTACTACAGACTTAAAAAGGGTTATGATGGTAAATTTTACATGTTTTTGACCATAATGAAAAGAAAAGCAAGCTGAAATGCTGAAATGATTATTTTAATATCAGACAAAGTAGATTTCAAAAAAGGAATATTATCAGGGATAAAGAAGGTCATTTCATAATGATAAATTTGTTAATTAATCAAGAAAACATAGCCCCACATTTATGACCCCAATAAAAGAGTTTCCAGAGATATGAAGCAAAAACCAATAGAACTGCAGGAAAAACAGACATGTCCAGTTATATTCAGAGATTTCAACATCCCTCTCTCAATACAGCAGACTTGAACCACATCATCAACCATCATGATCTGACTACTTACAGAACACTCAATAAAATCAGAACACATGTTCTATCAAGTGTGCATGGAACACTCACAAAGACAGATACCAGATTCTGGACCATAAAGTAAGTCTCGATGAACTATCCAAGTCATGAGAGTATGTCCTCTGACCACATGGAACTAAATTAGAAATCAAAAACAGAAAGTAAGCCAGGTGCAGTGGCACATGCCGGGAGCCCCAGCTCCTCAGGAGGCTGAGCTGGGAGAATCACTTGAGCCCAGGAGTTTGAGTCCAGCCTGGGCAACACAGTGAGATCCCATATGGGGATGGGGATAGGGAAGGTGACGGGGATGGGGATGGGGACAGGGATGAGGAGAGGAGAGAAGAAGAGAGGAGAGGAGAGGAGCAACACAGTGAGATCCCACACAGGACGGGGACAGGGACGGGGAGGGGAGGGGAGAGGAGAGGAGAGATCAACAACAGAAAGATATCTGGACATTTCCCAACTATCTGGAAACTATATAACACTTCTAAAAAACCAAAAGGCAAATGAGATAGCATTTTGAAATGAACGAAATATAACAGATCAGAATCTGTGGGATGCCACAAAAGCAGTACTTAGGGAGACATTTATGGAGCTAAATGCTTGTATCAGAAAAAAAGGTCTCAAATCAATGATCTCAGCTTCTACATTAAGAAGCAAGAAAAAGAACAAGCCCAAGAAAACAGAAAACGATAAAGATCAATGTGGAAATACATGAAACAGAAAAACAATAGAGAAAAAGCAAAAGCTGGTTCTTTGGGAAGATCAATTGAAACCTCCAACCAGGCCGGGCGCGGTGGGTCACACCTGTAATCCCAGCACTTTAGGAGGCTGAGGCAGGGGGATCCCTCGAGCCCGGGAGTTTGAGACCAGCCTGGGCAACATAGTGAGACCCTGTCTCTTTTTTTGTTTTGCTTTGTTTTTTTGGTTTTGGGGTTTTTATTTTTTTGAGGCAGAGTCTTGCTCTGTCACCCAGGCTGGAGTGCAGTGGCGCGATCTTGGTTTACTGCAACCTCCACCTCCAGGATTCAAGCAATTCTCCTACCTCAGCCTCCCAAGTAGCTGGAATTACAGATGCATACCACAACTCCTGGCTAATTTTTGTATTTTTAGTAGAGACGGGGTTTCACCATGTTGGCTAGGCAGGTCTCAAACTCCTGACCTCAGGTGATCCACCCGCATTGGCATCCCAAAATGCTGGGATTACAGGTGTGAGCCACTGCGCCTGGCAGAGACCCTGTCTCTTAAAATATATATGTATGTGTATATAAAATCTAAATTAAAAAAAAAAAAACCCTCCAGCCAGAAGAGCAGGAAAAAAAAGAGCACACAAACCAGTATCAGGAATAATACAGGTTATATCATGACAGATCCTGCAGACAGTAAAAGAAGAATAAGGGCATATTAGGAACCACTTCATGCCTCTAAATTCAACCGTTTACATAAAATGGACAAACTTCTTGAAAGCTACAAGCTCATGGAAGAAAAACAACCTGAACAGCCCTTTATCTATTGAAGAAGTTGAATTGGTAGTTCAAAACCTCTCTATGAAGAAAACTGCAGGTACGGAGGCCTTCCCTAGTGAACTCTACCCAACTTTTAAGAAAGAAATACCAATTCTAAACAAACTCTTCCAGAAAACAGAAGAGGGAACACACCCCAACTCCTTCTTCGAGGCCACACAGGCAGGATGGAGACGCCCCCTCACCTGTGTTTGTTGCAAGGACCACATTTGCCGAAGTGAGGCTCTCGAGCATAGCTGCTTCTTCCCTCTCCTTCAGTTCTTTTCTTAACAGCTTAATTTCATTTCGAAAATTACTTTTCTCTCTCTTATTCTGGGTCTTTTTGTTTTTCACCTATAAAGAAAAACAAAGGAGATACACTTACTTCAGTCCAACTTTGTACTTCTTCAACTCTATTTATGAAGTGCTTCTATCATTCGGTCCAGTTCAATAAACTCCGTAAAAAACACTCAGAAATCTTCCTTGAAAGAGACACAGATACACACACGCAACTAAGCACCTTACATCCTCACTTGCCTTGAAGTCACAGGAAGAGACATTTTAAGTCCTGGAAAGAGACCACGTTTTTAACTCAGAGGAGACCAGAAATTGGACCAGCCCTGCCCTGCACACAGGCATTTGATCTTGGGGAAGAAAAAGCGCTTGCCCGCCCCAGGATTTGGGTTGTAGGAGCTTACGAATGGAGAGACTGAGCTTCACATATTATTCTACATTTTTCAAGAGATTAAAAAAATTTTTTTCAACCCATAATCAAAACCTCAACTTACTTTAATATCTCAAAAAGATGGAACTGGTCAGGCGCGGTGGCTCATACCTGTAATCCCAGCACTTTGGGAGCCCGAGGCAGGCAGATCACGAGCTCAGGAGATCAAGACCAGCCTGGCCAACACAGTGAAACGCTGTCTCTACTAAAAATACAAAAAATTAGCTGGGTATGGTGTGTGCCTGTAATCCCAGCTACTCGGGAGGCTGAGGCAGGAGAATTGCTTGAACCCAGGAGGCGGAGGTTGCAGTGAGCCGAGATTGCACCACTGCACTCCAGCCTGGGCGACAGAGCAAGATTCTTTAAAAAAAAAAAAAAAAAAAAAAGATGTAACCTTTCCTTATTTGTGATTTCTACTTTGGGGGATGGAGTTTTAGCAGGGGTGACAGGAGGTGTTTTACTGTGCATAATTTACAGAGAAAGAAAATCCTCAAAAGCACCAATTTCAACAGGAAATGAAATCACCCACATTTGTGATGAGCAAACATCACGCATATTCCTCCACCACCTCGAACCTGCATGACATGCATCTATCCTTCCTCCACCTCCCAGCAGGCGGCCCATCCCCATGCTGCCATGCAAGCAGCCACGCAAGCAGCCTCGATGCCATGGGCCCATAGCAAAGACTGGCTCCCAGCACCCTCTCTGCTGCCGCCACTCCTCCGAGGTTAGGACACCGAGGGTGCAGGTGCCGACCGTGAGCACACAGGACAAGATGTGAGCACAGACATTAGAGCAAAGACTGGCTCCCAGCACCTGACCTGCTGCCATCACTCCTCCGGGGCTAAGATACCGAGGGGTGTAGGTGCTGACCGTGAGCACACAGAACAAGAAGTGAGCACAGACATTACAGCAAAGACTGGCTCCAGCACCCTCCCTGCTGCCATCAGTCCTCCAGGGCTAAGATACCGAGGGGTGTAGGTGCTGACAGTGAGCACACAGGACAAGAAGTGAGCACAGACATTAGAGCAAAGACTGGCTCCAGCACCCTCCCTGCTGCCATCACTCCTCTGAGACTAAGACACCGAGGAGTACCAGTGCCGACAGTGAGCACACAGGACAGGACGTGAGCACAGACACTACAACAAAGCGTCCACAGGAGAACCAAAGAGCTCAAAAGTTTCGGAGTGTCGGGCTGGGGGGAAAAGGCCCTCTCAAATGGAAGAAACCTACCACCGCCCTACTTCTCCAGCCGACTGGTGTCCTCTTTCACAAGGAGAAGGTGGAATGGACGGAAAGCTCTAGGAGGTTGCCAATTTTTTCAATGTTTATGTTCAGGCTACTTTTCTCCCATTGCCACTACTAGCAAGACAACAGGACCAGACAGAAAGACACCCAGGAAAATGTTTGGGTTTTTTTTGAGACGGAGTCTTGCTTTGTCACCGAGGCTGGAGTGCAGTGGAGTGACCATGGCTCACTGCAACCTCCACCTCCCAGGTTCAAGAGATTCTCCTGCCTCAGCCTCCGAAGTGGCTGGGATTACAGGTGCCCGCCACCATGCTCAGCTAATTTTTGTATTTTTAGTAGAGACGGGGTTTCACCATGTGGGCCAGGCTGGTCTCGAACTCCTGACCTCAACTGTTCCGCCCACCTCGGCCTCCCAAAGTGCTGGGATTGCACGTGTAAGCCACTGTATCCGGCCGGAAAATGTTTTCTTTACAATTCCTCACACCTACTAACCAAGTGCTCTGAAGACAGTTGACACTCTGTTAAATGCTAAGTACAGTTCTCTATCAAAAATGGGCAGCCCTGGCTGGGTGCAGCAGCTCACACCTGTAATCCAGCACTTTGGGAGGCTGAGGCGGGTGGATCACTTGAGGTTAGGAGTTCGAGACCAGCTTGGCCCACATGGCAAAACCCCGTCTCTACTAAAAATAAAAAAATTAGCTGGGTGTGGTGGCACATGCCTGTAGTCCCAGCTACTTGGGAGGGTGAGGCACAAGAATCACTTGACCCCGGGAGGCGGAGCCTGCAGTGAGCCAAGACAGCATCACTACACTCCAGCCTGGGTGACAGAGCGAGACTCCATCTCAAAAAAAAAAACAAAAAAAAAAACAAAGGCCGGGCATGGTAGCTCATGCCTGTAATCCCAGCACTTTGAGAGGCCGAGGCGGGCAGAGCACCTGAGGTCAGGAATTCAAGTCCAGCCTGACCAATAAGATGAAACCCCATCTCAACTAAAAATAGAAAAATTAGCCAGGCGTGGTGACACGCACCTGCAGTCCCAGCTACTAGGGAGGCTGAGGCAGGAGAATCGCTTAAACCCAGGAGGCAGAGGTTGCAGTGAGCCGAGATTGCACCATTGCACTCCAGCCTGGGCAATGAGAGCAAAACTCTGTCACAAAAAAAAAAAAAAAAAAGGGCAGCCCAATTTTTAAAATTATTAAAGGAATCGACAGAAGCAAGAGAAGATCAAGAGGAATGCAGACAGATAAATTTGCTCCTTAAAAAGACTGCAGATCAGAAGCCCACGCCCCACATGGACACTGGCCATGACACCTACAAAGACCTGGTCGATGTCCTTCCTGATATCTGCAACAATCTGGGCACTGTCGCTCCGCGCTAAAACCGCATCCAGGGAGTGCTGCTGAATGGACTCCAGGAGGCGGGCGGGGTGCCCCAGGCGCAGAATCCGCTGCTTACACAGAGCCAGGCGCTCCACCAGATTGTCCACGGCGATGTTGGAGGGGGCGCAGCACAGAACCTGGGAACCGCAAGTTAGGATCTGGTCATTTACTTTGTAATCAAACCACTGAAGTTGACACAAAAACAACAAAAAGCCTTTAAGGTAGAAAGAAGCACAAGGCATGTACACACGTGCTCTCAATCAAATCTTGCATTCATTTTCCAAGCCCACGTGTGATCCGATTCTTCAGGTACCCCAAGGTAAGAACCTGGGATACAGAAAGCCCTCTGTCCTTGTGACAAGGAAGGGGATCTAATTGAGTTGGTTAACATAAGCCACCTATAGACGGCAAACTAAGAGAGCACCCTGTAACTCACAGAGCTGTAAACATTCACCCCTAGACAATGCCATGAGGTCGGAGCCCACAGCCTGCCCATCTGTATGCTCCCCTGCAGGTCTGAGCAGCAGGACACTGAAGAAGCGAGCGACTCCCCCATCCCATGCCCTGCGAGGGGGACAAGGGAACCCTTCCCGTTTCAAATGGACTCAGAATTGTCTCCCGAACACTGTAGCTCCACTATATTTTTCTTTCTTTCTTTTTTTTTGAAACAAATTGCTCTATGGCCCAGGCTGGAGCGCAGTGGCAGGATCATGGAGAAACCGGCTCAATAGTCCCATGGACAGTTGTTTTTGGATAAAGAGAAATTGACCATCTGCTGTTAAAGCTTCAAACTTATTTATGTGAGTTTCTTCCTCAGAAAAGGACATTTAGGCCTCTCAAAAAAATATCAAAGATCTGAAAATCACCAGACCACTACGGGTGCCTCCTTGCCCTCCCTAGTTCCTGTTTTTTACACATTGCTACATTTCTTCCCTGCACTTAAACCCCTAGTTTTAGTCAGGGAGATGGGTTTGAGGATGAGCTCTCATCTCCTCGGCTGCACCATCTGATTATAAAGCCTCTTCCTTGGCAATACTTGTCCTCAGTAACTGGTTTTCTGTGTGGCAAGCAGCAAGACCTAGACCACACTCCTTGTGTTTCGTGACTTCCTGGGCTCAAGCTATCTTCCTGGCTCAGCCTCCCAAGTAACTGAGACTGCAGGCATGCATCACCATACCCAGCTAATTTCTTCTATTTTTTGTAGAGACTGGGTCTTGCTATGTTGCCCAGACTGACCTCAAACTCCTGGGTTCAAGTGATCCTCCCCTCTTGGTCTCCCAAAGTGCTAGGATAACAGACATGAGCCGCCGCACCCAGCCACAGCTCCACTATTAAAAGTGAGATGCTGGCCAGGTACGGTGGCTCATGCCTGTAATCCCAGCACTTTGGGAGGCCAAGGTGCGAGGTCAGGAGTTCAAGACCACCCTGGACAACATAGTGAGACCCCATCTCTGAGGAAAAGAAAAAGAGGAGGTGGCAACCAGCAGAGGAGGCAGAGTCTCTATAGGCCCTTAAGCTCAAAACAAACAGCAGCTCAGGAAGGAGGCTCAGCCACCCACTCTCTACGCCCGGCATCGCCTCCAACCCCACTGGCATGTCCCAAGGCATATCTCCACCAAAGCGTGCACACAGGTGTGTCTTGGCTCACTTTTAGTGAATAGTCGGCACCCAATTAAAACCACCAATCTGCTCCCTTCCAATAAGTCATCTTTTCTTACCAGTTTTCAAACATGTGCAAAGACACTCACACATTGGAAAACCGCTGGACGTAATCTTTTAAGCAAGTGACAGGCTTCCCTGCGCTCTGCCTGAGTTCCATTGCTGGCTCTGCCACTCTGAGTGCTGGGCACTTGACCTTGTTTCTCAGTTTCCTCGTGTTTTTTTTTGTTTTTTTTGTTTTTTTTTTTTTTCTGGAGATGGAGTTTTGCTCTTATTGCCCAGGCTGGAGTGCAATGGTGCGATCTCAGTTCACTGCAACCTCCACCTCCCAGGTTCAAGCAATTCTCCTGCCTCAGCCTCCCAAGTAGCTGGGATTACAGGTGTGTGCCACCACACCCGGCTAATTGTTTTGCATTTTTAGTAGAGACGGGGTTTCACCATGTTAGCCAGGCTGGTCTCGAACTCCTGACCTGAGGTGACCCACTCGCCTCAGCCTCCCAAAGTACTGAGAATACAGGTGTGAGCCACCGCACCCGGCTTCCTCGTCTACAAACTGGGGCCACTAACCACCTGCCTTGGCACAGGGTTTCAGTGAGGATTAAATGGGTGCTCAGAACGATGCCTGGTGGTAGGCAGCACCCAGTAAACATCAACCTACAAAACTGGCCATTATTCCAATTCTCATCATTATCCAACATTTTTATAAACCAGAAAGGTTTTTCAAAAAGCTCTTGAACTTAAAGTATAATTAAAAATAAATAAATAAATTAAAAAAAAAAAACTCTCCATGTGCCAAGATCCACAATGACTCAAGCTGATGCAGATCATGATAAAAGATCCTTTTTCAGCCATTAAAAATGTAACTGGGCCGGGCACAGTGGCTCACGCCTGTAATCGTAGCACTTTGGGAGGCTGAGGCAGGCAGATCAACTGAAGTCAGGAGTGAGACCAGACTGGCCAATGTGGTGAAACTCCATCTCTACTAAAAATACAAAAATTAGCCAGGCATGGTGGCGCATGCCTATAGTCCCAGCTATTCGGGAGGCTGAGGTAGGAGAATCACTTAAACCCGGGAGGCGGAGGTTGCAGGGAGCCAAGATCCCGCCCCTGCACTCCAGACTCTAGCCTGGGTGACAGAGTGAGGCTCCATCTCAAAAAAATAGAAATAAAAAAAATTTAAAATGTAAGTGAATAATAATGTACAATGTTATATTCCACATCTCAGAAAATCATTCATCTGTGCACTGGACATGTGCATCGTATCCATTAACCAGACTATCTGATTAGCTGTTAACACCTCAACCAGACGCTGAGTTCCTGACGGGCACAGACTGGGCCCAGGCCAACTCCAGGCCCCTGCACGGGGGTGCACATGGAGGAGCACGAGCACAGCAAGCGTGGTGAGCAAATAAACCCTGACCCAGGGCCTGGCCGACACGAAGGCTGCCACGCCTCAGAGGGCTACAGGAGCCTTCCTCAACAACCCAGGCTACGGCTCCTGCGCGTGCTCCCCAAGACTCACGGGGATGCTGGAAATCAAACAGGGGCAGTCCAAGGCTCAATCAATAAATGCTCAGTAATGTTCCTGACCCATCGCACCAGAACTGAGGCTGGAAGGTCGCTGAGCACCCACTGAACATAACAGACCAGGAGCGGACGGGCTCTGACAGGGAGGTGGCGTGCACTGCCCACCTTTAAGCCTTGTTTCACAGCTTGAAGAATTATCTCAACCACAGTCGTGGTTTTCCCAGTGCCAGGAGGTCCATGGATGATGGCAAGTTCTTTCTGAGACAGCGCAAATGAAACCGCTTCTTTCTGGGAGGTGTCCAGGCAGGTGTTGAAGAATGTCAGCGGGTCTGTGGAAGAAGCAGCAGCGTGAGACTCAGGTGCTCTGGGGAGCTCTGTGGGTGTTCCTCCTCAGAGAGTGTGTGCCCCGGGGGATGAGTGATGCCTGTCAGGAACACGCCGGACCTCCCCAGGGGCAACCCAATCAACACAAAATTAAGTCTGCTTTATTTTCACAAGGTTTCTCCTTGAACAGGAATCGGCAAACTGTGGGCCACATCCAGTCAGCTGCCGGTTTTGGTGAGTTTCACTGGAGCACAGCCACGCCCATTCATTTACATACCGTCTACAGCTGCCTACTGTAGACGGTACGCATGATATGGCCCACAGAGTCAAAACATTCACAAACCATCCCTTTACGGGAAAAACCCCTGCTCTAGAGTAACAGGAATGAAGGAAATGTTTCCTAGAGCATATTCCTTTCTAACATATTGTCCCTCTTTAAAGTGCCCATAAAATGATAAAGACAAATGACAAAAACAATGATTAACAAATTCTAGGATTGTGTTTCTATTTTGAATCTTCCACGACCAAGACTAAAGACCTGCTTCTTTTTTTTTTTTTTTGAGATGGAGTCTTGCTTGTCACCCAGACTGGAGTGCAATGGCATGATCTCAGCTCACTGCAACATCCGCCTCCTGGGTTCAAGCGATTCTCCTGCCTCAGCCTCCAGAGTAGCTGGGACTACAGGTGAGTGCCACCACGCCCAGCTAATTTTTTGTGTTGTTAGTAGAGACGGGGATTCACCGTGTTGGCCAGGATGGTCTTGATCTCCTGACCTCATGATCTGCCGGCCTCAGCCTCCCAAAGTGCTGGGACTAAAGGTGTGAGCCACCGCGCCTGGCCAAGACCTGCTTCTTATGCTGTGCTCTTGAGAGCAGGTGGTGCTGTGCTCAGCCCTGCAGCCATGGCATTCGCTACATGGTGCCCACTACACAGAGACGCCTATCGGATAAGGAGCAGCTCATAAGCAAAGGGTATTTGCTGACCCTGACTTGTGAGACTGAAGCCAACATGGAAGACGGCAGGGTGTGCAGCTAGTAACAGGCCATTGAACCCCACGTTCCCGTGCTCTAGGCCAAGGCATTCCAGAGTCCCTAAGACACAGTAAATACATTTCTAATTCAGTCTGTGACGCATAGGAGCCCTTCAGTAAATATTTCATAGAAATAAAGCATTACTGAAATGTGACTGCATTTAGAATTTCCAAAGGAAAATGCAGAAAGAAAATGAGTATTTAAAAATAACACATCTTAAGGGACTGCATGCTGAAAGAGTGCTACAAAGTCATCCTGTGTGTTTGAAGCTAACACAACACTGGCTTGCCTAGCACAGTATGATAGAAAATAGCTGTGGGGTAACCCTTGCATGAGGCTTGGCCAAAGCCACCGCTTTACAAATGGGCCAAGTCCAATACTCACAGGACTGTTAAATCATGGGCAATGACTGGATGAGACAACAAACTCCTCCCAAAAATGACGTTCTCCAAGAACAGCAAAGGACATAAAAAGTGCACAGACCGGGCACGGTGGCTCACGCCTGTAATCCCAGCACTTTGGGAGGCCGAGGCAGGTAGATCACCTGAGGTCAGGAGTTCAAGACCGGCCTGACCAACATGGTGAAACCATGTTGTCTCTACTAAAAAATACAAAAATTAGCCGGGCATGGTGGCGGGCACCTGTAATCCCAACTACTTGGGAGGCTGAGGCAGGAGAGTCGCTTGAACCCGGGAGGCGGAGGTTGCAGTGAGCCGAGGTCGCACCACTGCACCCCACTCTGGGTGACAGAGCAAGTCTCCGTCTCAAAAAAAAAAAAGATTTTTCCAACCTAAAATTGCTATCAAGCATAAAGTCTGATCAGCTTTCCTCTATTTTCACAAAGTACTAAGCTAAAAGAAATATCATTACATTTCAAAATAAAAGATTTATATACACTAAAAAGAACATTATTTTAAAACTCAATGGAGGCTAGGCACGGTAGCTCATGCCTGTAATCCCAACACTTTGGGAGGCTGAGGTGAGTAGATCACTTGAGATCAGGAGTTTGAGAACAGCCTGGCCAAGATGGCAAAACCCTGTCTCCACTAAAAATACAAAAATTAGCCAGGTGTGGTGGCCTGTGCCTGTAATCCCAGCTATTCAGGAGGCTAAGGCATGAGAATCACTTGAGCCCAGGAGGCGGAGGTTGCAGTGAGCCAAGATCATGCCACTATACTCCAGTCTGGGTGACAGAGCGAGACTCCATCCGCCCCCCCCGCCAAAAAAAAATTTTTTTAACTAAAAACTCAATGGGGCCAGGCGCGCGGTGGCTCACGCCTGTAATCCCAGCACTTTGGGAGGCCAAGGCGGGTGGATCATGAGGTCAGGAGTTCGAGACCAGCCTGGTCAATATGGTGAAACCTCGTCTCTACTAAAAGTACAGAAATTAGCCAGGCGTGGTGGTGCATGCCTGTAGTCCCAGCTACTTGGGAGGTTGAGGCAGAAGAATCACTTGAACCCGGGAGGCGGAGGTTGCAATGAGCTGAGATTGCGCCACTGCACTCCAGCCTGGGCAACAGAGCAAGACTCTGTCTCAAAAAAAAAAAACCTCAATGGAACGAGCCAGTTCATTAGGACTGAGTACAAGGAGGACAGTCCAGTTCATGCAAGGCCCTCCGAGACATTCCTACAAAGATGTTCAGGGAGATTTCTTCTAGTCATACTTTCTCAAACTCTTATTAAAACGGCCCAAGGTCACACTGTTCTCTATACTTTCAGTAGTGATTTCAACCAAAAAAGAAAACTCAGAAGTTCTTACGTATTTCACTGGCAGGACTGGGAGCAGATCTGCCAAAGAGTACTTCTATGAGTGAGGAGGCTGGGCCAGAATGATACTTCTTCAGAGCAATCAGGGCTCTGCCAAGGGAGAAAACTAAAATTAGAACACCTGCAATTTAGTGCCCGAGCCTCTGCCCCAATGCTGCCACCAACTCCCATGAGGGCCACACCCACACCATGACTTGTTGCTCTCTTTTGTGCAACAGGCATGGTAGGAATGGGTTAGCTGTGTTGAAGGAAGACGGTACTTAGGATTTCCAGTCCCATCCACTTACTTTTTCAGTCGCCTGTAAGTGACATCATTGGCAAGTTTTAACAGTCTGTAGGAATTCTCTCGGTCCAAGCTCAACTGGAAATCGTGGGACTCATCAAAGGCCACCGTGACCGACTTCTGGGTGACCCGGGTCAGGATCCCGGTGGCCAGCTGACTGCCCTCATTAGCAGCATCGTACAGGCCCACGATATCACCTGCAAAAACAAAGACTCAGTGACGCAAGACACTGGGGAAAGCTTCAATATCATTTTCTGTAATAAAATCCACTATACTCCAAATATTTTATCTTTGTTACTTTCTTTAGTAAATGCAATCAGTAACAGTTAAAAAAAAAAGAAAGAAAGAAAGTTAGGCCAGGCACAGTGGCTCACGCCTGTAATCCCAGTACTTTGGGAGGCAGAGGTGGGCAGATCACGAGGTCAGGAGATTGAGACCATCCTGGCTAACACAGTGAAAGCCCATCTCTACTAAAAATACAAAAAATTAGCCGGGCGTGGTGGCGGGCGCCTGTGGTCCCAGCTACTCGGGAGGCTGAGGCTGCAGTGAGCCAAGATTGCACCACTGCACTCCGGCCTGAGCGACAGAGTGAGACTCCATCTCAGAAAAAAAAAAATCTCAAACTCTGCTCAGGTCTGACTCCAACCTACAGGTTCCCCTCCTGGCCCTCTCCTCTCTCAATACCCTCATCTCATCTTCTCCAAATCCAGCCAGTATTCCAGTAATTGTTGGGCTAAAGTCTACGAAATCAAAATATGAAATTTAAAACTCCGTCACCACCAAAACAAGGCAGAGACACTTCCACAGTAAAAAGTACAGCCCTGGCAACGCTGCTTCCTCCAGGCTTCCAAGGCTGTGGTTGTCTAACACAAGCGTCCCAGGCGTGTGGTTAAGAAGCTTCTTCTAACTGCCCGTCCTTTCCAACCAGGCTGGCACAAGTTTAGCCAAAGCATGCTTGGCACAAGAAAGGGTTGGGAATACAGAAGTACACATCCTGCATGTTTACCAGCTGGACCAAGGCTGCCCATTACATAGAAACCTAAAGAGAGTCACGTGTAGTTTTTCTTTTGTTTTTGTTTGTTTTGAGACAGGGTCTCACTTTGCCCCCAAGCTAGAGTGCAGTGGCGTGATTTCAGCTCACTGCAGCCTCAACCTCCCAGGTTCAAGCGATCCTCCTGCCTCAGCCCATCAAGTAGCAGGAACTACAGGCGCACACCACCACATCTGGCTAATTTTTCTATTTTTTTGCAGAGATGGGGTTTTGCCACGTTGCCCAGGCTGGTCTCGAACTCCTGAGATCAAGTGAGCCACCCACCTCGGCCTCCCAAAGTGCTAGGATTACAGGCACCCAGTCACGTGTAGTTTTAAGTTTTCTAGTAGCCATATTAAGAAATTTAAAAGAGGCTGGGTGCACTGGCTCACACCTGTAATCCCAGCACTTTGGGAGGCCAAAGCAGGCGGATCACCTGAGGTTGGGAGTTCGAGAACAGCCTGACCAACATGGAGAAACCCCATCTCTACTAAAAATACAAAATTAGCCAGGCATGATGGCACATGCCTCTAATCCCAGCTACTCGGGAGGCTGAGGCAGGAGAATCACTTGAACCCCGGAGGCGGAGGTTGCAGTGAGCCGAGATCACGACACTGCACTCCAGACTGGGCAATAAGAGCGAAACTCTGTCTCAAAAAAAAAAAAAAAGAAAGAAAGAAAAGAAATGGGTAAATTATTTTAATAAGATATTTTTTATTTAACCCAATATATGAAAAATATTATTTCAACATGTAATCAGTATTCAGAAAAATTACTCAAGATATTCCCAATTGTTTTTTTAACATAATCTTCCAAATTTGGTGTGTATTCTGTATCTGCGGCAATTACAAGCCACACTTCAAACATTTGATGACCACGCATGGCTAATGGCTACCATTTTGGACAATGCTGATCTAGACAACTAAAACCCACATTAATTGTTGGACTTCTGATTAAGAGCTCTTCATTGCAACGCTTTATTCTCCAACTGGTCATTGTAATCCAGTCTTTACGAGGGTACAAGTCACGGTCTGAATGCCAGTAAATTTCAATGTCTGTCTAGGTCAATACGCACACACCAGAAGTAAAGCTGTTACTGGGAAGAGCTGCCGCGGACCCGCATCGCCTGGGCTCAAAGGTGACCAGCAGCCGTCCGTACAGCCCAGTGCGCTGGCTGGATACCTGCAGCTTCAGCAAACACACGCCTCGGCTCTGGAGCTCTTTCAGAGAGATGTTCTCCTGCCAGGACCTGGAAGACACCCGGTATTGATGCTTCAGGATTTTTACCAGTTTCTACTTCCACCCACCCAGGAAAAGTAAAAGAGAAAGAAACATAGATAAAGATCTACTCACAGGCACTAAATATGTCCCAATGGAACTCCGAATTGGCTCCACTCCCAATCCCGCTCCTCCTACATCCCCCTAGGGCAGTTAATGCCACAACCCTTCTCTCAGTTACCTGAGACAGATCTTTCAATCAGCATTCCCCTCTCTCCTCCCATCTGTCACTAAGTCCTATCAGGCCCCTCCCATTTCTACCTGGACTTCTCTGCCTCTCATCCTGGCTGCCACAGCCCCGGTTCAAATCCACATCACTGCTCACCTGGACTAAACAGAGCCTCTCAACTACCTTACCTCTGGCCTCTCCACGTCCAATCAAAAGCAGGAGACCCAAGAAATCCTCCTAAAATGCAAATCTATTCGCCTCCCTCACCTGCTTAACCCCGCTGATGGCCCACCCTTCACACACAGAACAGAAGACTAGCTCCTTAGCCAGGCCCTTCCCAGGCTCGCTCTGCCAGTCTGCTCAGCATCCTCAGAAAGAGCCACTGCCATGGGGGCTGACTCTGTCCTTGGCACCGTGCTGAGCACCTGACTGACAGGGGATCGTTTCATTCTCAGAGCAAGCCTGTGAGGTGGGAATCATCCCAGTTTTACAGATGAAGTAAGTAAGGCTCAGAGACAGAACCTGCAAAGTCACACAGCCATAAATGAAACAGCTGGGATTCTAAGAAACTCAACATAACTGCAAAAGCTCTCCATTGCCATGATCAAAAGCATCTCAGACAAATCCTACCCACATATGGCTGACTGCAAACTCTGGAAGCAGACTGCCTGACAGCAAATCGGGCTACAGTGTGTCACCCCGGGGCAAGTTACTTAACCCTTCTCTGTCTCCATCTCCTTAGACACAAAATGACAGTAACAGAAACCTACACTGCGGCCGGGCACGGTGGCTCACGCCTGTAATCCCAACACTTTGGGAGGCCAAGGCGGGCAGACCACGAGGTCAGGAGATCGAGACCATCCTGGCCAACATGGTGAAACCCCGTCTCTACTAAAAATACAAAAAATTAGCAGGACGTGGTGGCGCGCCTGTAGTCCCAGCTACTCAGGAGGCTGAGGCAGGAGAATCGCTTGAACCCGGGAGATGGAAGCTGCAGTGAGCCGAGATCGTGCCACTGCACTCCAGCCTGGGCGACAGAGAGAGACTCTGTCTAAAAAAAATAAAAGAAAGAAAAAGAAAAAAAAAGAAACTTACACTGTAGGGTTGGCATGGGATGAGGTGTAAAAGAATTAACGCATGGAAAGTACGTAAGTGTTAGCTCTGATTGTTTTGGACAAGTAAATAGTCCCATTCGGAAACAAGCCCGGCTCTCATGTACATGGCTCCCCACACCTCTCAGGACAGCTCCCCACCCTACCCCGCACCCACCAGCTTAACTCCAATTTTCCTTCAGGCACCACTCCCTCCTTGAAGCCACCATGACCCTCCCCAGGGAAGGGTCTTCCTCCTCCAGGCTCTTTCCCCGCGACACGCACGCAGCCGGCCCTGGACGCGCTGGAGGGGAAGGGACTCTCTGCTCATGCCCAGCCCGCCGTTGGCCGGATCGGGGGCAGCCAGTGCACCTGACTCATGCTGCCGGGGCCTGACTGAGAATGGGCGCAAACCATGTTTAGTGAATGAATAAGGGAAAGGGCTGCTAACTCGCTGCGGGTGGAACTGGGGTCGGGGCCAGGGCCCAGGAGTGTAAGCTTAGCGGGGGTCTCGGGTCGGGAAATCAAAGTGCTTCTTAAGGGTCCCCAAACGGAACGCGCTGCCCAGGAAGTGATGAGACTGACAACTCGGGAGGTGGCCAAGCAGGGGACGGACGGTCCCTGCCCCTGACTCGAAGGGTCGGAGACGAAATTCCCGCCCCAGACTATGAGGCCGAGCCCCTCGGAGACTCTGCCCGGGACACGGCGGGACCGACCGCGAGGGAGCGGCGCCGGCGGCCTCCCGTACCTGCGCTCCTCCACCTCCGCGTCTCTCTCGAGCTCCAGCAGGTCCAGTTGCTTGGTCACGAAGCTCTCCACAGCTGCCGAGGCCATCACCGAGGCCATCGCCGCCGCCGGCCTGGGCCCCGAGCAGCCGACGTCCCGCTTCTGCGCCGGGCCGGTGTTACAGCGGGACCGGTGTTCCCCGCCGGGCCCGTGCGTTACGTACGCGGTTCGCGTCGTTTCCGTTTCCGGCCGAGGCTGCGGGAAGATGGCGGCGGCCATGGCAGCATCTTCCCTGACGGTCACCTTAGGGCGGCTGGCGTCCGCGTGCAGCCACAGCATCCTGAAACCTTCGGGGCCCGGAGCAGGTGAGACCTGGGATATGGGAGGAAGGGAGGACGCAGAGCGAGCGCTGCTCCCTGCGGTCTCGCCACGTATGTGCCTGGGTCCGACCTGGTGCCTTGTGTGTTGATCGCATTTGTGGTGAATATAGCACGGGTTTTGGAGTCGGGGGAACCCAGGTTCAGATTTTGATTCCTTCAGTTAGTAGCCTGAATACTGACAATAGCCCTTGAACTTTGGTATAGGCCCTATGTTATGGGGGAGAAGAGTGAGGCTCAGAGGAGCTAGGTAACGTGCCCAGGGTCACACAGCGGGGAAGTGGAAGAAGAGTACTTCAGGCGCAGTCATTTCGGCTCCAAAGCCTGTGCTTGAACCACTGCCCCCAGGCTGCGAGCTGGTCTGAAAAATGGTGATGGATATCCTCGCCTAATCTGAACTTATTCTGCAAAAGAAACAGCCGTATTTAAGGCGCTGGGCTGATACGAGGCTCCAAAAAGGTTATGTTCGTTAAAAACTCTATAAATCTCTGCCTGAAAATGGTTGGAGTGTGTATTTGTGTGCATGAGTGTTTATGTATGTTTTAAACCTGGGTCTCATGTCTCACCATGACCCCTAAAAATGGAAAACTGGATCTAACTCTATATTGGACGATATTAAAAGAATAGTACCATAATTCCCAAAACTTGGAAGCAACCCAGATGTCCTTCAGGAGATGAATGGTTACATACACTGTAGGACATCCATACAGTAGAATATTATTCAGCAATAAAAAGAAATGAGTCATGAAGAGACATGGAGGAAACTTACATACATGTTACTAAGTAAAAGAAGCCAACCTGGAAAGGGGACATCTTGTATGTTTCCCACTATGACATTCTGGAAAAGGCAAATCTAAGGAGACAGTAAAAAGTTAGATGGGGGGTAAGAGGATTGGGGGAGAAAAGGATAAATAGGTGGAGCTCAGAGGATTTTTAGGGCAGTGAAACTATTCTGTATGATATAATGGTAGATACATGTCATTATAAGTTTGTCCAAATCCATAGAATGTACACTACCAAGGGTGAACCCCTAATGTAGACTATGGACTTTGGATAACAATGATGTGTCAATGTAGGTTCATCAATTGTAAAGATTGTACCACTCTGGTGAGGGATGTTGATAGGAAGCTGTGGGCACATGGACAGGGGACATATGGGAACTCTCTGTACCTTCCACTCAATTTTGGTGTGAAACTAAAACTGCGCTAAAAAAGAAAGTCTATTAAGAAATTAATAATAATCACAGAGTTGGGCCAGAGGCAATGTAGATGCCAAAATTGGCCATGAGTTGGTAACTGTTGAACCTGGAAAGGGATAATTGAGAGAGAGTTCACTATTCTGTTCTCTTTACTTTTGTATGCTTGACATTTTCCATAATAAAACTTAGGTTTAAGTAGGCAGGAAAGTTTTTACAAAAGCAGTGGGACTTACTTACTCCATTCTACCTACCTACATGAAACCACCCCTCCAATGCTATGTTCAAGTACAGACTCACGCGTTAGGAGAGAAAGACACACAGTGAAGCGAGTAGAGACAAGGTGACCAAAACAGTGAGCAGCTGGGGCCTTGAAGAGTGAGCAAAGGAGACGTGATGGAAGTACACAGTCACAGTCTCTAGGACTACCTAAAGGAAATCCTGCGGGAGAGGAAGGAGACTGTTTGTTCCCTGTGGACCCAAAAACAAAGCTAGAAGCAAATTAGGTACAGAAGCCTGCTAAGTTTTTAATAGTGGGATGGATTTGCCAATGGGTTGACTGAGTAGTGTGCGAGAGAAGAGTCAAAACTGATGGAGGTTTGGGGCCTGAGCAACTGGGAGGATGAAGTTGCCCTCATGTGAGAGGGAGGAGTGTGGGAGAAGCAGGCATGGGAAGAAATGAGGAGCCTCTGGAGGTGTGAGGTGCTCGTCAGACACGAGTGGCTAAGGCAGATAGATAGGTGGGTATGCAAAACCAGGAGAGAAGCCCTGGCTGGAGGTGTAAACTTGGGAGTCACCAGCACATTGGGGGTGTTTAAATCCATCGGACTGGATGCAGTCACCAGAGGAATGGCCATGGGCGGAGAGGAGGTCAAGGCCAAGGGTTGAGCCCCGGATGCCCAAATGGGAGAGGAGAGGAGAAAGCAGCCGAGGAGATGCAAATGGGGAGCTGGTGCTAATGGGTGAACTTTAAAAAGGTGGTTTTTATGGTGTGTAAATTATAGCTGAGTTTCTTTAAAAGTGGTTATTGAGAAACTGTTCTCTGCTTTTTACACCTAAGCACTTATTTTGATCCCCTGTCTTCTCAGTAGATTGAATGTCTTTGTTTCCTGGTGTATTCCTGGTGTATGCGTTATCTACGATTACATCAGAAATTACCCCAAAACTTAGCAGCTTAAAACATTTATTAACTCACACCAGTTCTGAGAGCCAGGAACACAGAAGCAGCTTAAGTGGCTGGTTCTGGCTGAGGGTCTTAGCTTGCAGCAAGCAAGTCTGCAGGGGCTGTAGTTATCTCAAGACTCCACTGCGCCAGCGGCTGGAGAATCTACCTGCAAGGTCGTTCCCATGGGTGTTGGCGATAGGCCTAGTTCCCCGCCATGTGGACCTCTAGGTAGGGCTGCTCACAGCAGGGCAGCCCTAAGGCCAGAGATCAGAAAGGGTGAGCACAGGCATCCAAGATGGAAGTCCCAGTTGGTTATCACCTCATCCCAGAAGCCACGTGCTAGCATGTCTGTCACTAGCTGTTGGACACACAGGCCACTCCCAGGGGGCTAACAGGGGTAAGAATAGCAGGAGGCGGGGCCCAGCAGGGCCATCTTGGAGGCTGCTCCCACACTTGGGCACAGATCAGAGTCTGAACCTACCAGGCACTTAGTCAAGGCATGAGTTAGTGGACGGGTGGTTCTGGTCTCAGGCGCTTGTAGATGATGTGGCTAACTGATCTCAACACATATAACCAGTAGCTGTAAGTGACGTTCTTGTAGTTTTGCTCACCTAGGTGTTTCTGTGGGCAGGCTGTCATGCAGTGGTTCATACCATGTACCAGGAGCAGCAGCTGTGCATTTAGCATCATAAAGGGCAGTTTGCATTTGTAGTATTAATGGTAATGATCTATGTTTCTCTTCTTCCCTCAGCCTCCCTTTGGTCTGCTTCTCGAAGGTTCAATTCACAGAGCACTTCATATCTACCAGGGTAATATCAAAATGTGGGTTTTGGTGCCTCTTTTCCTTTCATTTGTAGAACCATCTTTCTAAAGTCAAAACTTCCTACCTTTTGGTTCTCAATAATATTTACATTTCCTCTTTTGTTTTTAAGAGACAGAGTTTCACTATGTTTCCCAGACTGGTTTTGAACTCCTGGCCTAAAGTGGTCCTCCCGCCTCAGCCTCCTGAGTAGCTGGGATTACAGGCATGCACCACCACTTTCAGCTTTAACTTTTTTGACGGTATTTTTCTGAGACCCTTAAAAGAAGACGTAACTGCAAGAGACCAAAGAGAAATTCCGTATGTGTTTGCCCTCTTTTATTATGGAGGAGCTTGAAGTCTTAACTCAAGATTTCTGATGAGGAAGTTTGTATCAGAGTCTCTAAGAGAAACTCATTATTTGAAAAAGCACATTCAGTGTTAAAATTTTATACTTGAGAAAACATTTTTAGGTATCATAAACTGCAGAAAACATTCGACAAAGTTCCACTCACTGGTGGGAGACACAGGAGCAGTGCAGGGCTAGCAGTTACTGTAGGGACCCCCCCGGGGTGCAGTTCCGGCTGCCCCTCTCAGCCTGGGACGCCAGGGTTCTGCAAGATGGAAGTAGTGTTCATTTCTATCTGCATGGGTGTTGGAGAGGATTAAGTAAATGTATACATTTAAAGCGCTTAGAACAGTGCCTGGCATACAGTCAGCACTCACAAAACATTGGCTGCTGGAACTGCTGCTGGGACTCCAGGGATCCTCTGCAGTGGGGAGATGTGGGAGTCTTTCTTGCTTCTCAAAGAAGCGGCAAAACATTCTGAGCATAGGAAGAAGTTGTAAGTGAGCATGTGGGTAGGTTGTGCCTACTACCCCTGTGTCCTGTGTGAGAGGTTAGCACCTTCCTGCCAGCGTGTTCTTCTCACACTGGGCACTGCTGAACCCGTATGGGGAGACTAGACATCAAACAGGTCAAAGACGTTTTGTAGAGAGCAGCACCTTCCTTGTCCTCCTTGTCTCTCAAGGTCATTGACCAACCACAGATCACGGAGTTCATGTCTCTAGGAGCTCCAAGCCCTACCCCACTGGGAAAGCATTCATTCCTCTCCCAGATTCGTGTGGAGCCCCTCCTGCGTGCCAGCCAACAGGACGGGTGGGCCTGGTCTTTGGTGTGGAGGCCGGTGCATTTTGCATATGGAGCAAGTCGTTTTCTTCCTCCTAATGCAACCCTGGAGTAGAAAGACTGAAATTTTACTTTGCAGTGGCAGCAGCAATAAAAGCTTAAAAACGGTTCTGAATAATTCGGTTTGGGATCTACCTACCCTTCCTCTTTGTAGACTACAGAAAGAAAGACCCCACCTCCTTTTGAATCTAGGCCCCCCCTCTTTCTTTCCTCCGTTCCTCTCCCCTCCACCTACCTGAGGCTGAGCAGGCAGGGGAGAGTTAGGAAATGAAGAAGATCTTGGGCTGGGCACGGTGGCTCATGCCTGTAATCCCAGAACTTTGGGAGGCCGAGGTGGGCGGATCACTTGAGGCCCGGTGGGCGGATCACTTGAGGCCAGGAGTTCGAGACCAGCCTGGCCAATGTGGCGAAACCCCATCTCTACTAAAAATACAAAAATTAGCCAGATGTGGTGGCATGTGCCTGTAATCCCAGCTACTAAGGTGACTGAGGCAGGAGAATCGCTGGAACCCTGGAGGCAGAGGTTGCAGTGAGCTGAGATCATGCCACCGCACTCTAGCCTGGGTGACAGAGCGAGACTCCGTCTCAAAAAAAAAAGGCATTGCCCGCACCAAGCTTGGCATCCTGAGGGTGGGGAGAGGAAGTGGCTGGGGACCGCAGTGCTATAGCTGCTGAGACTGAGCACTCCTAACACCCGACCCTCACTGGCCGTGCTGGGACCGGCTGTGAACAGTAGCCATCTAATACCTAACACAGCCCTTTCAGGCGGGTGCTTGTTTTCCCATTTGCTCAGTTGTAGACACCAGGACACAGAATTGTCTGGGGTTCCGAGCCAGTTCTGCCTGGCACTCACCTGGGTGTGAAGGAAGAGCAGGCACCTACCTGGGAGGAGGTGGAGGTGGAGCAGGGAACGTCATGGTCCTGTTTGAGCAGGATGTGGTGAAGGGTCATTGGAGCTGCCATTCCAGGGCCACTGGATGCCAAGGGAGGCGGGAGAGCTGCTGGCCCTGTGTCCCGGGTTGTGGGGAAAGTAGAGGCAGCCTGTGCCTCCAAGATAAATGTGCCCCAAGACACCACAAGCCCAGCCTTCTTGGATGGGCACCCTTCCAGCACTGAGAAGTACCCAAGTGAGGGCTCTTTTGCAGAACAGTGAGAGTTCCTGCTTTGATTATTGAATGATGAGCCATTGTTCCCTGTGGCTCTAAAAGGATACAGGGAGCCTGTCCTCGGGGTTACCCCAGAGGGGCGGGGCCTGTCCGAAAGAGCGAGCCTTTTGTTGCCGGGGATCCCTTCCTAACATTTGTGTGTGGCCATTTCTTAGAGGATTTGAGCTGCCTTTTCAGGTGCTTGTGACATTTGTCTACGAAATGTGTTTTACAGATATGTTCCTAAAACATCCCTGAGTTCACCACCTTGGCCAGAAGTTGTTCTGCCAGACCCAGTTGAGGAGACCAGACACCATGCAGGTAAGACCTCCCTGGGAGAGAGAAGCTAGAGGGCACCACCTAGACCCTGCTCCAGTCAGCCACAGAGGTTGTCACCAGGCCACAGAACGAGGCTTCATGTTTCCAGATGCTCCCAGACACAGCACAGTGCCAGCACTCATGTCCATTTTCACCAGTTAACACCAGAATTTCAGATGTTTTTCATTAACTACTCCTTGAACACCTGCCACACTGCAGGCAGGTGGCATAATTGAGGGCAGGGGGCCCCTGCTCCATCTCGTCTGCTGCTGTTGGTGGGTGCAGCGACAGCTCTCCCCAGTTAGCACAGTTAAGCACAATTACTGGAAGCCGGTGCCACCCGGGCTGTTGGAGAAACATGCAGAGGTATCAGGACTCATCTCGACCTGGAGCCCGTGTCAGAAGGGACAGGATCATTAGCCACTCTTGCCATGATCCTCGCTTTCCAGAACACTGGAAATCAAGATCCTCGAGTGGAATCCTCTTATATGTTAAATACCGTTTGAGATTACATGCGAGTGAAACAAGTCCGCCAAGAGTTTCACCCTCGGTGCTGGTGCTTCTGGTGTTGACAGTGTTTCCAGGGCAGGCACTCTGTCATCCCTTCTGTGTGTCTCGCCCTCGGTCAGGCCGGGGGGTCGGTGCCCATTAAATGCTTGTTCAGAGTAAACGGTGCAGAAGAGAGGGGACTGTGACATGGGTCAGAGCAGAGATAACGGGAACTGAGCACGGAGCCCCTCTGGGCACAGGCGTGCAGGGGGAACGCGTCCTGCGCCGGGGGTGGGATATGGGGTTGGGATACAGGGGGCTCCTCATTGCAAAGTCCTCTCCTTTCGCTTCCTGGGGTTTGCACACTTCTGGTCTGCTGGCTCCTCATTCTCATGAGAATGAACCAGGTGGAGGGTTTCGCCCACCCTAGAGTTGTAGAAACCTAGCCAGGCGTGCCGAGTGCTTAGGCAAGGGAGTTGCATGAGGCGGTTTGGGCGTTCTCTGCAGTCTTGGGGAGCTTCCTTCTGTGAAAGCCCCATGTGCCACAGTGCTGGTGCTCCTGAAGCAGCAGACTGACCCTGTGCCTGCCCTTGTGCCTGCAGGGGGTGGAGCAGGGGCTGGGCCGCCAGCAGTGAGGTGCTCACAAGGGGTGCTGGCTGTCAGGTCCACCCTAGGGCCCCACCACCAGGAGCTGCACATCACACTGCAGCGCGTGGGGGAGCAGGTGAGGGTGACTGCCCACCCACCCGCCTTCCCCTGCAGAGGTCGTGAAGAAGGTGAATGAGCTGATCGCCACGGGGCAGTATGGCAGGCTCTTTGCCGTGGTGCACTTTGCCAGCCGCCAGTGGAAGGTGACCTCTGAAGACCTGATCTTAATTGGAAATGAACTAGACCTTGCGTGTGGAGAGAGAATTCGACTGGAGAAGGTGAGACCACCGAGCTTCTCTGGATATTCAGGGACTCAGCCACCAAGTATGTAATCCCCACGCCCCAGCTCACACGGAGGAGGGACCCTCGCCGACCCCGTCTCAGGTGGAGGCCAACAAAGCTGAGGCTCAGAAGGGACTTTGGGGGGCGCCCACGGCGGGGCTGGGGTCCAAGGGCAGGGCAGGCTTCCACTGCTCTGAGGGCGGTGCCTGGCCCAGCAGGTCTGCTCCCTGAAGGAAGGGAGACAGCACATAAAACAGTGCTGAGGGCAGAAACATGTCTTTATTGTGTTCCAGTCTTATTAATATATTCCCATAGAAAAATGCTTGATTGCAAAGATAATAAAAATCCCGGCTAAGGATGTAGTGCACTTTCTAGCCCCTGTCTATGAGGAAAAAACTGTTAAGTTTCTGCTAAGACAGTACTCTGTCATTAGCTTTGACAGCTGCTGCTGTTTTTCAATAGTAAACACTGGTTGACAGGCTAATTTACCTCACCGACCATTCAAAACTGCATGGTCTAGGCCAGGCATGGTGGCTCACACTGGTGACCCACCACATTGGGAGGCCAAGGTGGGGGATTGCTTGAACTCAGGAGTTCAAGACTAGCCTGGGCAACATGGCGAGACCTCAGAGACCTCATCTCTACTAAAATTCCAAACAATTAGGTGGGCATGGTGGCACACACATGTAGTCCCAGCTATTTGTGGGGCTGAAGTAGAAGGATCATTTGAGCCTGGGAAGTTGAGGCTGCAGTGAGCCGTGATTGGCCACTGCACTCGAGCCTGGGCAACACAGCGAGACCCTGTCTCAAAAAAAACTGCATGGTTTGTCTGTTTATTATTATTTTTCAGACTCAGTCTCGCTCTGTCACCTAGGCTGGAGTGCAATGGCGCAGTCTTGGCTCACTGCAACCCCCACCTCCTGGGTTCAAGTGATTCTCCTGCCTCAGCCTCCCGAGTAGCTAGGATTACAGGTGCATGCCACCACGCCCTGCTAATTTTTATATTTTTAGTTGAGATGGGGTTTCACCATATTGGTCAGGCTGGTCTCGAACTCCTGACCTCAGGTGATCCACCTGCCTCGGCCTCCCAAAGCGCTGGGATTATAGGCATGAGCCAACGTGCCTGGCCAGTCTGTTTATTTAGCTAGGCATTTCTAGCCTTCAGCTATGATTCTATTTGCTGGGGGCGTCTATTTGATTTTTGCCTACTCTTTTTGTTTGTTTGTTTGTTTGAGAAAGAGTTTTGCTCTTGTTGTCCAGGCTGGAGTACAGTGGCACAATCTCGGCTCACTGCAACCTCTGCCTTCCGGGTTCAAGTGATTCTCCTGCCTCAGCCTCCTGAGTAGCTGGGATTACAGGCATGCACCACCATGCCTGGCTAATTTTGTATTTTTAGTAGAGATGGGGTTTCTCCATGTTGGTCAGGCTGGTCTTGAACTCCCAACCTCAGGCAGTCTGCCCGCCTCGGCCTCCCACAGTGTTGGGATTACAGGCGTGAGCCACCACGCCCGGCCTGCCCACTCTTTTTATAAAATTATAATTACCTCTGCAACAGGTAATTTTTCTGGGATGCTTAATTATCAATATAAGTTACATGGTTTTCTTTATGAATTAAAGCTCCTCCTCTGAAGGCAGACGTTTGCATATTTGAAACATTTCACATTAACAAAAAATTCTAGAAAGCCCCTCCTAAGCAGATTGTTTTTTATAACAGGAAACCCAGTGGGAGTGCACATGTCATGCTGAAACAAACTCTAAAAATACTTATTTTATTATTTGTCACTATCTAATATGCGTGTCCGCTGAGTTTGTTATATGATATACTTTGTCTCTAGACATTTAAGTTGAGTATGATTGGATTTTTTCTTATCAGTAAAATTTAAGATGATCTCCAACATCTAATAAAAACACTGTAGGCCGTGCGTGGTGGCTCACGCCTGTAATCCCAGCACTTTGGGAAGCCGAGGCGGGCAGATCACCTGAGGTCAGTTTGAGACCAGCCTAGCCAACATGGTGAAACCCCATCTCTAATAAAAATACCAAAAAAATTAGCCGGGGTTTGTGGCGGGCGCTTGTAGTCCCAGCTACTCAGGGGGCTGAGGCAGGAGAATCACTTAAACCTGGGAGGCAGAGGTTGCAGCAAGCCAAGATCACGCCACTGCACTCCAGCCCAGGCGACAGAACGAGACTCTGGGTCACAAAAAGAAGAAAGAACACTGTTGCATTTGGAAGCAAAGATGTCTTCATCTGCAGCCACGCTTGGTGTCGTGATTTCCCGGCATTGAGAATGGTTGCCTGGCTCTTGAGAATTTTGCAGTCGTTAAAAGAATACAGGAGAGCCTCAATCATTGCAATATTAGTAGAACTTTAAACTGCGCTAAGAGACACGATGGTATGATTTGTGCTTTTTCTCTCTATGTTATGCTTTGATGGAAAGGGTTTTGGTTTTTTTGTTTATTTGTTTTCTTTGAGACAGAGTCTCGCTCTTCCGCCCAGGCTGGAGTGCAGTGGTGCAATCTCAGCCTCCTGAGTAGCTGGGACTACAGGTGCATGCCGCCACGCCCAGCTAATTTTTTGTATTTTTTTAGTAGAGACTAATTTCACTGTGTTAGCCAGGATGGTCTCCATCTCCTGACCTTGTGATCCACCCACCTCGGCCTCCCAAAGTGCTGGGATTACAGGCATGAGCCACCGCGCCTGGCCGGAGATAGAAAGGGTTTTTGAAGTCACCGTTGGTATGAGGATTACAGCAGCTATCTGGATGCATATCCATGGTATCTAATAATCAAATTGTGCGTCTCCTCTGAGGGTTGGAGCGTTTCCCTTAGGCAGCCCCACGGCTGTGCAGTGCTGCCACTTGTCAGCTCACAGCCCCGGTTGTAGATATTAAAGAGATCATTAAACAGCAGATGAAATTCATGTCACAATGTTTTCAGTCTTTCTCATTTTGTGTGGTGTTCACATCACTACCTGTTATTAGCGACTGTTCTTACTCATCGTAATGAGCCACTGATGAAACACACCTGTTGAATTTTTTCAGGTCCTGCTGGTTGGGGCAGACAACTTCACGCTGCTTGGCAAGCCACTCCTCGGGTAATGGCTGTGAAGTGCTGGGCTTTGTCTGGGGCTCCAGGGCTGGACATGCAGACAGTGGTCACAGTGCAATTAGGCCAGGTGGGGAGTTGCATTCATATTCTTTGTTGACACCAAACACAACATTTATACTTAATAATAGTGGACATTTAGGGCCCATGAGAACATCCAGACCAAATTATTGGTCTCTTGCTGTTTCATGACAGTGTGGTCCTCTGAAGATTTGTTCAGACTCCCTGGAACTGTTCTTTGTGGTCCTTTTTCGTGGTTTTCAAAATGTTTCCATTGAGGGCGTATTACTTTTATAATCAACAAAAGAGAAAGTATAACTTCATTTTAGAAATTCTCACCTAAGGCATTTGAAAAATAATCCAAAAGGTACATTATTGTTGATTTTTCTTCCTTCTAGAAAGGATCTTGTTCGAGTAGAAGCCACAGTCATTGAAAAGACAGAATCATGGCCAAGAATCATTATGAGATTCAGGAAAAGGAAAAACTTCAAGAAGAAAAGAAGTAAGTTAGAGAAAGTACCGCTGGGCCCTGTTGCACGGTGCTGGTTGCCCAGGCGCATGTAGACGGAGGGTGTGGGGCACGTGGGTCTCGGGACAGGAAGCCCAGGCAGGTCTCAACCTGGCTGCCACTGCCCACTTGCCACCCTCATCCTAGAGGGAGCACCCAGAGGGTCCAGCCTCGCTCCCCTTCTCCTCCACGCTCCACGCGTGACCCCACCTCGCTCCCCTTCTCCTCCACCCTCTGCGTGTGACCCCACCTCGCTCCCCTTCTCCTCCACCCTCCACGCGTGACCCCACCTCGCTCCCCTTCTGCTCCACCCTCTGCGTGTGACCCCACCTCGCTCCCCTTCTCCTCCACCCTCCACGCGTGACCCCACCTCGCTCCACTTCTCCTCCACCCTCCACGCGTGACCCCACCTCGCTCCACTTCTCCTCCACCCTCCACGCGTGACCCCACCTCGTTCCCCTTCTCCTCCACCCTCCGTGCGTGAACCCACCTCGCTCCCCTTCTCCTCCACCCTCCACGCGTGAACCCACCTCGCTCCCCTTCTCCTCCACCCTCCACGCGTGAACCCACCTCGCTCCCCTTCTCCTCCACCCTCCACGCGTGAACCCACCTCGCTCCCCTTCTCCTCCACCCTCCACACGTGAACCCACCTCGCTCCCCTTCTCCTCCACCCTCCACACGTGAACCCACCTCGCTCCCCTTCTCCTCCACCCTCCACACGTGAACCCACCTCGCTCCCCTTCTCCTCCACCCCCTGCGCGTGAACCCACCTCGCTCCCCTTCTCCTCCACCCTCCACGCGTGACCCCACTTTGTTCCAACCCATGATGCCTAGCACTGTCCCCAAAGCAGCAGTGAATCCGCGAGCAGGTGTAGGGCTGTCCTAGCAGGTCTGCACTGAGGACATCCCCCACAGTGGGCATCCTGAGGGATGGCACCCACGGGGCATGGGCCACACAGCTGAGCGGCTGCAGAATTCTGTCCCTCACAGCTCTTGCTATAACTGCAGTTGCCGGCCTAAACCACCAACAGTGGGCATAGTTAAATATACCCAGAATACTGGTATTGGCTGTCACCTTAGAGTCATCTGGGTAGGGGAGCCTCTCGTGTACCTTCTGACACTTCCAGGTAGCCTCAAGGTCACTCAGGTGGGGCCATCCTCCCACGCACTCCGGAAGTCACAGCATAGACAGTGTGGGAAGAGAGGTGAGGTGCCAGCGCAGGGCACTCTTGGCCACGAGGCGTCTGGTGTCCCAGCCTCTGCACCTGCCAACAGAGTGAACGAACAAGCTAGCGAGACAGTCAGTGCACACCTGGAGATAAACACGGCCATGTGCAGCAGGGGACGTTGGCGGGGTCGCGCTGGCTGGGGAGGGCTGTGTGCAGAGCCCCTGCTGTAACTGATGACAACAGTCAGGGTCTGTGGTCAAGCCTGTGACATCCTTTCTTTCAGTCGTCACGACCCCGCAGACTGTCCTCCGGATAAACAGCATTGAGATTGCTCCGTGTTTGTTGTGATTACCGAGTTAATACTTACAAAAGGATAAAAATAAACTCCTGCTTCCCAAGGAGACCAGGTTTCTGTGTTCTGGTTTAAAGCCGTGCATGCCTGTTGTAGATAGTTTAACTGGAGCAGCATGTCTGTAAGCACCAGGCCCCCGAGCCAGAGAAAACAGGAACTCGGGGAGAATGACAAGCATGGCCCTCCCAGGGCTGGATAAATAGTATTCTTGGCAGCCCTCCACCCCATGTGGCGGCGGCAGGGCCCAGGGGAGCGGAGCGGGGACGCAGCTGGGACTTGGAGCTGACATCAAAAGAGGCGCAACCTAGATTCCACGAGATGGACAAGAACAGCAAATTCCATCTGAGTAATCGAAATAGATCTGTCGCCAGCGGGGCTTTTGTAAGGCTGGGGTTCAGAGCAGGTGGCCTCGGGTCCCTGCTCCTGGCCCTTCTGCCTCACACAGTCGAGCAGGGGCAGGGATCACAGTGCAGGGGGAGTGACACAGCGCAGCAGGGATCCAGGAGGGCTGGGCAGGACAGGAAGAGGGACAGCTGGGGAGTGGGCACAGCACATTCTGGGAGCTGACAACATCAGGGACAGAGCAGAGGCCCAGGCTGTGCTGAACTCAGTCTTGGAAGTAGCAGGCAGACCCAGAGGGCTTGGGCTGCTGGGATCGATAGGGGTGGCTGAGGCAGGCAGCAGGGCCTGCTGGGAGCTACCCAGGTGAGAAGGGACAGGGTCCTGGAGCCAGAGTAGCGAAGGAACCAGCAAAGGGAAGGGCCTGGGCGTGGGGATGAGGGGCTCTCAGATGATGCCAGGCCCCTGGTTTGGTTCATTCACAGAGACAGAGCCATCCTCCAAAAGAAGAGTTAGGGCTTCAAGTGACAGATACAAACCTGTAATCCGACCGGGCCAAGTATTTTCCCCAGGAGTCCTACGGGGAGTCGCTCTGAGATCTGGAGATAAGAAAACCCCTCAGGTGCCCAGCGCCCTGGTAGGTGCTGGCCCAGCTCCCCCATCGTGTTCTCCGCGTGCAGCAGGGGGCGCCATCCCAGTGGGCTGAGCGCTCCTGGTCCCGCCCATCCCGGGCATCCTGAATTTGGAGACGTGAGAACCCAGAGAGTCAGGCCTCCAGGGCTCCACATGGGTTGGAGCGAAGCTGGGGGTGGTGGGAGGGACCTGGGGCTGTGGTGTGCTTGCGTCTTTAATGCAGCCACATCTGGAAGTAATAAATTTCTAAATGCGGTAGCTCATGCTATCTCCATCTGAAAGTGATGTCTCTAGAATCATGAGGCCTCGCATCCTTTCCCCTTACCCACCCCCTCTCTAGGTTCTCTCCCAGCCAGCCCAGCAGCGTCTCGTGTGGTCTCTGTTCTATGTGGAGGATATAGGATGTTTAAGACGGGAATCGTTGGCCTATTCCATATTCTTTGACATAAGCACATCTCCATTTCTTACTATGCTTGAAATAAAAAACAGGTTCTGGAGACTCCTGCTGCAGTCAGGCAGTTCAGCTTGGTGGTGGGGTGGGGTATAAGCATGGGTTCTGCAGCTAGAGAGCTGAGTGTGAATCCCAGACCCACCGCAGTGAGCTGGGTGTGATCTTGAGCAAGTTACCCAGCCCCTGTCTCATCTGTCAAATGGGGGTCATCCTAGCACCAAACCTAATGCGTTGCTGTGAGGAATCCAGCAGTTAGCAAGCCACCCACAGCAAGTGCTCAGTCAGTGTTCACTATTTGTATTACCTACAGCCACTGCCGTCTGGGGAACTGTTTGGTGACATGCCTATAAAATATTACCAATATTGGCCGGGTGTGGTGGCTCACGCCTATAATCCCAGCACTTTGGGAGGCTGAGGCGGGCAGATCACTTGAAGTCAGGAGTTTGAGACCAGCCTGGCCAACATGGTGAAACCCTGTCTCTACTAAAAATACAAAAATTAGCCAGGTATGGTGGTGTGCACCTGAAATCCCAGCTACTGGGGAGGCTGAGGCAAGAGAATCGCTTGAACCCCAGAGGCAGAGGCTGCAGTGAGCAGAGATTACGCCACTGCACTCCAGCCTGGGAGACAGAGTGAGACTCTGTCTCAAAAATAAATAAATAAATAAATATATAAAATATTATCAATATCAAACTGGTGAAAGTTAACTCCTTTTAAAAACTAGACAAGTTTCCTCAAATTATCATAGGATCCAGCAGTTCCACTTCTGGGGCTATACACAAAGGAATTGACAACAGGGTCTTTTTTTTTTAAGATGGAATTTTGCTCTTGTTGCCCAGGCTGGAATGCAGTGGTGTGATCTCGACCCACTGCAACCTCCACCTCCTGGGTTCAAGTGATTGTCGTGCCTCAGCCTCCTGAGTAGCTGGGATTACAGGCGTGCACCACCACACCCGGCTAATTTTTTGTATTTTTAGTAGAGACAGGTTTTCACCACGTTGGCCAGGCTGGTCTTGAACTCCGGACCTCAGGTGATCCACCGCCTCAGCCTCCCAAAGTGCTGGGATTACAGGCATGAACCATGACACCCGGCCAACAGCAAGGTCTTGAAGAGACATTTGTACAACCATGTTCGTAGCAGCACTGTTCACAATGGCCAAAAGGTGGAAGCAACCCAAGTGTCCATCCATGGATGGAAGGATCAACAAAATGTGGTCCATCCACACAATGGAATATCATTCAGCCATAGAAAGGAAGGAAATTCTTATGCATGTCACAACACGGATGAACCTTGAAGACACTGTGCTCAGTGAGAGAAGCCAGACACAAAAAGACAAGCATTTGTATGTTTCTGCTTACATGAGGTCCCTAGAGTAGTCGAATTCCAGCAGCAGAAAGTAGGATGGTGGGTGCCAGGAGCTGGAGGAGGGAGGAGTAGGAGGTGAGTGTTTAATGGGGACAGAACAGGCCTGGTGCTGTGGCTCATGCCTGTAATCCCAGCACTTTGGGAGGCCGAGGTGGACGGATCACCTGAGGTCGGGGGTTCGAGACCAGCCTGACCAACATGGGGAAACCCCGTCTCTACTAAAAATACAAAATTAGCCAGGTGTGGTGGCGCATGCCTGTAATCCCAGATACTCAGGAGGCTGAAGCAGGAGAATCGCTTGAACCCGGGAGGCAGAGGTTTTGGTGAACCGAGATCGTGCCATTGCACTCCAGCCTGGGCAACAAGAGCAAAACTCCATCTAAAAAAAATAAAAATAAAAAAATAAATAAAAATTGCTAAAGAGGAAGCCCTGAACTACAACCATTTGCTTCCTTTTTTTTTTTTTGAGATGGAGTCTTGCTCTGTCATCCAGGCTGGAGTGCAATAGCGCGATCTTAGCTCACTGCAACCTCCGCCTCCCGGGTTCAAGAAATTCTCTTGCCTCAGCCTCCCAAGTAGCTGGGACTGTAGGTGCGCAGCACCATATCAGGCTAATTTTTTTTGTATTTTTAGTAGAGACAGGATTTCACCGTGTTGGCCAGGCTGGTCTTGAACTCCTGACCTCATGTGATCCGCCTCTACAGTCTCCCAAAGTGCTGGGATTACAGGCTTGAGCCACCACATGTTGACATGATTTTTGCTGAGAAAAATGTAGAATTTCATTTACCTTTTAGAAAACTTAAAATTTCCCCAAATTTGCTCTTCTAAGACTCCTTCCTTTTGCCATCTTTGATACCACATGAAGAAATCTAGGGGAGACTTCTAGCAGCCGAGACCCCTTGAAGAACATAGAAAAAGGTGCCTTGCACATCCCCTATTTGGGGTCTTCTGTTTTCCTTGTGGAGCCCCAAGAGTCATGAGCTCCCAAGACCCTCAGGTCTAAAGCGCTGCTGTCTTCTGCATTGAGTTACCAGATCTCTTTGGCTTTTGAGATACCCAGGATTATTTTGTACTGTGAGAGAGCGCTTGACCTCTGTGTGTGCGGCAACTGGCAAGTCACTGGCAAGGGCTACAATTTTGGAGGTGGCTGACGGTGGTTGCAGTGAATAGTTATTACTGCAGGGGCTTCTTGTTTCTTTGTGACTTTCTATAAGAAAGGCACGATTTGAGGCCAGGTGCGGTGGCTCATGTCTGTAATCTCAACACTTTGGGAGGCTGAGGCAGGCAGATCACCTGAAGTTAGGAGTTTGAGACTAGCCTGGCCAGCATGGCGAAACCCTGTCTGTACTAAAAATACAAAAATCAGCCAGGCGTGGTAGCATGCACCTGTGGTCCCAGCTACTTGAGAGGATGAGGCAGGAGAATCGCATGAACCCAGGAGGCAGAGGTTGCAGTGAGCCAAGATCGCGCCACTGCACTCCAGCCTGGGTGACAGAGCGAGACTCTTGTCTCAAAAAGAAAGAGAGAGAGAAGGAAGGAAGGAAGGAAGGAAGGAGAAAGAGGAAGGGAGGATGAGGAGGAAAGGGAGGGAGGGAGGAAAAGAAGGAAGAGAGGGAGGGATGGAGGGGGAGAGAGAGGAGAGAGAGAGAGAAATACAAAGAAAGGAAGAAAAGGAAGGAAGGAAAGAAAGAAAAAGAAAGGGAAAGGAAAGGAAGGAAGGAAGGAGGAAAGAGAAGAAAGAAAGGTTAGAACACTTGGACGCAATGGAAACACCACAGAGGAAGAAGGCTCCCATGGTGGATGGGCTGATCACAGAAGGGGCTGATTGGCACTGGACCACACATCAGCCTTGGGGGATGCCTTTTCAGTGTGCTGCTTGTGGAAGCTCTGTGGAGGCCGGTCCTAGAGCATTTCCTTCTTATCGGGGACCCAAGTTTCAGTGTAAAAATGGAATCCTTCATTTCCGGGGGTCTAGATGCTCTGCCCTCCAGCTACACCTGTTTTTTGCATAGATAAGTATCCGGCCCTGGAAACTGCAAAAGCTTTGTTGGTTCTGTTTGTTAATGGACTCCACCCTGAGCTCATTGGTCCAGTTGGAAAATAGAAATTAAACTAGAAACTATGTATCTATTTATGCACGTATACATACTGTGTGTGGGCCCATCCCGACTCACTGCAACCTTCACCTCCTGGGGTCAAGGGATCCTCTCACCTCAGCCTCCCAAGTAGCTGGGACTATAGACACGCACCATCACACCCGGCTAATTTTTTATGTTTTTTTGGTAGAGACAGGGTTTTGCCATGTTGCCCCGGCTGGTCTCAAACTCCTGGGCTCAACTGATCAGCCCACCTTAGCCTCACAAAGTGCTGGGATTACAGGCATGAGCCACTGCACCCAGCTTTTTTTTTTTTTTTTTTTTTTTTTTTTTTTGGAGACAGAATTTCGCTCTTGTTGCCTGGGCTGAAGTACAATGGCGTGATCTTGGCTCACTGCAACCTCCGTCTCCCAGGTTCAAGCGTTTCTCCTGCCTCAGCCTCCTGAGTAGCTGGGATTATAGGCATGAGCCACTGCACCCAGCATTTTTTTTTTTTTTAATAGAGATGAGATCTCATTATGTTGCCCAGGCTGGTCTCAAACTCCTGGCCTTAAGCAATCCTCCCACCTTGGCCTCTCAAAGTGCTGGAATTACAGGCATGAGCCACCGTGCCTGGCCACAAGTTACCTATATAAATGCAATAGTCTCTATAAAATCCTGTAGTGAAATCCTATGATTTTGTGTTATCTTGGCATTCATTTTTAATCTTCCTCTAACACACCTGAGCTCCTTTTAAAATGCTTACTTTCTCTTGTTGTGCTTTGAATGAAATATAAATTTGCTACCCTGGTTTCTCAAAAACTCTGTAAGGGCTTCAGCTATAACTTGTTCCATTTACAGTGGCATAATTTAGTCTAACTGTCCTTTTAAACCAGTGAGTTTTGCCTATCTTGTGGCTAAAATTTAAAAATCAAAGCTATAAGATTTGTATTTATGTTTGTTTGTATTTGTATTAATACATGTGTATACATGTCTGTTGGTATACTGTCTACATGGTACCAAACTGACTTACAAATAAGCAGGTCCTCATTATTAATAAGCCAAAGGCTGGGCGTGGTGGCTCATGCCTGTAATCCCAGCACTTTGGGAGGCCAAGGCATGTGGATCAGCCAAGGTCAGGAGTTCTTGACCAGCCTGACCAACATGGTGAAACCCCGTCTCTACTAAATACAAAAAATTAGCCAGGCGTGGTGGCATGTGCCTGTAATCCCAGCTACTTGGGAGGCTGAGGTAGGAGAATCGCTTGAACCTGAGAGGCGGGGGTTGCAGTGAGCCAAGATCACGCCATTATTACACTCCAGCCTGGGTGACGAGCGAAACTCCGTCTCAAAAAAAAAAAAAAAAATAAGCCTAAATGCTTTTCAAGTTCACATGACTTTAGTAATCTTTGATAAATGAAACTAGTTTTAAAACTGTTGGTGCCCAGGCATGGTGGTTCACACCTGTAATCCCAGCACTTTGGGAGGCCGAAGTGGGAGGATCGCTTGAAGCCAGGAGTTTGAGACCAGCCTGGGCAACACAAGACCCTACCTCTATTTAAAATTTTAAAAACTCACAGAAAGTAGTTAGATGAAAAATAAAAGGCTAAAAAATAAAATGAAATAAATTTAATAACTTCTGGTAAAATAAGATAAAAATATCTGCAGAATTTCAAACATTTCTGCCTGGGTCTATAGGTCAGAGTAATTTATACAATCTTGGTTATATGTTTTAAGGTCATAAAACTGTTGCTTCTGTGATTTTTGTTTCTTGTTTTTTTTTTCTTTTTGTGAGAGAGTCTTGTTCTGTCGCCCAGGCTGGAGTGCGGTGGCATGATCTCAGCTCACTGCACCCTCCGCCTCCCAGGTGCAAGCAATTCTGTCTCCGCCTCCCAAGTAGCTGGGATTACAGGTGTGCACCACCATGCCAGTTAATTTTTTTTTTTTTTTTTTTTTTGTATTTTTAGTAGAGATGGGGTTTCACCATATTGGTCAGGCTGGTCCCAAACTCCTGATCTCAGGTGATCTACCCACCTCAGCCTCCCAAAGTGCTGGGATTACAGGTGTGAGCCACCATGCGTGGCCACTTCTGTGATATTTTTAATACTTGTTTGTCTGTGACGTCATGTCTTTGGTTTTGAGCTTTTAGATTCTAGGCTTTAGGCAGGTGGCCATGGTGAGTCCTGGTGACATATGCGTGTCCTCAGTGCCTAGGCCAGCAGCTGCTGAGCAGAGCTAAGCCCAATATCGTCCCATCTTCCCTGGCCCAGCTCTGCCTCCTGACCATGCTGGGAGGGGTTGGACCCTCCAGCCATGTCCTCACAGCTCTGTCTCTGTCTTGGGCTATGAACCTGGTACATAACAATTAAAATTACCCCCTAGGTTTTTCACTGGAAATCAGAGTTACTAAGAGTTAAAACTATAGTTAATACATGTAATTAAAACTGCTGGCAGGGCATAGTGGCTCATGCCTGTGATCCTAGCACTTTGGGAGGCTGAGGCAGGCGGATTTCTTGAGCCCAGGAGTTCAAGACCAGCCTGTGCAACATGGCAAAATCCCATCTCTACAAAAAAACACAAAAATTAGATGGGTGTAGTGGTGCATACCTGTAGTCCTAGCTAGTAGGGAGACTGAGGCAAGAGGATGGCTTGAGCCTGAGAGGTTGAGGCTGAGGTGAGCTGTGATTATACCACTGTACTCCAGCCTGGGCAGCAGAGTAAGACCCTGTTAAAAAAAAACACACACACAACCCAATAAGAAAAACCAGATAAAAGAAAAACAAATTCTGTATGCAAAGTGTACAGAGAAAGTAGGGTGTGTTTTTGGTAAGGAGGGTTACAAAAAAACATGAGAATGCAGTTTTGTTAAAGGAAAAGTAATTTTGTCTAGTTTACAGGTTAAAGGTTGTTTTAAATTGAAAAAGTGAAAAATAAAACAATAGATATAGAAAGTTGGAGAAACAGACTCAAAAAGGTTTTTGTAAGAGGTTATAAAAGGTTTGTGGAAATCTTGTGTGGTCAAAGCTGATTAAGATTGGATGAATCTATTTTTGTTTTGTTTTGTTTTGTTTTGTTTGAGACGGAATCTCGTTCTGTCACCCAGGCTGGAATGCGGTGGCACAATCTCAGCTCACTGCAACTTCTGCCTCCTGGGTTCAAGTGATTCTCCTGCCTCAGCCTCCCGGGTAGCTGGGACTACAGGTGTGCACCACCTTGTTCAGCTGATTTTTTGTATTTTTAGGAGAGACAGGGTTTTGCCATGTTGGCCAGGCTGGTCTTGAACTCCCAGCCTCAAGTGATCTGCCAGCCTCAGCCTCCCAAAGTGCTAGGATTACAGGCATGAGCCACCGTGCCTGGCCTGGACAGATCTATTTTTAAGCTGTTATTAAAATTAGCTTTAGGCCGGGAGCTGTGGCTCACGCCTGTAATCCCAGCACTTTGGCAACAAGAGTGAAACTCTGTGTCAAAAAAATAAAATAAAATGCAATAAAATAAAATTAGCTTTAACATACAGTAATATACCGATGCAAGGATAGAACTTGTTTTCTTTTGAACAAGATTTTCATGTGGTATTAATAAGAAATAGTAAATTTTGTCTTCACCTTTTGAGTAAACTGCCAAAAAAAAAGGCAGGGGGGTCAGCATGTCCCTCTTGCTGTCTTTATTAGGTCTTTTGATTGTTTGGAAAACTCAATCTCCTCTCTATCAAAAAGTAAAGATTTTGCTTTCTGACATCTTTTAATTGTCATTTTGGCTAAATGAATGACTATTATTTTACCATGACCCGTAATCCTATTTTGATCAAGTGTTTTTTTGTTTTGTTTTTTTGTTTTTTTGTTTTTTTTTTTTTTGAGACGGAGTCTTGCTCTGTCACCCAGGCTGGAGTGCAGTGGCGCAGTCTCGGCTCACTGCAAGCTCCGCCTCCCGGGTTCACGCCATTCTCCTGCCTCAGCCTCCCGAGTAGCTGGGACTACAGGCGCCCGCCACCACACCCAGCTAATTTTTTGTATTTTTAGTAGAGACGGGCTTTCACTGTGTTAGCCAGGATTGTCTCCATCTCCTGACCTTGTGATCCGCCCGCCTCAGCCTCCCAAAGTGCTGGGATTACAGGCGTGAGCCACTGCGCCCGGCCTGATCAAGTGTTTTAAACCTTTCTTATTTTGATATCAAGTGTTTCAAACCTTTTATACGTAACAAACTTCCCAAAATCAAATTTCAAATTCTAAATGCAGTCTGGTTTTGACCTCAAACTAACTTTTGGACGTTCCAAATAGGGCCCCTCCTACCCCCTCCCTGTGAAGTCATTGTGACAGACGAGGTCTGAAGATGCAACCGCACTTAGAAAGTCTTTTCCCCCAGATCGGCCGGGCGTGGTGGCTCACGCCTATAATCCCAGCATTTTGGGAGGCCGAGGCTAGTGGATCACGAGGTCAGGAGTTCAAGACCATCCTGGGCAACATGGTGAAACCCCATCTCTATTAAAAATACAAAAAATTAGCCAGGCGCGGTGGCGCATGCCTGTAATCCCAGCTACTTGGGAGGCTGAGGCGGAAGAATCGCTTGAACTCGAAGGGCAGAGGTTGCAGTGAGCTGAGATCGCGCCACTGCACTCCAGCCTGGGGAACAGAGTAAGACTCTGTCTCAGAAAAAAAAAAAAAAAAGACTTTTCCCCCAGATCATGCCTGCCTCTTGGGCTCGTTCAGACTCCAGAGAGAATCATTTACAAGTTAATTTCTGTCTCCTGGGTCCGTTCTTTTTCCCTAATAACCATTTGCTGCCCCTCAGAAGAATCGTCCATATTCCCCATCTCCTCCCTCCTCTAGGAAAAGAGGGGATATAAGCTCCTATACCCCATTGCGGGGTTATGGTAATCATGGCATGAGTCTCCCTCACCCACATAATAAATTTGTATGCCTTTTCTCCTATTAATCTGTCTTTTGACATTTGATTTTCAGCAAATCTTCAGAGGGTGGAAGGCAGTCTTCCCCTTCCAAAGGGACATTCAAAGCATAGCAAGTCTTCATGGGATAAGATGTGTCCTGTGGTCCCAGCCACTCAGGAGGCTACGGCGGCAGGATCACTTGAGCCCAGGAGTTTTGAGTCCAGCTGGGGCAACACTGCAAGACCCTGTCTCTAAAAATAATAATAATAAAATTAAATTAAGTTAGAGGCCGGGTGTGGTAGCGCACGCCTGTAATCCCAGCACTTTGGGAAGCTGAGGCAGGCAGATCACCTGAGGTCAGGAGTTCAAGACCAGCCTGGCCAACATGGCAAAACCCCATCTCTACTAAAAATACAAAAAAAAAAAAAAAAAAAAGCTGGGCATGCTGGTGTGTGCCTGTAATCCCAGCTACTCAGGAGGCTGAGGCAAAAGAATTGCTTAAACCTGGGAGATGGAAGTTGCAGTAAGCTGAGATGGTGCCACTGCACTCCAGAGCAGGACTCCGTCTCAAAAAAATAAATAAAATTAATTAATTAAGTTAGAATATTTTTTTGAATATGAAATAAGTGTTTTGGTTTTTTTTGACAGAATCTCGCTCTGTTGCTCAGGCTGGAGTGCGATCTCAGCTCACTGAAACGTCTGCCTCCTGAGTTCAAGCAATTCTCATACCTAAGCCTCCCAAGTAGCTGGGATTACAGGCATGTGCCACCATGCCCGGCTAATTTTTGTGGTTTTAGTAGAGATGGGGTTTCTCCATATTGCCCAGACTGGTCTCGAACTCCTGGCCTCAAGTGATCCACCCACCTCGGCCTCCCAAAGTTCTGGGATTACAGGCGTGAGCCACCACGCCCTGCTGAAATAAGTGTGTAGCTGCTATAGATCCTCCTCTCTAGCTTGCATGGGGCCCAGACCATTCCATCTCAGTAGGTGCCTCCCCAGGTCACTGTCTGCTCGCTGTCTGTCCCTTCCTGGGTCAGCAAATGTTATTCATATGTTCACAGGCTTCCCATCTTCCTCCCTGCCCTGCTAGGCTGTCAGCTCTGGCAGGGGGCATCTATCCATTTTATTCACTCGTGTTTGCTCAGCATCAACTACCACCCTGGGTGTGCAGTTAGCACTCTGTGAATGAATGAATTCTCTCTCAGAATCCCTAATTCCTCGCAGCCAATGAGCCAGAGGTTGGTTCCCAAGGTGGGCTGGTATTGCCTCTTCAGTGAGGTGCAGATGTCGGTGGGATCCTGGGCCAACTCAGGAAGGTCAGTGTCAGGCAAGACTGATGCCCCAGGAGCTTTGCAGAAGAGACCAAGTACCAGACAGGCCAGACATAGCTCTGGAGGCATCAAGCATGTCATTGTACTGCAATGCGTGCGGGGGGCTTGGTGTTATCTAAAAGATCCAGGAAGGGGCTGCATCAGGGGCCCAGGAGGGACAGCAGCTGCTTGTGATTCTCTCCCAGCATCTCCACACCCTGGGGGCCTCAGACTCCTGGGGCCTTAGCCACTTCCAAGGCAGGCCACAAGCTTGCGGTGGCTCACAGAGATAAGAGAAGCACACCTGGGGCTGGGAGCAGTGGCTCATGCCTGTAATCCCAGAACTTTAGGAGGCCGAGGTGGGTGGATCACCTGAGGTCAGGAGTTCGAGACCAGCCTGGCCAACGTGGTGAAACCCCATCTCTACTAAAAATACAAAAAATTAGCTGGGTGTGGTGGTGGACGCCTGTAATCCCAGCTGCTCGGGAGGCTGAGGCAGGAGAATCGCTTGAACTCAGGAGCGCAGGTTGAAGTGAGCCAAGATCACACCATTGCACTCCAGCCTGAGCAACAAGAGCGAGACTCTGTCTCGAAAAAAAAAAAAAGAGAGAAGCACACCTGGAAGGCTGGGTGCTCTCCGACCCACTTCCTGCACAGACACCTCTTCCCGTGACTGGGCTCTGCAGAGTCAAGGCCCTGGCTCCCGGGGCATAGACCAGGAATGGTGCAGAAACCCTGGCTGACTTGTGTTCCTGAAAGACGCCATCTTGCTTCCTTCTTTTCTTATTCCGGATGATGCTACCAGGAGACACAGAGGTCCTCCCTCCAGAACCAGGCCAACGCTCAAAGGAACTGATGGATGGAATACAGTTGTGTAAAATAAAATCATATGGCACGAGGGCTGCCATGACTCAGCAGGACAAAGAAGAAATGGTCAAAGGGTGAGAAGATGCAGTCCTTTCCCTGAGTAGACAAAGGAACATGGAAAGCTAGGCACAGTGGCTCACACCTGTAATCCCAGCACTTCAGGAGGCTGAGATGGGTGGATTGCTTCAGCTCAGGGGTTCAAGACCAGCCTGGGCAACATGAAGAAACCCCATATCTACAAAAAATATGAAAGTTAGCCTGGCATGGTGGCACATGTCTGTAGTCCCAGCTACTTGGGAGGCTGAGGAGGGAGGATCGCTTGAGCCAGGGAGGTCGAGGCTGCAATGAGCTTGTGTTCACCCCACTGCACTCCAGCCTGGGAGACAAAGTAAGAACTTGTTTGTTTCAAAAAATAAAAAATAAAAGAGAGAGAAACAGGCCAGGCACGGTGGCTTACACCTGTAATCCCAGCACTTTAGGAGGCTGAGGCATGTGGATCTCTTGAGCTCAGGAGTTCGAGACTAGCCTGAACAACTTAGGGAGACTTCTTCTCTAAAAAAAAAAAAATTTAGCCAGGTGTGGTGGTGCACACGTGTAGTTCCATCTACTTGGGAGGCTGAGGAGAGAGGATCCCTTGAGCCTCGGGGATGGAGGTTGCAGTGAACCAAGATTGCACCACTGCACTCCAGCCTGGGTGACAGAGTGAGACACTATCCAAAAAAAAAAAAAGAAAGATAAAGAAAGAAGAAAGGAAGAAAGAAAGAAAGAAAAGAAAAAATAAAAAAGGAACAGAGAGTGTGGTGCCCAGTGCTTCTGGGTCCAGTGGAGTAGGAAGGTCCCTGACTGCTGAAGGAGCTCACAGTGATGTTTGTTGAGCATTTCTGTGTGCAGAGCACTGGACCAGGCACAACCTGTGCAATTCACCTAACCCCCTTCCTAGGAGAAGGGCCTTGTGACAGAGGCTCTGGGACTTTTCACATCTTACACATGAAGAAACTGAACGGCACAGAGGTTCTGGTGAGTCTCACCCCTGGCTGCGCTTTATTTATTTTATTTTAGAGATGGGGTCTTGCTCTGTCACCCAGGCTGGAGTGCAGTGGCACAATCATAGCTCACCGTTAACCTCCAACTCCTGGGCTCAAGTGATCCTCTCACCTCAGCCTCCCGAGTAGCTGGGACCACAGGTGTGTGCCACCAGGCCCAGCTAATTTTTGTATTTTTTTTGTAGAGATGGGTCCTTACTACGTTGTCCAGGCTTGCCTCAAACTCCTAGCCTCAAGCAGTCCTCCCTCCTGGGCCACCTAAAGTGCTGGGATGACAGGCATGGGCCACCACACCAGGTCCCTGATGGCGCTTTAGAATCCGCTGGTGTGTTTGTCAGCACAGGGTACATTCTGCAACCATAACAAATAAGCCCTAGCCCTTGGGGGCTTTACTCTAAGATTTTATCACTTGCTCACAAAAATAAAACCGGCTCACATTAGACAACCGTGGAATACTGTGAAATATACTGGGTCTTTGTCCCCTGTTCCGGGCATAGAGCACCTAAAACCCTTGGAATTTCCAGAGTCATGGGATTGTCTTTTGTGATTCATACGGTGCCCTTTTGATCACAGCTGAGTTTATGCTAATGAGATAAATTAGGGTAGGGCCCCCAAATGGCCTCAGATTGGGGAGGGTTTGCAGTCACCAGAAAGACCAAAGGACTCCAGGGCTGGAACTTTCAACACCTCCTGCTAACCTCCAGGAAGGAGGGACGTGGTGACTAGAGATTAACCTCTTTGAAAACTTTTTTTTGGCCAAGCACGGTGGCTCAAGCCTGTAACCCCAGCACTTTGGAGGCCGAGGCGGGTGGGTCACCTGAGGTCAGCCTGGACAACATGGTGAAACCCCATCTCTAGTAATAACACAAAAAAATTAGCTGGGCGTGGTGGCAGGCACCTGTAATCCCAGCTACTCCGGAGGCTGAGACAGGAGAATCGCTTGAACCCGGGAGGCAGAGGTTGCAATGAGCAAATTCGGCACCATTGCACTCCAGTCTGGGCAACAGAGCGAGACCCTGTCTCATTTTTTTTTTTTTTTTTTTTTTTTTTTGTCACCCAGGCCCACCAACTCACCTGACTAATTTTTAAATTTTTTGTAGAGAAGAGGTCTCCCTGCGCTGCCCAGGCTGGTTTGGAACTCCTGAATTGAAGGGATCTTCCTGCCTTGGCCTCTTCCAAAGTTCTGGGATTGCAGGCATGAGCCACTGCCCTCAGCACTACAAAACCTCTTGAACAACTAGATCTGATGAGCTTCCAGGATGCTGAACAGGTGGAGATGCTGGGCAGGTGGCATGTTCAGAGAGGGGATGGAAGCTCGGTCCCAGCCCCGCCCCAGCACACCCTGCCCTGTGCATCTCTTCCATGTGACTGTTCCTGAGTTTGTGTCCTTTCTAATAAATCGGTGAAGTGTTTCCAAGTTCTGTGAGCTGCTCTAGCAAATAACGGACCATTAGGAGAGTGTCGTGAGAACCCCCAACTGACAGGCAATGGGTTAGAAGTGCTGGAGGCCTGAGCTTGGACTTGGGATTGGCATCCGAACTGGAGGCAGTCTGTGGGACTGGGCGCTTAACCTGTGGGGTCTGTGCCAACGCCAGGTCGACAGAGGCAGCATTGGATTACATTGCAGGACTGCCCAGCTGGTATTTGGAGAACTGCTTGGTGTGGAAAAAAACACCCACATCTGGTGTCAGAAGTAAAAAAACACAGTGTGTTTTCCCCGAGTTGGTGTCAGAATTGTGAAAGGAAAATAAAATCTGGAGACCCCAAACCTGCTATGCCAAAGGGAAGGGCTAAGCTGGGAAGCCAAGTGACACAAATCCTGCCTTTCCTTTTGTTCCTAAAGACAGAGCAACAAGATAAGAGGCCACCCGTGAACAGAGGCCACCCTGACAATGTCAATTAACAGCTTATCTTCACAGGCATGGAACAAAAGGAGACTAGAAATGGTTCCCACTGGCCGGGCGCAGTGGCTCATGCCTGTAATCCCAGCACTTTGGGAGGCTGAGGCAGGTGGATCACCTGAGGTTGGAGTTCGAAACCAGCCTGACTAACATGGAGAAACCCCATCTCTACTAAAAATACAAAATTAGCCAGGCGTGGTGGCGCATGCCTGTAATCCCAGCTACTCAGGAGGTTGAGGCAGAAGAATCGCTTGAACCCAGGAGGCGGAGGTTGCGGTGAGCCGAGACTGGAAAGAAAGAGAGAAAGAGAGAGAGAGAGAGAGAAAGGGAGAGAGGGAGAGAGGGAGGGAGGAGGGGAGGAAGGGAAGGGAAGGAAAGAAAGGAAAGAAGGAAGGAAGGAAAGAAAGAAAAGATACCTGCCATCACCACCCACCTCAATGCATATTTGACTTCTTTCTCATAAAAGTGTAGTTTTATTGAGCTCGAGAAGAATACATAATGGACTGTTCCTCTGCCTCCTTTTCATATGCAACGTGTGGATTCAGTAGGTGTAACCAAAACCTCAAAACAATGTGACTGTACCCTCCCTCTTTTTTTGTTTTGTTTTGTTTCGTTTTGTTTCGTTTCGTTTTGTTTCTGAGATGGTGGCTCTGTGGGCCAGGCTGGAGGGCCATGGCATGATCTTGGCTCACTGCAAGCTCCACCTCCCAGGTTGAAGCTATTCTCCTGCCTCAGCCTCCTGAGGAGCTGGGACTACAGGTGCCCACCACCACACCCAGCTAATTTTTGTATTTTTAGTAGAAATAGGGCTTCACCATGTTAGCCAGGCTGGTGTCAAACTCGCAACCTCAAATGATCTGCCCACCTTGGCCTCCCAAAGTGTTGGGATTACAGACATGAGCCACCGTGCCCAGCCCTGCCCTTTTTCTTTTTAATTTTTTTAATTTTTTTTTGTAGAGAGAGGGTTTTGTTATGTTGCCCAGGTTGGTCTTGAACTCCTGGCCTCAAGCAGTCCTCCCACCTCAGCCTTCCAAAGTGTTGGAATTACAGGCGTGAGCCACCACACCCAGCCTTATAGCTCACATTTTGATTAAAAGAGCCACATTCCACCTCATTTTAAAGCCAGAGCCCCACCCCAAAGTGAACATGGAATGTATGTTACATGCATGTTTACCCATCGCACGTGCACTCAACCCCCATTATGAACAAATATAGCTTTTCCTCCAAACCTGCTGAATACGTGTGACTCTGCTGTGTGATACAGGCCCTGTGAGGCATCAACCTCACCTGCCCTTTCCCTCTTGGAAGACAGCAAACCTTCAGTCCACACCGGAGATGACCTCTCCCTGATTTGCAAGCTGAAATCGCCAGTCCAGCTCTTTCTACTCTCTGGCCATCCTGGTGGCCTTTTGGACGACAGGCTGCTAGCCTCAAAGCTGACTCCCAAGGGCAAAATGACGCAGGAATAACAGAAAGTGCCTCTGAGAACTCTGGTCACCAACAAGGTGGTCCACAGCAGGGAGGACAGAACCAAGCGACTGCCAAAGCCAGGCCGTGGAGTGTGACGGAAGGGTTTCATTTTGTAGCTCCATGTTTTCTGCTTCCTGGGGCGCCTTTAGGAAAATGGATTCTGGCAGTAGCTGATTTAGGAGCAGTGTCTTCAGTTTTAAATGCTGCAGGGTGGAAGAGTGTGTTTGGGTTGACACAGCACCCGCAGCTCACCATGGGACAATCACGGGGAGCTGTCCCTGATTCAGACACGCAGGAGGTGACTCCCGAGGGGACAGCTGGACTGCTGGACTGGGTAAAAGTCACTGTAGGGTCTGTGTACCCTGAGAAAGGTCCCTGTTCCTTTCCTCGTGTACATGCCAAGTCAAATGTCCCAGACGGAGCAGCTCATCAGATTTGAACACAAGCCATTTGATGTTGGCTTTGTGATGAACAGAATGTGTTTCTACTGGACATGCCCATTACCCAGGTCATGGAAAACGCTGTGTGTAAGGGTGCTTGTTTGTTTGTTTTGTTTTGTTTTGTTTGAGACAGAGTCTCTCTCTGTTGCCCAGGCTAGAGTGCAGTGGCATGATCTCAGCTCACTGCAACCTCTGCCTCCCGGGTTCTAGCGATTCTCCTGCCTCAGCCTCCTGAGTAGCTGGGACTACAGGCACACACCACCATGCCCAGCTAATTTTTGTATTTGTAGTAGAGATAGGGTTTAATCATATTGCCCAAGCTGGTCTCAAACTCCTAGACTCAGGCAATCCTCTCACTATGGCTTCCCAAAGTGCTGGGATTACAGGCATGAGCCATCACACCCAGTCCACCTGGGACTTTGGACTAGAAAATTTCCATTGGAGGGGCATTTACTAACTTGCTGTTAGACATTAATTGAAGCTACCTCATGACTGAAGGACATAAAATAATCTTGAAACCTGAAATACCTACAATACCTTGGGTGACATCACAGAAACCCTCTAATGGAGATGACAGCGCCAAGAAAAGTTCCATAACAACACGAAAATGGTTCATATAGGATGGTGAACCATCCTATATGAAGGCAAGGATGGGGACTCCTTGCTGGGGAAGGCAAGGAGGAGACTCACAAGCAGGGAGAATCCCCTGGGACTGACTCTGGAACTGTGTGAGGAGCTGCTGGATTTTTTTTTTAACTTTTATTTTAGGTTCAGGGATACATGTGAAGGTTTGTTACATAGATAAACTCATGTTGCAGGGGTTTGTTGTACAGATTTTTTTTTTTTTTGAGACAGAGTCTCGTTCTATCCCCCAGGCCAGAGTTCAGTGGCATGATCTTGGTTCACTGCAACCTCTGCCTCCTGGGTTCAAGTGATTCTCCTGCCTCAGCCTCCCAGGTAGCTGGAATTACAGGCACCTGTCACTGTGCCCAGCTAATTTTTGTATTTTTAGTAGAGATGGGGTTTCACCATGTTGGACCGGCTGGTCTTGAACTCCTGACCTCATGTGATCCACCTGCCTCAGCCTCCTAAAGTGCTGGGATTACAGGCTTGAGCCACCGTGTCCCAGGAGACTGAGTACTTTATTTTAAAAAGAGGTTTAATTGACTCACAGTTCAGCATGGCTGGGGAGGCCTCAGGAAACTTACAATCATGGCGGAAGGGGAAGCAAGCATGTTCTTCTTCTTATGGCATCAGATAGGAGAAGTGCCAAGCAAAAGGGAGAAAAGCTTTTTATAAAACCATCAGATCTTGTGAGAACTCACTCACTATCATGAGAACAGCAGCATGGGGATAACCTGCCCCATGATTCAATTACCTCCCACTGGGTCCCTTCCACAACACGTGGGGATTGTGGGAACTACAATTCAAGATGAGATTTGGGTGGGGACACACCCAAACCGCATTAACCCGATAGTTATCTTTTCTGCTCCTCTCCCTCCTCCTACCCTCCACCCTCAAGTAGACCACCCTCAAGTAGGTCTGTTGTTTGCTTCTTTGTGTTCATAAATTCTCATTTGAGCTGCCGGATTTTATCATCGCTTGGGGAATGCCCCATACACAGCTGTCAACTGGCCAGGAAAGAGCTGCCTGGTTAGTGGTGAATAGGAAACATCCGGTCTGGAGGGATGCCACTCTGATCAAAGAAGGGTGGAAACAAATCAGCTTGGTGGGCTGAACTGCACACTGTTTTCCTGGCAGTGGTGGAAGAATTGAAAGGTAGGTCGGGCCCAGTGGCTCACGCCTGTAATCCCAGCACTTTGGGAGGCCAAAGTGGGCAGATCACTGGAGGTCAGGAGCTTGACAGCAGCCTGGGCAACACGGTGAAACCCCATCTCTACTAAAAAATACAAAAATTAGGCAGGCGTGGTGGCAGGCGCCTGTAATCCCAGCTACTCAGGAGGCTGAGGCAGGAGAATTGCTTGAACCTGGGAGGCAGAGGTTGCAGTGAGCCGAGATTTCACCACTCCACTCCACTCCCTGGGTGACACAGCAAAACTCCATCTCAAAAATAAAATAAATAACATAACATAACATAACAAAACAAAATAAAATCAAACAGTGGTGGGCGCCCCTGTGTTTGGGTTTTTACTGGCTCCTGGGCAGTGGCCGCATGGTCAGGCAGGAGGGTGGTAGAAACCTGGCTTATTGAAGGGGTGGCCACGTGGGGCGCGGCCCTGTGGAAATGTGGGGGTTCCTTCAAGTAGGACACATCGATGCCCATCAGAAGAACTCGTGCGTACTGGCTTAACGTGGCCACCACTTGGGACCGCGAAATGAATGGGTGTGGGGGGAACTGCCGCAGTGCAGGGATGGGCTGAACTGAACCCTGCTGATGAGTAGGTTTCCTTCCCCAGGTGGCACCATCCTGTACAAACCATTTCCATGTTGTTAGGAAACTCTTCTTGGCACTGCCATCCCCACTAGGGGGTTTCTCTGATGGCACCCAAGATATTTGTAGGTATTTCAGGTTTCAAGATGATTTTATGTCCTTCAGTCATGGGGTAGCTTCAATCAATGTATGACTGTTGCGGTAAACTGAGGAACAGAGGAACCAATACAGAGTACAGGAGGATTTGTTTATTTTAGGTACGCACCGGCTCAGAGGATTCACATCCGAAAGCTGAGCCCTGAACAAAGAGCAGGGTTTTTATAAGCGGTCTTACAGAAGCAAAATAAAAACAGTAGCAAAATAAAAGCAGTTACTCATACAGTAACAGGTCACGTAATCTATAGCATAACATAATTTGTGTCCTAGCCAGTGGCCTTGTAGCTGCATTAAAAGAAAAATAAGAACTGGCTAAATACAGACATTTGTAAAACATAATCATGCTAATCATGCTTAAGAAGCCTGAGAAAAGAGTAACAGTAGAAGAACTTGTCTTTCTCTTTTTTCTTTCAAGCTTGCTCTGGAAGGGAGGGGGGTGTCTGGAGCCCATTCCTTTGGCCTTGGCTATTCGGACAGCGTTATCTTCTAACTGTCCTTAAAGTGAGCTGCTAGGCAAGAGGAAAACTTGTTCTTTTCTTTTTAGCCTTTGCCTTGCCATATTCTGGGCCTTAGCTTTTACTTTTCTTGGCGTGAATAAATGCAGTATTTATTATTATTATTATTTAAATTTCTGCCTCAGTTTCTCACCTTTGATGCCTTTTATGAAATAAGTTTAATAAAAGGCATCACTATTACTTAGTTCTGCCTGAAGAGACAAGTTTTCTTATTTAGACAAAGGTTGATATTTACGCAGAGCTATTAGCTGAGTTGTAGTTTGCCTGGCTACTGTTGCCTCTATAGTTGATTGAATACTTCTAACAAGGAAAGGTAAGAGACAATGGAGTATTATGCAGCTTCCTAGTGTGGCCAGCACTACTCCTATTAAAGTCTTGAACTCTCCGAAAAATGAAAACCAGTCTCCAAAGAGAGAATCTGGGGATCACCTTTTCTAAGTTTGAACTGGAACACTGGCTAATTTTCTCATTCTTGCAGTTATTTCTATAATTGCTTTTCCGCCGTCATCGATGTCCAGGCAACAATTAGTTAGATTGAACTTTCCACATACTCCTCCTTCCTGGGCTAGGAGGTAGTCTAAAGCTAATCTGTTCTGATAGGTAGCGTTTCTCAATGTTGTGGTTTGCTGGGTCAGTACATCTAATGCATTTGTTGTTTCATTAGTGATGATTTCAAGTACTGCCTGCAATCTTATGATACGGTTAAGCATGTAGATAGGAGTGCGGTATCCCTATGACCTATCTTGTGCCCAGGTAGCTGGCCTATAATATTGAATTATTTTTTCAGGGGGCTAATCTGTGCCTTTTCAATCTCTTATTTTTATACCTCTTTGTGTCTGCATCTCTTTTGTTTCTTCTTCTAACTTCGTCATAGACAGGGTACCTTGAAGTTTTTCCCTGTTGCAGTGGGAGTAGGAAGAAAGATGGTCTAATCGTTCTAAGCACACCTCTGTCCATTTAACTGGCAACTGTCAATATGCCTGTAGCCTACAGATCCAATAAAGACGGGGGGTGCTTGCCAAGTATTTGGAGCTTCAAGTTGATACCAAGTGTGGTTTAGAGAAGAGAAACAGGAGAACAGATTTGGATGAGGTGCTTTGTAGTCATCTCTGCCCTGCCACAAAGTTTTCCTTAACGTTTCATTATAATATTGCTGTCTTAAGCAGGTTAGCTCTCCTACTGGGTCTGTAAAAACTTTTCCCTAGGGAGCAACACAGTATCTGCTAATAATAGAAGTTTTTAAGAGCTAGACGCTTGAACTTGTGCGTGTCTGGGGAAAGAGAGAGTCAGAGTAAAGTTATCTTGAGGCATTAACTCTTTTGCTTCCTGAGGCTATTTGTCTCCCATGTTAGTCCTTCTACAAACATAACGAGGAAATGCCTAGGCTGCATGCAATGTTTTTAGCCAGCTGAGCAAATAGGTTTTTGGCTAAAGGAGGAGGCTCTGGTAACTTTTGGTTTATATGCTCAAAGAGTGACTTAAAGACTCGGAATTGCTGCTGAGCTGACCGCTTGGTTTGAGTCCTCTTTAGAATATACAAAGTTATTTTAGCTTTTTGACTGTAGCTTTGTAATGCCATGGAGTAACCTGCAGTCTATATAGGTAGATCTGGCTTTAAGATAGTAAGATTTACAGGATTGCAAGTGCTTGTCTTACAATCCGGTTTTGCTGGCACTTTGATGAGCAAGATTGGCTTTAGCCTCGGTGATGATCGGTCAGTGAACTGCATTGTGCGGTTCCAGCAAGCTATCGCTAGGGCCTCGGAGGGGCAAACGGGGTGCACATGCAATTTTGTACTGGCAGTTTGTATAGTACCCTGTAGGACCAGAGATTGTGAGATAGTTCACAATCTCTGGTTCACGGATGTTAACTGACAAATATCAAAGTATATGGATATAGCCACCCCACCCCCCGCCCCCGGGAAGAGAGGCTTGGGTTCGACTTATAAAACTTCCTCCCTTTGACTTGGTATGAATCTCAAACCAAGTCCCAGGTAAACACTTAGGGTCATAGCATATATAAGGCTGGCCATTTCCTGGGTCACAGGTTGAATAGGTGGTTTGATTATAAGTACAAGTTCCTAAGCGAGTCCCCGTATACTCATAATAAGTATAGTGCAATAGGGTTCTAGTTATACTGTTCCCTGACCAAGTAGTATGTGTACAGTGGGGACACCTTCTGTAGGTGTTTCTTCTACATGGTTAAGGGGGGTAACAACAAAACAATGTACAGCATATTCATATCCAGCAAGGACAAAAAAGGTCCTTACCTGGGAAAAAGGTTGAGCACAGCGACAGAACAATAGTAAAACAGTTAGTGTACAGGAAAACCACTAGTCTTAAGATTTTAGCTACATTACTTGCTTGACAAGTCCTCAAGTTTCAGCCGTGCGTAGACTAGTCAGCCTCCAGAGTGACTAGAGCAGGGCTGTTGTCCTCAGCAGCAGCTCGGTCTCATCTAAGGATCAGCCAGGTTGGATGATCTGGGTCCTGCTGGCTGGTTCACTTGTCCTGAGCTGCCAGTGTTAGCCGACTGTGGTGGATCCAAGACATAACACCTGCAAGTTAAACAGCAGTGGGAATGGACAAGATTACAATATAGGACCCATCCTATATGGATCCTAGAGAAATTAGGTTTTACTTTCTAACCTAAACAGCGTCACTAGATTTAAAAGGGTGTCGGGCTTATAGGCATTTTCATGTACCTAATTATGAACACTTTGGCTGTTTCAAAAACCTGCATTTGCTTTCTTAAGGTTAATTCCCCTAGTTCCTGGAGGTCACCTTTAATATGACCTATGATGTAGGAGTGGCCGACCAAACAAAATCTTATAGGGCAAATACCCAGTTTGTTTGGTGGGGGTGCACCTGACTCAGAGGAGGACCATAGCCAAAAACCTGATTCTATCTTAAATGAATTTCCTGGCAATATTTCTTCAGTAGCTGCTCGAGTGTCCGGTTCACGCCTTCCACCTTCTCCTGAACTTTGCAGCCAGTAGGCCGTGTGTATCTTCCATTTTATTTTTAACAGTCTTGTTAAATCTCCAACTATTTCAGCTACAAATGCTGGCCTCTTGTCTGACTTTAAAGTTAGAGGCAGTCTAAACCTGGGAATAATGTCTTTTAACAGTACTTTAGTCACTTCTTGTACTTTTTCTGTCCTGGTGGGGAAAGCTTTAACTTACCCTGAAAAGGTGCAAACAAGCACTAGCATGAACCAATAACCTCCGGCACGGGGAGGTTCTGTGAAGTCTATAAGCAAGTTTTCACCAGGCAGGGCTCCTTCTCCTGCTGTTTCCCAGAGGAGGGGTTCTTTTTCTTCCCCTTTTGTAACTCCATCTAGTGGCTTAGCCATCAGTGAGAAATTGGAATCCAGATACGGCAGAATCCTGCTGCCTTTAACTTCTAATGTGACCATGGGCCCCTGGGTGCCTAATGAGAAGGTTCCCGGTCTGTCCTATTCCTTACGTCCTTCGGCTCCTGCCAGCCTGATCAGATCAGTATTTGGTTCCCCAAGGTGCGGCAGCCCTTGGCCGATGGCCTCTTTGTCTCGTGGTCTTGGCTATTTCCCTCATTGCCTTCTGAACACTCATGCTTCCAGTGTCCTTTCTTTTTGCATCGCGCACATTAATCTCTTTCTTTCTTTTTTTTTTTTTTTTTTTGAGACGGAGTCTCGCTGTGTCTCCCAGGCTGGAGTGCAGTGGCGCGATCTCGGCTCACTGCAAGCTCCGCCTCCCGGGTTCACGCCATTCTCCTGCCTCAGCCTCCCGAGTAGCTGGGATCACAGGCGCCCACCTTGTCTGGCTCTTGAATCCATTCCTAACTTGACTTTTTTCCACGTCTACGTCCGCATCCACGTCCTCTCACATTGCTAATCTCCCTTTCCATAAGAGCTGTTGACAACAGATTGGCCTTTTTCTTAAGCCTTCAATTTACTTTCCTTTTTCTTTCCTGAGTTCTGCTCTTGCGGCCAGCCGGTGGGGCCGGGCAACGGCACGGGCCCCGCCCCCGTGCACTGCCGTCTGTCTCTCCTGTTTTTTTCTGATTTCCTTTTTACTTTCTTCTTTCCCTTCTCACACTTACTCTTACTTTCTCCTTTCCTTTTCCTTTGCTCTTCTCCTGGCGCCAAGTCCCTGGCCCCTTCTTTTTCCAGATAGAGCCGGGCTGGGGAGAGGAACTTAATGGTGGGCGTGCTTAGCTGCCGCGCTTGTGGCTTTTGCTCTTTCCCGTTTTGTTCCTTGGTCACAGTTAACATACACCGTGGTGGCCACTTTTATGGACTGGGTGGTATTCATGCCTGCAGCTTCCACTTGATGTCACCCTGGGCTTGCCCTACGAATGAAGTATTCCCCATAGGCTGATGTTCAGCAGCCTCACAGTTAAATGGGGTATAAAGCCGGAATGCTTCACAGAGTCTCTTATAAAACTGACTTAGGCTCTCATCAGCTCCTTGAAGCACTTCTGAAATCTTCTTTATATTCATTGCTTTCCTTCTACCAACTCGTAGCCCCTGCAGAAGTGCCTCTTGGTACCTCTGCAAACGCTGAAGCTGAGTTTCATCCTCCGGGTCCTAGTTGGGATCCTGGTCATCATAATAGATAGGTCCTCGCGTCCCCCTGAGAGGCATTTGCATAGCTCGAGCACGGCCAGATCTGAGATGGCCCACTTGACTATCTTGACCTCCTTCCTGGCCTCTCAAGGCTCTGATCCTCCCCTTCGAGGTGAGACCAGGGGCATGTTAGCTCCTGAATCTGGTTCCTGGGGGGGCTGTCGGCCTCGGTAAAGGGGGTCGGTAAAGGGGGGGTAGGCTGGGATATATGGAGGAAGAATTTCTGTTACCTTTGGTGGCTCCTGTAAAACTGGCTTCTCTTGCTGTCTCTGGGATTCCCTTTTAACTCTGTGTCTGCCGGCAAAGCTGCTCTTACTTTCACTTTTGGCTTTTTTTTTTTGCAATAAGCCGTTAAACAGGCCTGGATCAATGCTGGGTTTGGCTATATTATATTTAACTATGAGTCAATATAAGGAAATTGATCCAGGTACACTGGCTGTTCTCCAACCCTTGTCACCACTTTAAATACATGGCCAATTGTTCCCTGTCTGTAGTTCCTTCGGTCAGCCATCCAACACCAGAAGAGGGCAATTCTAATTCACACAGAGTTCTCAACCTCTGAGGGGGTTAACTCTATAATCCCCTGCAAAACCTTTCTTAAGGTTCCGTAACATGCACTCCCACAGAGTAAGTTTTGATGTTTTGATGACTTTCCTCCCATTCCTCCCTTTACAACGCAGCACATTCACTCTTGCCTACTCACTCTTCCTCTCGTTTCGACCAACCACACTGTCTCCTATTACGGGGGTTTTCAGATGCTGCTTGGCTTTGGAGAGGTCCTTATTCCTGCTACAACTCTGAGCTGTAGGGCAGCTCCTATTAGCCATATGCAGATCACCACTAGTCTTAGTCGGCCCCACACTTTCTCGGAGCACACAGTCTACACTAAGGGATCTGTGACTCTTCACTTCGCAGCTGATGCGCCTAATGAGGCCCTTTCATTCACACACTTCCACACACCTTCAGTTCCCATGTTTGTAACTGGGGGGGCAAGCCACTCTCGCCCCCTCTAGTTCCCAGTTGGGGTGGCGAGCCACTCTTGCCACCTCCAGTTCCCTAGCCGACTTGGCGAGCCACTCTTGCATCCTGTGTCGGCGGGGTGTGAGTTTCATCCGAATTGACAAGCCACTCCAGTCACCCCCAGCCCCTCTGGTTCGGACTATTTGGCACACCCCGGGAGATGATCAGGCTCCCTTTCTGTCCAAGGGACGGGTCCTGCCTTGAGCCCCCAAAACCTTACTGTGGTTCCTGAAGCGCGTTGTTTCTGAAATCATCCTGTAGTCCCTCTTTAGGTTCCGTTGCACTGCTGGGTAGGGGTGCCGGGTCACAGGAGAGCTGATCTCCCCCCCAGGCTGAAGTTCTCCCGGTGGCACCTGGGGTCACAGGTTTCCTGAGACCCTCGCTCCAGCCCCCAGAGGCAAAGGAGACAGTAAGCCTGCCGTCTCCAGTCCCTTCGTGGTTGCCAAAAATGTTGCGGTAAACTGAGGAATGGAAAAACCAATTTGCAGTACGGAAGGATTTGTTTATTTTAGGTACGCACCGGCTCAGAGGATTCACATCCAAAAGCTGAGCCCTGAACAAAGAGCAGGGTTTTTATAAGCAGCCTTACAGGAGCAAAATAAAAGGAGTAGCAAAATAAAAGCAGTTAATCATACCGTAACAGGTCACATAATCTATAGCATAACATAATTTGTGTCCTAGCCAGTGGCCTTGTAGCTGCATTAAAAGAAAATAAGAACTGGCTAAATACAGACATTTGTAAAACATAATCATGCTAATCATGCTTAAGAAGCCTGAGAAAAGAGTAACAGTAAAAGAACCTGTCTTTCTCTTTTTTCTTTCAAGCTTTCTCTGGAAGGGAGGGGGGTGTCTGGAGCCCATACCTTTGGCCTTGGCTATTTGGACAGCGTTATCTTCTAACTGTCCTTAAAGTGAGCTGCTAGGCAAGAGGAAAACTTGTTCTTTTCTTTTTAGCCTTTGCCTTGCCATATTCTGGGCCTTAGCTTTTACTTTTCTTGGCGTGAATAAATGCAGTACTGATTATTATTATTATTATTTAAATTTCTGCCTCATGATAGCAAGTGAGTAAATGCCCCTAGTCAGTGTCTCTCTTGCACCGTCTGAGGCATAAAATGCCAATAAGGACAGCGCTGTCAGCCAGCAACAGAGACAGACATTGCTGCTGGCTGTGTGGCCAATTCCCTGGGGTAGGCCCTGGACACAGCTGCAAGTCAGGCTGATGCGGGAGCCCTGGGTGTCGGCTCGGGACTGGGCTTGGCTTGCCTGGTGGTGGATGCAAATGCTCAGAGTGCATAAAAGAAGGAGAACAGAAGATACTGCACCAGTTTGGATGGTGGAGTCACATTTCCTCAGCCTGAGGAACATCCTGTGCACCCCATCATGTCCAACGATGGGCAGAGAGTTATCCTCAGGGGAATAGTTGGGCAAAAAATTGGAATGGGCAATTGAACTGAAACACTGGTTGTCTAAAACACAGGGAGATAGGCCGGGCGCGGTGGCTCATGCCTGTAATCCCAGCACTTTGGGAGGCCAAGGCAGGCAGATCATGAGGTCAGGAGATTGAGACCATCTTGGCTAATGCAGTGAAACCCCATCTCTACTAAAAACACAAAAAAAAAATTAGCCGGGCGTGGTGGCAGGCACCTGTAGTCCCAGCTACTCGGGAGGCTGAGGCAGGAGAATCGCGTGAACCCGGGAGGCAGAGCTTGCAGTGAGCCGAGATTGGGCCACTGCACTCCAGCCTGGGAGACAGAGCGAAACTCTGTCTCAAAAACAAAAAAACAAAAACACACACACACACACACACACAAAAACACGGGGAGATAAAGCCATAAAGGGCTGGCCTACATGCCTTCACGGGTGTGTGTGTGCCTGTGCGTGTGTGCGCATGTGTGTGCATATGTGTGCATGCGTGTGCTCACACTCGACATGAATGGGGCTAGAGGAGAGTCCCCACTAGACATTCCTCTAGTGGAATCTGGGGAGGAGAAGGCAGGGGCGGATGCTGGAATGATGACTCTCTCTTTCTATATATATATATATATATTTTTTTTTTTTTTTTTTTTTTTTGAGACGAAGTTTTGCTCTCGTTGCCCAGGCTGGAGTGCAATGGCACGATCTCGGCACACAGCAACCTCCACCTCCCGGGTTCAAGCCATTCTCCTGCCTCAGCCTCCGGAGTAGCTGGGATTACAGGCATGCGCCACCACGCCCAGCTAATTTTGTATTTTTAGTAGAGGCAGGGTTTCTCCGTGTTGGTCAGGCTGGTCTCCAACTCCGGACCTCAGGTGATCCGCCCACCTCGGTCTCCCAAAGTGCTGGGATTACAGGCGTGAGCCACTGCACCCGGCTACTTTTTTTCTTTTAAAGAGTAAGAAATCAAAATGAAAGTAGGGCCCAGTGGTGTGAGAACAGCAACAAAAAGGTACAGAGTAACTGACCAAATGCAGACAGAAGGGAAGGAAGGAAGGAGAGGAGAGGAGAGGAGAGGAGAGAAGAGGAGAGGAGAGGAGAGGAGAGGAGAGGAGAAGGGGAGGAGAAGGGGAGGAGAAGGGGAGGAGAAGGGGAGGAGAAGGGGAGGAGAAGGGGAGGAGAAGGGGAGGAAAGGAAAAGGAAAGGAGGGAGGGGAAAGGGGAGGGACGGAGGGAAGGTAGGAAAGGAGGGAAGATAGGAAAGGAGGGAAAGAAGGAAGCAAAAGGCATGGGAATTGTGGTACAGGATGTACAGTGTAGAACAGGCGAAAGGAAACTACCATATTGGTAATCCCCCGGAGCAGTTTACAGGTAAAGCAGCCTGGCGGGCTGTTGGCAGTGCCCAGTGCAGGTAGCAGTGGGAGGCTTTCAGGAAGGCCCAGAGCTCCCACAGGCCAGGGTGGTCAGAAGGCTGGGGCCGAGGAGGGCCTGCTGGCGTTGCTGTGACAAAGCACGGGCCCGGAGTCCTGTCCTTCATCCTGGCATCCTCTCAAGACAAAGCCCACCAGTGTTGACCCACCTGGACGTGGGGGACAGAGCACCTAAGGGCCTCTAAACACCCTGTCACCCCCAGAGACTCCTCCCCAGCCCTGCCTCCTTCTTGTCACGTCCGCAGCCTTCCACGTGGCCACGTGCACCTGGCACCTGGGACCAGTGGTCATTGTCTTTCCCTGGAGCGTGGGGAGAAGCTCAGGTCGGGTGTAGGGCTGGAGAGGAGGCCTGTTTTGCGGCCTCTGCAGTGTGTGCCCCTGCATGCGTATGCGCCTGTGTGAGGATGGGGCACCTGCAAGCCCAGGACTGCCACCTGCAGCCACCCATCTTACCTGGTGTCTTTGCAAGGGGGAAGGGCTTGCCCGAGTCAAGGTGGAGCAGTGAGGCCCCTGCCTATTTTCACTGTTTCTGGACTCTTTTGCGGTAACCTATGACCACGGGTGTGATCATTTCACACTTCTTTCATTTCTTTCACTTTTTTTTTTTCGAGATGGAGTCTCACTCTGTGCCCCAGGATGGAGTGCAGTGGTGCGATCTCGGCTCACTGCAACCTTTGCCACCCAGGTTCAAGCGATTCTCCTGCCTCAGCCTTCCGACTAGCTGGGATTACTGTATGCCCAGCTAATTTTTGTATTTTTTTTTTTTAGACGGAGTCTTGCTCTGTCGCTAGGCTGCAGTGGCGCAATCTCGGCTCACTGCAACCTCCACCTCCCAGGTTCAAGTGATTCCCCTGCCTCAGCCTCCCAAGTAGCTGGGACTACAGGCATGTGCCACCACACCCGGCTAATTTTTTGTATTTTAGTAGAGACGGGGTTTCACCATGTTGGCCAGGATGGTCTCGATCTCCTGACCTCGTGATCCTTCTGCCTTGGTCTCCCAAAGTGCTGGGATCACAGGTGTGAGCCACCACACCCGGCCTTTGTATTTTTTTAGTAGAGACAGAGTTGCACCATGTCGGCCAAGCTGGTCTCTAACTCCTGACCTCAGGGGATCCACCCGCCTTGGCCTCCCAAAGTGCTAGGATTAGAGGTGTGAACCCAGCCTCATGTCTTTCACTTTTTAGCTTAAATCCCTCCTTTAACCTTGTCATACATCACTGCAGCTGTGAAATCATAGCCTCGATGTCACAGCTACTTATTGATACACATTAAAATAAATACCTGGCTGTGGATATAAAGCCCATGTGTTCATATCTCACCTGAGTCACATCTGGTGTCCCCAGCACCACTCAGACCACCTGCTGGGCTGTTGTGGCCGTCAGAGTGGAGCAGAGCTGGGTTGGGTTCCAGTTCTGTTGCTCATCTGCTATGGGACTTTTCAGCCAGTCCTCGCCCTTCTCTAAGCCTCAGTTTCCACACCTGGGAAGTGGAGGGCCCCTGGCAGGTAAGGTTACAGAGGGGCCAGTTCTCCCACTCCACCTGCCTTGGAACTATTGTCAGTCACTCTGGAGTTCCCTGCCTCCACCAGAGAAGCCTGCAGAGTTGAAGGGGGTTGAACTATCCTTGCTGCAGAAGCCTCCTGGATTCTGTAGGAAGGGAAATGGCTGAGGGCAGGCTATTGGGTGCTCCCACAGCAAATACCACCAAGGTACTGAGTACTTTAGGATCTGAAGGAAGAGGGAATATTTGTTTCCTTCACAGCCACAAAAGGACCTTTCCAAAAATAGCCACCTCTTAGGTCCAAGCAGAAACATCTGAGCCACGCTTGGAGGGTTAGTATTTTTTTTTTTTTTTGGCATTACGATGATTCAACTTTTCAGAAAGAAAATCAAATGGAAAGTGCATGTCATACCTAGCAAGCCTTGTGAATAAGATTGGGCAAATTGCTTCCAAATTCTTAACATTCATAACCTTTGGTCTGGAGATACCAGTTCTAGAATTTGTTGTAAGGAAATAGTCAAGTATATGAAGATATCTGTATGTATGAGAATGCTCTTCCTAGCCGAAATAGCAAAAATGGGATAAACATGGATGTCTAACAGTAGAGGAATGCTCAAATAATTACAAGGCAGCCATATGGTGAGAAGCACCAGGCAATCATTACCAAAAAGCAGATGGGCTGCTGCCTGGGGAGGGGGTGGCAGGAGGGAAACACCCCAATGGGGTACGAGGAACTTTTGGGGGCGATGGATGTGTTCACTATGTTGGTTGTGGTCATGGTTTCCCGGGTATATACAGATGTCAAAACTTATCAAACTGTACACTCTAAATATGTATAGTTTACTATATATCAACTATATCTCAATAAATATGTTTTTTAAGAAACCATGCAGTTATTAAAAACCATGCTTCAGAAATATTTAATAAAATAGCAAATGATACGGAAATAACATCAAGTGAAAGGTGAGGGAAAATAATACAGTTTTTTGGAGAACAATTCGTCAATTTACAGCAAATTTTTTTTTTTTTTTTGAGATGGAGTTTCACTCTGTCACCAGGCTGGAGTACAGTCCCATGATATTGGCTCACTGCAACCTCCACCACCTGGGTTCAAGTGATTCTCCTGCCTCAGCCTCCCAAGTAGCTGGGATTATAGGTGCCCGCCACCACACCTGGCTAATTTTTGTATTTTTAGTAGAGACTGGGTTTCACCATGTTGGTCAGGCTGGTCTCAAACTCCTGACCTCAGGTGATCCACATGCCTCAGCCTCCCAAAGTGCTGGGATTATAGGTGCCCGCCACCACACCTGGCTAATTTTTGTATTTTTAGTAGAGACTGGGTTTCACCATGTTGGTCAGGCTGGTCTCAAACTCCTGACCTCAGGTGATCCACATGCCTCAGCCTCCCAAAGTGCTGGGATTATAGGTGTGAGCCACCACGCCCAGCCAATTTGTAGCAAAATTTGAACTGTCCATACCCTTAGGCCCCCCAGTTTCCCGTCTGGTCTTATCTTATCAAGTGAACAGTTTTAAAGATCTTGCCTGCAGCTCCTCGGTACCATTAGAGCCCAAATCCAAGCCAGACTGCACAGTTACCTACTAGGTCCTACGTGGGCTGGCCCCTCCAGGAACCCATCCCTGTCCTCCTTGCTTCCCCAGCACCTACAGCCGCACTGGCCTTGCTGTTCTGGGAATGAGCTGAGCTTCCTCCCACCGTGAGACCTTTGCACATGCAGCTCTCTCCGTCTGTGGTCTCTGTGTATGGAGGAGACTGTGCCTCCTGTCTTCAGTCTCTGCAAATGTCACCTCCCCACACTGGGCTAACTGGCCGACCAAATCCTTTCCTCCAGGTTGCCAGGGACACACACGGCACAACCTTGGGAAAATCGAAGAAAGTTATGCATATTTCATGTCAGACACCAGAATAAAATCCACGTGGATCCAAGTTTTCTTTTTCTTCTTTTTTTTTTTTTTTTTGAGACAGAGTTTCACTCTTGTTGCCCAGGCGGGAGTGCAATGGTATGATCTTGGCTCATGGCAACCTCCGCCTACCTGGTTCAAGCAATTCTCCTGCCTCAGCCTCCTGCGTAGCTGGGATTACAGGCATGTTCTACCATGCCTGGCTAATTTTGGGTTTGTTTTTTTTTTTTGTCTCGCTCTGTCCCCCATGCTGGAGTGCAGTGGCGCAATCTCAGCTCACTGCAAGCTCCGCCTCCCGGGTTCACGTCATTCTCCTGCCTCAGCCTCACGAGTAGCTGGGACTACAGGCGCCCACCACCACGCCCGGCTAATTTTTTGTGTTTTTAGTAGAGACGGGGTTTCACTGTGTTAGCCAGGATGGTCTCGATCTCCTGACCTCGTGATCTGCCCATCTCGGCCTCCCAAAGTGCTGGGATTACAGGCGTGAGCCACCGCACCTGGCCTAGTTCTGTATTTTTAAGAGACAGGGTTTCTGCATGTTGGTCAGGCTGGTCTCGAACTCCTGACCTCAGTTGATCCACCCAACTAGGCCTCCCAAAGTGTTGGGATTACAGACGTGAGCCACTGCACCCGGCCGGATCCAAGTTTTCAATGGAAAGCCTGAAAGCATAACAGTCCTGGAAGAGAATATGGGGAAGTTTGTTTTGAATCTTAGAGCAGGGACAATTTTATCTATGACTCAAAACTCAGACGCCATAAAAGAATAAAGTGTTTGACTACAGAAAAAGTCTACATTAAAAAAAGCAAATGGGCTGAGCGTGGTGGCTCACACCTGTAATCTCAGCATTTTGGGAGGCTGAGGTGGATGGATCACTTGAGGTCAGGAGTTTGAGACCAGTCTGGCCAACATAGTGAAACCTGTCTCTACTAAAAATAACAAAAATTAGCCAGGCGTGGTGGTGCATGCTTGTAGTTCCAGCCACTCAGGAGGCTGAGGCAGGAGAATCACTTGAACCTGGGAAGTGGAGGTTGCAGTGAGCTGAGATTATACCACTGCACTCCAGCCTAGGTGACAAGAGTGAGACTCCATCTCAAAAAATAAATTAAATAATTTTAGAAAAAGCAAATAAAAAGACAAACTGGTTAGTTATTGGGGAAATGCAACTTGAAAGCATAATGAAACCCCCTTCACACCCACAAGGGTGGCTATAATCAAAGTTCCAGGTAATAAGTGTTGGTGAGGACGTGGAGGAAGTGGGGCCCTCATGTGGCCCTGCTTTTGCTGGCGAGAATGTAAAATAGTACAGCCACTTTGGAAAACACTCTGGCAATTCCTGGAACAGGTTCCAGCAATTCCATTCCAAGAGAATTGGAAACACATGTCCCACAAAAAAATGTGTGCACAGACGTGTACAGCATCATTACTCATAATAACCAGAGTGGAAACAACCCAAACATCCATCCATAGCTGAAAGGAGACCTGAAATGTGGTCCGTCCACACAGTGGAATATTATTCAGCCATGAAAAGGAATGAAGTTCCGATACATACCACAACCTGGACGGAAGCATTACGCAGAGAAACCAGACACAAAAGATCCCATACTGTATGATTCCATCTGTATGAAATGTCCAGAATAGACAAATCGATAGAGACTGAAAGTATATTAGTGGTTGCCAGGGGCTGGGAGAGTTGGGGGAAATGAGAAGTGATTTTGCTAATGGTACAGGGTTTCTTTTGGGGTAAGGAAAATTTTCTAAAATTGATTGTGATCATGTTGCACAATTATTTGAATATACTAAAAACCATTGAAATATACTTTAGAGGGTGAACTGTATCTCAATACTGTTGTTTTTAGGACATACTGGTAATAAATTTTTTTCAGCTCAATCTATAAAAAGAGCAACAGCCTAATAGAAAACTGGGCAAAGCATATGAGCAGTATACTGAAAAAGAAATACAAATGGCCCCCACATTTGTAAAAAGATGCTCAGTGATTGAGCCACTGCACTCCAGCCTGGCAACAGAGCAAGACTCCATCTAAAAAAAAAAAAAAAAAAAAAAAAAAGATGCTCAGCTTATTTATTTATTTATTTATTTTGAGACAAGGTCTTGCTCTGTTGCCCAGGCTGGAGTGCAGTGGCACAATCACGGCTCACTGCAGCTTCAACCTCCAGGGCTCAGGTGATTCTCCTACCTCAGCCTCCCAGGTAGCTGAGACTACAAGTGCACACCACCACACCCAGCTAATTTTTGTAGAGATGGGGTCTTGCTATGTTGCCCAGGCTGGTCTCAAACTCCTGGGCTCAAGAGGACCTCCCGCCTCACCCACCCAAAGTGCTGGGATTACAGGTGAGAGCCACCGCGCCCGGCCTCAGGTTTATTTACAATGAAAATAATGCGCGTGCAAACTGCCCCCAAGATACCACTTTTCACTTCTCAGACAGAGGAATGTCCACATTTTGGTAGGCACTCTGGTTAGGCCTGTGCAAACCCTCACACCTGGGCAAGGGGAGTATGGAACAGGACAATCCCCACGGGGAGACGTGATGGTTACTCTGATGTGTCAGCCTGATGGGGCAACAGGGTGCTGAGATATTTGGTCAAACATGATCCTGGGTGTGCCTGTGAGGCTGTTTCTGAATGAGATGAACGTTGAAATCCACAGACTGAGGAGAGCAGAGGGCCCTGCTACCTCAGATGAGCTCCATCCAGTCAGTTGACAGTCTAAGTGGAACCAAAGGCTGACCTTCCCCCAAGCAAGAGGGAATTCCTGCTGCCTGACTGCTTTGGAAGGGGGACATGGCTCTTTCCCTGCATCTGCTTTCCTGGGTTTCTAGCAGCCAACTGCAGATCTTGGGACTGTCAGCCTGCGTAATTTAGGGAGTCATTTCTCAATTCCTTACCATAAATCTCAGTCTCTCTCTCCCCACCCTCCCATCTCTCTGTGTGTGTGTGTGTGTGTGTGTGTGTGTGTGTGTGTGTGTGTGTGTGTGTGTGTGCGTGCATATGTACACATATATCCTATTGGATTTGTTTCTCTTGAGGTCTTCACTAATACAGAGGGCAAATCGGTGAAGGACGTCAACACTGTCTGTACACATGGCCTTGACTCAGCAATCACAATTCTGGGAATCCACCCAAGGTATGAGGCCTACAGGTGAAAACCTGACCTTTGTACAGAGTTATTCATTGCAACAATGTTTATAGGAGCAAAAGACTGGGAAGACTCTTGTGTCACAGGGAACAAATGATTGTGGTAAGATAAATCCTTACGATGGAGCACTTTGTCCCTTTAGGCAGCATATATAAATAAAGTTAATGAACCTTAATGGAAATGAGCACCCAGACACAGAAGTAGATTCTAAAATGCAAGCACAGAGCACGGGTGATAGCGTGCTCCCTTCACCATGAGAAAGGAAGCAAACACATACAGGTACTCGTTTTTGCTTATATTTTCATAAGTAAATTCTGATGGATACACGAGAGACCATGTGTCATACAGGCCAGGGATGGGAGTAAGACTTTTCTCTAGATACTTTTTTCTTTCTTTTTTCTTTTTGAGACAGACTTGCTCTGCCACCCAGGCTGGAGTATAATAGCGCCACCTCGCCTTACTGCAACCTTTGCTGCCTGAGTTCAAGCTATCCTCACACCTCATCCTCCTGAGTAGTTACGACTACAGGACTACAGGCGAGCGCCACTACACCCAGCTAACTTTTGTAATTTTTTGTAGAGATGGGGTTTTGCCATGTTGCCCAGGCTGGTGTCCAACTCCTGCTCAAGTGATCTGTCCACCTCGGTGTCCCAAAGTGCTGGGATTACAGGCGTGAGCCACCACACGTGGCCTCTAGATACTGTTTAATTTTGCTCTGGTATTTGAACCATAGTAATGATCCCAATATATCCTCTTCTCAGAAAATAAAATACCCCCTCCTCACCCACCTCCGGTGTATTGGTTCATTGCCCTTGTAGGCCCAAGCCCCGCGATGGTGGAATGTGTCTGTTTGTTCCTGACTGCACACACTCCCTGCACCTAGGAGAGGCCTGGAGTTTAGCAGGTGCACACAGGGGCTGAAGGGTTGGATAGAGAAAAGCTGGAATCAAACTAAAAACAACAGAGAATGCTTGAAATAAACGAAGGCGCATTCCAGCTGTGAGTGGTACATCTATTACGCAGTCAGGAAGGAAGCAGGTCCCTTCCAGGCGCGGTGGCTCACGCCTGTAATCCCAGCACTTTGGGAGGCTGAGGAGGGCGGATCACGTGAGGTCGGGAGTTCAAGACCAGCCTGACCAACATGGCGAAACCCCATCTCTACTAAAAATACGAAATTAGCCGGGTGTGGTGGCGCATGCCTATACTCCCAGCTACTTGGGAGGCTGAGGCAGGAGAATCGTTTGAACCTGGGAGGCGGAGGTTTCAGTGAGCTGAGATCGTGCCACTGCACTCTAGCCTGGGCAACAAGAGTGAGACTCCGTCTCAAGAAAAAAAAAAAAGAAAGAAACAAGCAGGTCTAGGCCAAGCAATTTCCAAACTCACTGTTAAGTGGGGGAAAGCCCGTTCTAGAACTGTATCTACAACCCCATCTGCTTTACGTTAAAGCGACCCCTAAATAAAACTATGTATTTCTAGATATATATACGGTACATAAAATGCGAAAAAGACTGGGAGAATACACAGCCGACTCACAACTGTGCTTATTTCCAGAGGGGGAGTGGAAGGGTGTGGGAGGGAGAGGGGCCACGGGGCTTCGCTGTTCAGTTTCGGTGTCTTCTCAAGAGATTCTATTTATTACTCGAGGAAAACAACGTTTATAAATATAAACGTTAAAAAATAACAAGCAGAAACGCTTATATACCAAGTGACTTCCATTTTGTTAGCGCGCACAAAAAGAGTTGAGAAAACTATATGGAAAGTAGCACAGACCAAAAACAGGAAGCAGAGCGGCATGCTAATCAGGCAACAAGATTCCAGGCGATTTTAATAAGCGTTTTGTTTTACAGGTCAGTGTTTCCTGTTTTTCCACAAGGAATGCTTCTAATAAAGGGGGCTCGGAGCAGTCAGCCCGGGGAGTGAACTCTCGCTCCAGACCGACGGGGTGGGCCGGGAGCCCCTGGGGACGCTGGGCCGGGCCGGGGGCGGGCCCGCCGGGGCTGGGCTGCGGGGTGGACCGAGAACACCCGGAGCAGGAAAAAGTGCTCGGTGCTGAGCGCCGGCAGGCGACCAGGGGGTGCTCGCGCAGCGCGCTCGGTCCTCCCTCCGGGTCTCGGGGCTCTGCGCAGCTCCGGGAAGCGCACCGGGCAGCGGGCGGCCATCCCCGCTCCGTCTCTCCCCACCCCCAGTCCCAGCCCGGCGTCGGGCAAAGAGGCAATTTCACACTCCGGAGGGGCGACTGAGGGGTTCACGCCAATGCCCGCTGGTCCCTCCTGCGGTCTAACTTCTTCCCCCCGGGCGCAGCCTGGGTCAACCTCCACCTTCAGCTATCGCCCCGGCGGTGGGGGGCCTCTCCTGCCAGCCGCCTCCGACCCAGCTGACTCAGGAGGGTATTCGCGCGCTCACCGAGGACGCCCTCCCCACTCGCCCCTGCGCCTCCTCGTCTGCAAAAGAGGAGCCGAGGATCCCAGCACTTTGGGAAGCCGAGGCGGGCGGATCACGAGGTCAGGAGTTCGAGACCAGCCTGGCCAATATGGTGAAACCCCGTCTCTACTAAAAATACAAACATTAGCCGAGTGTAGTGGCGAGCGTCTGTAATCCCAGCTACTCAGGAGGCTGAGGCAGGAGATTCGCTTGAACCGGGGAGGCAAAGGTTGCAGTGAGCCGAGATCGTGCCATTGTACTCCAGCCTGGGCGACAGAGCGAGACTCCATCATAAATAAATAAATAAACAAACAAATAAATAAATAAATAAAAAGAGGAGCCGAGGGAGAGCCTGGGACGGAACTGGGGCTCTCCATGGGCGCTTAGAGGAGCTGAGGAAGCCGGGGGACACCCGCACGCCCCCTCCCTAGCCTCCGCCAGCTCCTTCCCAGAGGGAAGGACCCACGGCTGCGCGGGCGCCCTGGAACTGGACTGCGCCCTGGACCCCCAGCCCCTCTGCGGTCCTGCGCGGGCGCCGGGACCGGCAGGGGAGGGGGCTGCAGCGCCTGGACTGGCCATGGAATTATGTTGCATGAAAAACAAAGAAAGCAGCGCCATTCGGCCGGTCGGCCGCTCCCTCCCCACCTCCCCCGACCCCGGGCCTTAGAGGAGGGTCACTTCCTCCTCCCCACCGGTCCCTACCGCCAGAATACCCCAGCTCTTCTTTCCTCCGTCCGAAACCTGTGACTTCAAGGAAACAATTAGCTTCTCCGGCAGCCAATGAGCGCCCAGCCAATTCCCCATTTTTCCAATGCACAAACGTTTTGGGGGGTTGGAGACGCCCAGGACCCCAGAAACAGAACAATCGCAGTTTCGGACTGGAGCGGCGAGGGGGGAGAGACGGGTGGGTCTTAGACAAGGAAGAAGCCTCACTGGAAGCACAGCGGAGGAAGGCATTATGTCTATTTGGGGTAATGGGGGGACGCAAGTGACCTCCGAGTGGACCTTGAAGGCTGAGTGGGAATCTTCCAGAAGGGAAAGGAGACAGCCATTGGGTTATATTTCAGGATCAAGGTCAGCGTGGGAGGTCCGGGCACCCACACCTACCTCCCAGGCAGACTGAAAGTGCTGTGCTGTGCGCATCTGTCGTATCATGAACGGACGCATCCAATGTGGTCTGTCCGGACAAACAGAGTACTATTCAGCTATACAAAGGAGTGAAACACCGACCCAGGCTACAACATTGGTGAACCCTGAAGACATGATATTCAGTGAAAAAAGGCAGTCACCAACGACCACATATTGTAGGATCCCATTACTATGAAATGTGCAAAATAGGCAAATCCATATGTGAATTTGACAAAAAGTGGACTGGTGGCTGCCCCGGGTGGGGAGCATGGGGAGAATGGCTGCTAATGGGTTGAGTGTTTTGTTTAGGGGAAAATGTTTAGGAAATTAGATTGTGGTGGTGGTTGCACAACCCTGTGTATATACCAAAATCGATTGAATTGTACACTTGAAAACGGTGAACTTTACGGTATGTGAGTCAAATCTCAGTAGATTTAAAAAAAAGAGAGCTTAGCAGGGCCAGGCGCAGTGGCTCACACCTGCAATCCCAGCACTTTGGGAGGCCGAGGCGGGCGGATCACCTGAGGTCAGGAGTTCGAGACCAGCTTAGCTAAAATGGCAAAACCCCATCTCCACTAAAAATACACAAATGGCCAGACACAGTGGCTCACGCCTGTAATCCCAGCACTTTAGGAGGCCAAGGTGGGTGGATCACCTGAGGTTGGGAGTTCGAGACCAGCCTGACCAACATGGAGAAACCCCTTCTCTACTAAAAATACAAAATTAGCCAGGCATGGTGATACATACCTGTTATCCCAGTTACTCGGGAGGCTGAGGCAGAAGAATCACTTGAACCCAAGAGGCAGAGGTGGCGGTGAGCCAAGATCGCACCATTGCACTCCAGCCTGGGCAACAAGAGCAAAAACTCCATCTCAAAAAACAAAACAAAACAAAACAACAACAAAAATTATCAGGACGTGGTGGCGCCCACCTGTAATCCAGCTACTTGGGAGGCTGAGGCAGGAGAATCGCTTGAACCCGGGAGGCGGAGTTGCAGTGAGCCAAGATTTTGCCACTGCACTCCAGTCTGTGCGACAGAGCAAGAGATCAAGACTTCATCTAAAAAAAAAAAAGACAGAGAGCTTAGCAGAGTTGCACCTCAGATCCTGCATCGTGGTTCTTATGGCTGCTCCATTTTGCAGCAGAGGAAGCTTCTGCTTGAGCCTTGCAGTGGGGCAAGGCTGCAGCTGCCCTCTGAGAGTGTCTTCTCTGGAGAGCTGACTGGCCCTGCTTTGCCTCCGTCTCCTCTCCTGGCACCTGATCCATGGCTGTGCACAAAGACAAGAAGAAGTGAGTGGAAAGGCACACTGGGCAGAGGGAACAGCGAGAACAAATGCTCAGAGGCAGGAGGTGGGGTGAGGTCTTGAGTGGAGGGAGCACAGAGCCCAGTGAGGTTTGTGAGCCCAGGTTGGAAAGGTTGTTTGGGCACAGATCTCTAGGAGGTCTTTCCGGCCTGCCTGAGAGGAAGGGCCAGCTTCCGGGAAATGCAACTCGCACAGTCACAGAAGGGGAGAACTTAACAGGGCTTCGTGGTTAGTTTCATGCTCTGCAGTCACTGGCTTGAAATTCCTTTCTTGTTTTTTAAAATTTTTTAAAATTTTATATATTTATTTATTTTGGAGACTGAGTCTCGAGAGCTCTGTCAACCAGGCTGGAGTGCAGTGGTGCGATCATAGCTCACTGCAGCCTCGAACTCCTGGGCTCAAGCTCAAGCCATTCTCTTACCTCAGCCTCTCAAGTAGCTGGGACTGCAGGCACACCACCAGGTAATTTTTTATTTTTGGTAGAGGCAAGGTCTGGCTTTGTTGCCCAGGCTGGTCTCAAACTCCTGGTTTCAAGCGATCTTCCCACCTCAGCTTGAAATTCTTCATAGTTTTTGATCAAAGGTCTCAGCCTTCATTTCACTTTGCTTGACAAATTTTGAAGCCTGTTCTGCCTGGAGGCCACAGATTGCCTCAAAGATGTTGGGGCACAGAAGGTGACCGCGAAGAAGGGCACACATGGGGACAGTTTAGAGGTTCCTGTGGGAGACATGGAAATGGGGTGAGGGCCTGGAAGGGAAGGGCCAGATGGAGGGGCACCAGGCAGCTAAGCCTACAGAGCCCCAACCCTCCACCCGTCCATCCCAACCATCACTCAGTCATTGAGCTAACATTTCTGAAACCCAAGTTATGTATCTGGTTCTGGTTTCCAGGGTTTCCAGCCCTAGGGGGCTTATGGTCTATCAAATCTGTAAGCTAGTCCCCACCCACCCCATGCCAGAGCCACACTCTGCCCGACTCCCTGGTTTGTTTTTCTCCTTTGCTTTTTATTTTTTTATTTTTAATTTTAATTTTTATTTTTAGATGGAGTCTTGCTCTTGTCGCCCAGGCTGGAGTGCAATGGCACGATCTCAGCTCACTGCACCCTCCGCCTCCCAGGTTCAAGCGATTCTCCTGCTTCAGGGTCCCGAGTAGTTGGGATTACAGGCACCTGCCATCATGCCTGGCTAATTTTTGTATTTTTAGTAGAGACAGGGGTTTCGCCATGTTGGCCAGGCTGGTCTCGAACTCCTGACCTCGTGGTCCACCCACCTCTGTCTCCCAAAGTGTTGGGATTACAGGCTTAAGCCACCGCATCTGGCCTCCTTTGCCCTTTTCACATGAATCTGTTTCTTGACCACCTCTCTCACTAGAATTTGTAGCTTGGTTAAAATGCTCTGTTCACTCCCTGAGAGTCCCAGTGTCTAGAATAGTGCTGGCACAAGTATGGGGGCTCAATACATATTTGCAGAATGCATGAATGCATGATCCAATGAGTGAATATGGGTAAGACCAGGGCCAGATTCAGATCTTTCCTCTTTCCAGGACCTACAGACTGGGCAACATGGTGAAATCCTGTCTCTACTAAAAATACAAAACTTAGCCAGGTGTAGCATTCACCTATAGTCCCAGCTACTGGGGAGGCTGAGGCAGGAGGATCACTTGAGCCCAGGAAGTTGAGGCTGCAGGGAACTGAGATTGTGCCACTGCACCACTGCACTCCAGCCTGGGTGACAAAGGGAGACCCTGTCTCAAAAAACAAACAACAAAAAATCTTTCCAGGTCCTAACTGCTCAAAGGATTATGGCAACCTCTTCATATGTAATTTGAAAGGTGTCGACTAAAGAAAAAAAAATCAAGCTTTTGAAGCTTTAAAGTTAGTTTATTCAGAGATCTTGCTGAGGACTATTGACTGAGGCCTCTAGCCCGGAAGCAGTTCCATCATATTGCTCCGCCACGGTGTTTCAGGTCACACCTTATATACCTGTGGTGGAGGTTCCGTGTGTGCAAAATCACATCAAACTTTCTCAGAACTTACATTGACGCAGAATCACATCAGAAGTTGGGTTTGGCTATATTTGGTTATAGATTACAGAGGCATAATCACTAACCTTGTTAGATGTTATTTATTTTTATTTCTTTTGAGACGGAGTTTCGCTCTTATTGCCCAGGCTGGAGTGCAATGGCGTGATCTCGACTCACTGCAACCTCCGCCTCCCGGGTTCAAGCCATTCTCCTGCCTCAGCCTCCCGAGTAGCAGGGATTACAGGCGTGCGCCACCACGCCCGGCTAACTGTATTTTTAGTAGAGACAGGGTTTCTCCATCTTGGCCAGGCTGGTCTCCAACTTCCGACCTCAGATGATCGGCTGGCCTCGGCCTCCCAAAGTGCTGGGATTACAGGCCTGAGCCACCGCGCCCAGCTGACGTCATCTTATGTGCAGGAAAAGGCAAGAAGTAGGGTCACTTATCGTTTAAGAAATATAGTAACTCAGGCAAGAGGCATGGGGGCCGTGGACTCCGTCCTGTTTTGTCTTCAAAGCATCGTTCTGGAGAGCTGCAAGTCAGAATCAGGGTCTTTGTGAAATGACGCTGCAAACAGAAATGAGTAAACGCGGTTTCTTACATTTGCTGCTTTGTCTCATAAAGATGTGTGCTAAACTGTTAAATAAGCATAAGAAAGTCCATTGGCCAGGTGCGGTGGCTCACGCCTGTAATCCCAGCACTTTGGGAGGCCGAGGCGGGCAGATCACGAGGTCAGGAGATCGAGACCATCCTGGCTAACACGGTGAAACTCCGTCTCTACTAAAAATACAAAAAAATTAGCTGGGCATGACGGCGGGAGCCTGTAGTCCCAGCTACTCGGGAGGCTGAGGCAGGAGAATGGCGTGAACCCGGGAGGTGGAGCTTGCAGTGAGCCGAGATGGCGCCACTGCACTCCAGCGTGGGTGACAGAGCGAGACTCCGCCTCAAAAAAAAAAAAAGAAGTCCACCGAGGTTCTGATAGGTATTTGCTGCCTTCTTTTTTTTTTTCTTTTTTCTCTTTTCTTTTTTCTTTCTTTTTTTCTTTTTCTTTCTTTTCTTTTTTTTTCTTTTTTTTTTTGTTTGTTTGAGACAGATTCTCACTCTTGCCCAGGCTGGAGTGCAGTGGCATGATCTCGGCTCACTGCAACCTCTGCCTCCCAGGTTCAAGCAATTCTCCTGCCTCAGCCTCCCAGGTAGCTAGGACTACAGGTGTGTGCCACCACACCCAGCTATTTTTTTTTTTTTTTTTTTTTTTTTTTTTGTAATTTTGGTAGAGACAGGGTTTCACCATGTTGGCCAGGCTGGCCTTGAACTCCTGACCTCAAGTGATCCACCCACCTCGACCTCCCAAAGTGCTGGGATTATAGGCATCAGCCACCGTGCCCTATTTGCTGCTTTAACATAGAAAACACATACACACACACACCCACACACCCTAATTTTTCTTTTCTTTGTAAGGTCCTGCTTTGCTGGCAACCGAGACTTGACTTCTCCCGGTGGGTAACTTGGCCCCAGGGAGCAAGTGAATGAAGTCATTTCTCTAGGGGTGGCAGTAGGGATGAGGGATAAGGGTGGGATCTAGTGAGGATTTAAGGGGATCAGAAAGGTGATGCCAGAGTGGCAGGGTGGGAGCTCAAAGGAGAGCCAGGCTGGAGACAGAGCCACTGAGCAGGCGGGCACCTGCAGTCCCAGCTACTCGGGAGGCTGAGGCAGGAAAAATGCTTGAACCCAGGAGGTGGAGGTTGTAGTGAGCCAAGATCACACCACTGCACTCCATTCTGGGTGACAGAGTGAAACTCCATCTTAAGAATAAAAGGGAAAGAAAAGAAAGCTGCCATAAGATTGCTACAAAACTGGTTAATGTCCTGCAGGGCAATAAAATCATAACCTTAGGGAATTCTTTTTTCTATCAACTGGAAATCCTTTGCATTTCTGTTGGGCAAAAATCTACCAGCTCACATGTAACTTCACAGACTCTGGGGCCTTGTCCAAGTTACTGTTCCCTAGAAAATGGGCGAATCCTTGAATGGGATGGTTAGGCAATGATCAAGTGTGACACTGAAATCACATTCAGACAAGCTTTTGCCTTATTTCCAAGTTTTGGATATTTTTTCTTAACCTGTGTGGGGCAGGAGGCTATAGACGGGTCTTGGAAGGGTCATGACTGGAGTGATTTACTGTATGTGTGTGCATGTGTGTGCATGTGTGTGCACGTGTGTGCGTGCGTGCATGTGCACGCATGTGTGCGTGTGTGCGTGTGTGTGCATGTGTGCATGTGTGTGTTTCCAGGGATAGCATTTGTAGCCATCATCAGGTTTTCCAAGGGTCAGTGACTCCCCGTTTCAAAATTTTTTTTTTGAGACGGAATTTTGTTCTTGTTGCCCAGGCTGAAGTGCAATGGCGCAATCTCAGCTCGCTGCAACCTCTGCCTCCCAGGTTCAAGCAATTCTCCTGCCTCAGCCTCCGAAGTAGCTGGAACTATAGGCGTCTGCCATTATGCCTGGCTAATTTTTGTATTTTTAGTAGAGATGGGATTTCACCATGTTGGCCAGGCTAGTCTCGAACTCCTGAACTCAGGTGATCCACCCACCTTAGCCTGCCAAAGTGCTGGGTTTACAGGCGTGAGCCACTGTGCCCGGCTCTTCCAAATTTAAAAACCATAAAGACTCAAGTTATTACCTGCCTCTCTTGTTCTCCTTCTACCTCTACCTCCACCTCCAAAGGGGAGGATTTATGTCCTTAACATAGAAGACCTTTTGCCAATGCTCTCATTTAAAAACTCAGGTGTCTGCTAAAATGAGCTACAGGAGGGTCACCTCCTGCCTGTGCATGAAGTCCCAGTGTCTGGGCTGCCAGCACAGCGGTCAGGAGCAAGACTGCCCTGGCCCTGGTGTTGGGCAAGTCGAGATACCAACTTCAATAGCATCCATTAAGGCATTGCCTGCTCTGGGCCCAGCACGCTGCTCTGATCCCATGAAGAAGCTCAGGTCCTGGCCTGAACGCATACTCTCTAAGTAGGCTAGGTAGATGGGGGCCTCAGAGATGACTGGGGAAACTGAGGAGGGAGTAATAGTGACCTTTGAACTATTCTGACCACTTCAAACAGCCTTAAAGAGGCCCCTCATCTATCTGAAATTAACCTGTATAGATCAAAATGCCCAGCTTTTTGGTTCTTGGCTGGCAGTACACGGTGTCCTGGCAGCCACTGTGCTTATTGATAAGCATCTTTTAAAGGAATGAGGGAATTTTATGCTGATTGTAGGCTCCAGGTGGCAGTTTTGCATATTTCTGCTGTATGCTCAGGGAAATTATTTATTCCCCCATTAAACGTACTGTTTATAGGCAACAGTGTTTGTTTATTCGTTTAGATATTTTTTCCTTTTTTTCCAGCATTCTCTGATCTGGGAGGGCAACAGCTTTTAAAACATGGACTCATGACAGGATGTGGGGGAATAATAATCAGAGCTAAAGCTTATGTGGCAACTACTGTGTACCAGGGAATGCTCTAAGCACTCCCGGCAGTTACTCATCTTCATTACAACTCTCCAAGGCAGCTTCCATTTCTTTCCCATGTTACAGATGAGGAAACTGAGGTGCAGGGAAGTTTAAGATCACTCGGCTAGTAAGTGGCAGAGACAGGATTTGAACCCAGGCTGAGTGGTTCTGGAGTTCACACTCCCAACACCAGAATATGACTGCTTCTCCAAATAAATGAGCTAATCAGAATAAGATTAGAAAGAAAAGAGTGGTGAAAAGGTTGCTTATTAGTGCCCAGGGTCAATGTCCTCTCTTTTTTTTGAGATGGATTCTCACTCTGTTGCCCAGGCTGGAGTGCAGTGGTACAATCTTGGCTCACTGCAACCTCTGCCTTTTGGGTTCAAGTGATTCTCCCACCTCAGCCTCCCAAGTAGCTGGGATTACAGGCGCTAACCACTATGCCTGGCAAATTTTTTTTTTTTTTTTTTGTATTTTTAGTAGAGATGAGGTTTCACCATGTTGGCCAGGCTGGTCTCGAACTCCTGACCTCAAGAGGTCCACCCGCCTCAGCCTCTCAAAGTGCTAGGATTAAGGTGTGAGCCACCACACCTGGCCATCCTCTTTTTTTGAAGTGAGGAAACTGAGGCCAGATGAGCAGTGAGGCACCCATGCAGCCAGCCAGACTCAGCTCTGTGCCCTGTGGCCTGCTGCACCCTCTCCTGACCTCCATTCTTGCTTCTTCACTGTGCTGCCTCCCCAGAAGGCAACCCCCTGCTGACCTTCCTTGTGCCTCAATGGGCCAACCAGGGTGCCAGGGACTAAGAGGTGCAGAAGAAACAGAGCGGAGTCCGGCTCTGAAGGGACGACGGAGAGTGGTGAAAGGTTTGCTCATGAGTGCCCTGGGTCAAGGTCCTCTTTTTTGTTGTTGTTTTGTTTTTTTGTTTTTAGACTGAGTTTCAATCTTGTTGCCCAGGCTGGAGTGCAGTGACGCGATCTTGGCTCACTGCGACCTCTGCCTCCCAGGTTCAAGCGATTCTCCTGCCTCAGCCTCCAGAGTAGCTGGGATTATAGGCACCTGCCACCATGCCCAGCTAATTATTGTATTTTTTGTAGAGATGGGGTTTCACCACGTTGGTCAGGCTGGTCTCCAACTCCTGACCTCAGGTGATCCACCCGCCTCAGCCCCGAAGTGCTAGGTTTACAGGCATGAGCCTCTGCACCCAGCTGGTCCTCTTTTAAGTGAGGAAACTGAGGCACAGATGGGCAGCAAAGCGTCTAGGAGCAGTGGGATAGAACGTGTTCTGGGCTGGGTGCAGTGGCTCATGTTTGTAATCCCAGCACTTTGAAAGGCTGAGGCGGGCAGATCACTTGAGGTCAGGAGTTTGAGATTAGCCTGGCCAACCTGGTGAAACCCTGTCTCTAGTAAAAATACAAAAATCAGCCGTGGTGGCACGTGCCTGTAATCCCAGCTACTCGGGAGGCAGAGGCAGGAGAATCGCTTGAACCTGGGAGGCAGACGTTGCAGTGAGCCGAGATCACGCCATTGCACTCCAGACTGGGTGACGAAGACAGACTCCATCTCAAACAAACAACAACAAAAGAATGTGTTCTGATCCCGCGTCAGAGCAGACGTGTTCCGTTAAGAAAACAGTGCACTTGTTGCTCTGAGTCCTTTCCGTGCACGTCCTCTTGCTGCGTGCAGGTGCTTTCGTCTGCATCACCCTGTTCTGTCCTCATGAAACCCTGGTGATGCAGGCTCAGCAAAGTGGAACTGACCATATTTACTCAACACCTAGAGGCCCAAGGTGCAAGGTCAGAGGGACTACAGGCTTCGGAGAGGAGAGGGAAGCACACCACACTGAGATTTCAACACTGTTTCCTATGGGGATACCAGAGCTGAGTTCCAAAAAAATCGTACACACTTCTGGATCAGAATCTGCTGGGAGCTGCCAGCAAGAAATGAGGCTGGCGAGATCGAGTGGGGACTCAGCTGTGCCCTTGGCAGGCAACAGGGTTTACCATTTTCTGTCACAATTGTTCATCTATTTTAGGTGGGACAATGATAGTATGGTCATATTTTTTAGTTAAGAATATTTATCTTTTAGAGGTTTGTACTCAAGAATTTGAGGGCTGGGCGCAGTGGCTCACACCCGTAATCCCAGCACTTTGGGAGGCCGAGGCAGATGGATCACCAGAGATCAGGAGTTGGAGACTAGCCTGGCCCAACATGGTGAAACCCTGTCTCTACTAAAAATACAAAAATTACCGAGCATGGTGATGCATGTCTGTAATCTCAGCTACTCGGGAGGCTGAGGTATGAGAATCGCTTGAGCCCTGGAGGCAGAGGTTGCAGTGAGGTGAGATTGCGCCACTGCACTCCAACCTGGGGGACAGAGCAAGACTCCATGTCAAAAAAAAAAAAAAAAAAAGGAATTTGTGGACATAACGGTAGGATTTCTGAATTTGCTTTAAAATAAACAGTAGGACTGGGCAGGAGTGGGTAGGAACACAGGCATACACCTTGGCCCTAGCTCCATAATGGTTGACCTTGAGTTTTGGTTGTATAGGCCTTTATTATACTATTCTGGTTAATTTTTTTCAAAGGTTTGGATTTTTCAAAATATTAGCCAGGCATGGCGGGACTTGCCTGTGGTCCCAGCTACTCAGGAAGCTGGGGTAGGAGGATTGCTTGAGCCTAGGATGTCAACACTGCAGTGAGCTGTCATTTTGCTACTGCCCTGCAGCATGGGCAACAGAGAGAGATCCTGTTTCAAAAATGAATGAATGAATGAACGAATGAATAAAAAGGTTTGGATTTTTCCATTAAAAAGTATTTTTTGAGTAAAAAGAGAAATCTTAGCTGTAAACAAAAACATTACCTGCATTAAAAAGAAAAGTTTTCTTGTAGCTATGGTAGGCAGTTGCTACAGTATTCAAACTGGGGCAGAATTTGTAAAAAACAAGGCTTGAGAAAGATTATTCTAGTTTCAGAGGCAGACATGGAGACGTTTTTGGCCCCAGGGAACTGAGGCTCAGGCCCGGAGCTCCCCGGGAGGCCTCGTTCTCTGGTTCTTTATTAATAGACTCAGCTACGCGGCCGCGGGAGCCGCAGACCCGGGCAGGAGAGCTGCAGCGTGGTCGGCGGGAGGGGAATAAGGCCTCCCCAGTGCGGCTGCAGTTGCAGGCCGGCGCGGGCTCGTTGCAGCTGCCGAGAGCCCGGCCACCATGGCACAGGTGAGCGTGGCGCCTCGGCGTCCCCACAGACTGGGTCCCTGTCCCTGCCCCGCCCGGCCTGCAGGTGGCACCTAGGCGGCGCGCAGGGAAGGGCGCACGGTCAAGGCCGAAGAGCCCTGGGAACAGACAGGGCGCGGGGCCAATCCCAGCTGGGCGCGCACCGGGGCGCTGAGCGAGGGAGGAAATGACCTTGGAGCGGGGGACCTGTCGGTGGCTGAGGTTCCAGGGAAAGGAGGGAAGGGCATTTGCGGTGAGAATGACAGTCCAGCTTCCGTAGTGCAAACCGCGAAGGCCCACGTGCAAGGAGAGCCTCACGCGCGAGAGCCGCCAGGGCTCGTGGGGTGCAGCCGCGCGTCAGGAACGTGTGCCCTGGCCCAGCCCACCGGCCTCTTGGGGCGGTGAAATCTGCGGGGGTCGAGTGCCTGGGCTCACTGGTGGTCCAGACAAGCGCAAGCAGGGGGACAAACCCCCAACTTCTAACCTCAAAGAAATGCAAATTAAAAGGAGAGATGAGAGATTCTTCCCTCCCCCACCCCTCCTTTTAGGATTGGCAAAGATTAAAATAATCCATAATCGGAGACAGGGCCCCGCTTGCACGCGCGGGTGGCAGTGGAAGTTGGTAAACTTTTCGGCATGGTAGCTTGGCCTGTGTCACCAAAATGTTGCACGTGCCTGGTTGCTTCTCCTCCAGGGATCTATCCTACAGGATAATCAGGAGCTCCAGGAGGTACATCGACGGCCAACGCAGCTTTTATTTATACCTGCAATGGTGGGGTGGGGGGCGGGGAGGAGGGCCTAATTGTCCAATGGGGGCCGCGTAAATGGATCACAGCATAGTCAAAGGAAATCTTATGCAGCCTTGGGAAGGCCGGTGGTCATCTCCGTCCCCCAACAGAGAACTGTCTACGACGTAAGCCAAGTGAAAACAAAACAGCCTTACAGACAGCTTGCATCCTAGCCTTCCTTTAAAACAGCGAGCCCGGGAACCGCAGGGAGAGTTAACTGCAGCGGTGGTGGGGGGCGGGATCAAAGGAGAACTTTCATTTTCTCTTCTAAATTCTTCTGCGGTAACAACTAAATGATACAGAAAGAAGGATGGTTGCAAACATGGATTTTTTCATAACTAGAAGAAGTGGTCGAACTTAAAAAGAGCAGGGTTCATAAAAGAGGTTTAAAAGAGTCTTTGTTCATAACATCGGTGCATTTATGGAGCACCTGCTGTATGCAGAGCCGCCAGCTCGCGCCTGGAAGCATTGCGGGCAAAGATAGGGGAGGGGTGGCTCCCGGTCAGGAAGAGCCCCTTGGCCCTCCTGTTATGCTTGGGGCCCCTCTCCCTCCCCCTAAACCCCCTGGGTCCCCTGCAGCTGCGCTCGCCCTAGACTCCTGGGACCGGTGGATGTTCAGTTCCCGCTCCCGGCCCCTCTCCAGAGCTCCAGCACAAGGGTCTCTCGGTCGCTCTGCCCTGGGCTCCAGCTACTCCTCTCCCAGCACCTATTATGTTCTTGACGCTGGAAGAATTATTTTAGTAAATCTCACCAAAGCCCCCCAAGTGAGGCATTTTTATCCTAGCTAGATGAGGAGGAGCCACGCTGCCTCCGGATCGCGATGACTGCCAATCGTGGTATAAGGTCTGATTTGGGGCATGGGCTGTGGAATCAGATCTGGACCCAATGTCCGATCTATCACTTCCCCGCGCTTTTTTTTTTAGAGACGGGGTCTCGCTACGTTGCCCAGGCTGGCCTCGAACTCCTGGCTTCAAGCGACTTCCCGCCTCCCGAGTAGCTGGGATTACAGGCGCGCGCCACCACTCCCTGTGGATCGGTTGCTTCTCAGCTCGGTGATGTGGGGTAACTTATTTCCTGGCCCGCGACCCTTGTCTGCATGAAGGAGTCAGGGGTGAATACCATCAGTGGGTGCCTGGAGCATTACACGGGGCAATGCCGATAGATAAGTCGCGAGGATCAGCCAGGCACGGAGCTAAGCGATTTTATGCGCACGGCCTCCACGAGATGGCTCGTTTTACGGATGAGGAAACTGAGGCTCGGAGGGTGAGGAATCTCGTCCTAGACGCCATTCCGGCAGAGGTCGAGGACGCGAGCACCCGCGAGAGCCTCAGTTTCCCTCCCCTCCTAGCCCCGCGGACGCCCCGCCCCGCCGAGGCCCCGGGCCCGCCCTCCGCGCGCTGGGAGTCACCCGCCTGCAGGCGCCGCAGCCGGACCCGCCTCAGCCAATCCGCTGCTGCCGGCGTCGGGTGCGCTCGGCCTCGCCCGCGGCCCTCCTTCCCCGGCTCCCGCTCGCCGCTCGTTCACTCCACCGCCGCCGCCGCCGCTGCCGCGCCGCTGCCGCTGCCGCTGCCGCACCTCCGTAGCTGACTCGGTGAGGCCCGGTCGCCCGCGGTGGGGAGGGTGGCGGGGCGGCCCTGCGGGCTGCGGGGGCCGGGGACGGGCGGGGCGCGGGGCTGCCGGGAACCGGAGCGGGTGGGGGACGCCGCCGGAACCGGGGCGCCGAGTGGAACCCCGGTATTCCCCCCGGACGGCGGGGTTGTGGAGATCCTGAACCCAGAAAGAGGCCGGGGCTCCCCATGTCCCCCAGGGGATTGGGTCTGAGGGTCCGCCGGGGGTCGGTCCATCCGCAGGCGGGTCCCGTGCGGCCGCGGGAGGGATGCTCGGCCCTCCGGACTTGGCTGGACGCCTCCGGCCCGGGGCCAGCGGGGCCACCGGCTTTCTTGTCTCCCACTCCTTAATCCGCCCCGGACTGGATTGAGTCTGAGGGTCTGCCCAGGGGTCGGTCAGCCTGCGGATGGACGCGGGAGGGATGCTGGACGCTCTGGATGCTTTCCAGGATGCCTTCGCCCAGGGCCAGTAGGGCCTCCGGCTCCTGTCCCTGCCCATCCCACCCTGGCTCTGGAGAGGATTGGGTCTGGGGGTCCGCCCGTGGGTTGGTCACCTACGGGCAGGTGCAGTGCGGCTGAGGGAGGGATGCTCGGCCCTCGGGATTCGGCAGGGCGCCGCTGACCCCATCCCAGCGTCCGTCTCCCCGGTCCCCCTCCCCATGCCCGCCCTCGCAGTGCAGCCGTCGGGACACGCCCTTGGCGCAGGGACTCCAGGCGCGGTCCGAGCGCTGCCGTGAGCAGGATGAGGGTGCCGGGCCCAGTGCCTGCTTGGGAGCGCCCCGCAGCCTCTCCCGTGCAGCGCTGGGTCAAGGGTAGGTGGGCGCGGAGCATGTGCCCAAGGTCGTGCCGGGCTGGGAGCGGCGGGGCCGCGGGAGGGTGGGGGTGTCACGTGGCCGTACCCTGGCGAACTTGGCCTGCGAGCCCGACGGTGCGGTCAGGGCCACGCGGGGCAGCCCCTTCTCGGAGCCACCGCCGCAGCCAGCCAACAGCCGGCTTCTTTCGGTTTGTCAGGAGAGGCCATGGGTCAGCGTCTTTATAATGTAAATCCGCCCTTGGCTTTCGTTAAAGCCGCAGAACTCAAAGATGAGGGCCGATCTTACTTTAAAAAAAGAAAACAACTCAGAGAGTTAAAAATCCCAACTACCTACCAGGTTAAATACATAACAAAGTTAATATTCCCAACTCGGCACAGGCTTTCGGTTCCTCTCGGCTCCGTGTGTTATAAAATATTTAAGGGCAGATTTTAGTAGGAAGCTGGTAACTTTGTAAGTTACCGAATAAAATGAAAATCGGTTTTACCTTTTGCAACGTTGTATTTTGTTACACCATTTTCTTCCACAGGTGTCCGGTTTCTGGTCATTCCAGATATGCAAGCATGTTTATTTCATTCTAAGCCACAAACCGAGTGAATAAAAAATGGCTGAGCACTGGTCTTTTATTTATGCCAGGAAGCACCCCCACCCCCGGGCCTTTCCAAATTCTTTAAGGCGACTCTGACTGAGTGAACGTAGCAATAAATTGAGGACATTAGTGTCGCTGAGAATGCACACCGCTGAGGCCAGCGAACATCCAGCTGTCAGTTGGTCTGGGGACCATCAGCATTCACAGCTGGTTCTTTGGATTGGTTTTGCCTCAATACCAAGAGCCTGTGGACTGCTTTTCGCATGAAATTACTGGTTTCCTTCCTGTGAAGCATTGCTAGCCTAGACCTTGCACTTGAACCCTATCTTAACGGTTGGAATCAAACAATAAAAAGGGCCAGGTTTGGGAGTGCACACACTTTGTTTCAAAGTGGCAGAAGTTGGCATCATGCACAGGCCAAAATAACGTTTCGAGTTGGTACTAAAAACAAGCCGCCTACCCCGGAGGGGAAGAGAATTAAACTGGGTCCCTTCCGATACTGCTGCGGCTGCTGCGTTTGGCCCCGGCCCCGGACCAGTGGTCACCGAGCGGTCAAGTTGGGCCTCCGGGGAGCCCTGGAACGAGGGCCTGCCCTTACCCAACCCTGGCCCCGAGTGCTCATTCATAAAAACACCGTCAGTTTTCACTGAGGCTTCACAGTGAGCCCCTTTTAGACGCGCCCTGGGCTCTTGAGCGCGGTGCCTGCGTTTCTGGCTCGTTGGATGCAGCATCTGTCATCAGAAGCACTGAGCACCGAGCTGTCCCCACAGCTGGGCACTGCAGGGCTCGACCTTCCCACGGAGAGGTGCGTTGCATTTCTCCCGCTGTCGCTGGGGTGGCCACAGGGACGCGCGCCAACTCGCTCCGGAAGGTCTCTGTGGGCACGGCGGGTGGAACAGGATCCGAGCGCCTGGGACGCGCCAGCCCGGGGGCGGGGCTGCTGCTGACCTTTCCCCTACTTTTCTCAGCCGTCACGTGACGCCGCCCGGGGCTTGGGGGAAGGGGCGGGGCGCGAAGCCGCAGTTGCTGGCGGTGCCCTTCCGAGGACGCTTTCCAAGCGAGCAATTAAACTTGCTGCCCGAAATCTAAAGGCGCAGGGGCGGTGGCAGCGGCGGCGGGAGGCGGAAACCGGAGCCTGCGCGGGCCAAGGGCTGCTTCTGCACTTTGATCGTTTGCATTTTTTCCTTTGTTGGAAAAAATGTTTAGTCACTCTGCATGGTTATTATTGGCAGGCCAGAATTCTGTTGCTGGTGGAAGCCTGAACTTGAATTCCGGAAGAATTGGTGCTTTAAGAATTAAAATGGCTGTTCGAGATTGTTTGTTTAAAGTGTGTTGGAGAGAATCTCTCGAGAATCTCTCCAACACACTTTAAAGAGGCCTCACTTGTCTTCTGCCAGTCTTGAGCTTTTCTTGTGAAGACTTTTGTTTTGTTTTGTTTTTACAAATAAGCGATATAAGCATACGATGCAAAGTTAAAGAGGCACAGATGGGCCCGGCCCCGTGGCTCACGCCTGTAATCTCAATGCTTTGGGAGGCCAAGGTGGGAGGATTGCTTTGAGGCCAGGAATTCGAGACCAACCTGGGCAACAGAGCCAGACCCCTGTCTCTACAAACAATTAGTAGGGCCTGGTGGAGTGCATCTGTGGTCCCAGCTACTCAGGAGGCTGAGGTGGGAGGATGGCTTCAGCCCAGGAGGTGGAGACTGCAGTGAGCTATGATTGCACCACTGCGCTCCAGCCTCGGTGACAGCCAGACTCTGTCTCTGTTTTTTTTTTTTTTTTTAAAAAGGTGCAGATACAGAGTAGAGTCCTTCTCACTTGGTTCCCCTCTCCAGATGCCACCACTATTACCAGTTTCTTTGACGACATGTACAGGATATGTTTTTTAAACAAATTGATTGCTTAACACAAGTAAGGACTTTTTTCTGCTTGCTAGCTTCAAATATTTGTTACCTTGTGTAAATTTCAACTTTTACCCCATCCAAATGTCAGGTGAAGGTTGGATCCCCAGCAGGCCCTGGGCTGAGGCCAGCTACCCTATTTGGGTATCTTGACGGCCTCAGAAGTGTCTGCCTTTGCCTTTTTTTTGGTGAGGATTGTTCTTCGGTCCAGGAACGTCTTTGGAAGTTAACAATGAAAGAAATCATGCTGCTGAGTGAGGCGTGCCTCTCCAGGGTGTGCAGGAGGGTCACGGTCACCTTGGAGGGTTGGGCAGTAGGGTGGGTACCGCTCTGCTTCCTGAGGGATATAGGTTAGGCATTGGACACCAAGTCCTTTATGTTAAGAAAGGAAGGCTTCATACTCCTGATGCGGGTGGTTTGTGGTACCCAGCCCAGGAGCCGGAGAGCCAGCCTGCATTCTTCCTGTTCCCTAAGCCCCCACATGCAGCCGGGGCTAAGTGCTGCTACTTCTTCCTAACTCACCCTTACATTCACCTTCCTCATTATTTCAGTGGCCCAGAGCAGACATTCAGATATGTGTTGAAGGAATGACAGAACATTTGAGACATCCTTTCTTTTTTTTTCTTTAGTGACAAGGTCTTGCTCTGTTGTCCAGGCTGGAGTGCCGTGGCGCAATCATAGTGCACTCTTGGCCTCAAGCGATCCTCCCACCTCAGCCTCCCAAAGCACTGGGATTACAGGCATAAGCCCCCTCGCCCTGCCCGAAGCACCCTTTTTCCACTCTGGATTGCCACAACCGCCTGACGAGGGGCACTGTTATTCCTGTTTGTGTTATGGGAAGTTCCTGTGAGGGAGGCAGGGAGCAGAGGAGCATTTGGGTCCCCCCTCAATGCACCTTCCTTCATGCTGCTACTGTGGCTGAGGACATCTGGACCCGAGACCACGTCCCTATTCTCTCCCCACAGCAAGCTGCTAGCTCTCTGCAGTGATGTCTGCTTCGCCCACCAGCCCTGGCTCACTCAGGGGGTCCTGTGGTCATCAAGTCACATTGAGTCACCACAGACAGCTTTCCTAACGCTGTGTTCTGATGCCCTGGAGAAACTGTCAGCTAAGCGCAGTGGCTCACACCTGTAATCCCAGCACTTCTGGAGGCCACGATGGGTGGAACATGAGGTCAGGAGATCGAGACCAGCCTGGCCAACACAGTGAAACCTCGTCTTTACTAAAATACAAAAAAGTAGCTGGGCATGGTGACGCACGCCTGTAATCCCAGCTACTCGGGAGGCTGAGGCAGGGGAATCGCTTGAACCCAGGAGTTGGAGGTTGCAGTGAGCCGAGATCACACCACTGCACTCCAGCCTGGTTGACAGAGCAAGACTCCTTCTCAAAAAAGAAAAGAAAAGAGAAGAGAAGAGACGAAACTGTCATATGCTATCACTGAAATTTGACTTTTTATAAAATGATTCTTCATTTATAAAAGCATTTATCCCTGATTTGCCAACTGTCATCTCCTCTGGTACCCTGAAAAAGATTTAATACATGGAGGTTTGCTTTCCTTTTTCTTTATTTCCTTCATTCCTTCCTTCCTTCCTTCCCTTTCTTTTCTTGGAGATTTTGTTTCATTTTTCTTTCTTTCTCTCTTTTCTTTTCTTCTTTTCTTTTCTTTTCTTTTCTTTCTTTTGAGGAAATCTCACTCTGTTGCCCAGGCTGGAGTGTAGCGGTATGATCTCGGCTCACTGCAGCCTCTGCCTTCTGGGTTCAAGTGATTCTCCTGCCTCAGCCTCCCAAGCAGCTGGGACTACAGGGGCATGCCACCATGCCTGCCTAATTTTTGTATTTTTAGTAGAGATGAGTTTCACCATGTTGGCCAGGCTGGTCTTGAATTCCTGACCTCAGGTGATCTGCCTGACTCACCCTCCCAAAGTGCGAGGATTACAGGCATGAGCCACTGCGCCAGGAGTTTTTTTTTTTTTTTTTTTTTTCCGAGGCAGGATCTTGCCTTGGTGCCCAAGCTGGAGTGCAGTGCCGTGGTGCCATCATAGCTCAACGTAATCTCCCATTTGGGCTCAAGGGATCCTCCTTCTTCAGCCTCTTACATAGCTAGGACCACAGGCATATGCCACCACACCTGGCTAATTTTTTATATTTTTTTGTAGAGACAGGCCTCACTATGTTGCCCAGGCTGGTCTTGAACTCCTGGCCTTAAGTGACCCTTTCACCTTGGCCTTGCAAAGTGTTGGGATTCCAGGCATGAGCCACCACGCCGGGCTTCCTGGTTTCTTTATACTTCTTCAAATACACACAGTGGCTCAATGTGATGTCCAGTACAGTTTGCACAAAATACAACCACAGATTGCTAAAAGGTATACATCGAAGTCAGAAGGTATCAAATGCTGGCATTGAGATTTGGCATGGGGTGGGGGTGCAACAGGTAGGAAGAGAAATCCACATTCCTAGAGGGTTTGCATTGGCACCACAGGGCTACAGTTGGAAAGGGACAAAGAACGTGTTCCTGCAGTAAAGACCTAACAGGTGTCAGAGCTGGCTGCCACGTCCTCCTGCAGTTTGCCGGAGGAGGTAAGGGCGTCCTGCATACTTTATGTGAGGCAAATACTTGCTCAAGGTCACAGGTCTGAGTAATTGGTAGAGCTGGGATTTGAACCCAGATCTGTGTGTTTTCTTTCCCTTTCCCAGGCTGCTTCCCAGACCACTGGGCAGCCAGAGGGCCTGGGTTTTGGAGGCCCCCACTCCCTACCCCATGCAGACTGGGTGTGGCACTGAATCCGCCTCTAGGGTTTCTGGGTTTCCATTTCCTCATCTGTAAGGTGGTGGGTCTGACACCTGTCATTCCATGTCACACGAGTTTTGTAAGGATCCAATCAGAGGTCAGATGTGAAGAGAGTTTTGAGTGTGTAAAGTAAATACAGGCTCTAGCAAACAATGTCCTGGCTGCAGGCGGCATTTAGGGACACCAATGTATTTTGCAGTCCCCACATTAGAAGTTCAGTTCAAGTTCAGTTTGAATTAGAAGTTCAAGTTGTTATATTCTGTGCAAAGGTGAAGAATATGCATGGGAGATACAGGGGACACCGCTCCTGTTGTCTTAGGGACATTTGTGGGAACAATATACTGGTACAAAGAGGGGGTTTAGGATGTCCTTTGGGCAGGTGCACGTCTCCTCCTTGCAGTCTGAGCTCCTGCCCGAGTGCCGATGCTGGCTAGAGGCAGGGCAGGCACAGTGGGAAAGAAGTAGCAGCTGTTAAACTTCTGGTGGGCTTCTGAATAGCTAGGTCAGATAACTGGGTCTGTCAATACGTTGGCTATCTTCTTTATAAAATTGTGAATCTTTGTGGCTTTTCCAAATTTTTTTTTCTAAGATCATATTTGTCTGTATTTATCTAACCATTACTTATTGACATGGTGCACTATAAGGTCTAAATTTGAATTGGCTTAATTTTTTTTTTTTTTTTTGAGATGGAGTCTCGCCCTATCACCCGGGCTGGAGTGCAGTGGCGCAATCATGACTCACTGCAACCTCCGCCTCCCCAGTTCAAGCAATTCTCCTGCCTCAGCCTCCCGAGTAGCTGAGATTACAGGCATGCACCACCATGCCCAGGTAGTTTTTGTTTGTTAGTAGAGACAGGGTTTCATCATGTTGGCCAGGCTGGTCTCAAACTCCTGACCTCAAGTGATCCACCCAGAATTGGCTTAATTTTTACAGTACTTGGTAAGACAGGGTCTCGCTCTGTCATCCAGGCTAGAGCGCAGTGGCATGATCATAGCTCACTATAACCTCAAACTCCTGGGCTCGAGTGATACTCACAAGTAGCTGGGACCACAGGCATGCACTACCCACACCTTGGCTAATTTTTGTATTTTTTGTAGAGATGGGGTCTTGCTACATTGCCCAGATTGGTCTCAAATACCTGGGCTCAAGCGAACTTCCTGCCTTCGCCTGCCAAAGTATTGGGATTACAGGCATGAGCCACCATACCCAGTCCAGAATTCCTTTTATTTTATTATTTTTATTTTTTGAGACGAAGTCTCCCTCTGTCACCCAGGCTGGGGTGCAGTGGCATGATCTCGGCTCACTGCAACCTCTGCCTCCCGGGTTCAAGCGATTCTCCTGCCTCAGCCTCCCGAATAGCTGGATTACAAGTGCCCACCACCACACCTGGCTAATTTTTGTATTTTTACTAGAGATGAGGTTTTGCCACGTTGGCCAGGCTGGTCTTGAACTCCTGACCTCAGGTGATCCACACGCCTCAGCCTCCCAAAGTGCTGGGATTACAGGCGTGAGCCACCGTGCCCAGCCCAGAATTCCTTTTATAACCTGACGACCCATTATATTGACCCCATAAATGTGAATAGTCCATTATGATAAACTTCAGTACAGGAAATCCACTGTGTGGCCAATTTAAATAATGTGAATATTGAATGATCAGTCATGAATTCAAGACGCAACCTTTCATAATGAAAGCTCCAGGCTGGGCGTAGCGGAGCACACCTGTAGTCCCAGCTTAGGCTGAGGCAAGATGATCTCTTGAGCCAGGAGTTCAAGGTCACGCTCGGCAACAGAACAAGACCCTGTCTTATAAAAAAAATAATAATAATGAAAATCCTTCACCTTTCTTGTACATGAAACCCTCTGAAAAACATAAGGTGAGTCTTACATTCTCACTTCTAAGGTGCTTCTATCAGGTTTGGGAAACAATTTCTTTTTTTTTTCTTTTTTGAGATGGAGTTTCGCTCTTGTTGCCCAGGCTGGAGTGCGGTGGTGGGACCTTGGCTCACTGCAACCTCCGCCAACCAGGTTCAAGCAGTTCTCCTGCTACAGGCGCCCACCACAACGCCCAGCTAATGTTTTGTATTTTTAGTAGAGATGGGGTTTCACCATGTTGGCCAGGCTGGTTTTGAACTCCTGGCCTCAGGTGATCCGCCCACCTTGGCCTCCCAAAGTGCCGGGATTACAGGCGTGAGCCAACATGCCCAGCCAAGTTTGGGAAACAACTTCTGTTTGTGTGTATACACATTTACTGGAAAAGCACAAGGGCACCATTACAGATGTGCATATCTGCAATTGAATAACGATGTGGCTCATACAGTGCAGAGAGCGCACACCCACACTTGCCTGGAGAAGAGGAGCTGCTGCTTTTCTTCCTTCCCATTATTGCTAATTTTTGCCTGCATCTCAGTTCAGAAGAGCCATGAACTTTACTGCTCATGTGTGCTAGTTCTAGGGAACCCCCTGGGCTGCTGCTGTCCTTCCAGAGCCTTCCTGGTACTTCCCTTGAAGTTCTTTGGGCAGCAGTGAGGAGGCCAGGCCAGATTTTTGCCACCTTGGAAATCATGCATGTTGTGAAGGTGGTTTCCCCGAGCTGGAGCCAGTCCCGGAGGCTGGCACTAGCTTTCTAGCGAAGCAGAATCTTCCCAGGCATTGGTCACCCGGGCATCCAAGAATGTGTTGTAGATGATGAGATAACTGCCCTGCCCTTCGCCAGAGACACTGATTCTGACCCTGCCTACAGCGCCTTCTCCAGTTTTTCCAGGGATGAGGCCCACGTCATCCAGCCTCACACTTTCTCTGTTCCTAGAGGCCCTGCCTGGTATTCCTGTCGCTTCCCATGGGTAACATTTTCTCAGAGGATTTCCAACATAGTTGTTTACCGCTGGAGGAGATGGGCAGCTGTTAGCTAGGTTTGAATAGAAGGCAGAGCCTGCTCCTGTGTGCACGGGCACTGTGCAATGCTAGTGGGAAGACTGCAGCATGTGAATAATTTTACAGTTGGCACTGATGGTGTTTGTACTTACTGGAGTTTTATTGCTGGCTGCAATCTCATCATTTTGGTTACAACAGTGACCTAATTTTATATCTGTGTTGTAACTTTAGGAATCCTAAGTAGAACTTTTTGTGTAGTACCTACCACTTTACTTTGGGAGTTAAGAGTATAAGTTTTGGAGTTGGACCTGGGTTTTTGTTTGTTTGTTTGTTTGTTTTTGAGACAGAGTCTCGCTGTCACCCAGGCTGGAGTGCAGTGGTGCAATCTTGGCTCACTGCATCCTCCACCTGCCGGGTTCAAGAAATTCTCCTGTCTCAGTTTCCCTAGTATCTGGGACTATGGGTGCATGCCACCACGCTCAGCTAATTTTTTGTATTTTTAGTAGAGACAGGGTTTCACCATATTGGTCAGGCTGGTCTCGAACTCTTGAGCTCAGGTGATCTGTCCGCCTTGGCCTGCCAAAGTGCTGGGATTAGAGGCGTGAGCCACCGCACCTGGCCTGGGCCTGGGTTTGATCTCCAGCCCTGCTATTTGCTGGCTGTGACACTGGGCAAGTTTCTTGACATCTAAGCCCTGGTTTTCTCATTAGTACATGGAGATAGCCCTAGTACCCATTTCCTAGGGTGCTAGTGGGAATTAAATGATCTAATGCTAGTCAAATACATCAATATAAAAATATATATGGGTCACATTGTCTAGCATATGCCAAAGGGTTTGGTAAAAAGAATGTTCTGGGTCGGGCACAGTGGCTCATGCCTGTAATCCCAGCACTTTAGGAGGCCAAGGCAGACGGATCGCTTGGGGTCAGGAGTTCGAGACCAACCTGGTCAACATGGTAAAAACCCATCTCTACTAAAAATACAAAATTAGCCAGGCGTGGTGGTGCATGCCTGTAATTCCAGCTCCTGGGAAGGCTGAGGCAGGAGAATCACTTGAACCCAGGAGGCAGAGGTTGCTGTGAGCCGAGATCATGTCATTGCACTCCAGCCTGGGTGATGGAGCAAAACTTCGTCTCAAAAAAAAAAAAAAAAAGGAATGTGCTGTAACTTCATTATTAAAAGCACAAAAAGGAATCTTTATGTCTTACCTACCTACCTTCCCACACACCTATCTATTAGTATCTCCATACGTGTTGATTGCAAGGCTGTGTTGAAAGACTTCTGCCCCACTCAGAAATTATTTACATATTTCAGTTGCTAAAAAGACCATTTTCTTGGAAGTCCGTTGTCACGTATCAAGTTTTATTGTTTGTTTTATATTACAGAGGCAAGTCCCATATCTCCATTTTCCTTGGGCGTGTTTTGAAACCTGGCAATGCATGGTGCATCAAGCTGACCTTTCACCTGCTTTCCTCGGCCACCTGCCTGTCTCAGCTCTGCAGGACTGGGGGTGCAGGAGTGGGGAGGTTTGCTCAAAGGGCATAGGGACCTGTGTTGAGTGTCTTCTTGATTACGTGGCCAGTGTTAGGATTCATAGGCCAATGACTTCGAAATAGGTGAAAGGTTTTGGTTAAAAGGAATTGATTATGGAGAAAGGGAACAAAGTGAACACTTTCAAAAAACAAAGTACCAGAGCAGTTTATTGGCCAAGGATTTGGGGGATATTGAGCAAAGTTGTTAAAATGAAGATAATCGTAAGCAAAATTGAAGATGTGTTATCACCTTCCCCCCCACAATTGTTGATGTAGCATTCAGCGTTGGAGAATTGTCCGTAGTCTTCAGGATTCAATTCGGATGACACAAGGATTCATGTCCTTGAGAAGTGTATTTGGAAGACTGGACACATAACTCACAAGTGAAGGTCATTTGCCAGCCGGTGCAGGTGACATTGCTAAATGTCTCTTGTAGAATTTCTTGGGGAGTTTGGATTCGTGGGCTGCCCCCTAAAGTGCTGGGAGCTTTAAGCTACGTATGAAGAAAGGAGAAAACAGAAATGGAGAAAGAGCTGAAGACTTCCCAGCTGCGAGCCAGTTAGTGGCATAGGTCAAGGCTGGTGGGCCTGGCGGAGGGGCAGGTGACAGGGAGAGCTGAGCTTGGAAGGCGGTGGGAACAACCATGGAATAGGTGAGCTGGAGACGGGACAGCGGATTTGTGACAATTGTGATGAAGGGGTTGCAGCCTTGGCTGGGGCCTCTTATTCTGCATCTCTGTGTGGTTCCGAGAGCAGATTAGCATAAGGTGCTTAAGTGCTATGGCACAGACCTCAGTGATGAGTCCCATCATAGCCTCCAGGATGGCATGTGGCCTGGCTCCCATGCTCCACCTGGGAGTTGGTGGGCACCCCGTGTGCTCCGGGCAAGGAGGTCTGTGTGAGCTCCCAGCAGGTGGGCTCCAGGTGGGCGATCTCCACCCCCAATCCCCCAATTTTTTTGAGACAGGGTCTCACTCTGTTGCCCAGGCTGGAGTGCAGTGGCACAATCCGGGCTTGCTGCAGCCTCAACCTCCCAGACTCAAGAAATCTTCCCACCTCAGCCCCCAGAATGGCTAGGACCACCGGTGTGCGCCACCACATCCAGCTAATTTTTTGTATTTTTGGCAGAGAAGGAGTTTTGCCACGTTGGCCAGGCTGGTCTTGAACTCCTGGACTCAAGCAATCTTCCCATCTTGCCCTCCCAAAGTGCTGGGATTTCAGGCGTGAGCCACTGCAACTGGCCTCCCATTCAGCCTTTCAGGGCTCGTGTCCACTTGGGGCAGAGGTACAGGCCAGGCCCCAGCCACCATGCCAGCTTCTCAGAAGTGATTTCTATACTTTCAGTGAAAATAGACACATCCGCGTCCCCATGACAATGCCAGACGATGTGTTGTTTTTGGTGTGGTGGAGGCCGCCGGGGTGTTGCCGCCACCTCCGATTTACTCCACAGCTGGCCTGGGGGCACACAGCAAGGAGGGGTCTTAGGTCAGGAACAGCACCCAAGGGTCCGCCTGTTTTACTTACCCAGAGCTACCTCCTCCATGAGTCCGTTCCCAGGGCTAGTTCGGGATTCCCGTCCGAGGGCTCCGCGATGATTTGTGGGAACGAGTGAGTGACAGGGGAGAGGTTAAGTTCCCTTTTCATCCATCTGTATTTTTCTGTATTTTCTCATTTCTTCCTTTTAACTTTTCTTCCTCCTCTTTTCTGCCTTTCCAGTAAAAGCGTTCTCTCCTCTAGCCATCCTTGAACTTGGGGCACAGGTGCACGCCCTGCCGTGCAGCTTGGATCCCAATAGTCACGCTGTGTAAACTTTGTCCCCCGGGACACCACCTTTTCCCACCAGGGCTGTGATATGTCTCCGATACCTGGGCATGGAAGAAAATCACAGAAGGAGAGGGGCTGCAGATAGGCCAGCCCCTGGGGTGACGTGGATTAAAGAGCCGTTGGGCAGGTCTCTCTGGGAAGTCTCTGTATGGGGGTGGCTTGGAGAAAGGAAGGCTGGGCTGTAGAGCAGATGTGTTGCTGGTGGGACACGCGGGCCCGGGGACCTTCACGTCAGCAGGTTCTGGGGACTGGAGTGAACACCCCTAGTCCATCCCTGCTTCTTCCTAGGCAGGGCAGGTGCCGGCATTCTCAGTAAGAGAAACCCTGGGGAGGATGCGGGCACGTGGACAGGTGGTGAGATTCATTGTCAGCTGGTGAAGTTTTGGCTGGGTGAAGACGTGCTTGGAAGGTCAGGTGCAGTGTGCTCAGGTTGAAGCTAAAGTCCTGGGGGGCTGGCTGACTCCCAGGGTGCAGGGGGAGCCACCTACTAGTTCAGAAGCCAGAGGGGCCCAAGGCAGCAGCAGATGGACCGGGGCCAGCTTGCGTGCCTGGTGGCCTCCCCCAGGAGGAAGAAGGAACGGGAAGTGGGGCTGGCCCACAGAGACTAACGGTTTAGTTGTACACCGTGAGTGGGATGTGGCAGAGCCCCCACCAGCCAGAGGAGGCGGACGCCTGCTTGCCCAAGCCTCAGGCCATGCCATGCTCCTGCCGCCCTCCTCACTACAGCCTCAGGAAGGCTGAAGGGGTGAGCAAAGAGGCTGCCCAGTGTTGGTGGCCTGGATCCAGACGCAGGCCCGGCTGCCAGCTGGCCTGAGGGCCCTTCTCCCAGCGTGCTGGGGCTCCCAGCCACAGTGCCCAGTCTGGCAGGGTGTGCCCAAGACCCCAGGGAAGGCTTCCGGGAAGGGGAGTTGTAACACACGGGTGCCCTGGCCTCCTGCCCTCGATGAAAGGTGCTGGGGAGGGGAAGACGCAGTGAGCCTGGTGAGGGACTCCCACGCAGGTGGGAGGTGGGGGGCCCTGACCCAGGCCTGGCTGTAGCGGACAGGTGGCCCATTCTGGACACACAGAAGCGGAAGGAACACAGGCTGCAAAGTGGTGGAGTATGCCCCCCTCTCCAAGAAGCCCCTGGCTGGGGCCGATGTGGCAGCGATGGCGACACCTCAGGCACTCAGACGCCCTGGGAAAGCTGACTTGGGAGACACAGGGAGATGGGGTGTCGAGCAGCTGGTGGGACTTCAGCGAGGGCAAAGAGGGCAGGATGACCACATCAAGAAGGAGCTGGAACTTTGGTAGAGCAGGCAGGGCAGGGCAGGCATGAGGAAGTCTGCCCCAGAGGCCAGGGGTGCCCACGAACACCATGCTCTTTTTCTACCCCCATTAAAATACGATGCTGCAACATGGACAAGGCCACTGTCTGCTTCTTTGTTTGCAACAGTGAAAAAGTGAACAGAGAAGTTCCCTGATCCCCAGCAGGGACACAAGAGCAGACTGGTTCCTGCCAGCAGGGGGGTGCAGGACAGCAGGGCCAGGGCTGTGTAGGTGGGCGTGGGGCAGCTTGGAACTCAATGTGGACGAGAAGCAAGTTGCAGGAGCGCGCACAGAGTAGGCAGCATTTGTGTGTGCCTCGCATGTGTGTGGTGGCACTGTATGCACTTGTAGATACTCAAATACGTAGGGAAAGATGAGCCCTGCATTCTGGGGACAGGGAGAGGAGGTTGTATCTATTGCATCTTAAGAAATTTTTGCAGGGCTGGGTACCTGTAATCTCAGCAGCTTGGGAGGCCAAAGAGGAAGGACTGCTTGAGTCCAGGAGTTCAAGACCAGCCTGGGCAACATAGTGAGATCCCATCTCTACAAAAACAAAAATAAACAAACAAACTGGTGGGGGTGGGGTGGGGTAGGGGGGACATTCTAAATCAATGTAGCAAAATGTTAAATTTGTTGATTCCAGGAGGGTACACAGGTGTTATTCTCTGCTTGCCTGTGTGTTTGCGGTATCTTATGATTTAAAGCATTTAAGACAGAAAACAGTCTTGCTGTATAATATAGTAAAGTTCACTGGAGCTTGTGTATGTGTATGTTTTGAGACAAGATCTCGTTCTGTCGCCCAGGCTGGAGTGCAGTGGTGTGATCATGGCTCACTGTAGCCTCAACCTCCCGGGCTTGTGTGAGCCTCGCCCTTCAGCCTCCCAAGTAGCTGGGACTACAGGTGCTCACCACCGCGCCTGGTTTATTTTTGTATTTTTAGTAGAGATGAGATTTTGCCACATTGCTCAGGCTGGTCTCAAACTCCTGGGCTCAAGCGATCTGCCCGCCTTGGCCTCCCAAAGTTTTTGTGAGGCTTATCTGAGGTCCAGGAATTTATTAGTGACTGGCGTTCTTCCACCTGGACACCCCACCTCACCCCCACTCCTCCTCCCTAAGCACCAGGTCCTTGGAAGAGCTTTGCACCCTTGGCCCTGGGCTTGTCATCTGCCCATTCCAGTCTCAGCTGCTCACCTGCCTCACCTGGCTGCTGTCTGTTAGGAAGGTGAGGTTAGCCACCTGTAGTCCCAGTCCTGTTTATGCCAGTGCGGTGAGGCCGCAGACCCGATTTACTTTGAGGGATCCCGTTTGTGCTAAGTAAAGTATGTTACAGAAAGTCACGCTGAGGGCCGGGTTGGTTTTCTTTTTTTTTTTTTTTGACAGGGAGTCTCACTCTCTCACCCAGGAGTGCAGTGGCCTGATCTCAGCTCACTGCAAGCTCCGCCTCCCGGGTTCACGCCATTCTCCTCCCTCAGCCTCCCGAGTAGCTGGGACTACAGGCGCCCGCCACCACGCCCGGCTAACTTTTTTTTTGTATTTTTAGTAGAGATGGGGTTTCACCGTGTTAGCGACGATGGTCTCTACCTCCTGACCTCATGATCTGCCCCCCTCGGCCTCCCAAAGTGCTGGGATTACAGGCGTGAGCCACCGCGCCTGACCTTTTTTTTTTTTGAGACGGAGTCTCACTCTCTCACCTAGGAGTGCAGTGGCCTGGTCTCGGCTCACTGCAACCTCTGCCTCCCAGGTTCAAGCAATTCTCCTGCCTCAGCCTCCCAATTAGCTGGGAATACAGGCGTGCACCACCAGATCCGGCTAATTTTTGTATTTTTAGTAGTGACAGGGTTTCACCATGTTGGCCAGGCTGGTCTCGAACTCCTGACCTACAGTGATCCTCCCACCTTGGCCTCCCAAAGTGCTGGGATTACAGGCCTGAGCCACAGTGCCTGGCCTCAGGTTGGCTTTCAATGCGGGGGTACATCAAGGCAGGAAACGTGCTGACCACTCTCAGACTCTGGTCTGGGGCCCTCTACTCTCCAGGGCCAGGGAGGGAAGGGGGTTGTGGTGCGAATGGCTTTATCTGGTTACCATTCTTATGAGTTCCTTGGTTTTAGAGACATTAGGAACCCTCTGCCCTATGTCTGGAGTGAGTGAGGCTGGCCCAGGAGCTGGGTGGCACTCACTGGGGTGGGTTGGCCTCTGTGAAGCCATGGTGCCCGTGTCTTCTGCAGTCCCCCGGCTTTGTTTCCGGTGACTCAGAGGTGGGAGAAGCTGCCACTCTGCATCCACTCCCAGCTGGGTGAAAGGCAGGGAGCAGGTGTGCCCTCTTCTGGGGAGAGGTGAAGTCCCTGCGTGGGCCAGGAGCGTGGCCTCCTGCCTGAAGAGGAAGCACCTGGAAGAGGCTGGCTGGGTGAGGCGGGGGGCAGGCACTGGAGGGAGGCGGGCACTCGGGGAGGCAGACACTGGGGGGAGGCCCTGCTTTTCCTTTCTCATCCTTTTTACACCAGGGTCATAAAAATCCTGTTGGGTTGGGCAAGCAGGTGGTGACTGTTCAGGTATTTCCAGATTGTGGGTAGTGGGGACGGGGTAAGGGGACTTGGGCATGGCCAACTTCCCATATGCTCTGGCCCCGGAAACCTTTGCTCCTCCTGGGTTTATCTTCCCTGGCTCAGGATGGGTTACGCCGTTTCTCTGCTGCCAGCCCTGTTGTATTGGGTGGGCTATGGGGTGAGAAGTGTGTGCTTCCCTTCCTGGGAGGTGGGCACCTGGGGCACTTGGAGTATCTGAGGAGCTCTCCAAACATGAGATTTTTGAGCTCCAATTGCAGCAGATGAATGTTTCATTTCATTCAACACATTCTAAAACATCAGGAGATCTCAAACGTGCGTAGAAGAGACACTTGCCTACCGGGCTTGCACAGCCCTGCCCTTCACCCGTTCTCACACATGGCTCCTTCCTACCCATCCCTCCATTTGTCCCACCCCAAGTGATTTTGAAGCAAGTCCCAGATATGATAAAAGATTAAATTAGGCTGGGCACAGTGGCTCACAGCACTTTGGGAGGCCGAGTTGGGCAGATCACCTGAGGTCAGGAGTTCAAGACCAGCCTGGCCAACATGGTGTAATCTGGGCTATATTGAAAATACAAAAATCAGCTGGGTGCAGTGTCGGGTGTCTGTAGTCTCAGCTACTGGGGAGGCTGAGGCAGGAGAATTGCTTGAACCCGGGAGGCAAAAGTTAACATGAGCCTAGATCGTGCTACTGCATTCCAGCCTAGGCGACAGAGCAAGACTCAACAGTCTCAAAAAAAAAAAAAAAAAAAAAAGATACAATTGCATGTAGCAATATGTTAGGATGTATCAATAAAAGATGGGAACCCTTTTTAAAAATAACCACTGCCTGAGTGCCATGGCTCACACCCATGGTCTCAACTACTCAGGAGGCTGAGGCAGGAGGATTGCTTGAACCCAGAGCTGCAGTGAGCTGTGATTGTGCCACTGCACTCCAGCCTGGGCAGCAGAGCAAGACTCTGTCTCTTAAAAAACATAACCACAATATCTTGTAATACCTAAAAGATAATTCACAGAAATTCCTTAATGCCATGAGGTAACAGTTGTTTTGAATGAGTCTTTTTTTAAATTTAATTTAATTTTAGATTTGGGGGTACACGTGCCTGTTTGTTACACAGGCATTTTGCATACTGGTGGGGTTGGGTTTCTGGTGTACCCAGAGTGCCCTCGATGAAAGGGAAGAGAGTGAACATTGTACCTGATAGGTAATTTTTCAGCCCTTGCCCTGCTGCCTCCCCTCCCTTTTGGAATCCCCAATGTCTGTTATTTCCATCTTTTTTCTCTTTTTTTTTTTTTTTTTGAGATGGAGCTTTGCTCTTGTCCCCCAGGCTGGAGTGCAGTGGCCCGATCTCAGCTCACTGCAACCTCCGCCTCCCAGGTTCAAGCGATTCTCCTGCTTCAGCCTCCCAAGTAGCTGGGATTACAGGCGCCTGCCACCGCGCCTGGCTAATTTTTGGTATTTTTAGTAGAGATGGGGTTTCACCATGTTGTCCAGGCTGGTCTCAAACTCCTGACCTCAGGTGATCTGCCCACCTCGGCCTCCCAAAGTGCTGGGATTACAGGCGTGAGCCACCGCACCCGGCCTGTCACTTCCGTCTTTATGTCTATGGGTACCCATTGTTTAGCTGCCACTTATAGGTGAGAACATGCGGTATTTGGTTTTCTGTTTCTGAGTGAGTACACTTAGGATAAAGGCCTCCAGTTGCATCCATATTACTGCAAGGGACATGATTTCTTTCTTTCTTTCTTTCTTTTTTTTGAGACAGAGTTTTGTTCTTGTTGCCCAGGCTTCAGTGCAATGGCATGATCTCAGCTCACTGCAACCTCTGCCTCCTGGGTTCAAGTGATTCTCCTGCCTTGGCCTCCCGAGTAGCTGGGATTACAGGCATGCACCACCATGCCCGGCTAATTTTGTATTTTGTAGGAGAGATGGGGTTTCTCCATGTTGGTCAGGCTGTTCTCGAACTCCTGACCTCAGTTGATCCTCCCGCCTCGGCCTCCCAAAGTGCTGGGATTACAGGCGTGAACCACCGTGCCCGGCCAATTTCATTCTTTTTTATGGCTGCTGAATGAGTCCTTAATGTGACCAGAGCATTATGGTGGACAGGATATGGAAGAAAATAACAACATATCCACCCCCACCATTATATATTTGAGGAGAGAATGGTTAGGTGCATAGACATTAAATAGATAACACTTCTTCAGACAGTATTTTTTGGTAACAGCTTTATTGAGAGATTCATATACCATAAAATTCACCCATCTAAAGTGTACACTTCGGTGAGTTTGGGTTTTTTTTGAGACAGGGTCTTGCTCTGTTGCCCAGGCTGGAATGCAGTGGTGCAGTCACGGCTCACTGCAGCTTCGAACTTCCAGGCTCAAGTGATCCTCCCACCTCAGCCTCCTTAGTAGCTGGGACTACAGGCACACATCACCGCACCCATCTAATTTTTGTAGTTTTTGCAGAGACAGGGTTTCGCCATGTTGCCCAGGCTTTCAGTGGTTTTTAGTATATTCACAGAGTTGTGCAACTATCACCACAATCAATTTTGGAATGTTTTCATCACCCTAAGAAGATACCCCCAACTCCTTACCCATGACCTCCCTATCTTCCCATCTGCTCCAAGCCCCTGGCAACCACTAGTGTACTTTCTGTCTCTGTAGATTTGCTTGTTCCAGACATTTAGAATAAATAGAATCAGCAATATATGACCTTCTGTATGGCTTCTTTCACTCAGCATCACGTCTTCAGGGTCCATCCATGTTGCAGCAGGTGTCGGAGGTCCATTCCTTTTCATTGCTGAATACTATTCCACAGTATGGATGGACCACATTATATTTATCCATTCATCAGCAGAATGTATTGCCACTTTTTGCCTATCATGAACGATGTTGTGAGTGTTCGTGTGCAGACTTTTGTATGGACATGTTTTCAGTTCTCTTGGGTATATTTGTAGAAATGGAATTGCTGGGTCGTATGGTAAGTCTATTTTTCTACAATTTTTTTTTTTTTTAAGACAGGATCTCCCCTGTTGCCCAGGCTGGAGTGCAGTGGTGCAATCACAGCTCATTGCAGCCTCCACTTCCTGGGCTCAAGCGATCCTCCTGCCTCAGCCTCCCAAGTTGCTAGGGTTACAGCAATGCACTACCATGCCTGGGTAATTTCTTTGATTTTTAATAGAGATGAGGTCTTGCCATGTTCCCCAGGCTGGTCTCGAACTCCTGAGCCAAAGCAATCCTCCTGTCTTGGCCTTGCGAAGTGCTGGGATTACAGGGGTGAGCCACTGCACCTGGCCCAATTTTTAATTTTTTTAAAATTTTTGTTTATTATATAGAGACAGGGGCTTGCCATGTTGCGCAGGCTGGTCTGGAACTCTTGGCCTAAAGCAGTCTTTCTGCTTTGGCCTCCCAAAATGCTGGGATTGCAGGTGTGAGCCACGGTGCCAGGCCAGTAACTCTGTATTTAAGCTTTTGAGGAACGGACAGACTGTTTGCCAACGTGGCTGCACCATTTGACCAGCCATGCATGAGAATTCTGATTTCTCCACATCCTCACCAACACTTGCTATCATCCATCTTTGTGATACTAGCCATCCTCCTGAGTGTGAAGTGGTGTTTTCCTGTGGTTTAGATCTGCACTCCCTATTGGCCACAGGAGGCAGTCTTACACTTGCAGTGGTCCCCCCTTATCCTTGGGGGGATACATTCCAAGACCCCTGGTGGGTGCCTGAATCTGCGGACAGAACCAAACCTATACGGTCAGCTTTGTATCCTCAGGCTCTGCTTCTGTGGATTTAACCAACCAAGGATTGAAAACATTTGGGGAAAAAGAAAAAACCTAAATAATAACAAAAAATAATACAAAATAAAAATACAGCATAACAACTGTTTACATAGCATTTATAAGGTATTCATTATTGTAAGTAATCTAGAGATGACTTAAAGTATACAGGAGGGTTGGGCGTGGTGGCTCACACCTGTTAATCCCAGCACTTTGGGAGGCCGAGGTGGGTGGATCACCTAAAGTCAGGAGTTTGAGACCAGCCTGGCCAACGTGGTGAAACCAGGTCTCTACTCAAAATACAAAAATGTAGGCCGGGCGCGGTGGCTCACACCTGTAATCCCAGCACTTTGGGAGGCTGAGGCGGGTGGATCACCTGAGGTCAGGAGTTCAAGGCCAGCCTGGCCAACGTACTGAAACCCTGTCTCTACTAAAAATACAAAAATTAGCCAGTCGTGGTGGTGGGGGCCTGTAATCCCAGCTACTCAGGAGGCTGAGGCAGGAGAATCACTTGAACCCAGGAGGCAGAGGGTGCAGTGAGCTGAGACCGTGCCATTGCACTCCAACCTGGGCAACAAGAGCAAAACTCCGTCTCAAAAATAAATAAATAAAATAAAAATACAAAAATTAGCCAGACGTGGTGGCATATGCCTGTAGTCCCAGCTACTCTAGAGGTTAAGGCAGGAGAATCACTTGAACCCAAGATTGCACCACTGAACTCCCACCTGGGGGACAGAGCGAGACTGTGTCTCAAAAAAATATATATACAGGAGGATGTGTGTAGGTTATTTGCAAATACTACACTATTTTCTATAAGGGACTGCACATTCATGGGTTTTGGTAAGCGTGGGGGTCCTGCAACTAGTCCCCCTCAGATTCCAGGGGACAGATGTGTATACGAGGTGTTTTCCTGTGTAGTACTACTGTGTAGTAACTCCCTATAGGCAGGGAGTGTTGACAGCATGGGTAGCCTGGGTAAAGGGGTGATTCACGTCCCTGGAAGGAGGGAGTGGGACGGTGGGAGTTTTCATCATACTGCTCAGAATGCTGCACAATCGAAAACTATGATTTTTTTTCTTTTTTGAGATGGAGTCTCACTCTGTACCCCAGGCTGAAGTGCAGTGGTGCAATCTCAGCTCACTGCAACCTCTGCCTCCCAGTTCAGGCAATTCTCCTGCCTCAGCTTCCCAAGTAGCTGGGATTACAGGCATGCACCACCATGCCCAGCTAATTTTTGTATTTTTAGTAAAGACAGGGTTTCGCCATGTTGGCCAGGCTGGTCTTGAACCCCTGACCTCAAGTGATCCACCCACCTGGGCCTCCCAAAGTGCTGGGAATACAGGCATGAGCCACCGCACCAAGCCTGGAGTTTTCCATTTAATATTTTCAGATGGTGGTTGACCATGGATAATTGAGACTTCAAAAAGCAAAATCACTAGACATGGTGGCTCACGCCTGTAATCCCGGTACTTTGGGAGGCTGAGATGGGTGGATCGCTTGAGTCCAGGAGTTCGAGACCAGTCTGGGCAAGGTGGTGAAACGCTGTCTCTACAAAAAAATACATAAATTAGCTGAGCATGGTGGTGCATGCCTATAGTCCCAGCTACTCAGGAGGCTGAGGTGGGAGGATCACCTGAGCTTGGGGAGTAGAGGCTGCAGTGAGCCATGATCGTGCCACTGCACTCCAGCCTGGGCAATACAGCGAGACCCTGTCTCAAGCAAACAAACAAACAAACAAAGGTGCAAACTGTAGCTGAGAGGGGACTGCTGTAGGTGCGGCTATATCAGTGTTTTTAAGCATAAGGCCACTGATCCAGGCCAGAACCCAGGGTGGGATTTGCGCTCATTACATTTGCACAGGGAGCTCCTCTGGCCCTTGCTGGATTCACTCATTTCTGCTCATGGCTCAAAGAGGGAGAGGCTAGGTCAGGACAGCCCATCTCAGCTCCTGCAGAAGTAGAAAAACAAATTGTGCACCTTAGGGGCATTTAGAACTCTTAGGGTTACCCTGAACCAGTCCAAATAAACAAGTCCTTCATTAAACTCAGATCGCTCTGCGAGGGCGTTTCACTCCTAGAAAGGACACTATAATTACCTCCAGTCTGACTCTTCCTATCAGAGGTTAGATTTCTGAGCAAGCGTCGGATACATACCTTTGGAGGGACTTGGCTACAGACGCTATATTTAATCCACTGCCATGAATAATGCCTTTGTGTTCTGTATGAAGCCCAGGAGATCTTATCAATCGTGCAGAGGTAGCCAGTCACGTCACTTTATTTGCCACGGTGCATGCTTTGCAGAGTCCTCTTCTGGGATGCCTTCCTCATGGTTACTGCGAAGGCTTTGATGGGGAAGGGGGCTAAGAGTTAACCTTGAGGCCAGGCGTGGTGGCTCATAGCAGTAATCCCAGCACTTTGGGAGGCCGAGGTGGGCGGATCATTTGAGCTCAGCAGTTCGGGAACAGCCTGGCCAACATGGTGAAACCCTGTCTCCACTAAAAATAGAAAAAATTAGCCAGGCGTGGTGGCAGGCACTTGTAAGCCCAGCTACTCGGGAGGCTGAAGCATGAGAATCGCTTGAACCCGGGAGGTGGAAGTTGCAGTGAGCTGAGATGGCGCCACTGCACTCCAGCCTGGGCGACAGAGTGAGACTCCGTCTCAAAAAAAAAGTTAACCTTGAGACTCCACAGGAGTCTTACAGCTGCTTAGATAGCTTTTTGAGAAATGGTTCAGAGCTGCTTGCTTTGATGCCCTCTTCAACCCATGGCAAACATCTGCTTGGTGATCTTGCTGCTTTCAAAAATGGGATCCATTCCTTTAAAACTGGCCAGGCCATGGGAGTTGGCTGCGTGCCTACTAAATAATATGTAAATACTGTTGTTTTGTTGTTGTTGTTGTTGCTGTTGTTGAGATAGGGTCTCACTCTGTCGCCCTGGCTGGAGTATAATGGCGTGATCATGGCTCACTGCAGCCTCTACCTCCTGAGCTCAAGGGATCCTCCTGCCTCAGCTTCCCAAGTAGCTGGGACTACAGGCCCATGCCACCACACCTGGCTAATTTTTTATTTTTTTCACAGACGGGGTTTCGCCATGTTGCCCAGGCTGGTCTTGAGTTCCTGGACTCAAGCGATCCTCCCACGTCAGCCTCCCAAAGTGTTGGGATTACAGGTATGAGCCATCGTGCCTGGCCCATACATATTGTCGATTGCTTTGCAAATTGCTCTAAGCTGAAGTTATAGCTGGTGGAATGTAGTTTTGCCAAATTACTCTTTCCGAGTCATTGAGGCAGAGCTGGCAGGTTCTGTGCTGATACCTCCCGGGTGTGTCATCCTGCCCAGCTCCTCCCTCGCTCTGGCGATGTGGGGCATCTCCACCCGGATGTCCTGGTGACATTTCACATGTGGCAGGTCCAGGCATGAATTCTCAGCTTCTGCCCCAGCCTGCCTCCTTCCCTCCCTGAGACTGTCCCTTGTCAGTACCTGGCTTCACTGAGTGGGTGGCTCAAGTCAGGAGCCCGAGGGCCCATTTCACCAGCAAGTGCAGCTCAAGGTGCCTCTGCAGACTGTCTTGTGTGGGTCATTGTCCACACTGTCACTGTCCCTGTCACTGACAGACTGGGCCAGGCCCATGCACCTTCCTGGAAGACAGCCTCAGCTTCTTAACTGGTCCTGCTTCCCCATCCCCATCCATACTCCATACAGCAGCCAGAGTGGTCTTTAGAACAGAAATAGTGGCAGGTTCCCCTTTCTCCGGGCCCTTGGATGCTTCTCCATTGCTAGCACAAAACCCTGCCACCTCCCACCGGCTGCCTCTGCCTTCCTCTCCAAACTAGGCCCCCTGTCCTTGAACCCAGACACCCTGTCGACCCCAGCCACCTGCCCTTGACCCCAGACAACCTACCCTTGACCCCAGCTACCCTGCCTTTGACCCCAGACACCTGCTTTTGACCCGACACCCTGCCCTTGACCCCAGCTGGCCTGCCCTTGACCTTAGCTGTCCCACCACTGACCCCCCCCCGACAGCCTGTCCTTGACCCCCAGCCACCCTGCCCTTGACCCCAGCCACCTGCCCTTGACCCCAGACACCTGCCCTTGACCCCCAGCCTCCTGCCCTTGACCCCAGCTTCCTGCCCTTGACCCCAGCCTCCTGCCCTTCCTGCCTCCAGCTCTTGCCTGCTCTTCCCATGGTTGCTCCTTCTCCTGGCTTCCCTGTCTCCTGAGAGGTCCCCTCGGCTTCTCCCCTTCCTGCACCAGAGCACTGCTCCTGCGTTGCTTGTTAGCCCGGTCTAAGCTGTGGGAGGGCAGAGGGACCTTTTCTGCTGGTGTGCAGCTCTTCTCCTCGGCTGGCACGTTGGAGGGAGTCAACAAATATTTGTAATATGGACAGATGTCTGAAGTCGGGTGCCTTTCTAGGGCCTGCCAGCGGATGGTTCTGTGTTTTGGCTGGTGGAGGACTGAGTCAGGCTGATTTCTGTAACAGGGGATCTTTGAAACTGTGATAGCCACTGATTTTGATCTCGCCTTCAGAGGGCATCAGTGGGCGAAAACAGGAAAACCATCCTGTGGTGAGAACACGCACACACACCCACACACACACACCACACACACACAACCACACATCACCACACACCCACCCCCCCACACATACCACACACACACCCACGCACCCCCCCACACCACACACACCATACACACCACACACACTCACCCCCACACAACACCACACACACACCACACACACACACCCACACCACACACACACACACACACACACCACACACACACACCACACATGCACACACCACACACATACACCACACACACCACATACACATACCACACACACGTATACACACACACACCACACACACACACACACACGAGTTTTTGGATTTTTATTATGGTCCTTGATAGTTTTTTCCTCTTAGCTTCTCTTTTATCCATTTTGTACTTTGTGGCAGGCAGCTTGGGAGGAGGTGGAGGAGGCACCGTGAGAAGGGCAGGAGCCACCACCCCGGGGGGTCCAGGAGGGGATGGGGGTGGGCTGTGCTGTGCTGAGAGGCTGTGCCAAGGAGCCTCAAGGAAGGCGGCCGGAGCCAGGATGAAGGGTACAGGAAGAATGTAGCAGATCCGGAAGCAGTTTTCTGCAGCCGGCCAGGGGATGCTGTCCCCAGGGGCTGTGCTTGGGTCTGGACTGCAGCGCCCCGGGATCCGTTTAGCCCGTGGGGCCGCCAAGGCACGTTCTGGTTCAGCCGCTGCCTCCGAGGAAGAAGGCCCGCTCCGTCTGTGAACACCCATTCTTGAGGTGTCTGCGCATGTGACTCATGGAGTCTTCGTGGGTCTCTCTGAAACCCTAGAACAGTTTCTCGAAAGAGCAGCCACACAGACACCAGAGGCAGAGGCATTTGGGATTGATCTGCGCTCGAAGTTCAGGGTCTAGGGCTGTCGTGGGCTCCTTCATGGACTCCTGCGTGGACACTCTGGGCCTCTTCTAATGCCAGCCTCCAAGGGCCTGGCTGCAAGATTGAGATTTGTCTGTGCTGTGCGAGTTGCTGAAGCGCCTTGGGCTTTACGTCAGTAGGTGTGGCCTGGATGCTGGCTTGGAGGCGTGGTTCCGGGGAATGCCCAGGGCCAGGGTTGGGGTACCACGGGCCTGGATGCTGGCTTGGAGGCGTGGTTCCGGGGGACGTCCAGGGCCAGGGTTGGGGTACCACGGGCCTGGATGCTGGCTTGGAGGCGTGGTTCCGGGGGACGTCCAGGGCCAGGGTTGGGGTACCACGGGCCTGGATGCTGGCTTGGAGGCGTGGTTCCGGGGAATGTCCAGGGCCAGGGTTGGGGTACCACGGACCTGACTCCTGATGATCATCTTGGGCCTCTAAGCAGAGGCGGCAACTGTCTTTGTAGCGGTGGACATGCAAGGGGGTGCCAGCTGTGGTGATGGAATTGGTCTGTTGATGAAAAGTATTAAATCTGTTAAGTGGCGAGGAAGAACTTAAGTTCAGAAGGAATGGCACTTCTGTATGAGGGTTTTTTTAGTGTCTGGTCACACGTTCCACTGTGTTACATTTTCTCCTTCTCCTTCCAGGTACTCTCTGAAGATGGCAGAAGCTCACCAAGCTGTGGCTTTTCAGTTCACGGTCACTCCGGACGGGATTGACCTGCGGCTGAGCCATGAAGCTCTTAGACAAATCTATCTCTCTGGACTTCATTCCTGGAAAAAGAAGTTCATCAGATTCAAGGTTTTCTGAGATTTGTTGAAATCTACACAGTATGCCTTTTAATATCTAAGAATGGGGCTCTGGCAGCTATTGAGGTCTACGTGTTTCAGACTGGCGACTGCATATCACTTACCTATTTCCATGGTACTTAAGGCTTGGGGGCACCGTCACATAGACTTTAGCTCACTGGATGCTTGGAGCAGTTCCATTAGGCAGGTGGAGGGACTTGGCATGCGTTAAAGCAGACTGGGAAATCGAGGCTTAAAGGGCCAGCGACCTACTTAATAGAAGGCAGAGTAAAGACTAGAATTCACATCTTCTGCTCTGAGTCAGAATCCTTTACACCTTGTTCAAATAGGATTTTTTCCAGGCCAGGTGCAGTGGCTCACACCTGTAATCCCTGCACTTTGGGAAGCTGAGGTGGGCAGATTGCTTGAGCTCAGGAGTTTAAGACCAGCCTGGGTGACACGACAAAACCCCATCTCTACAAAAAATAGAAAAATTAGGCAGGTATGTTGGCATGCACCTGTAGTCCCAGCTACTCAGGAGGCTGAGGTGGGAGGATCACTTGAACCTGGGAGGCAGAGACTGCAGTGAGCCATGATTGAGCCACCACACTCCAGCCTGGGCAACAGAGCGAGACTTTGTCTCAAAAAAACAAAAAAATATTTTTTTCCAAACTTCAGCAAGTGGATGTAATAACTACTTTGTTTATAAAACATTCACACATTAGAAACTCTCTGCATAAGGTCCGGGTGCAGTGGCTCACGCCTGTAATCCCAGCACTTTGGGAGGCCGAGGAGGGCGGATCACAAGGTCAGGAGATCGAGACCATCCTGGCTAACACGTTGAAACCCCGTCTCTACTAAAAAATACAAAAAATTAGCCGGGCGTGGTGGCAGGCGCCTGCAGTCCCAGCTACTCGGGAGGCTGAGGCAGGAGAATGGCATGAACCCGGGAGGCGGAGCTTGCAGTGAGCCGAGATCGCGCCACTGCACTCCAGCCTGGGTGAGAGAGTGAGACTCTGTCTCAAAAAAAACAAACAAAAAAAAGAAACTCTCCACATAAGTTCAAATACAGTTGAGTCCACATGTTCTCAATTCTGTTTATCTAAAGAAGTGGAACTTTGTTCTTTTTTAAGTAAGTGTCTTGTTTTTCCATGTATTTTAATTTATTTTAAACATCATAGAAGGAACAAGTGCATGTTTGAAAACACGCAAACTAGGTGAAAGATCATCAAGTCAAAAGTGGAAATCCCCCCCGCCGACCCCCCTGCCAGCCCCAGCGGTAACTCAGTTCAGTTTGTGCACTTCCCGGTGCTCCTTCTCCGAGGGCGGCACTGAAGTGGGCCACTGAGAAAGGCCTAAGCTCAAGAGCAGGTGGCAGCAGGGACAGCATGGCGGGCAAGCCCCTGGGAGCCAGTACAGCTGCACGGGTGTCCCTGGGGCTCAGCCTGTGGGTTCTTGGGCCCAGATAAATAACCCACCAAGGTGACATCCGAGATGTCACTGAGGCACTAGCTCGGCTCGCCGAGAGCTGCTCTTTTTCACCTTGGAATCTGGGAAAATAGAAACTTGGATGCAGAGGCTTGGCCATCATATTCAACCCAGTGGGAATGTTGTTCTCCCTCTCCCCTCCCCTCCCCTCTTTTTTTTTTTTTGAGACAGGGTCTTGCTCTGTTGCTCAGGGTGGAGTGCAGTGGTGCGATCACGGCTCACTGTAGCCTCACTGGGCTCAGGCAATCCTGCTGTCTCATCCTCCCAAGTAGTTGGGACCATAGGTGCACACCACAATGCCCGGCTAATTTTTTTTTTTTTTTTTTTTTTTTTTTTTTTTTTTTTTTTTGGACAGAGCCTCACTCTGTTGCCCAGGCTGGAGTGCAATGGCACAACCTTGGCTCACTGCAACCTCCGCCTCCTGGGCTCAGTGATTCTTCTGCTCCAGCCTCCTGAGTAGCTGGGACTATAGGCGCCCACCACCACACCTGGCTAATTTTTTGTATTTTTAGTGGAAACAGGATTTCACCATGTTGGTCAGGCTGGTTTCAAACTCCTTACCTCAAGTGATCGGCCCACCTCAGCCTCCCAAAGTGCTGGGGTTACAGGTGTGAGCCACCGCACCTGGCCTGCTTTGGTCATTTTTAATCCATTATCTTGGTGAAATCAATATCTTATTAGGATGGTTTAGGAAGAATTTTTTTTTAATTGGAGTTGTCAAACATACACAAGAGTGAAGAGGACTGATTAAAGATCCCCACCGTTCCCTTACTTGTTTCAACAATTTTGCCAATTTTGTTTGATATAATCCTTTTTTTTTTTTTTGGCTGGAGTATTTTACAGCAAATTCTCGACATGGGGTGAGGTCTCCCATGAAATCTTCAGGGTTAAGCAGCCCTTCTGACACAGGGGTGGCAAGAGGAGCAGTTTTGGAACCGGGGTCTCGGGGCATTCTAGACAGTAGCAGGCTGGGGACAGGACATCATGGTGGCTCAGTGACGTCCTTCACCAGCTAAACTAGTGCCTGGGCTGATTATCATGTCCCGGGGCGTCGACTCTTGGGGAAGCTTTCAGGGTGGGTTTTGGCTCGGAAGTAGTGGAAGGGAGGAAACTGGAATCACTGCAGGCTGTAAACTCTGGGGAGAGTCCCAGCTAGTGGGGTGTGGTTTCTCAGTGCACACACGCTGTCCACACCCTCTTCTCACTGCCTGCCGTCCCAGCAGCCCTGCTGCCAGGGGCCATGAAGCGTCATTGCCCTGTGGGTTGTGGGAGGACACCGCTCACGGCCCGGGTGTCTGTCTTTAGAACGGCATCATCACTGGCGTGTACCCGGCAAGCCCCTCCAGTTGGCTTATCGTGGTGGTGGGTGTGATGACAACGATGTACGCCAAGATCGACCCCTCGTTAGGAATAATTGCAAAAATCAATCGGACCCTGGAAACGGCGTAAGTAATCCTGTGAAATCTCCAATTGTCTGGGAAGTTACCGATTTTATTGCTGTTTTTATGTCTCTTCAAATGTGATGATTGTCACTGTTCTGGATTCCATGTGAAGCTCCTGATGCTGTTCTCACGTCAGCTTTCTTCCCGTCTCCTGGGTGCTGTTAAGGTCCCCCTAGGAGTTTGCGGTCCCCTGCAGCCTTTCCTCTGAAGACCAGGGTGAGAAGAGTGGTAGTGGCCCTGGGGCACCCCTTGGAAGGTGTCAGGGCCCGAGGGTTTGGTCAATAATGACAGTGCCCTTAGCCTGGCCAATAGGGCTCTGAAATGGAATTTCTGCTCAAAGGGCTGATTCCCCATGTAGTCATTTCTTTGCACTTGGAGTCTGTTCATTCCAGAGTTCTGTGACCCTTGAACTGACTGCTGTGGGGTCCTCTGCAGGGACCTCACCCACTTAACTCTGTCAGAATGGTTTAGAAATCTCCAGGGACCCCCCGTCCCTCCTACCTCTAGGGTTTTGGATTTTCCTGGGGCTTATTTCTTGCTACCAAGAGGTAAGGCCCAGAGACACCTTAGGTAACATTCAGCACATGTTCATTTTATTTTTTTTTTCTAACCACCTGCTGCCTGTTGATAGCACATGTTTATTGCACACCTGTGATGTCCGTTATTCCATCCAGTTCTGGAGATGGCCCAGACTCCCATCTAGGAAGGTCAGAGCCTGCACTGCAGTGACCTCTCATTAGGGTCCCTTTTACCAGTGAGAAAGCATTCAGACAGGTGCAGGTGTCTGCCCAAGTCACAGGAAGAGGGAGCGGGGAAGCTAGAGTTCAAACCCAGCTCTGTGCAGCTCTGAAATCTGTGCTTTCTTCAGTGTAGCACTGAGGTCCCCCCACCCCCTGCCCCAGAAGCTTCTGTGAGACAAATGCGAGTGAACACCGCTGCTTTACCACCATTTGAACGTCCAGACAGTGGAACGCAGGGCGACTCAGCTTCCTCGTGCAGCCGTGACCCTTGGGCTTGGACACACATTTTACTTTCGGGTCTGAAAGCTCCACAGTGTCTCGGAAGTGTCCCTGCTGCCCCGTGCCAGACGTTTGATTCGATTTCTGTGCTGCTTGTTTACACCAATGGCATTTTTGCCATTTGGACACGGTGGTTCACACCTGTAATCCCAGGACTTTGGGAGACCGAGGTGGGTCGATCACCTGAGGTCAATAATAGCCACCAACTCCTCATAATTGGGCTTTGTTTTGGGGCCAGGAATTGCAGGTGGAAGGCACAATGCCGGGTCTGGGCTAAGCTAGAAAACGAAGCTCTGGATCTTTATAGTCACGCCTTCCAGGTTGTTTGCATATAAATATTGTTTAATCAGAAAGAAATAAGAAAATAAACCGGCAGAAAAAGAGACGTAAATGAAAACTCACTCACAGTTAACGGCTGAATTTGATTTTTTTTTGGAAATTGAGTTTTTGCTCCGTTGCCCAGGCTGGAGTGCGATGGTGCGATCTCGGCTCACTGCAACCTCCGCCTCCTGGGTTCAAGCAATTCTCCTGCCTCAGCCTCCTGAGTAGCTGGGATTACAGGTGTCCGCCACCATGCCTGGCTAATTTTTGTATGTTTTGTAGAGATGAGGTTTCACCATGTTGGCCAGGCTGATCTCGAACTATTGACCTCAGGTGGTCCACTCGCCTCGGCCTCCCGAAGTCCTGGGATTACAGGTGTGAGCCACCATGCCCAGCCTTGATTCTGATGACTAGAAATAAAAGATTAAGCAGATTAATGGTCTGAGTCTCCTGATGACAGCTTGAGCAAGTGCCCTGATTCCTGAACCTCTTTTTGCGAAGGGTCTGCAGAGGACCCCTCCACATCCTGTTCCTTCTCCAGGAAGCCCCTGGACCCTCCAGAGTCATCGAGCGTCCAGCTGAGTTGCTTGCAACCTTGAGGTAGCTCAGGAATGCTGGCTCAGGCCTCTATAAGAGTCTGCAAGAAACATAATAAAAGTTCCCAGTCATTTTAGCAGAAGCATGCCTGGCTGGGATGCCTGCCAGTTTCCTTGTCTGCCTGGGTACTTCTGTCATTGCTGTCACTCAGAAAGCAGCTGGCAGACCTGGGTGCTCAGGGCAGGCCTGGCTGCTCTCTTCCTTGAGGTCCCAGGACCCACAGGCCTGCGGTGGGTAGCTGCCTCTGAGCCTTGTGTCTGGAGCTGTTCCTACGTACTTTTCATTCTCTCATGGGGTTAATGAATATCTTTTTTTTTTTCTTTTTGAGATAGAGTCTCACTCTGTCGCCCAGGCTGGAGTGCAGTGGTGCGATCTCGGCGCACTGCAAGCTCCGCTTCCCAGGTTCAAGTGATTCTCCTGCCTCAGCCTCTTGAGTACCTGGGACTGCAGGCACATGCCACCATGCCCAACCAATTTTTGTATTTTTGATAGAGATGGGGTTTCGCCATGTTGGCCAGGCTGGTCTTGAACTCCTGACCTCAAGTGATCCACCCGCCTTGTCCTCCCAAAGTGCTGGGATTACAGGCGTGAGCCACTGCACCCAGGCCAGATCTTTAATTTACTCTCTAGTGTAGGCGCTCCCTTAAAACTGGATTATATTTAGAAGTGTTGACTGTTTAAAGCCCTTAATAATCTGGGTCTTTGTAAGATTTGTTTCTTTGTACCTCTTAAACCTATTTTGGTAAACTGGGCCATCCCTGGCCTAAATTTAGAAAGGCCGGGTTAAGGGCCAACGTCTTCCAGCCTCATGGGCCATTTCCTGTCCTGGAGGGGATCTGCAGTATCTCTGGGCTGCTGCCTTCAAAAGTGGAGTCAGGCTGGGTGCGGTGGCCTGTAATTCCAGCACTTTGGGAGGCCGAGGCAGGAGGATTGCTTGAGCCCAGGAGTTCAAGATCAGCCTGAGTAACATAGTGAGACCCTATCTCTTAAAAAAAAGAAAGAATAAAAAAGTGGAGTCATCCGTGTCATGTGAGGTTTGTCTCTGAGTTTGTCCCCGACAGCCTTGTAAGGAGCATGTCCTTTCAAAGAAAGCTTTTTGCTAACGTTTTTTATCTGAGTGCCTCTATGTCTATACTTTAAAAAATCTTGAATGTGTCATTTATTTGTTTATGCTAAAATATTTTTATTTTTGCAAATCAAGTAAGTATATAGGTCTTTTTCTTTCAGTAATCTAAAATGTAGATTATCTAAAAGATAGCTTCTTAAATCCCTAAACCCAAGTTTGTTTATAGGTTAGATGACCAGAAAAGAGTGTATAGGTTCAAAAAAGAGACTACAGTGAAACTCCAGTGCTAGATTTCACGGGTTATAGAAAGATATACATTTTGGAGCAAAGAGTATATAACCTTGAAGATAATTTGTTTTTGTCCACTTAAATATTATACAGTGTTAAATTAGTGGTTTTCTTTTTTTTGTTTCTTATTTTGAAGAAATATTTATTATTTTTTATTTTTATTATTTTTTATTTCTTATTTTATTTTCTTTTTTAAATTTTATTTTTGTATTAATGGGGTTTTGCCATGTTGTCCAGGCTGGTCTCGAACTCCTGGACCCAAGTGATCCACCCATCTCAGCCTCCCAAAGTGCTGGGATTATAGACTTGAGCCACTGCACCTGGCCAAATTAGTGCTTTTCAAATATTAGGGACAACTTTAGGTTATATATATTGGTGTTTTAATCATTTGAAGCATGCTTAAATAGTTTTCATTTAAAAAATATTTTGCAGTTCCCAAAACAACCAAAACTAAAACAAACCACAAAATAGCTGCATTTCTGGCCAGGCACAGTGGCACACACCTATAATCCCAGCACTTTGGGAGGCCGAGGCGGGTGGATCACCTGACAGGAGTTTGAAACCAGCCTGGGCAACATGGCAAGACCCCATCTCTACAAAAAATACAAAAATTAGTTGGATGTGGTGGTGCGCACCTGTAATCCCAGCTACTCAGGAGGCTGAGATGGGAGAATCACTTAAACCTGGGAGGCGGAGGTTGCAGTGAACCAAGGTCACACCATTGCACTCCAGCCTGGGCAGCAGAGCGAGACTCTTGTCTCGAAAAAAAAAAAAAGCTGAATTTCATCTCATTTTTAAAGTCCCATCTTTACCATAATATATACTACCTTCCTTCACAAACAAAAACATTTCCTGTATTTAAGTTGAATATTTACATGACCGTTTTACACAGTCCGTTTCTTTATTTGTGCTAAATACGCCTAAGTCAAAAACAAGCTCTTTTGATATAAATACTGGAGGTAACAGTTGTAACAAATCATTTGAGATTACGATTACATCTAAAAGTAAGTTTGAGAGAAAAAAATTCATCAAGAGCTGAAGAAAGTGGCCCAGAATCTCCTGCGCACCTGCCGGGGACGCACAGGTCGGCAGGGCATGGCTCTCATGGTGGCCAGGTCCTGGCCTCACAGCATCCCCTCTGCCGTTGGTCCTGAGGTCCTGGAGGAAGCTGTATCTTTTTCCAGAAGACACAAATTAGCCCTGGTTGGTTTCGAGGCCACCCGAGCAGATCGGGCTGAAGGGACCTCTGGGAAGAGAGCATACAGGCCTGCCCCGGGCGCCTGGGTCTGCCAGCTACTTTCGGCGTGATTGGTTTTGGGGTGAGGAGGAGAGTGCCCGTGAGTGTTTTAAGAGCTCAGTTCCTGCAAGTGCTATCCCTCTGACTTTCCCGGCTGTACCTGGGGCAGGCTGCTGGGCCCTGCAGCACGTGGTGTCTGTGGCGTCACCGGTGGTGTTGGTGGCACCGTGTGGCCTCACGCACAGCCTCCCTTGTCTGGGTCTGTCTCCACAGCAACTGCATGTCCAGCCAGACGAAGAACGTGGTCAGCGGCGTGCTGTTTGGCACCGGCCTGTGGGTGGCCCTCATCGTCACCATGCGCTACTCCCTGAAAGTGCTGCTCTCCTACCACGGGTGGATGTTCACTGAGCACGGCAAGATGAGTCGTGCCACCAAGATCTGGATGGTAATTGCGTGTCCCTCTGGCTGTGGAGGGGGTGGACAGTTTGGGCTTTGGGAAGAAGGACACCCCTGCGGAAGGACACCCCTGCGACCTTTTCTCCCTCTATGCTTGGTTGGTGACTTGGGCCTCAACCTTGAATGGCTGGAGAGGTTTGAGTCACCATGACACAAAAGCAGGGGCCAAAGAGTGCTTCTCTTTCGTGACATTAGTGAGACCTGCAGCATTTTATATTGAGGTCTGCTCGGTTTGTAGTTCAGGTCATTCATCAAATAAAAGTGCTGTCCATCCGGTTCTTTGTAGCGTTCTTGACTCACTTGTTGTCAGGCATTAAATGGTTACCTTAGCTGACCCCTCGGACAGGCTCCCGTGACTCAGACTTAGCTTCTGGAATGTTCCTTCAGGTTGCTTTGGCCCTCAGCCCAAGGGTCCCTTATTTAAGGTAATGGCTTTGCCATATATGTGGATGCTTGTCCAAATTTCATGATTTAAATGTTTTTCTTTTTTATTTTTATTTATATTTTTTCATTTTAGTTCTTTTTGAGATGGAGTTTCACTCTTGTTGCCCAGACTGGAGTGCAATGGTGTGATCTCAGCTCACTGCAAACTCCGCCCTTCCAGGTTCAAGCAATTCTTTTGCCTCAGCCTCCCAAGTTTCTGGGATTACAGGCATGCACCACCATGCCTGGCTAATTTTGTATTTTTAGTAGAGACGGGGTTTTACCATGTTGGTCAGGCTGGTCTTGAACTCCTGACATCAGGTGATCCTGCCTTGGCCTCTCAAAGTGCTGGGATTACAGGTGTGAACCACTGTACCCAGCTTTTTTTTTTTCTTCTTTTTGAGACAGGGTCTTGCTCCATTGCCCAGGCTGGAGTACAGTGGCACCATCACGGCTCACTGCAGCCTCGACTTCCTAGGCTCAAGTGATTTTCCCACCTGAGCCTCCTGAGTAGCTGGAACTATAGGTGCACACCACCATGGCTGGCTAATTTTTGTATTTTTAATAGAGACGGGGTTTTGTTGGCCAGGCTGGTCTCAAACTTTTGAGCTCAAGTGATCGGCCCACCTTGACCTCCCAAAGTGTTGGGATTACAGGCATGAGCCATCACACCCGGTCTCAATTTAAATGTTTTTATGGGGGCTGGGCATGGCTACTCATGGCTGTAATCCCAGCACTTTGGGAGGCCAAGCCCAGTGAACCACCTGAGCTCAGGAGTTTGAGACCAGCCTGGGGAACATGGCAAAACCCCGTCTCTACTAAAAATACAAAAATTAGCCAGGCAAATTAGCCAGGCGTGGTGGTGCATGCCTGTAATCCTAGCTACTTGAGAGGCTGAGGTGGGAGGAACGCTTGAGCCCAGGAGGTCAAGGCTGCAGTGAGCTGTGGTTGTGTCACTGCACTCCAGCCTAGGGGACAGAGCCAGACCCTGTCTCAAAAAAAAAAAAAAAAAAATTTATGGGCTTAGTTTTTCTGAAAATCAACCCTCCAAGATGGGCATCGTCTCTGGACTTTCGAGGCCTCCGTCTGGGGGGCTGGGGCCCCTGTGACCCCCTGCAGGCGGGTGTGTGCCCCATGTACCATCTGCCCATTGTAGTCATGGCCCTGGGCCTTGGGCTTTGCTCGGCACCTCAAGCCCAACCTGGGTTTCTGGGGCCAGACGTGTGTAAAGAAACATCTGCTTTATTCACCCCTGTCTTGCCAAGTGGCCTAAATGGTTGTAATGGACCAGGTCATCATGCAAACATTTTCTGCAGAATCTTTCTCGAATGGGGCTGATCCGTGGGTCTGCCGGTGTATACGAAGCCGTGGGTCTGCTTTGGTTTCTTGTCTGCCCCGACCTTGGCCCCGGGGCCCTTCTGCTTGGTCGCCTCGGGATGGCCCCCACAGTGGTGCCTGCCTGGACTGGGCTGCTGTCCCAACCTCTGGGGGAGCCTGCTTGTGAGAGAAGCGTGGGAGTCGCTGCAGTGCCCACCACACACTGGGACTCCACTCTTTGCCAAACAAATTTTTTTTTTTTTTTGAGACAGCATCTTGCTCTGTCACCCAGGCTGGAGTGCAGTGGTGCAATCTCAGCTCATTACAACCTCCGCCTCCTGGGCTCAAGCGATTCTCTCACCTCAGCCTCCACAGTAGCTGGGACCACAGGCATACACCACCACGCCCAGCTAATTTTTTGTATTTTTAATAGAGAGGGTTTCGCCATGTTGGCCAGGTGGTCTCGAGCTCCTGGGCTCAAACGATCCACCCTCCTCGGCCTCCCAAAGTGCTGGGATCAACAGGCGTGAGCCACCACACCCAGCCAAACCAATTTTTTCTCTCAAATCAATTTTCTACCATTTGGATATAAAATTTCTGATTTCTAGAGAAGCAGAATTTAACACCTAGAAGAGACTCAGGGGTGGCTCCCACACTTGGCAAAGCAGGCTAAAGGGCACTCCCTCCAGTGGGTTCACGGCTGAGGTTCAGCTGAGTCCCAACGCCCTGCAGTACCAGGACTCCCCGCCTGGGCCCGAGGACTGCCTTTGTTTTGGTTGCCATTGAGGTGACTGGTTATTATACAGGCTTGATCATCCAGCCTAAAACCAAGGGCCACAGATGTGTCCCCTGGGAGGCTTGGCAATGACTGAAGGAAAGACACTGCTTCCCCTCGGCTTGGCTCAGGGCCAAGCACGTTGACCCTCCTCACTGTTCCTAGAGCCTGGAGCCCATCCCGAAACTAAGGGCCTTGCAGAAGGAGGTGGGGTGAGACTCACCCTAGGTGCAGAAGCACGGTCAGGGTCCTGGCCAGTCACAACGCTGGCAGCGACATCTCACGGCCTCTGTCAGGCTTGGCTTTGATTCTACCTGGTTTTTTGGTTTGTTTGTTTTTGTTTTGCTTTTTGACATAGGGTCTCACTATGTTGTCCAGGCTGGAGTGCAGTGGTGTGATCATGGCTCACTGCAGCATCACCCTCCCAGGCTCAATCAATCCTTTCACCTCAGCCTCCCAAGTAGCTGAGACAACAGGCACATGCCACCATGCCTGGCTAATTTTTTGTAGAGGTGGGGTTTTGCCATGTTGCCCAGGCTTTTATTGGCATGGAGGGCAGGGTTATATGCTTATTTGCTAGAACCTGTAAGTATGGGGCAGGTAAAAGATGGACCAGATGAAAAATAAATCGACACAGAAAATCAGTAAGTGGTTGGCACATTGTGCTCATGGGAAAAGTGGCTTCGGATCTTTAACATAGCCTTGTCTTTGAAATTGTAATTCTCCCATCCAAGTACTAACCAGGACTGAACCCTGCTTAGCTTCCGAGATCAGACGAGAACAGGTGCCTTCAGGGTAGCATGGCAGTAGTCTGATAATATAATTCTCTCTCTTCAGGGTATGGTCAAGATCTTTTCAGGCCGAAAACCCATGTTGTACAGCTTCCAGACATCGCTGCCTCGCCTGCCGGTCCCGGCTGTCAAAGACACTGTGAACAGGGTAGGTGTGGCTTAGGCCTCACACTGAAATGTCAGCCATCTGTGGATTAAGGCTTAGGTCTTAATTATGATGAACTAGGTCACCGTCATTTGGCTCAAGTAGCCTTCAGCGGTGTGCCTGGTAGGGTTCTCATAGGAACTCTTTTTATTTTTTTTCCAATGCATCACTGCTGCATCTTAGGTGTTTTTTAAAAAGTGTCAGGTTTCATAGAGAAACTGCTTGTGCATTTTTTAAAGCTTTATTTTATTTTATTTTATTTTATTTTATTTTATTTTATTTTATTTTTTGTGATGGACTCTCCCTCTGTCACCCAGGCTAGAATGCAGTGGTGCAATCTCAGCTCACTGCAACCTCCGCCTCCCAGGTTCAAGTGATTCTCCTGCCCCAGCCTCCCGAGTAGCTGGGATTACAGGCACCTGCCACCACGCCCGGCTAATTTTTGTATTTTTAGTAGAGACAGGGTTTCACCATGTTGGCCAGGCTGGTCTCGAACTCCTGACCTCAAGTGATCCACCCGTCTCAGCCTCCCAAAGTTCTGGGATTACAGGCATGAGCCACTGCGCCAGGCCAGTTTTTGCTACTTTACATAATTACTAAATACAACATTGTATTAAATGATTGCAGTCACTCCCCATTCTTCCCTCCCCCCACCTAGTAACTTCTCTTCTACTTTCTGCCTCTGGATTTGCCAATCTGAGGGACCTCATATAAGTGGCATCATATCATATTTGTCCTTTTGTGACTGGCTTCTTTCACTCAGCAAAATGTCTTCAAAGTTCATCCACATAACAGCTTGTGTCAGAATTTCCCTCCTTCTTATGGCTGAATAGTATTCCATTGCATGGCTAGACCATATTTTATTTATCCGTTCATCTGTTGCTGGGTGGCGAATGTTTTTGATCTGATTGGTGAGGGTCACCAGCTGAGGGTGGGGTGATAGTCAGCTTCTAGCCGGTCTGAGGACAGGGTGCTTCTTGACACAGCAGCCCCACTTCAAAGCCAGGCCCCCAGGGGCAAGGCACTACCTAGAAAGCCTGTCATTTCATCCTCAAAGCTACTCATTTCTTTTTTCTTTTTTTTTTTTTTTTTGAGACAGGGTCTCACTCTGCTGTTCAGGCTAGAGTGCAGTGGCGCGATCTTGGCTCACCACAGCCTCAACTTCCTGGGCTCAAATGATCCTCCCACTTCAGCCTCCTGAGTAGCTGGGACTACAGGTGCATGCCACTACATATGGCAATATTTTTTTTTTTTTTTTGAGACAGAATCTCGCTCTGTCACCCAGGCTGGAGTGCGGTGGCGTGATCTCGGCTCACTGCAAGCTCCACCTCCTGGGTTCACACCATTCTCCTGCCTCAGCCTCCTGAGTAGCTAGGACTACAGGCCCCCACCACCACGCCTGGCTAATTTTTTTTTTGTATTTTTAGTAGAGACGGGGTTTCACTGTAGCCAGGATGGTCTCCATCACCTGACCTCGTGATCTGCCTGCCTCGGCCTCCCAAAGTACTGGGATTACAGGCGTGAGCCACCACGCCTGGCCCTATTTTTTTTTTTTTTTCCAGAGACGGAGTTTCACTGTCTTGTCCAGGCTGGTGTTGAACCCCTGAGCTCAAGTGATCTACCTGCTTCGGTCTTTTTTTTTCTTTAATTGAACAAAAGGAGAGGGAGCAGCTCCATTTCTTTCTTTTTAAAAAAATTATGGTAAAATGTACACAACATGAATTGTACTGTTAACCATTTTCAAGTGTACAGTTCAGGGGCACTAAGTACATTTATAATGTTGCGCAGCCCTCACTGCTGTCTCGTTCCAGGACCTTTCATCCCCCAAAAGCTCATAGCCACTAAGCAGTCACTCCCCATCCTTCTACCTCCCTCTCCCAGCCCCTCAGAACCACTAATCTCCTGTCTGTCTGTATGGATTTGCCTCTTCTGGACATTTCACATAAATGGAATCACATGGCCTTTTGTGACTAGCATGTCTTTAGAGTTCACCCGTGTTGTAGGATGGATGAACTTCATCCCTTTTTGTGGCTGAATAGTATTCCATTGTATGGAAGGACCACAGTTTATCCACCTGTTCATCCGCTGTTGGGGACGTATCCAGGAGTGGAATTGCTGGCTCATGGGAACTCCGTGGTAACTCGTTGAGGAACCACGAGACTCTCACGCAGCTGCACCATTTTGCATTCTAACCAGCAGTGCATGGGTGCTTTAGTTTTTCCACATCCTGGGACTCCAATTTTAAAACTATAATAATAAGCAAAAACTTCTCGGGTTAAGGGTTTGAATCCAGGCTTGGTTACTGAGTCCCTAAGGGTTTGAATCCAGCCTTGGTTATTGAGTCCCTGTTGGCCTTGGTAAGTTTCTTCCCATGTCTGCTCTTTTTTTTTTTTTTTTCAGACAGAGTCTTGCTCTGTCACCCAGGCTAGGGTGCAGTGGCATGATCTCAGCTCACTGCAGCCTCTGTCTCCCAAGTTCAAACAATTATCTTGCCTCAGCCTCCTGAGTAGCTGGGATTACAGGTGTGCACCACCATACCCAGCTAATTTTTGTATTTTTAGTAGAGACAGGATTTTACTATGTTGGCCAGGCTGGTCTCGAGCTCCTGACCTCAAGTGATCTGCCCACCTCGGCCTCCCAAAGTACTGGGATTACAGGCACAAGCTACCATACCTGGCCCACCCCATCTCTCCTCTTCTGTGCCCACACTTGCAAATCAGGGCTGATGAAGGCCCCTGTTCCACTGGCAGGATGGGGTGAGCGAGAGATGCTTGACCTTCAGTGACCTCTGTCTGTGTTGCGTAGCTCAGGGTTCCACTTCAGCTCATTCAGGGCATGATTTTCTGTCTCATTCACGGGCATTTTACTTTGAATAAGCCTCAAGATGCTTGACACCTGCCCCCTCCCCCTTTTTTTTGGAGACAGAGTCTCACTCTCTTGCCCAGGCTGGAATGCAGTGGCACCGTCCTAGCTCACTGCAACCTTGAATTCCTGGGCCCGAGTGATCCTCCTGCCTTAGCCTCCCGAGTAGTTGGGGCCACAGGTGTGCACCACTATGCCTGCAAATACTTTCTTATAGAGACAGGGTCTTGCCATGTTGCCCAGGCTGGTCTTGAACTCCTGGGCTCAAGCAGTCCTCCTGATTCAGCCTCCCAAAGTGCTGGGGTTACAGGCATAAGCCACCGTGCCCAGCTACAGCTGGCCCTTTTAAGGGAGTGGGGTCTTACTTTTCAATGTACAGGGAGGGACCATAGAGAGATTACTGTTGCACCAAGCTTTGTTTTTTACAGCAGACAAACAACTTGTCAGATTAAAATATGTCATGACAAATTGTGGGGTTAGCAACAGTTTTACTTTTTGTTGCTGGGGGAAACAGCATCTCACCCAGGCTGGAATGCAGTGGTGTGATCATGGCTCACTGCAGCTTTGAACTCCTGGGCCCAAGTGATCCTCACACCTCAACCTTCCAAGTAGCTGGGACCACAGGCACATGCCACCGCACCCAGCTAATTTTTGTATTTTTTTTTTTTTTTTTTTTTTGCAGAGATGGGGGTCTCACTCTGTTGCCCAGGGTGGTCTTGAACTGGTCAAGATTGCTTGGGCTCAAGCACTCTTCATACCTCAGCCTCTCAAAGTGCTGGGATTACAGGTGTGAGCTACCACACCTGACCAGTGTTACTTTCTGTAAGAGCTTGCTTAGGTGTGTAGCAGAAGCTTTTGAGTGTCTTTTTAAACAATTGCTCTCTGTGTTTCCACCTCTGAGCATTTGTTCAACCAAAGTAGCACATGTAAAAGGACGAGGCGGGGTGGGGGCTGGAAACCCTGAACCTGGGGCACTGGCCTGGTTCCGTGACCTATTCCAGCCCCTCGTTCCCATCCTGCTGCCTGAGCACCTGCCCAGCCCCAGCACCCAGCTGTCAGCATGACTCTGCCCCATCTCATGGTCACCATCGCAGGTCATCAAAGCTTACTTAGGTCAGAACAGATCTTTTATTAAGGGCCAAATAATAGATAAGAGACATTCTTGAAATGTCCTTGTTAACTTTTCTTGTCAACTCTAGAATTTATTTTAAATTCTAAAAATTTAATGGCGATTTTCTGGTGATGCAGGATTTGGGACACTTTTAAAGCTAATAAAGGAAGAAAAAGTTTAATTGTTAAATTATCATTACCCTATGACACCATTTAGCATTGAAGGGAGTTTACCTGTCTAAGGACTGCCAAGACCAACTTGGGGGAAGAATCTAAGCTTTTTCTTTTTTTTTTTGAGATAGGGTCTCACTCTGTTGCCCAGGCTGGGGTGCAGTGGCATGATCATGGCTCACTGCAGCCGCAACCTTCTGGGCTCAAGCGATCCTCCCACCTCAGCCCCCCGGGTAGCTGGGACCACAGACATGCACCACCATGCCCAGCTAATTTTTGTCTTGTTTTTTTTTGTAGAGATGGGGTTTCACCATGTTGTTTAGGCTGGTCTTGAACTCCTGAGCTCAAGCAATCCACTGGCCTTGACCTCCCAAAGTGCTGGGATTACAAGCATGAGCCACCATGCCCAGCCTAAAACCTTTTCAATGTGTTAGAACTTTTCCTAAGGCACAAGTGAGGCAAACATAGGCTTTGATTAATATGTTTTAACTTGGGTGATTTTTTTTTCCCAATAATCCCAGTATCTACAGTCGGTGAGGCCTCTTATGAAGGAAGAAGACTTCAAACGGATGACAGCACTTGCTCAAGATTTTGCTGTCGGTCTTGGACCAAGATTACAGTGGTATTTGAAGTTAAAATCCTGGTGGGCTACAAATTACGTAAGTCTGTATACACAGTTTTTCTTGATGAAATTTTTCTGTATGAAGACGCTAATTTTGAGGGGCAGGGATAACAGGGCTGAAATGACAGTTTTGATTAGCCAAAATCACACCCTAGAAAGTTCCAGCTATAGTTTTACCTCTGTGCAGAGTGGAGTGTGTGTGTGTTAGGACTGACATGTAGTTACAGTGACAGTTTCTTGGTTTTTGGATTTTTTTGTAGAGACAGAGTATCACTATGTTGACCAGGCTGGTCTCAAACTCCTGGGCTCAAGTGATCCTCCCACCTCGGCCTCCCAAAGTGCTGGGATCATAGGCATGAGCCACCACACCCAGCCTACAGTGACAGTTTTACCCTGAGTGCAGGTGCACCGGCACGATGCTGTGTTTTGCACGCAGGAGGCTTCTCCCTCTCCCTCTTCCCCGGAGAGTCCTCCTGTGAGCTCTTTCTCCTGCAGCAGTGCCATGCTGCCCCAGAGACCTGCTCCCATCCTCCTCTTTGGTTTATCTTGATTCCAAGGGCATCCTTCCCTGGTGGATGCAGGGATGGTGTGGGATAGGGCGGTGCTGATCGCCCCTCCCTGGGGTTGAATGTGGCTCGGTGGTCCCAGGAGCATCTCCTCCAACGAAGCGTCTTAGCTGGCACCCTGTGTGCGGGGAGCTGGCTGGGCTTCCACGTACTGGGAGGGCAAGAGCAGGCCTCCGGCAAACAAAGCAAGGGAGGGAGTCTAGCTTTGAGGAACAACTAACACGGAAGAGAAGGTGTCCAAAGCGACCCTGACAGAACCAGCAGGTGGCGCTAGACGTGGCATCGTGGGTGGATGGGCAGTGCCTGGAGGGGTCTCTCTAGCCTCAGGGGGCCGGGCATGTTCGCTGGCTGCACCGGTGTGCTGGACTGGTAAACGTCAGCTCTCTGCACAGCTCTCCGCACACGAGGCCCTTGCATAGGCACTGTTCTGTAGGTACGTGTGTTTCAGCACAAAGCTGAAAGGAAGCGATCCCTGGGTCCAGCAGGCTGTGAAGGGACAGCAGCTGTCAGGTAGTTGGGGGGCACTGCCTCTGGGTGGCCTCAGGACACATGTGCCAGGGAATAGAGACAACGCCTGCGGAACACCAGGTTAGTGCCACGGACTGGGACGGTGGCTTCTTCAGGCAGACCTGGGAAGCAGTCTGTGGAGCAATTTTGCATAACATTGGTTTTTTCTTTGTTTTCTTTTATTTTCTTTAGTTTCTGAGACAAAGTCTCGCTTGTCACCCAGGCTGGAGTGCAGTGGAGCGATCTCGGCTCACTGCAAGCTCCGCCTCCCAGGTTCAAGCAATTCTCCTGCCTCAGCCTCCTGAGTAGCTGGGATTACAGGCGCCCGCCACCACACCTGGCTAATTTTTGCATTTTTAGTACAGACGGGGTTTCATCATGTTGGCCAGGCAGGTCCGGAACTCCTAACCTCAAGTGATCAGCCCGCCTCAGTCTCCCAAAGTGCTGGGATGACAGGCGTGAGCCACCGCACCTGGCCTTTGTTTCTGTTTTCTTTTATTTGAGAAAGGGTCTTGCTCTGTTGCCCAGGTGGGAATGCAGTGGCGTGATCATAGCTCACTGTTGCCTCGAACCCCTGGGCTCAAGTAACCCTCCTCAAGTCTTAGCCTCCCAAGTAGCTGAGACTACAGGCGTGAGCCACCACACCTGGCTAATTTCTTAAAATTTTTTGGAGAGATGGAACCTTGCTATGTTGCCCAGGCTGGCTTCAAACTCCTGGCATCAAGCGATCTTCCTGTCTCAACCTCCCAAAGTGCTGAGATTACAGGTGTAAGCTACCATGGCCAGCCCATAGTTTTGGTTTTTAAAACATGTTAGCAGTCAAACATTTATGATTTACTTTCCATTTGGTCTCTTAAACATTTTTAAATTTTTATTTTATTTATTATTTTTATTTTTAATGTAGGGCTAGAGCCTTGCTATGTTGCCTAGCCTGGTCTCGAACTCCTGGTCTCAAGCAATCCTCCCACTTCGGCTTTTTATTTCCCTTTTGAACCATCTACAAAATGAAGGTGATGTACCTTCTTTCTGCCTGTCTCAACTTAAAAAGAACACTTTTCATTTCCTACGGTGTCGCATTCCATCTAGTTAGGACTGCGTTCCCTGTTCTGGAATGGCCCCTGTTAGACGCCGAAATGTCTGCCAAAAGCACTGCCTGCCCTTCCCCGCGGCTCTGGGCTGCTGCCAGGGAGCCTGCCTGGCCCCTGCTGAGCCTGCGGGTTTGTCTGGTGTTTGCGCCCACTAGGTGAGCGACTGGTGGGAGGAGTACATCTACCTCCGAGGACGAGGGCCGCTCATGGTGAACAGCAACTATTATGCCATGGTGAGTCCACCCGCCCGGGCTGCTGTCTGACGAGGACGGTGGGGCGGCGGGTCTGTCCACAGAGGTGGCATCTTCACAGGCCTGTGGACGGCCTGGGAAAGCTCTGGGGATTGGCTCATGCTCCTCTCTGTCCTGCTTCCAGGCCGGAGAACCCTGTGAGTACCCTTCAGTGTTAGCCTAGTAGCCCAGGGTGCTCTGCTACTGCAGGGGGATTTGGGTTGCAAAAATAAGTTTCTGGCAAACAGGAATTCCTCACTGTGCTGTACCTGTCCTGCTGTTTTTTTGTTTTGTTTTGTTTTGAGATGGAGCTTTGCTCTTGTCCCCCAGGCTGGAGTGCAATGGCACGATCTCGGCTCACTGCAGCCTCCGCCTCCCAGGTTCAAGTGATTCTCCTGCCTCAGCCTCCAAAGTAGCTGGGATTACAGGTGCCCACCACCACGCCCGGCTAATTTTTGTATTTTAGTAGAGACGGGGTTTGACCATGTTATCCAGGCTGGTCTCGAACTCCTGACCTCAGGTGATCCACTTGCCTCAGCCTCCCTAAGTGCTGGGATTACAGGTGTGAGCCACCGTGCCCGGCCTGTCCTGCTGTTTTTATGGCTTAGCACTGGAACTTGGTGCCACAGCGGCCTTAAGATCCCTGCAGAACCCCTAGAGCTCAGGGACAGTGGGTTGGCCAAGATCCTGCCACCAGTGCGCTGCGCTTCACCCTACTGTTTTCTGAGACGCCAGAGGGGTGTGCATCGACGGTAGTTTCTGGTTTCCTGGGCTTTGTCTTTCAAAGCATGGATGGTTAGAAGGACTCTCAGTTTGGGTTCTTAACCACTGCTTTAATAACTGGCAAATAGAACTCTTCTCTTTCCTTTTCCTTCCATTCCTTCACTTCCTTTTATTTTTTTCCCTCGTTTATTTTTTAATCATTTACTTTTTCTTTTTTTTTTTTTTTTTTTTGAGATAGAGTCTTGCTCTGTCGCCGAGGCTGGAGTGCACTGGTGCAATTCATCTCACTGAAGCCTCCGCCTCCTGGGTTCCAGCAATTCTCCTGCCTCAGCCTCCCGAGTAGCTGGGATTACAGGCACCTGCCACAACGCCCGGCTAATTTTGGTATTTTTAGTAGAAACGGGGTTTCACCATGTTGGCCAGGCTAGTCTCAAACTCCTGACTTCAGGTGATCCGTGCGCCTCGGTCTCCCAAAGTGCTGGATTACAGACATGAGCTCCCGGCCTATCATTTGCTTTTTCTTTCTGTTTTTCTTCGTTTCAAAATTGTCCTTTCTTTTTCTCTTAACTTTTTTTTTCCCATCTGAAATAATCTCAAACTGAAAGAAAAACCGTTAGTGTAGTCCATAGAACTTCTTTTCCTGCTCTATTTGGAAATGAGCTATTTATCTGATGCCCTTCCCGCCAGGAGACCTTTGTTTATTTCCCACAAACAGAGGCACTTTCTACATCAATGGGGGCACGGTGTGTACATAGACTCTTCCAAAATGTAGGTTAGACCTGTGTTCCTTGGCCTTTTCTTCCAATTGTGGAAAATGTAGACATTTGGAACAGGGTCTCAAAATTTAGAAAGCTGCAGGCACAGCTCTATATAAACAACTATTTTAACCTTTCATTGTGTCTCATCCAGAAAACTTCCTGATAGTCTAATTGCTCCCCGACTAATTTTTGCTTTCCTTTCTCTGTGTTACGTGAGGGTATTTGGTGCAAATAGTTATCTTTAATAGCACAGAAGTTTTAGAGGACTTACGTTCTCATAAAACATTTACAAAGTCAAAGTGGAGAAAATCAAATTACCATTTATTTTGTAGCATTGCAGATGTAACCGAATATGTATGTATATTGATGCATCTCTAGAAATATTGTGACAGTGTGCAGGATGTGCTGTGATTATTTAAATTTGCTTATCTTTCCCTATGCAAATTCTCTCCACCTTTGTCGCTTTTCAGGATCTGCTGTATATACTTCCAACTCACATTCAGGCAGCAAGAGCCGGCAACGCCATCCATGCCATCCTGCTTTACAGGCGCAAACTGGACCGGGAGGAAATCAAACCAGTAGGCAAACAAATTGCTTTAAAAAAATTATTTTCAAACAGCTTTACAGAGGTATAATTGACATATTGCACATGTTTAAAATATACAGTTTGTGGCCGGGCACAGGGTCTCATGCCTGTAATCTTGGCACTTTGGGAGGCCAAAGCAGGCGGATCATCTGAGGTTAGCAGTTCAAGACCAGCCTGGCCAACATAGTGAAACCCTGTCTCTACTAAAAATAGAAAAATTAGCTGGGCGTGGTGGCACGCGCCTGTAATCCCAGCTACTCGGGAGGCCGATGCAGGAGAATCACTTGAACCCAGGAGGTGGAGGTTGCAGCGAGCCGAGATAACACCATTGCACTCTAGCCTGGGTTATAAGAGCGAAACTCCATCTCAAAAAAAAAAAAATTAAAAAATAAAGTGTAGAGTTTGATAACTTCTGATGTGTATATATTGATGCATCTGAGAAACCATCATCACTGCAGTCAGGATGGTGAATACATCAGTCAACCCGAAAACCCCTCTGCCCTTTGTCATCTCTCCCTCCCACCTGGTCCTGGACCCCTGGTCCACTATCTGTCACTCTAGATTAGTTTGCAATTTTTAAAGCTTTATGTAAGTGGAATCATAACAGTATGCACTCTTTTTTTCGGAATTCTAGTTTCTTTCACCCAGCCTAATTATTCTGAGATGTAATTCTCCTTGTGTCTCCTAAATGAATATACATCTGTTGTACTTTAATTCTGTAATCTGCCCTTTGGAGAAGCCCTTGATGTTTTTGAACTAATACTAGATGCTTAGTTGCTTATAAGAAACAAGACTTTTCTTCCTGGAATATTTCTTTGGTTTTAAGTGTCAGTTATCAATAATCAATTAGAATGTGTTATTTAGGATTTAACTGTGCAGGAAGTTGCACCCTGGCATGGTTTAATGAGTCCCCCAACGAATCATTCCAGGGAGCCACTGGAAAAGAGGAAGTCAAATGAAGCAATTTGCACAGAAAACACATTCAGCATTTCCATGTGGTCTTAACTTGCTTGCTGCTTGCTGCTTTTGTTTTCTTTTTTTTTTTTTTTTTTTTTGAGACAGAGTCTCGCTCTGTTGCCGAGGCTGGAGTGTAGTGGCACGATCTCAGCTCACTGCAGGCTCTGCCTCCCGGGTTCACGCCATTCTCCTGCCTCAACCTCCCAAGTAGCTGGGACTACAGGCACCCGACACCATGCCCGGCTAATTTTTTTGTATTTTTAGTAGAGACGGGGTTTCACTGTGTTAGCCAGGATGGTCTCCATCTCCTGACCTCGTGATCCGCCCGCCTCAGCCTCCCAAAGTGTTGGGATTACAGGCGTGAGCCACCGCACCCGGCCAACTTGCTGCTTTTCTTCTGTGGGATTTTCGTTGTTGGTTTGAAATATATTTTTGTTACAGATTCGTCTTTTGGGATCCACGATTCCACTCTGCTCCGCTCAGTGGGAGCGGATGTTTAATACTTCCCGGATCCCAGGAGAGGAGACAGGTGAGTCAAGCTTCTTCAGGGCCCCCTGGAGAATCGGCACTTTCCATCCCTATGCTCAGAATTAGGAAGTGTCAAAGGGGCCAAATTGATTTTTGCTGACCCTTCCTGAGATTGTAGGCTGGTGAACATTCCTTCTGCTGAATTTCCTTTGTCTTTCTTAGGCCTGGACACTGTTGTTGACTTATTTCCAGATTTTAATTTCTCTTTGGTTGAAGACTGCCGACTGTCTCATAGAGTGTTTGATTTATTTATTTATTTATTTTGACATGAGGTCTCTGCCACCCAGGCTGGCGTGCAGTGACATGATCACGGCTCACTTCAGCCTCCACCTCCTGAGCTCAAGGAATCCTCCCATCTTAGCCTCCCCAGTAGCTGAGACCACAGGCACATGCATCATGCCTGGCTACTTTTTGCATTTTTTATAGAGATGAGGTTTTGCCGTGTTGCCCAGGCTGATCTCAGACTCCTGGACTCAAGTGATCCGCCCGCTTCGGCCTCCTGAAGTGCTGGGATTACAGGCGTGAGTCACGCACAGCTGAGTGTTTTTTTCCTGAGTCTGGATTCCTCAGGGGCATTTTACTCCGGCTCACAGTCAGCGTTTGTGATGGAACGCACACTGGGTCGTGCTCGGAAAGGTGGATTTGTGTTCCAGCCACTCCTTTATCAGCTGCCTGACCTGGGCAGGGTGGCCACGTAAGCCACCGTCCAAACCAGGACGTCCTTGAGAATGACAGGGAGGGAGAACAGGCACCGTGGGGAACATCCAGGCCAGGCCCGGGCCCAGGCTGTGCTGTCCATGGCCTCCATTTCCCCAGGTGCCTGTGGATGGGGAACTACCCAGAGACACTTGGTGAGCTAGAGCCCAAGACCATCATGGCAGGCCTGTATGACGGGTGGGCCTCGGGGCTGCTTGGGAAGCTGGCTGGAAAGGGCCAGAGCTGACCCGCAATTTTATTTATTTATTTATTTTTAGAGGGAGTCTCGCTCTGTTGCCTAGGCTGGAGTGCAGTGGCGCGATCTCGGCTCACTGCAACCTCCACCTCCCGAGTTCACGCCATTCTCCTGCCTCAGCCTCCCGAGTAGCTGGGACTATAGGTGCCTGCCACCACGCCCGGCTAATTTTTTATATTTTTAGTAGCGACGGAGTTTCACCGTGTTAGCCAGGATGGTCTCATCTCCTGACCTCGTGATCGTCCCACCTCGGCCTTCCAAAGTGCTGGAATTACAGATATGAGCCACCATGCCTGGCCTGACCTGCAGTTTTGAGTGTCTTGTTGCAGCCCAGTCCTTCCAGACCAAGCCCTAGTCAATATTCCAGACCAAGCCCTAGTCAGTAGTGTGCACTGTGGTGGTCGTTGGGGAGCCTTTGCTGTATCCTTGCACAAAAGCTGGCCTCTGAGTGGGCTTTCCTAAGCAGATTCTCCCCTTTCCTCTGATCCTGCCTTCAGAGGTTCTCTAAAAACCCATTCTGGCCAGGCGCGGTGGCTCACGCCTGTAATCCCAGCATTTTGGGAGGCCGAAGTGGGCAGATCACCTGAGGTCAGGAGTTCAAGACCAGCCTACTACTGGTCTACAAAACCCCATCTCTACTAAAAATACGAAATTAGCCAGGTATGGTGGTGGGCACCCGTAATCCCAGCTACTTGGGAGGCTAAGGCAGGAGAATCACTTGAACATGGGAGGTAGAGGTTGCAGTGAACTGAGATTGTGCCACTGCACTCCAGCCCGGGCAACAAGAGTGAAACTTCATCTCAAAAAAACAAAAAAGAACCCACTCCATGTGTGTTCACGGATTTCACAGTGTTTCTGGCTAAACCCCTCCTCTCTTCCTGCCACACACTGTCGTCCATTGTACTGTAGCTCAACATGTGAAAAACAGATGTGTTGGCCAACAGCAGTCCTGGGGCAGTTGGGCAACGAGGTGGAGGAAAGTGAAGTTGGTTCTCTCCATCCTCTCACAGTGTCTCCCTGATTGGAGGGGCAGTTGCCCCTTCACCGACCAGGGCAGGCAGTGTCCCCAAAGGGAAGTGGGTCAGGGTGTCCTGGGGAGGCTGTCACCTGCTGTCAGTCAGCACCGTGGTATGGGGACATCCTTAAGATCATTTAAGTTTGAGACATGCGGCCTACACTGACAGTGATTCCAGGAGGTAAATATGTATGTGTTCAAAAAAATAAACAAGGGAGGCCAGGCACAAAGGCTCATTCCTGTAATCCCAGCACTTTGTGAGGCCAAGGCAGGTGGATCACCTGAGGTCAGGAGTTCGACACCAGCCTGGCCAACATGGTGAAACCCCATCTCTACTAAAAATACAAAAATTAGCCAGGTGTGGTGGCGCATACCTGTAATCCCAGCTACTCAGGAGGCAGAGGTAGGAGGATTGCTTGAACCTGGGAGGTGGAGGTTGCAGTGAGCCAAGATCATGCCACTGCACTCCAGCTTGAGTGACAGAGTGAGACTCCATCTCAAAAAAATATGTATATGAAATAAAAATAAAATAAATCAATAAACAAGGGAAATGCTGGGATAAAACCTAGTTACTTAGTGTACCTGGACAGCCATTCCGAGCATGATACCTGAATCAGTTTCCTGGGGCTGCTGGAATAAATGACCACAAACTGGATGTCTTAAGACAAAAGAAGTTTCTTCTGCCACAGCTCTGGAGGCCAGAGTCCGAGATCAAGGTGTCAGCAGGGCCGTGCTCTTTTTGAAGGCTCTGGGGGAGGCCTTTATGCCTCTTCCAGCTTCTGGAGGGTCCAGGTGCTCCTTGGCTTGTAGGCATATCACTCCGATCTCTGCCTCCATGTCGCCTTGGCTCTCACCTCTGTGTGTGTGTGTCTCTCTTACGAGGACAACAGTCATTGGATTTGGGGTCCACCCTAGTCCAGTATGACCTCATCTTAATATTGAATTATATCAGCAAAGACCCTATTTCCAGGCCAGATGCGGTGGCTCATGCCTGTAATCCCAGCACACTGGGAGGCTGAGGTGGGTGGATCACCTGAGCCCAGGAGTTTGAGAGCAGCCTGGGCAACATGGCAAAACCCCATCTCTACAAAAAATACAAAAATTAGTCGGACATAGTGGTGTGTACCTGTGGTCCCAGCTACTCAGGAGGCTGAGGAGGGAGGATCACTTGAGCCTGGGAGGTGGAGACTGTAGTGAGCTGAGCTGTGATCACACCACTGCACTTAGCCTGGGTGACAGAATGAGACCCTGTCTCAAAAAAAGAAAAAAAAGACCCTACTTCCGATTAAGAAATAAGGTTTTCACAGGTACCAGGGCTAGAACATGGACATATCTTTTGGGTAGAAACAGCTCAACTCATTACAACAACGGAAAAATCCAAATATTGTCATGTAAAGATTTTAGTTTTCTATATTTCAAAAATACTTCAAACTGTTTTAAAAGGTAGATAACAAATTGAGGGTAAGTGCTCACAACAGAGAACAGGGTTAATATGTAAAGAGTTCTTATAAATCTGCCAGAAAACCATGAAGATCCTAATTGGAAAGGAAATGATGGGCACCCCTGGAAGGAGAAATGTTTAAGGAGTTATAGAAAAGCATTCAACATCACTGGGAATGAAAGAAATGTAAATACAAAGCCTGGGAGTGGTGGCTCACGCCTGTAATCCCAGCACTTTGGGAGGCCGAGGCGGGTGGATCACTTGAGGTCAGGAGTTCGAGACCATCCTGGCCAACATGGTGAAACCCCACCTCTACTAAAAGAAACCCACAAAAATTAACCAGGTGTGATAGCAGATGTCTGTAATCCCTGCTACTCAGGAGGCAGAGGCAGGAGAATCACTTGAACCTGGGAGGAGGAGGTTGCAGTAAGCTGAGATCACACCACTGCACTCCAGCCTGGGTGACAGAGCAAGACCCTGTCAAAAAAAAAAAGAAAGAAAGGTAAATGTATATGAGCACGTGCAATGCCATTCGTTGGTGATCGTCGGGCAAAGCCCCACCCACTTTCTCAGACATCCCCACCGGAGGATCCCATCAGTCACAATCCTCACTAATTAGACCATTCAAATTCCCCAAAATAAAAAAAGGGAAAGAGTATAGACTTATCTTAAGGGTCTTAAGTTCTGGCATTTTTCTATTTAATAATATATATTGCTATATAATGGAATTACTACCAAAATTTAGAAAATCTTTTAGCAGAAGATACAGCCCTAATCTTACCACTCCAGTACAATCATTATTGACATTTATGATGTACTTCGTTATAGTATCAAAACAATTCCAGTATGTGAACGCTTTTCTTTCTTTCCTGTTTTCCTTTCTAAGTGACGCTCAGTGAATTCTGTGTATGTTTCTCCCCTGCATGCATTGGTCAAACAGTCTGTAGAGCAGGCACCTAGAATTGGCTTGCCGGCTGCCCTGGTGGACATTTCCAGTCTTACTGGCATGGACAAATTACCCTCAAAGTGATTTTACCAACTTTCACGTCCCCAGCAATCTATAAAATACCCTTTTCCCTTCATTTTTGCCAAAAGGGTTAGCAACTTTTAAAATGTTAACTGGACATTTGGGTTTCTTCTGTTGAGAATATTGTTCTTATATTTTGTATGTTTTTTAAAAATGGATGTGTATCTTTTCCTTATTGATTTGTAGAAAGTCTTTATATATTCCAGACATTCTGCTTTTTTTTTTTTTTACTTTTGTTTGTTTGTTTGTTTTTGTTTTTTTGAAACTGAGTCTCACTCTGTTGCCGAGGCTGGAGTGCAGTGGTGCAATCTTGGCTCACTGCAAACCCCACCTTCCAGTTTCAAGCGATTGTCCTGCCTCAGCCTCCCTAGTAGCTGGGATTACAGGCATGCACCACCACACCCAGCTTACTTTTGTATTTTTAATAGAGACGGGGTTTTGCCATGTTGGCCAGGCTGATCTCAAACTGTTGGCCTCAAGTGATCCGCCTGCCTCGGCCTCCCAAAGTGCTGGGATTACAGGCATGAGCCACTGTGCCTGGCCCCTTTTTTGTTTTTTAGGCGATTTTAATAAAATGTCATACTTTTCTCCATGAAGTCCTTGCAGCACATCATTTGTTCGAGCTGTTTCTAAGCACTTTTATTGTTTTGCTCCTTTTCAAGAATATTTTCAAGGTGTTGGTTATGCAGCATGTAAGTTTGCCCAGGCCACCCATAACAAATACCACAGACTGCACGGCTTAAGCAAGACAGCGATTTTCTCACAATTCTGCAGGCTGGAACTCCAACATCAAGGTGTTGGCAGAGGTGGTTCCTTCTGTAGGCCTCTCTCCTTGGATAACCATCTCCTCCCTGTGTCCTTACGTGGTCATCCCTCTGTGCGTGTCCTAAAGTCTCCCTTTTTTTTTTTTTTTTTTTGAGACTGAGTCTCATTCTATCACCCAGGCTGGAATGCAGTGCACAATCTCGGCTCACTGCAACCTCCACCTCCTGGGTTCAAGTGATTCTTCTGCTCCAGACTCCCAAGTAGCTGGGACTACAGGTGTCCGCCACCACGCCTGGCTAATTTTTGTAATTTTTTAGTAGAGACGAGTTTTCACCATGTTGGCCAGGCTGGCCTCGAACTCCTGACCTCAGGCGATCTGCCCACCTCGGCCTCCCAAAGTGCTGGGATTACAGACGTGAGCCACCGCACCCAACCCTAAACTCCTCTTCTTAAAAGGACACAGTCACATAGGATTAGGGCCCACCCTAATGACCTCATTAAAGACCCCATCTCCAAATGAGGCCACATTCTGAGGTGCTGGGGGTTAGGATTTCAATATATGAATGGGGGGACACAGTTCAGCCTGTGCCCTGGGGTATAGGAACATGAAAGGTTTTTATAAACTGTGTTTCTACCCAGCTGTATTCTTTTTTTTTTTTTTTTTGAGACAGAGTCTTGCTGTCGCCCAGGCTGGAGTGCAGTGGCAGGATCTCTGCTTACTGCAACCTCTGCCTCCCGAGTTCAAGCTTCTCCTGCCTCAGCATCCTGAGTAGCTGGGACTACAGGCACATGCCACCATGCCCGGCTAATTTTTTGTATTTTTAGTAGAGATGGGGTTTCACCATATTAGCTAGGATGGTCTTGATCTCCTGACCTCGTGATCCGCCTTCCTCGGCCTCCCAAAGTGCTGGGTTTACAGGTGTGAGTCACTGCACCCAGCCACTACCCAGCTGTATTCTTATTGGCTTAAACAGCTGATAGGTTTTCTTGGATTTTCCACATGCTAATCATAGCTGCAAATGACACCTTTGATATTTCCCTTTCAATCCTTTATCTTTTATTTGTTTCTTATTTTATTGCCCGGCCAGCATCCTGAGTGTAATGTGGAATATACGTAGTCATGGTGTGCATTCTTGTCTTGTTTGTGACTTTAAAGCGAAGGCTTCAAATGCCGTTTGGTCCAAGTTTCTGGTAGGAACCCTTCAGCAAACCAAAGCAGGTCTCCTGCATCCTTGGTTTGGTAAACATTTTAAAAATCAGAGCGGGAGGCCAGGTGCAGTGGCTCATGCCTGTAATCCCAGCACTTTGGGAGGCCGAGGCGGGTGGATCACCTGAGGTCAGGAGTTTGAGACCAGCCTGGCCAACATGGTGAAACCCCATCTCTACTAAAAGTACAAAAATTAGCCGGGCGTGGTGGCGGGTGCCTGTAATCCCACCTACTTAGGAAGCTGAGGCAGGAGAAGCTTGAACCCGGGAGGCGGAGGTTGCAGTGAGCCGAGATCGCGCCACTGCACTCCAGCCTGGGCAATAAGAGCGAGACTCCGTCTCAAAAAAAACATGAGATTGGGCATAATATTGATTAATTCTGTTCTTCATCTGGCCGGGTTCTTCTTAAACATCACTTCCTTAGTGGGGGTGGAAGGGCTTTCTCACATCTCCAGGCTAGGTTGGTCCTAGTCCTACACTTTCTAGCCTTTTGTGACACTTGTCCTATTTTGTTTTTGTTTGTTTGTTTGAGATAGGATCTTGCTCTGTCACCCAGGCTGGAGAGCAGTGGTGCAATTTCAGTTCACTGCAGCCTCTGCTCCCCAGGCTCAAGTGATCCTCCCATCTCAGCTCCAGAATAACTGGGACTACAGGTGCACACCACCACACCCAGCTAATTTTTGTATTTTTTTTGTAGAGATAGGGTTTCGCCATGTTGCCCAGGCTGATCCCAAACTCCTGGGCTCAAGCAATCCTCCCTCCTCGGCCTCCTGAAGTGCTGGGAATACAGGGTGAGCCACTGCTCCTGGTAGCTTGTCCTATTTTTAATCATGCGTTTATTCGTCTTCCTCACTAGACGATCTGCCTTGATCAGCTGTCACTGTGCATCCCCACTGAGCAGTGCTTAAGAGGACTTGATAAATATTCGTGGAGTGAACGTACTTCATCACATTTCTGTGATGTTTAAGCTTACTGAGGAGCTTAAATTACTCTGTTTTAGTAGTTTTTACGGAATGGCTTGGTTTCGTAATTTTCCACTTTCTTTCTCAGAACATTTCTCGGGTTCTCAGAAACAATTCTCGGAATGTTTCTCAGCATATTTTCTAAGTTGCCCTATTGTCATTAATTAATAAAAAGTTACTATACGGATCGAATGCCTATTTACATGGGCTTTACGGATATCGTCTCTTAATTCTTGCACAGTGCATATGGGGAACATATGACCTCCATTTTACTGAGGAGAGGCTTAGGGAGGGTTGGGTAATTTGTTTTTTGTTTTTTTTTAATGATAATATTCCATTTTGCTAAGCATGCTTTTTTTTTTTTTTTTCCTGAGATGGAGTATCACTCTGTTACCCAGGCTGGAGTGCAGTGGTGTGATCTCGGCTCACTGCAACCCCCACCTCCTGGTTTCAAGCGATTCTCCTGCCTCAGCCTCCCGAGTAGCTGGGACTAGAGGCGCATGTCACCACACCTGGCTAATTTTTGTATTTTTAGTAGAGGCAAGATTTCACCATGTTGGCCAGGCTGGTCTCGAACTCCTGACCTCAAACGATCCTCTCACCTCACCCAATGTGCTGGGATTACAGGCGTGAGCCACCACTCCCAGCCTCCCACTGCACCTGGCCTCAGGTAATTTGTTTGAGGTCATAATCTAATGAGTGACTAAGCTGAGCTCAGAAGTCAGGCCTCTCCGATTCAGAGCTTTAACTCCAAGCTGTCCTTAATCATTTAAAACGTCTTGAGGAATAGGTTCCTGAGGCTGCCTGGAGAGACGCAGAGCAGGGACTCCCATGCCCTTTGCAGAGTCAGGGTACGGTCGTCTCAGCACGTGCTGAACTTGGGACTCTTGGTTTTGTGTCTCCAACCTGCGGCTGGCTCAGACACCATCCAGCACATGAGAGACAGCAAGCACATCGTCGTGTACCATCGAGGACGCTACTTCAAGGTCTGGCTCTACCATGACGGGCGGCTGCTGAAGCCCCGGGAGATGGAGCAGCAGATGCAGAGGATCCTGGACAATACCTCGGAGCCTCAGCCCGGGGAGGCCAGGCTGGCAGCCCTCACTGCAGGAGACAGGTGCGCAGCCTAGGTCCCTTGTCCTGTTTTGTGGGGTGGTGGAGGCGCTCTTCCTCACCGGGGCCCATCCCCACCGGGGCCTGTGGGAATCCTGGCACGGGATTCCCCACCTCGGCTCTGTTTTTCTCTGGGGTCTCCCAGCTTGGCAGGTCTCAAGAGCAATGGGGACATGGTGGGGGGTCCCTGGCCACCCCTGTGTGTGTGTCAGGCAAATGTGTGTGGAAACACTCCAGAGTCCAGGACAGGGAGAAGTGAGGATTAGAATTAGGCTTTTTTTTTTTTTTTTTTTTTTTTTGAGACGAAGTCTCGCTCTGTCGCCCAGGCTGGAATGCAATGGCACTGTCTCAGCTCACAGCAACCTCCGCCTCCCAGGTTCAAGCAGTTCTCCTGCCTCAACCTCTCCAGTAGCTGGGAGTGCGCCACCATGCCTAGTAGAGACAGGGTTTCACCATGTTGGCCAGGCTGGTCTCAAACTCCTGACCTCAAGTGATCCACCCACCTTGGCCTCCCAAAGTTCTGGGATTACAGGCATGAACCATATGCCTGGCCAGGATTAGCCTTTCTTACGGGGCTGTGGGCATATTTATTAATTTAGGAAACAGAACAAATGGAAACCAAGGCCCCTGTGTTAGGGTTACATTTCCTTGCCTCAGTGAAAAAGAATCAGGCCGGGCGCAGTGGCTCACGCCTATAATTCCATTGCTTTAGGAGACCAAGGCAGGAGGGTCACTTGAGCCTAGGGGTTTGAGATGTGCCTGGGCAACAGAGTGAGACCCCATCTCTACCAAAAAATTAGCCAGGCTTGGTGGTGCGTGCCTGTAGTCCAAGCTACTCAGGAGGCTAAGGCAGGAGGATTGCTTGAGCCCAGGAAGTTGAGGTTGCAGTAAGCCATGATCAAGGCACTGCACTCCAGCCTGGGTGACAGAGTGAGACCCTCTCAAAACATAAAAAAGAAAGCGAATCAGCCCGAGCTTGGTTTTCTCGCGGGTGTGGTGTGTATTGTATAGGAGGGTTTCTCACCTCAGCGCTGTGCACACTCAGGGCCGGGTACCTCTTTGTGGGGGGCACTGCCCTGTGTAGCGTTGGATGCTGAGCAGCAGCCCTGGCCTCTGCCCACCGACTGCCAGCAGCAACCTGTATGACAACCAGAAGTGTCGTAGACATTGCCCAGCATCAGGGGGACACTGTTGTCCCCAGCTGAGAGCTGCTGCGTTCCAGCAGTGTGACAACTGCTACGCTATCGCTGGGAGTAAGGCGGGAGGGGCAGGTGTTGGGGCCCCTTCTGCAAAGATCAGGAAAGGTTCTGTGCTGCGTGGAGGGGCCGCAGGTGGGCTGTGTCTTGCAGAGGGTGGGAGCAGACCAGGAGGACAGTGGGTGTCCAGAGGGTGGAGCCGCATGCCCCGGGGCAGCAGAGCAGGCAGGAGCCGTGGAGTGGGCTGGGCAGCTGGGCCACGGTGCCAAGCTGGGGAGGGTCCCAGGCACCCAACCATATTTGAGCTTGATTCTGCGACTGGGTGCCGCTTCAGGTGGTGTAGGGTGGGGTGGGGCCGGGGGTGCATGAGTAGGTTAATGCTGGAGATTCTTCTGGTTGGGCAGGGAGGAGGGGCCCTGGACACAGGGATGCTTTTCAGTGGCCCGTAGTGAGGGCCTGAAAGAGGGCCAGGCCCGGGAGCAGGAGCGGGATGGAGGAGGATGTGTGCGGGGAAGCCGGCGTTGTTCGGTATCCGCTGTGGTGTTGACAAGGCTGGAAAGAGCGGCGGCAGGAGATGCATCTCGGGTGAAGATGCGCTCATCCGATGCGCTCCTCTCAGAGCCTGGAATCCCCAGCGGAGGAGACGTGGGGAGCCTGAGCCGGCGCCGCGGGGCCTGGGCTCCCTGTGGGTCTGTAGGCGCCTCGGTCCCGATGCCCCCTCTGGATAGGGCCAGATCAGCATCTTACCCACGGGAGTCATTCACAGGAAGGGCTCCGTACGTGCCGGCCACCGTCACCGTCACCTTTGTTCCCCGAGCGGGGTGCACTGAGGCCTGGCGTGTTTCTAGGCTTATTCGCCCTGCGGGCCGCCATAGCCAAGCACTCCTAGAGAGAAGAAGGTGGGGAGAGAGCCAGATGGCCCCGATCTGGAAGGGTGGGCAATGGCAGAGGGCCCTGGAGGAGCTGGAGTGAGAGGGACTCGGGAGCACTCGAGGAAGCCCAGCTGGTGGGTCTTCCAAGAAGGAAGTGGGCATCACACCAGTTCTGTGTATTCAAATAAGACGGGCACGGAGACCTCCTTGTGGAGGGGTCACATGGGCATCTGTGGCATGCACCTGGGGGCTGATGGCCTGAGTTCCGACTCTGCCTCAAAATAGCTGTGACCTAATCTTTCCGTGCTTCAGTTTTCTCATCTGAAAAATGGGTACAGTAGCATTGAGAAGATCAGTAAGTTGGTACACAGAAAAGGTTTGGAGCAGAGCCTGGCATGAGGGATGCACTCTTATGCACTTACTGTGACCTGGGCTGCCGGAACTTACCTAGCGTGGTTCCTGTAGAGGGGAGGGAGGGTGTGTCAGGGAGCATGGAACAGGGTGATCTGGGTCTGCTGCTTCCTGGCGGCTTTCCCCACGGGGCCAGCCTGCAATCTGGCTGTTCATTTAGTCAGCATTTATTGAACAAAAAATACCCACCGCTCCCCATGCTGTGGTCTGGAGACCAGGAGCAGGTGAGAGTCCTTCCAGCAAACAGTCTCAGATGGGGAACATCATCAACATGGAGTTTTCCTTCGAGAAATTCTGAAAAACTGCAAAGGTTTGATTGTGTCATTTCAAACATCACGCTCCATCGCTGCAGGTCGGGCTGCCTTTAATCATATTTCATCTTCACTGCAGAGTTCCCTGGGCCAGGTGTCGTCAGGCCTATTTTGGACGTGGGAAAAATAAGCAGTCTCTTGATGCTGTGGAGAAAGCAGCATTCTTCGTGACGTTAGATGAAACTGAAGAAGGATACAGAAGTGAAGACCCAGATACGTCGATGGACAGCTACGCCAAATCTCTACTACACGGCCGATGTTACGACAGGTACCGTCCTTACCTTCTGAGAGACAGGAGTTTGCCCATGAGCTTGGAAGAAATACCCTGTGTGCCTGACACTCACCCCTAAGTATCTATAATGCTAAGAAAGAAGGTGGCATAAAAATATAACCTTCAGTTTTATTTTATTTTATTTTTTGAAATGGAGTCTTGCTCTGTCACCCAGGCTGGAGTGCAGTGGCTTGATCTTGGCTCACTGCAACCTCCGCCTCCCAGGTTCAAGAGATTCTCCTCCTTCAGCCTCCCAAGTAGCTGGGATTACAGGCGCGTGCCACCACACCTGGCTAATTTTTGTATTTTTAGTAGAGACAGGATTTCACCATGTTGGCCAGGCTGGTTATGAACTCCTGATCTCAAGTGATCCGCCCACCTCAGCCTCTCAAAGTGCTGAGATTACAGATGCGCCTGGCCAACCTTCAGTTTTCTTCCCTCTGCCAAAACTATCACACATACACAGCCTGAGCTGCAAATCTGAGATTCTTCCCTCCTCTGTGCATGACCACCTTTGTTTGGAGATGCTCATGAGATGCAGGGCTGCCAGGTCCCTGGACTCAGGCAGGGGAGAGTGGCAAACAGGGCTAGGCACAGGGTTAGGCCAGGGTGTTGGCATGTGGCTATCTCAAGTCCTCTTTTTCTTATCTGTAAAGTGTTGGCCAGCCCCGCCCCCTGCAGGGTGGAGCCAAGGATTGGCTGATGAAGGGGTCATGTGCCCACAGGAAGAGCCTCCCACCTCTCCCCAGTTGCCTTGCGATAACAACAGGTCCTGACTTCAGGCTGCCAGGATATAAGCGCTCATCTTTGTGTCTGGGACAGGGAAGAAATGAGTGATTCAGTGTCCTGTTTGTACTTTCACCCTCACTCCACAGAGACTGAGTGTCTGCTCACTGTTAGAGGGACAGGTGCAAAGTGAATTAGTCCATCCAGGATGAAGCAGAGAGGTGCAATGTCTCCTCATTTTTGCCTCTTTAAACACTTAAGTTCCACACATGTGTGTTTCACGTAGGTGGTTTGACAAGTCGTTCACGTTTGTTGTCTTCAAAAACGGGAAGATGGGCCTCAACGCCGAACACTCCTGGGCAGATGCGCCGATCGTGGCCCACCTTTGGGAGGTGAGTTTTCACACTTTTCACTTGAATGTGGAAGTTGCTTTTGAAAATCCAAACCTGGCCAGGTGCAGTGGCGCACACCTGTAATCCCAGCACTTTGGGAGGCCGAGGCGGGCAGATCACCTGAGGTCAGGAGTTCAAGACCAGCCTGGCCAACATGGTGAAACCCCGTCTCTACTAAAAATACAAAAATTAGCCGGGCATGGTGGTGCATGCCTGTAGCCCCAGCTACTTGGGAGGCTGAGGCAGAAGAAATCGATTGAACCCGGGAGACAGAGGTTGCAGTGAGCCGAGATCGTGCCACTGCACTCCAGCCTGGGCGACAGAGCGAGACTCTGTCTCAAAAAGAAAAAACAAAAAAGATAATCCAAACCCCACAGTCAATTTAGTTTTGTAATATTTGCGTGATTATAGAATATGAATTTTTCACTTGTACTAGTAATGCACATGAAGTTAAATCACTAGATTAAAGGCATCCCTGTCTTCCTTTCCCATAACTTAGGTCCCTTGAACAGCAGTGCATCTCCTGCCATCTCCTTAGGGAACAAAAGAGTGAAATGGCAGTTGACTCTCAGGCCGCAGCTTCACAGCAGAAGTGAAGCTCGGTTTTTCCTGGAATAAACTATCCCTTATGTGCTGGATTTCCTAGTGTTTCCTACCTACCGCATTTTTTAGGCCAAATAGAAGCAAGCATGTGAAAATCTGGGCTTATAAACATGCAGCGTGTTTTTTACCTAAGACATCATTTTAATTCTTAAAATTACCAGGTTATTTGAAAACCACAAACCCCTGTCCCCCTGTCTGCACCTGTGGATTGGCCTCTACCATTGTTTTTTTTTTTTTTTTTGAGACAGGGTCTTACTCTGTCACCCAGACTGGAGTGCAGTGGCACAATCATAGCTCACTGTAGCCTTGACCGCCCAGGCTCAAGACATTCTCCCACCCCAGCCTCCCAAGTAGCTGGGACTACAGGTGTGTGCCACCATGCCCAGCTAATTTTTGTATTTTTTGTAGAAACAAGGTTTCCCCATGTTGCCCAGGCTGGTCTTGAACTCCTGGGCACAGGGGATCTGCCTGCCTGGGCCTCCCAAAGTGCTGGGATTACAGATGGGAGCCACCACACTCAGCGTTTTTGTTTTGTTTTTGTTTTTTTTTAATAATTCGTTACTCTGAACTGTTTGACCTGTTCCATGTTTGGCATGAGAAGTTAAATGAAAGTTTTGTTTCCTTAACTCACCGGTCAGGTTCTTGTTTAAAGTTGCTAAATTCTAGGATCATCATCCGTAGACTTGACACAGAAAATACTGTGGTCACTTGTTGTGATGAGACTTGAGATCTTTTTCTTTTAAAGCAACAAGCCCCTTTGAGATTCACATTGACTATAAAGACCATCTTTTTGCAGTGTTTTAAATTTTCCTGCTGGCCTAATAAATGAAGTGGAATAAAATGACCTGAAAGTCACAGCGTGTGTGGGAGACAGGGCCCAGCTGCAGGCTGAGCACCTCGCTGTTCTTGATAGGGCATGGAGCCGGGTTTGTGTGTCTGAAATTAGAAATTAGTAGTGGCTGGGCGCGGTGGCTCACGCCTGTAATCCCAGCCCTTTGGGAGGCCGAGGCGGGCGGATCACGAGGTCAGGAGATGGAGACCATCCTGGCTAACACGGTGAAACCCCGTCTCAACTAAAAATACAAAAATTAGCTGGGCGTGGTGGCTGGCACCTGTAGTCCCAGCTACTCAGGAGGCTGAGGCAGGAGAATGGCGTGAACCCGGGAGGCAGAGCTTGCAGTGAGCCGAGATCACGCCACTGCACTCCAGCCTGGACGAAAGAGTGAGACTCCGTCTCAAAAAAAAAAAGAAAGAAATTAGTAGTAAACTTGTGAAGACATCATAATGTATGACCTTCTTTTTTCTTTAAACTTCTGTGAATGTTTTGAATTTTGACTTTTTTTTTTGAGATGGCGTCTTGTTCTGTCACCCAGGCTGGTGTGCAGTGGTGCGATCTCAGCTCACTGCCACCTCTGCCTCCCCGGTTCAAGTGATTCTCCTGCCTCAGCCTCCCGAGTAGCTGGGTTTATAGGCACACGCCACCATGCCCGGATAATTTTTATATATATATAAACCTGACCTCAAGTGATCCACCCGCCTTGGCCTCTCAAAGTGCTGGGATTATGGCGTGAGCCACCACGCCTGGCCTTGACGTTTCTTTTTATAATATTGTGTCTGTCTATTTTTTCCCCTAGAGATAAACAAATTCTGGTGCCAGTTTTTTCTTGCAAAGTCTTCGCACTCACCCTCCTCTCTGCCTGGAAGGCTTTTCCCCCTGGCTTCCCCTGGCTCCTGGCCCCGTCAGGTCTTCCTTAGGTCTTCCTTAGGTCTCAGCTGACCTCACTTCCCCTAGGAATGGCACTGCCCTGCTACCCTCTCCCAAGACTAGGCTAGGGGCTCCTGTCTCATCTTCCTCTACCTCTTTTAATTGTCTTACTTCTCGTTGGAGTCTTGGCAAAACCTCCAGCCACTCCTTCAGCCAAGGGAGGTTTATATGTAGGAAAAAGGATAAAAAGGAAAAAAAAAACATAGTGCTCTAGGCTTTAAGACACCAGTATGACCCTAGGACATTAATACCTGATAAAAAGCAGCCAATATTAAAAGGGCTTTTCACCACCACCAGGGTTCTTTGGTGATGCCGACAAAAGCTGAGAGAGCCTTTTAGCTACAGAGCGCACTGAAGATCAAGCTGCCTTCAGTGTCTCTGGACATAGCAAGAAGGCACGCTTTAATAAATCTCTGCACAGCATAATAGCCCGGGCTTGTTATACCCCAGGCCAAGGACTTCCCGAGTCCTATATGCCAAAGAGCTGTTGTTTGGCAAAAGAAAAAGAGTCGGGACCATAGGCAGCTGGATCACACAGGGTACATTTATCAAGTAGAGAAATCTACTGGATATTTACAAGATCAGGCTTGTTTTTTAAAGTTCTCCGGATAAGGATAAAGGGATTTTGTCTTAGACCAGGGTGGGCACATAGAAGTAGTGGTGTTTAGTTGTTAGCGTCCAGCAGACAGGATGGCCTGACTCCAGGGACCCCTGGCTGGGGGCTTATGTGATCCATACACAGATGGGGACTGACCTAGTCTCACATGGAGGCCCAGTGCAGTCCCTTAAAGACAGATCTAGTCAAACTTGAGTCTGTTTGTTCTTGTTCTTGTTCTATTTTTATTTTTTATTTTTTGAGACAGGGTCTTTCTCTGCCGCCCAGGCTGGAGGGCAGTGGTGCAATCTCAGCTCACTGCAACCTCCAACTCCTGGGTTCAAGTAATTTTCCCACCTCAGCCTCCCGAGTAGCTGGGACCACAGGTGTGCGCCACCACGCCCAGCTGATTTTTGTATTTTTTGTAGAGACGGGGTTTTGCCACATTGCCCAGGCTGGTCTTGAACTCCTGGCTTCAAACAATCTGCCTGCCTCGGCCTCCCAACATGCTGGGATTACTAACATGAGCCACCACACCCGGTCTTGCTCTTGATTTATTTCTGATGTTTCTGTGTCAGGCTCTTCTGGAGCTCTGACCCAGAGCAGGTGGAACCTGATCAAGTCTGTTCGTTCGCTGGCTCAGGTCAGCCTGGATTGTGACCCCCACGTATTAGCGGCGCCTTCCACCCGCCCCGCCCCCTCGCCAGCCGACAGTCACCCCAACCTTGTGTTGTTGTTTTTACCTCCCTCAGTAGAATGTAAGCTTCCTGAGCACAGGGATTCCTCTTTTAAAAAAACTTAATTTTTTTAGTTGAGATATAAATCACATACCTTAAAATCCACCCTTTAAAAGTGTACAATTCAGTGGTTTTTAGTATATTCACGAGGTGCTTGTGCAACAGTCACTGCTTAGCCTCCCGAGTAGCTGGGATTACAGGCGTGCATCGCCACACCCACCTAATTTTTGTATTTTTGGTAGAGGCGGGGTTTCCCCTTGTTGGCCAGCTTGGTCTCGAACTCCTGACCTAAAGTGATCTACCCGCCTTGGCCTCCCAAAGTGCTAGGATTACAGTCGTGAGTCACGGAGCCCAGCCTAATTCTGTACTATTTTTATCACCTCCAAAAGAAACCCCTCATTCCTTTCTCCCCCAGGTTCCTGATGACCACTAATCTTTCTGTGTGTATGTATGTGCCTATTTTGGACATCTTATATAGATAGAATCATACAATATGTGGTCTTCTATGTCTGGCTTCTTTTTTCTTTTCTTTCGCTTTCTTTTCTTTCTTTTCTAGAGACAGGGCCTTGCTCTGTCGCCCAGGCTGGAGTGCAGTGGCACAGTCATGACTCATTGAAACCATGACCTCCTGGGCTCAGGTGATCTTCCCACCTCAGCCTCCTCAGTAACTGGGACTACAGCCATGTGCCACCACACCTGGCTAATTTTTTAAATTTCTTGTAGAGATAAGATCTCACTATGTTGCCCAGCTGGTTTGGAACTCCTGGCCTCCAGCAATCCTCCCACCTTGGCCTCCTAAAGTGCTGGGATTACTGAAGTGAGGCACCGCGCCTGCCTGCTTCTTTTCACTCAGCATAATGTTTTCAAGGTTCAGTACGTTGTAACACATACCTGGAATTCATTCCTTTCTAGGGCTGGATAATATCTCATTGGATGGATTGACCACACTTTGTTTATCTCTTCATCAGTTGATGGGCATTTGTGTTGTTTCCACTCTTTGGCTATTATGAATAATGCTGCTCTGAACATTCTGTACAAGTTTTTGTGTGAGCATCTATTCATTTCATTTCACTGAGTATATACCTAGGAGTGGAACTGCTGGGTCATACAGGTATATTTCACTTTTTAAGTAAGGGCAAGAATTCTTGTCTGTTTTGTTCACAAAACACAGTTCTTGTCTGCGCTGTCACCAGGGCTTGGATGCCGCTGATGCTACAGTGGTTCCGACCCATAGTAGGTGCCCAATAAACACCGTTGAATAAATTGGCTTAGGTTTACTTGCCAGTGAAAGGAGAGCGTCACAAACTTGAGCAAGCCCTTAGCCCTCTTCTGTCCTCTCTTTGTCACATCTGACATGGAGATCAGATCCACCTCATTAGGTGCTGAGCATACTGGAAGCCTTAACAGCTGTGATTCAAACTTTGTAACATCTCTGCAAAGAACAACCCTCTTTTCATGTTGGAGGTTAATGTGTTTTATGTACCACTGTTAGTTTTAATAATTTTGTTCTATTTTTGACAGTACGTCATGTCCACTGACAGCCTCCAGCTGGGCTATGCGGAGGATGGGCACTGCAAAGGCGACACCAATCCGAACATTCCGTACCCCACCAGGCTGCAGTGGGACATCCCGGGGGAAGTAAGTCCGGATTATCCAACCATTGTTACTTACCTGGGATGGGAAACACATTTGAAGTCTTACAGATGAATTTTCCAACCGTAGTTCCTGCCCTATCATGAGCTCAGTTGAAGACCACTAAGGCTGAAAGTTGTTTGCTCAGGGAGTTCCGTGGGTCTGCGGGGCTGTCACAGCTCCTGTTGCCTCGGAAGCCTCGGTAAATATTTCTTCTTCTGTTTGAAGCTCCTGGCTAAGACTGTCAGCGCTATTTCCAGCTTAAACTTAACTAGACATCTACAGAATGCTCATAATCAAAAACTAAAAGGCAAAATCACATAGGTTAGAGCTGAAAGCCTCTAAATTGCTCATTTATACTTCTCAAAGTTTAATTCATTTTGGCACCTCTTAAACACGCTCAGAGGCAGCCCATTCACAGGAGCCCTTTTGGGAAGGAATTTTAGGGTTGCAAATACCAAATCCTAGTTCACTTAATCCAAGGAGAAATTCCCTGGAGTCCAAGATACCATTTTCTTTCTTTTTTTTTTTTTTTTTTTTTGAGATGTAGTCTCGCACTGTCACCCAGGCTGGAGTGCAATGGCGCAATCTCAGCTCACTGCAACCTCTGCCTCCCAGGTTCAAACGATTCTCCTGCTTCAGCCTCCCAAGTAGCTAGGATTACAGGCGCCTGCCACCATGGTGAAACCCCGTCTCTACTAAAAATACAAAAATTAGCCGGGCATAGTGGTAAGTGCCTGTAGTCCCGGCTACTCGGGAGGCTGAGGCAGGAGAATGGCTTGAACCAGGGAGGCAGAAGGTGCAGTGAGCAGCGATGGTGCCACTGCACTCCAGCCTGGGCAACAGAGGGAGACCCTGTCTCAAATAAATAAAAATAAATAAATAATAAAAAGTAAAAAAATGTGTTTCTTGATTGCCACTGTGTGATGACGTTATCATAAGATGACGTGTGACTATTTGAAACACCCTTTGGGGTCTCACTGGAAGCCAGGGTGCCCCCATCCCCTACCCGTGTTCCTGTTAGCGTCAGAACATATCTGTACGGGTCTGCAGCAACCTCAGTTCTTGCCTTCTCAGAACGAATTTGACTGTGGGGCAGAAGGCAGGAGAGACCAAGTTTAAAAGCGGGAAAGTTTATTTAAAAAACTTTAGGAACGAAAGGAAGGAAAGTACATTTGGAAGAGGGCCAAGCGGCCAACTTGGGAGATTAAGTGCGAGGTTTGACCTCTTGACTTGAGGTTTTATACATTGGCATGCGTCCAGGGTCTTGTGTTACTTCTCCCAATTCCTCCCTTGTTGTGGGCTGTCCGCATGCACAGTGGCTCCAGCGCTTGGGAAGGGAGCATGCGCAGTATGTTTACTGGCGTTGTGCGCATGCTCACTTGAGGTGTTCTGCCCTTGCCTGTCTAGCATTGCTGGAGGAAGCTCATATTCCAGTTAGACGCCGCCATTTTGCCTCTCAGTGCGCATGCTTCAGCCCACTCGCCCAATGCTTGAGATGTTATCGGGAAGCTGCTGGTCACCAGCTCCATTTCTATCTACTGAGAGACTGCCTTTCCCTGGCACCGGCTGTGACCGATTATTATTTTAGAGAGACAGTTCACAACCACCTGACCATCACTGATGGTCGCCTGATATTCCCAGTGTGTGTCGGAGGAAGCCCTCTCCTGGCCTGCTCATGTCAGACCCACTACCTGCTATAACATTGCAGCTGCTCCTCCGGGGTCAGGCAGCCATGCCCCTAACTTACTAGGGCTTCTGGGTCAGGAAAACGTTTGTGTACTTCCCAGTACCGAGTTTGTAGCTGCACTAAAAACCAGCCTCCAATTTCCTTCTGGGTGTGCGTCAGTAATTTTCTCCCCTCGTTCTGTAAAACCTTTTTCTTCTTTCTCTCAAGTGTCAAGAGGTTATAGAGACCTCCCTGAACACCGCAAATCTTCTGGCAAACGACGTGGATTTCCATTCCTTCCCATTCGTAGCCTTTGGTAAAGGAATCATCAAGAAATGTCGCACGAGCCCAGACGCCTTTGTGCAGCTGGCCCTCCAGCTGGCGCACTACAAGGTAAGAACTGACCGCCTAGGGTTTTGTCGTGAGCACTTTGGGGGTTCCTACACCTGCCCAAGACTGTTCACCCAGTGGGGAGGGAAGGCCCGAAACCCGGCATAGGAGAAGCACAGCTCCCCCCCACCCCGGTCTCCGGGGGCCGGGTGGCGTTGGGTGTTTCACCACGCATGCGGGCAAAGTTCGCAAATCCCCCTCCAGCAGGCGTAGATTCCCAGCTGACACGGGAGAGGGAGAGTCTGGGGGATGGGGACAAAGTGAGATCTCATCACTCTACAGAGGGAGAGTTAAGCCCCATAATAAGCCCCGAATCCTAGCATTTGCTAAAGTGGAAATAGTGTGGGCAGGTAGGGGAATAGTCAGTTACGTATTCGTCTGGCGCTCGGTAAATCTGCACTTTACACAGGTCAGGTGAACATGGTCCACGTTTCATCTGTCGCTGTCTGCTTGGGAACAAAATAAAAAGCTTCTTGCATGACTTAGCTTTCAGCTTAATCCTTTCCTTTTGGCAGAGTAAATCTTCCTTTCACCATACTAAATTAAATTATGGTATTTTCATACAGTGGAATATTATATAGCTATTAAGTGATGTCTTTGGGCAAATTACTTAACGTCTCTGGCCTTTGACATCTCCTTCCATAAAAGGAGAAACTCCAGCCACTTGGAGGTGCCATGGGCTGGATCCCCTGTATACACATGGCATTTCCATCTCCCTTTTCTGAACACTGGCCATATTTTGGCTTGCACCTGGCAACCCCTGTTGGAGGAGCAGCCTGCACCCCTAGCAGGGACATAAATGGGTCTTCTTGTCCATTGGAGGGAGCATTCCATCCCAGAGAGGGGGCCCTTGGTTTCTGGGGGCAGCACAAGTCATCGTGGCATTGGCTTGAGATATTCCCAACTTTTTTTTTGAGACAGAATCTCACTCTTGTTACCCAGGCTGGAGTGTAATGGCATGATCTCAGCTCACTGCAACCTCCACCTCCTGGGTTCAAGCAGTTCTCCTGCCTCAGCCTCCCGAGTAGTTGGGATTACAGGTGTGCGCCACCATGCCCAGCTAATTTTTTGTATTTTTAGTAGAGATGGGGTTTCACCATGTTGAGCAGGCTGGTCTCGAGCTCCTGGCTTCAGGTGATCCACCCGCCTTGGCCTCCCAAAGTGCTGGGATTATAGGCGTGAGCCACCGTGCCCAGCCTTGTTTTAAAACTTGAGTGCTGTACACATATGCAGCGTGTGGCACTGCCCCCCCCCCAACCTTGGTAACGATTGTGCCATTGTTGAGTTTTGCTTGGTGCATCACGTACCTCATACTTCACTGTCTCTGCACCTGGGAGGCACTCTTGTTATCCCATTTTTAAAAATTTACAAGTCCCCATTATGCCTCAGAAACTCTTGTTATCCCATTTTACAGGTGAGGAAACAGGTGCAGAGAGGCCAGGTGCTTGCCAGGGTGGCACTAGGCAGGGATAAAGCCAGCCAGCGGCTCCAGAGTCTATGCCCTCTCCACCTAAAGTTAAGAAAACAGTTACAGAGAAGTAAGAGGCAGTGTTAATATCAGATGAACTGGAATGAATGGGCCAAAATCGTATTTAAAATGCATGCTAATACAGTCTGTAAAGACTGTCACAGTTATGAAGCCTTGCTTTCCCAAGTAACATGCTCACTATGCGTAAACCAGAAGCAGCTGGGCAGAGTACCAGGAGCACAGTGACAAGCTCCTGTCTGTGACAGATCGTTGACTAAAGATCATGTGATTAAAAGGTGACGTGGAATAGAGGCATCGCATCTCAGAATCAATGAGCTGGATTTTGAGAATTGATGAGCAGATTTTGCCCGTAAACGTGCAGTATGAGGGCATGCAAGCAGTTGATACCTTACCTACAGAAAGGATGTTATTTTATCTTTTTAAATTTTTTTCTTTTTTAAAAGAATTCCCTGCAAGTAAGTGCAGGACTTAGGAGTCTAGTAAGGAAATGCCACGCTCCAGTTTAGTACATTTTGAAACATGCTGAAATGACTATTCTGCAAGCAGTACAAATTGGTGACGTTGACTCAAGGTAGAAAACCTGAAAAGGTCTCTGGTCCATGGACCAAAGTGAGAGGTTGTCAGGGAGCCACCCTCGTGACTCCAAAGAGCTTGCAGCTCAGAGACTCCACAAAGGAAGCCACCCCATCTGCTCCCCAGAACCCACGTGGCCCAGGTGTGGGAATGAGCTGCAAGGGGCACCAGCCACTGTGCCATGTACTTGGCAGGAGCGAGCGAAACTTCAGGACGGCCCCGAGGAAGGCATCTCTTCATCTCTGCCCTCCACACTCGGAAGTGAAGCATCTTGCCTGAGGGCTCCAGCTCATACGCAGCAGGACTGAGATCGGAAGCAGGCAGGCTTGTTCGAGAACCTGTGGCTCTCATCACTGTGCTGCAGCTAAATGCAGAAAAAGGAAGCACAGACCAGCTTCCCGCATGAATGGAAGTGCAGAGACCCTCCATAAAATCTTAGCAACTAGAATCCAGCACTGTAGGAAAAGAATAGTCACCCACAGTGGCGTACACCAGCGGTGAGAGGCTGGTTTTGTGTCAGTAAATCCAGTCATACACTAAACCATACTGTTGGGTCAGAGAAGAGCCTAGATAGTGAGTTTGACAGATCCTAAGAAGACGTTTCACGTTTAACATCCATTCCTGATAAGAGCTCTTGGTCAAGGGGCTTAGTAATAGGGCTCTTTCCTTAACAGGATAAGTGGCATCGTGTATTAATAGCTAGCTACTGCTTCAAAGTAAAAGTGTGGGAGGCAGTCCCCTTAAAACAAGAAAGATGAGGATGCCTCTAGCAGATGACAGGGTAATTGGGCAGGAGGAACATTTATGTCTGTTCAGGAGATGGAACAGCAGAAAGGCTTTGACGATTAAGAGGCACACCCAGTGAGCCGGCCCAGCGCAGAGTCGCACAAAGACCACCAGCTTTCTTGCACAAGGATGATGGCCAAGTGGGAAATATAATAAGAGAATGTAATAGAAACGAGAATCTGGGGCCCCACCTTCCAGGCATACGTGTATAAAGCAGACTGGACTCTGGGAAGAAGGCCGAGGAGCACTCGCCCCCCAACTCCTCCCCAGGGAGAGGGAGAAAAAGCCATGATTTTGGATGAAAAAAAACTTCAGAACCATAGAGGAAGGGATGTTCCCAGTTCACACTGTTTTTTTTTTGAGACGGAGCCTTACTCTGTTGCCCAGGCTGGAGTGCAGTGGCACGATCTCGGCTCACTGCAGCCTCGGCTGCTCACTCGGCTCCCAGGTTCAAGTGATTCTCCTGCCTCAGCCCCTCGAGTAGCTGAAACTACAAGTGCCTGCCACCACACCTGGCTAATTTTTGTATCTTTAGTAGAGACGGAGTTTCACCATGTTGGCCAGGCTGGTCTCGAGCTCCTGACCTCAAGTGATCCGCCTGCCTCAGCCTCCCAAAGTGCTGGGATTACAAGCCTGAGCCACCATGCCTGGCTTAGTTCACACATTTAATATGAACACAGTGAGAGGTCAGGCAGGGGCTTCAGGAGAGGAGCTTGCCCAGTTGATCTTGAGGCTTGAAAAGGCTAACATTTGAGAGTCACCTGTAACATTTTTGAAAAGAAAAGCAATCAGGCGGAGGCAGGACAGGGGGAGGTGGACATGTACTTTTTCAAATCCTAAAACTCAAAGTGTAGGAGTTAGAAGACTGTTGTGATTAAAGTGGTCTCACTCCTATAATCCCAGCACTTTGGGAGGCTGAGGCAGGTGGATCACTTGAGTCCAGGAGTTTGAGACCAGACTGGGCAATATGGGGAGACTCTGTCTGTACAAAAAATACAAAAAAAAAAAAAAAAAATTAGTCCAGCATGGTGGCGCATGCCTGTAGTCCAAGGTACTCCGGAGGCTAAGGTGGGAGGATCACTTGAGCCCCGGAGGTGGAGGCTGCAGTGAGCCGTGATCATGCCACTGCACTACAGCCTGGATGACAGTGAGACCCTATCTTTAAAAAAATTGTTTTTAATAAAAATAAAATGCTGCAGTCCTCGTACAAAAGCAGGCCCGGGAAATAACGTGTAATGGAGGGAGCATTTGACATCAGTAGGGGACAGGGAGCTGGTGAGTAAATGGAGTTGGGAAATCTGGCTAAGTGGTTGCCTTTGGAAAAAAATAATCCAAGAGAAATAAGGAGTCAGACCAGAAACTGTGGTTCACAAGAGAGGAAAAATACGGTCAATGAGTGTAGGTAATAAGCTTAATCTTACCAAGAATCTAACAAGTACAACTTAAACAAGACTAGATTTTTGCCTACGGGGTTGGTAAAGGCTTTTTTTCATGTTGGTGAGGGTGGACTGAGGCAGGGATGTTCATAGAGCAGCTGGGAATAGTTTTAATAAATTTAGGAGCCCCATGGCAGGACTGGGAGCAGCACAGACCACACAGTTGGAAACATGCATCGGGGAAAAATAACTTTGACCCTGCACATGATCCATGAAAAAGGGTAGGTACACAAAAAACACGTGTGAGCAAGCTTACTGTAAAAATGTGAGGAAATCTGGCCAGGCGCAGTGGCTCGTGCCTGTAAACCCAGCACTTTGGGAGGCCTAGGCAGGTGGATCACTTGAGGTCAGGAGTTCGAGACCAGCCTGGACAACATGGTAAAACCCCATCTCTGCTAAAAATACAAGATTAGCTGGGTGGTGGTGCACACCTGTAATCCCAGCTACTTGAGAGGCTGAGGCGGGAGAATCACTTGAACGTGGGAGGTGGTGGTTGCAGTGAGCCGCCAAGACCACACCACTGCACTCCAACCTGAGCAATAAGAACAAAACTCTGTCTCAAAGAATAAAAAAAGAAGAAGAAATCTTAAAAGTTAATGCTGGCAGGCCGGGCACAGTGGGTCATGCCTGTAATCCCAGCACTTTGGGAGGCTGAGGTGGGCGGATCATGAGGTCAGGAGATCGAGACCATCCTGGCTAACACGATGAAACCCCGTCTCTACTAAAAATACAAAAAATTAGCCGGGCGCAGTGGCGGGCGCCTGTAGTCCCAGCTACTCGGGAGGCTGAGGCAGGAGAATGGCGTGAACCCGGGAGGCGGAGCTTCCAGTGAGCCGAGATCGCCCCACTGCACTCCAGCCTGGGTGACAGAGCGAGACTCCATCTCAAAAAAAAAAAAAAAAAAAAAAAACTGGAAACTAGAAATTGTCTGAGACAGGTCTCAATTTATTTTGAAGTTGATTTTGCCAAGGTTAAAGATGCGTGCCTGGGAGACAGGCCTGTGCCTTCCTCCAAAGGTGGTTTTGAGGGCTTCAGTATTTCAAAGGAAAAGCAGGCAGGAGGGGAAGGAAGGGAGGGCGTGGCCACGTTACGGAATTCCCATGATGCAAGAGAAAAGGGGCAGTAGGGGACTCGTCAGTTACATATTTGTTACACAAAACCCGGTGAACCCAGAGTGGAGACATTTCGCCTTTTATCCGTCACTCTGTGCTTGGGAACAAAAGAAAAAGGCAGCTTCTTGCACGAAGCTTTCAGTGTAATCCTTTCCTTTCGGCAGAGTGAATCTTCCTTTCATGATACTAAATTAAAATAGGGTATTTTCACACAGCGGAATATTATATAGCTATTAAGTGATGTCTAAGGCATATATATGTGTATATATATTTTTGAGACAGGGTCTTACTCTTGCCCAGGCTGGAATGCAGTAGCACAATCACGGCTCACTGCATCCTCGACCTCCCTGGGTGCAGGCGATCCTCCCACCTCAGTCTCCCAGGTAGCTGGGACTATAGGCATTTACCACCAGGCGCGTCTAATTTTTATGTTTTTTGTAGAGATGGGGTTTCACCTTGTTTCCCAGGCTGGTCTCAAACTCCTAGGCTCAAGCAATCCTTGGCCTCCCAAAGTGCTGGGATTACAGGTGTGAGCCACCACGCCCAGCCATCTATGGCATATTATACGGAAAAATATTTAGTCATAAAACAGTATGTGAAAGTCAGGTGTTTCTTACAATGATCTGCAGACTGTGGCTCATAGGCCAAACCTGGCCCTTCAATGTTTTTGTTTTCATTTTTGTTTTCATGGCTTAGAAAGCTAAGAATGGCTTCACATATTTAGTAGTTGAAAAGCAGTCAACAGGTGACCAATACTTTGTGACATGTGAAAATTACGTGAAGTCTCAGTGTTCATCAGTGAAGCGTTCTGGGCACGGCCATGCACGGCTTTCACATGTTGTCTGTGCTGTTCTCACTCCAGTGGGAGAGCGGAGTAGTTGCCACAGAGAGCACCTGGCCCGCACAGCCTGTTCTGCATTTTACAGAAGTTTCCCAACTCTTGCTTTGTTATATGCAAAGTCTAGAAAGGATAAATGCAAAATATTAGCAGGTGATGTTGTGAAGTTGCCTTTTTCTTTTCTTTTTTTTTTTTTTTTTTTCCTCCTTGACAGAGTGTCACTCTGTCACCCAGGCTGGAGTGCCGGGCATGGTAGTTGACGCCTGTAATCCCAGCAGTTTGGGAGGCCGAGGCGGATGGATCACCTGAGGTCAGAAGTTTGAAACCAGCCTGGCCAACATGGTGAAACCCTGCCTCTACCAAAAAATGCAAAAAATTAGCCGGGCGTGGTGGCAGGTACCTGTAATCCCAGCTGCTTGGGAGGCTGAGGCAGGAGAATCCCTAGAACCTGGGAGGCAGAGGTTATAGTGAGCTGAGATCGCACCACTGCACTCTGGCATGGGCGATAGAGTGAGACTCTGTCTCAAAAAAATAAAAAATAAAATAAAAATGACAGATCCATTAAAGTGATCTATTAAAAGTATACATCAGATTTATTCATTCAAAAATTAACATTCAGACTGATCTCAACCCAGCTGGGAGCTGCAGAGCCTCCCTGTGGTTTTACATAAATCCAGAACCTTGCTGTGGCCCTGTGGGTCTCTTCTAAGCTTCTGAACCTTTTTTCTGCCCTGGACCCCTTGGGCAGCCTAGGAGAGCCTGGGACCCCTTCTCAGGGGTCCTTCAAGGTTATACACAATATAACCTTGTGTTATATTGACCCCTTGAAGGGGTCCTTCAAGGTTATGCACAATAACCTTGTGTATTTCATTTTATAAAGCATAACCCCAGCACTTTGGGAGGCTGAGACAGGTGGATCACTTGAGGTCAGGAGTTTGTGACCAGCCTGGCCAACATGGGGAAACGCGTCTCTACTAAAAATACAAAAATTATCCAGGTATGGCAGCACGCATCTCTAATCCCAGCTACTCAGGAGGCTGAGGCATGAGAATTGCTTGAACCCGGTAGGCAGAGGTTGCAGTAAGCCAAGATCACACCACTGCACTCCAGCCTGGGCGACAGAGTGAGACTGTCTCCAAAAAAAAAAAAAGGTAGCCCCTCCCCCATTGTTCTGTTCCCTAGTTCCCTGTTCCTGTGTTATTTCTATTCAGTGGCCTGACTTGATGTGATAGAATTTTTTTGTTCATCCCTGTCTCCTGCTAGAATGTTTGCTCATTGAGGGCAAAGGCATGATCTGTCTTAGAACAGTATTTCCTGTGCCGGGAGCATCAGTAAATCAGTATTGAATATTGAATATGGATTGAATCCTGACACTAGACAGTGGTGTTAATTCTAGTCTGCAGCAGTTATTTGCCTCCTGCTTTGGAAGCCCTACCAACCTGAATCATTAGCCCCATAGTAACAGTGCTAGTGTGTGATGCCGTATATGTCAGTATATCTATAGACTGTCTTTGAATCCTGCTTCTTAGAAACTGGAGATGTTTTGGTGGCAGCGAAGGGCCATCCTCCTGATGGCGGCTGGTCACAGTGGGTCAAGGGTGCCGCAGTTGTAACCTGGTTTGGCTCTCTGATGGCGTCTGAGCTCCAATGGGGCTTGCACACTAATATTCAATGCATTTGCCAAGAAGTTTTTTAGATGACTGTCTTTTAAACTGTGGGCACAAGGCATGACTTGTTCTCATAACTTACACAATTAAAGTTTGATATTGGAACGTTGATTTCAAATGAATCATTGCATCATATAGTTCAAGTTTACCTTTATTAAATAACTAAAATGCCACATTTCCGCTTTCCCTTTTATCTGCTTCTCTCCCTCTCCCCACTTCTTCATCGTGAGCGCCTATGAAGTGCTCTGTAGTGAGGAGATGCGGGAAGGGCTCTGAAAGGCGCGTTTGCTATCAGCATGGGAAGCAGGAGGCCCCGTGGCCTCATGGCAGGCCCCAGGCCTGTGACCCCCACTCCCAAGGGAATCTTGAGTGTCGTGTCATGCCACCAGGGTTGGTGGCATCTGTGGGTTGGGGAAGAGAGCTCCCCAAGGCGGCCAGCTATGCTGGGGGGATCCTGGGGGCTCAGCCAGGTCCTCACTGCAAGTGCTGCTTAGCGCTGGTGTCCAGCGTGCTCCCACGGTCTCTAGACGCTTCCCTCTGCAAAGCCGCTGCTCTTGTCGACGCCTTCAGTTTCCTTTTTCTGCTGGCTGATGCACTCTCATTTCACTGGTTCTGGACGCTTCCTTCTGCCTTTCAGGGGCCCTGGTCCTGGACGCTACCTTCTGCCTTTCAGGGGCCTCCTCTCCTCCAGAGATCTTGGCTGCACTGTGAGGAGCCTGACTTCAGCTGGGCCTGTGTGCAGGTGCCAGGCCTTCCCCAGCTGAGTGGGTCCTGTGCTCTGTCCGGCTCCCCGTTCCCCAGCTGAGTGGGTCCTGTGCTCTGGCCGGCTCCCCGTTCCCCAGCTGAGTGGGTCCTGTGCTCTGGCCGGCTCCCCGTTCCCCAGCTGAGTGGGTCCTGTGCTCTGTCCGGCTCCCCGTTCCCCAGCTGAGTGGGTCCTGTGCTCTGTCCGGCTCCCCGTTCCCCAGCTGAGTGGGTCCTGTGCTCTGGCCGGCTCCCCGTTCCCCAGCTGAGTGGGTCCTGTGCTCTGTCCGGCTCCCCGTTCCCCAGCTGAGTGGGTCCTGTGCTCTGTCCGGCTCCCCGTTCCCCAGCTGAGTGGGTCCTGTGCTCTGTCCGGCTCCCCGTTCCCAGGCTGAGTGGGTCCTGTGCTCTGTCCGGCTCCCCGTTCCCCGGCTGAGTGGGTCCTGTGCTCTGTCCGGCTTCCCCTTCCCCAGGCTGAGCAGGCCCTGTGCTCAGCCCAGCCTTGCCTCTGGCACCCTCTTCTGGGTTCGTTTGACAGTATCAGCCTGCCACACGGTGTCCTTTGCAGATGGGTGGGTCTGCCACCCTGGGGCCACCAGGGCCTGTGCCAGGGTGCACCCTAATGTGCAGGGATGTGTCTGGTCAGGAATCACTTGGGTCCATAAACTGCTGCTTATCACCTTCTCGTCCCTACTTGGAACCTGGTCCTCTTTGAGCTGGCCTGGTGGCCCCGGGCCCCTTCTTGGGGCAGCACACAGATGCTGTTCCTCCCACAGCCGCGTGCTGCCTTGGACTCAGTCTCTGTCCTTATCCACCATCTGCTGTTCCCAGCAGGGGCCCTTGCTGCACTATCCTGTCATCTCCACCAAGGCTCAGCCTCAGGGGCATCAGCCCCTCCTGCCGTGCTGTCCTCTCTAGGCCCAGATGCCCACGTTCCTTGACCCCATCCCCTTGTCCCTCCCTGCCCTCCCTTTTCTCTTCTCTGGGCGTGGGTTCCATGGTTCTTTGGGACCATCCCTTACCTTGACTCCCTGGTCCCCCTGAACTTACCTGGGGAGCCTGCAGAGGCTCCCGGGTTCAGCCCAGCTCTCCAGCTGCTGTGATTCTGTTCCCAAGGCACCGGCCTAGCTGGAAAAAAAGCATTCAACAGCTGGCTCGTCTCCCCTCCCCACGAGTGAGCGCTGACCCCAGTGGGCCTGGGCACCATATTTCCATGCCCCTGAATGCCACGTCACACCCCTCTCCCGCTGCCAGCACCTCCTCTCCAGCCTGGCCCTCAGCAGGCCCGCTTTCTTCTGCTTCACCCAGAAAACAGGAGCTTTTGGAAGAGACCTTCCCTGTGCATCTGCCAGCCCACCCGAGGCTTCCTGTCTAATGGGGCAGTGGCTGTGCTTCAGGCTCCCGCCCTACCCACTTCCCGCCCTCCTGCTAAAGACATTCTTCCTGCACCCCAGCACAGTCTCTCCCAGATCATTCTCACCATCTTCCAGACGCAGTGGAATTGCTCCAGGCAATACGTTGTGTCTTTAAATCATTTCAAACACAGATCCCCTGCTGTGCACGGCATTCCTTCTGTACACTGCTGCAGGCTGCACCTTAGCCTGAAGGGAATGCAGCGGAGGTGTGTTGGACTCGGGGGTGGGGGCGGGGGGTGTCATTGTATCAGTTGCATCTTGAAACAGAAACCTGGTTAACCTAGAAACTGACCCACCTCCACCAGGCCCTTCCTGAAGCCATTGACACCTCTGTCTGCTGCCACGTAACTACCCACATGTAAAAGCGGCCAGAGACTGAAAACATGATTCGACAATAGGCTGGGCACAGTGGCTCACACCTGTAATCCCAGCACTTTGGGAAGCCAAGGCGGGTGGATCGCTTGAGCCAGGAGTTTAAGACCAGCCTGGGCAATGTGGTGAAACCCTGTCTCTACAAAAAAATTTTTTTTAAAATTAGCATGCACCTGTAGTCCCAGCTACTCAGGAGGCTGAGGTGGGGGGATCACCGGAGCAGGGGGAGGTTGAAGCTGCAGTGAGCTGTGATCATGCTACTGCATGCCAGCCTGGGCAACAGCAAGACCCCGTCTCAAAAAAATGTTGACAATGAAGTCCACTTCTCCTTGCCAACCTTACCCAATCCTTCCTTACGTTTTAGACATATCAGCATGCCCTGCCGTGCACTAAAGTACTTCTCTTTCCCCAGGACATGGGCAAGTTTTGCCTCACATACGAGGCCTCCATGACCCGGCTCTTCCGAGAGGGGAGGACGGAGACCGTGCGCTCCTGCACCACTGAGTCATGCGACTTCGTGCGGGCCATGGTGGACCCGGCCCAGACGGTAATGTGCCATCAGGCTGAGGACACAACGTGCTTGTCACACTTCCCTAAAAGGCTTCTGGAGGCCATCACTCCAGCTTCTCTGATCTCATCATTCCTGTACCTTCTTCTTCAGGGGTGCTCAATTCAGCTTCTTTCCTCTGCCCCTTTCAAGGGTACAGAAGGTATTAAAATATTAAAAGGTAAAGGTAGGGACAAGGACAGAGACGCATGTTACAAATGATACTTCTCCAAATCATATTCTACTTCCTGAGAGTCTTTAAATTAGGCCAGGACACACAATGAGGAAAGGCATAGCAGGTGGCTGCTTTGGAACTGAACAGGTGGTTGGTGTCAGGGTAGGCGAGCTGTGACCGTCGCACGGAGACCTTCCATTGGTTATTAGAGCCATTGCCACGCTGGGCCCCAAGTGCCAGGCTGGGGCCTGGGGGTTTTCTGTACATTGTCCTTTAAATTTTCTTAGCAGTGGTCCTGAGAAGTGTCATCAGTTCATTTCCATAGATAAAGAAACAGAGGCCTAGATGAATTCAGCAGCTGCTGGGCCATTCTGCTCACTAATGGCTGAGGTCAGACCCAGGCCACTGGGTCCGCCTGACTCCAGCGTGCAGGTGCTTTCTGCTGATCCCCAGAGCGTGCAGGTGCTTTCTGCTGATCCCCAGAGGAGACACCGGCCAGGGCTCTTTTTTCCGAGACAAACTTCATTCTGGAAAGGCTGTCAGACCGGGTGCGGTGACTCACGCCTGTAATCCCAGTACTTTGGGAGGATGAGGCGGGCGGATTGCCTGAGCTCAGGAGTTCGAAACCACCCTGGGCAACATGTTGAAACCCCGTCTCTACTAAAAATAACAAAAAATATTAGCCGGGTGCGGTGGCTAACTTAGATCCGTAACTGCTCAACTTGAGACACGCAACATATGTCCTTCCCACCTTTTGTCACTCAGGTGGAACAGAGGCTGAAGTTGTTCAAGTTGGCGTCTGAGAAGCATCAGCATATGTATCGCCTCGCCATGACCGGCTCTGGGATCGATCGTCACCTCTTCTGCCTTTACGTGGTGTCTAAATATCTCGCCGTGGAGTCCCCTTTCCTTAAGGAAGTAAGTCTCTTCCACTTCTTCCGTCAGTTGTATTGGCTAGACCAAAACTTAGTAAATTACTACAGCCTTGCATGAACATATTTTAATGTCAGAATGGGCATTTGAAAAAAACGGGTCTGTGGGCGTAGCTGTCATAAAATGGAAAATGTGAGCAGCGCGTTTAGTACTGCGTTTCTTCAATAACTTCACTGTCACACGTAGCCCCTGACTTAATAGACCCGAAGACCTCGAGAGCTTACGTCACAGTAAGACGCACGGAAGTAACTAGGGAGTGATGAGCTGTGAGCGCGTACCACCTTTGTTTTAAAAATCCTTTTATTGTAAGTTTATGAAATATATTATTATTGTTTTTTGAGACAGGGTCTCACAGTGTTGCCTAGGCTGGTCTCAAACTCCTAGACACAAGCAATTCTTCGTCCTTAGCCTGCTGAGTAGCTGATGTGCACCACTGTGCCCAGCTCAAATTTAATTTAAGTTTTATTTATTTATTTATTTATTTATTTTTTTTTTTTGTCACCCAGGCTGGAGTGCAGTGGCGCCATCTTGGCTCACTGAAACCTCCGCCTCCCGGGTTCAAGCTATTCTCCTGCCTCAGCCTCCCAAGTAGCTGGGATTACAGGCACACGCTGCCATGCCTGGCTAATTTTTTTTGTTGTTGTATTTTAGTAGAGACGGGGTTTCACCGTGTTGCCCAGGCTGGTCTCGAACTCCTGAGCTCAGGCAATCCACCCGCGTCGGCTTCCCAAAGTGCTGAGATTACAGACATGAACCATTGCGCCTGGCAAATTTAATTTTTAATAGTGGCTGTATTTAACAGCCAGCTTGAAAATTCTCTGAAAATATGGCAGCTGGCTCGTGGGAGTTGGTACAAGTCTGACACCTCTGTCCCCGTTCCGAATCTTACTCCATATATCTTCACTGTCTGAGATGCTATTTGCTGGTATGCCCCCACCCCCACCCTGCACTCCCTGCCCCAGTCTGGGGGCCCCACCCACCCCGCATGCTCTCTGCAGATACGCTGCCCAAGCCAGCGAGGCCTGTGGAGACATAGACTTGTGGTGTGTGGAACAATCAAAAGACCAAGCCAGGCTTTTCTCGTCTTCCCAAAGCGACTCCTGAGGTACGGTAGAGGAGGGGATTAGGAAACATTTCCCTGTTTCACTCAATAGGTTTTATCTGAGCCTTGGAGATTATCAACAAGCCAGACCCCTCAGCAGCAAGTGGAGCTGTTTGACTTGGAGAATAACCCAGAGTACGTGTCCAGCGGAGGGGGCTTTGGACCGGTGAGTGCGGCGGGGCTGGGCGAGGCACAGTGGGGCGTGGTGATGGGATGGGTAATGGGGTGTGATGGGCCCATCTCCGTGCTGGGTGCCCCCGTTACCTTGCGGTTCTACCGCCGTAAAGGAATTACTGCTGATCATTGCTATGGATGTCCTTGGCAGTCTTGCACTTATTTTTTATTTTTTTGAGACAAGGTCTCGCTCTGTCACCCAGGCTGGAGTGCAGTAAGCATGATCACGGCTCATGGCAGCCTGAATCTCCCCCATCTCAGGTGATCCTCCCACCTCCACCTCCTGAGTAGCTGGGACTACAGATGCATGCCACCATGCCCAGATAATTTTTTTTTGTGTGTGTATTTTTTTGTAGAGACAGGGTTTCGCCATGTTGTCCGGGCTGGTCTCAAACCCCTGGGCTCAAGTGACCCGCCTGCCTCAGCCTCCCAAAGTGCTGGGATTACAAGGAGGAGCCACCGAGCCCCGCCAGTGTTGCATTTAGAACATTAGAAAGTCCCTTTTTCACGTCGTCTCATTTCCCAGCAACAAATTCAAATTTCCTTGTCCTCCAGGTTGCTGATGACGGCTATGGTGTGTCGTACATCCTTGTGGGAGAGAACCTCATCAATTTCCACATTTCTTCCAAGTTCTCTTGCCCTGAGACGGTATGTATGAAAAGAAGTTCCTTTTTCTGAAGATGGGGTATTTTTGCTTTATTCTTTTTAAGGAAACACATCTTTAATTTGACAGAAAAAGTCAATTCAACTGCCTGCTTTTACTTGGTTTGGGCATTTTCACATAAATGGACTGCTTTTTAAAAAAAATTTTTTTTTTTTGGAGACACAGTCTCACTCTGTCGCCCAGGCTGGAGTGCAGGGGCGAGATCTTGGCTCACTGTAACCTCTGCCTCCCGGGCTCAAGTGATTCTCCTGCCTCAGCCTCCCAAGTAGCTGGGACTACAGGCACCCACCACTACCCCGGCTAATTTTTTTGTATTTTTAGTAGAGACGGGGTTTCACCATGTTGGACAGGCTGGTCTCAAACTCCTGACCTCAGATGATCCACCTGCCTCGACCTCCCAAAGTGCTGAGATTACAGGCATGAGCCACCGCGCCTGGCCTAAATTTTTTTAATTAAAAAATTGTTTGTACAGACAGGGTCTCCCCACATTTCCCAGGCAAGTCTTGAACTCCTGGGCTCACGCGATCCTCTTACCTTAGCCTCCCAGTGTTGGGATTACAGGCTTCAGCCACAAGTGAATTTCAAAATTCTCTTTACCTAGTTTTAAAGAAATGTATCTCAGCCAGGCACGGTGGCTCACACCTATAATCTCAGCACTTTGGGAGGCTGAGGCTGGCCAATCACTTGAGGTGAGGAGTTTGAAACCATCCTGGCCAACATGGTGAAACCCCGCCTCTACTAAAAATACAAAACTTAGCTGGTGTGGTGGCACACGCCTGTAATCCCAGCTACTCAGGAGGCTGAGGCAGGAGAATCGCTTGAACCCGGGAGGTGGAGGTTGTAGTGAGCCAGGATCATGCCACTGCACTCCAGCCTGGGTGATGGAGTGAGACTCCGTCTCAAAAAAAAAAAAAAAAAAAAAGGAAATGTATCTAATTTGGTTTAACATGTTTACCTCTGTTGGCAGCAATGGTTTTGAAGCTTAACGTTGGAGTGCTGCTGTAACTTTCAGACTCTTTAGCACTTGGAAGGTGAACTAAAAATAATGGGTACACACTAAGAAATCTGCATACAGAGCAGGGGACCCCCGGCTTCCTCTGTGGATGGAACAAGGGACCTCCTCCCTAGCATGGCACATTGCCCTTATTTATATTCTGCTTTCCTTGTCGTACATAGCCTGGCAACCCATGCCACTGTCGCTGTTAACAGAGGAAGTTGGGGTTTATTTGTTCACTGTGGTTTTCTTTTGTTGTTTGTTTGTTTGTTTGTTTGTTTTAGACAGGGTCTCACTCTGCCACCCAGGCTAGAGTGCAGTGGTGTGATCTCGGCTCACTGCAGCTTCAGCCTCCTGGGCCCGGGATCCTCCTACTTCAGCCTCCTGAGTAGCTGGGACTATAGCGGAGTGCCACCACACCTGGCTGATTTTTGTATTTTTTGTAGAAATGTGGTTTCACCATGTTTCCCAGGCTGGTCTTGAACTCCTGGGCTCAAGCGATTCCAAAGTGCTGGGATTACAGGCATGAGCCACCATGCTCAGGATGGTCATTGTGTTTTCCGTGGGATAAACGCATTGGCATTAGGGGAAGGCTTAGATCGACAACACACCCGCACAAACACATCAGCTGTCATCTCTTTACCCTCAGCATTTCTCTGGAATGTCTAAGTTAAGCTTTAAGACGTTGGTCAGATCTTAGAGAACTGGCAGAAAGGAATTTCAATGAAACATTGGGTCAGATTGCAAATGAAAAAGCTTGAAATGTGGGGATGGCCACGTTTTAATAGGTTTTTGGTTTTTGTTTTTACATGAAAGGATTCTCATCGCTTTGGAAGGCACCTGAAAGAAGCAATGACTGACATCATCACTTTGTTTGGTCTCAGTTCTAATTCCAAAAAGTAATTCCACTGGAGCTGCTGGGAAGGAAAACGAGCTCTTCTGATGCAAACCAAATGAAAAATAGGCATTAATCCTGACCTTAGCTCGGGATGAAACACTGCTCTTAAAAAAACTCAGTTTTCCTCCCAAAAAATGTGGGTGTTTTTTTTTCCTAGAACAGTATCTCTCCCCTGTGAAGCATAACCCCACTACTTCCAGACTTGCCCTCCCTTGGGGGACATCTGATAAAGTCTCCCCTGATGTCTCCGCATCGGCTTGGATTTATTAAGGGATGCAAATCTTGTTGAGTTAATGAAGGAATTAGTAGGGTTGTGGCTTCACACACAGTGGAATGGAAATGGTGTGCTTTCTCAGTGGCAACCGAAGGCCTAGTGCTTAAGGGCATTTAGCATCATCCAAGCAGGGTAAACTTTTGTTTTGTTAAAAGAAAAATGTGTTATTCAAGTTGGTGTCCCCAGTTGTAGCTAACACATCTGGAATGCACTAACCAAAATGCTGTGCTTTGGAGACCTGCTTTTGTCACCATGGGTAACCGTTCCCGTCTGGTCCAGTAGCCTGTGTCTGCCTCTCCACATTTGAAGCAAGCAGGATGCAACATCTTCAGTTTTACTGACCTTGTATGTCTTCAAGTCTTCACAACCCAGTGCCTTAAAAATGAAAGGCCCTAAATGTAAGGGAGATGGAGAGAAAGATTTATTTTGTGGAGTCTTTGGGTGGAATTGTGGGTATACTGTTCCCTTCACAATTGACTGAGTATGGATAACCGTACATAAGCATTTGCTACACCCCACCAGCCCCCTCCCCCTCAGAAACACCAGTTCCTTCCCAAGGGCAGCTGTGCCAGACTCCCCTCCCGGGACTGCCTTCTTGTCATCATAAGCAACAAAAGAAATAACAGGCACATGTCATAAAAAGGGAGCAAGGGCCGTGATGGTCAGATAATTCACTCAAGAATAAAACATGACACGTGCCTCAGGAGGATCTCTTTCCCAAAGTGACAGCAAGGAGGGCAGGGCATCGGCCACCAAGCGGGGACTAGCAAGTGAGGAAGGGGAGGGCAACCCACCGTGGTGAGGAGAGAGTGGCTCCACGACCCCAAGGGATGGCCTTCTCCTCCCACCCGGTGAGGGGAAAGACTCACCAGAGGGTGATGGAGACAGTATGCCGGCTCACCTTGGTGACCGGCCAAGATGTCTCAAGTGACGGTGCTAGGTGTTCACCCAGCCTGTCCTTCAGATAGGAGTGCCTTCATGAAAGCGTCTCATGGACCACAAAGCAATTATGCACTGAGTCATCTTCAGTATTTAATGCAAAAATGAAGCATCATGGAATGAAATTCCCACTGTCTGTCATGACAAGCTTAGCTGTCCATTGTTTTAAATTGTGTATTTATTTTTTTGACCACTTGGTTCTAGTTGGGCCTGACTCCTTCAGAGTCCTGCACCCCGACAGTACAACAGCGACGGCTGAACTGTTGGAGTCGATGGAAGGTGCTTGCCAGAGAACACATGCCTTTTTTTTTTTTTTTTTGAGATGGAGTTTCACTCTTGTTGCCCAGGCTGGAGTGCAGTGGTGCAATCTCGGCTCACTGCAGCATCTGCCTTGCAGGTTCAAGCGATTCTCCTGTCTCGGCCTCCCAAGTAGCTGGGATTACACGCCCAACACCATGCCCTGCTAATTTTTGTATTTTTAGTAGAGACGGGGTTTCATCATATTGGTCAGGCTGGTCTCGAACTCCTGACCTCAGGTGATCCACCTGCCTCAGCCTCCCAAAGTGCTGGGATTACAGGCATGAGCCACGATGTGCGGCCCACATGCATGTTTTATGTATGTATACTTCATGATGTAAAAATCCCACCTTTATGGGCCAAAGATTTTTTTTCTCCTGAAAGCAAGAAAAAATGAAAACAAAAGACAAAAAAAAAAAAAAAGTGTCCAGGCGCGGTGGCTCATGCGTGTAATCCCAGCACTTTGGGAGGCCCAGGCGGGCGGATCACGAGGTCAGGAGATGGAGACCATCCTGGCTAACACGGTGAAACCCTGTCTCTACTAAAAATTCAAAAAATGAGCCGGGCGTGGTAGCGGGCGCCTGTAGTCCCAGCTACTCGGGAGGCTGAGGCAGGAGAATGGCGTGAACCCGGGAGGCGGAGCTTGCAGTGAGCCGAGATCGCTCCACTGCACTCCAGCCCGGGCGACAGAGCGAGACTCCGTCTAAAAAAAAAAGCAAAAACAAACCAACAACAAAAGACCCTGACTGTCCGTCAAGCAGGCAGGGGGGATGTAGCTCTCTCTGCCCTGGGCAAGAATAGCACTTCCCGTTAAAAGCCAGCAGCCGGCGTCAGTCCCTATCAGAGCCAGCTAGATCATGCACTGTTGACCACTGAGCAATCTGTGTTACAGTAGAGTTCACAGGGCATTTTGAGTGTAGACGTGAGTGCTTAAACATATTTGGGTTTCTCTCTCAGGTTTTAAATGTTTCAAATGTAATTGTTGCTCATCAGTGCAGTTATCAATGCAATTTTATATTCCTTGAGGGGAGAAAGAGGGGTCTTATTGTACATGTCCAAGGGGGGTGATAAGAGTATTATCTATTTAATTTAATTGGAACAAACCATTGTCTTAACGCAGCCATGGTTTGAATTTGTTATCTTGGGCTGACCGGTGCATGTAAATACAATATGCTCTTTGGATGTAAATCTTAGAAATGCAGTGTGAATGTAGGTTATCATTAATAAAACATTAACCCCAGTCTACTACAAGATTTGTTTCTGTCTCTTTTGTTATATTAAGGGGATTATAAGTCAAGGACCAAGTTCAGATACTTGAGACAAAGTGGAAAGTCTCAGCATATGGAAACAAGGCCTTGGAGGAGACCATGGACATCACCAAGTTCATGTGCTGGGCTGGAAAGAAAAGCCTGTTGATTTTCACTTGCTGTGCATTTATTCATCCATTCCATTGCCTCAGTGCTGAGAACAGTGCCTGACACATAAAAGATGCTCAGTAAATATGTTAAAGTAATGCATGAATTCCATTTTTCTGTTTTTCTTGAGCACCTGTATTAGGCCATTCTCACATTGCTGTAAAGAAATAGCTGAGACTGGGTAATTTATAAGAGGTTTAATTGGCTGTCAGTTCTGCAGGTTATACACGAAGCATGGAGGCATCTGCTTCTGGGGAGGCCTCAAACAGCTTTTTACTCATGGTGGAAGGCAAAGGGGGAGCAGGCATTCTACATGGTGAAAGGAGACAGAGAGAGAAAGAGAGGAGGTGCTCTCTTACACATTTGCAAACAACCAGATCTGAGAGAGAGAGAGGAGGTGCTCTCTTACACACTTGTGAACAACCAGATCTCACAGGAACTCACGCACTCTATGGTGAGGACAGTAGCAAGAGGGATGGTGCCGTTCATGAGAAATGCACGGCCATGATCCAGTCACTTCCCATCAGGCCCCACCTCCAACATTAGGGATTACCACTGAACCTGAGATTTGGGTGGGGACACACATCCAAACCATATCAGCGCCTGTTCTAGGCACTGGGGAGACAGCAGTGACCCCACCAGGTTCTGGCTCTCTCATTAGTCCATTTTTACATTGCTGTAAAGAACTTCTTGAGACTGGGTAAGTATAAAGGAAAGACAGTCAATTGACTCACAGTTCAGCATGGCTGGGGAGGCCTCAGGAAACTTATAATCATGGCAGAAGGTGAAGGGGAAGCAAGAAACCTGTTACATGGCAGCAGAGGAGAGTGAGTGAGGGGGAATTGCCGAACACTTTTAAGCCATCAGATCTTGTGAGAACTCACTTCTTATTGCAAGAACAGCGTAGGGGAACCGCCTCCATGATCCAATCACCTCCCACCAGGTCCCTCCCTTGACACAGAGGGATTACAATTCAAGATGAGATTTGGGTGGGGACACAGAGCCAAACCATATCACAGAGGAAAAAGAGAACAACCAGTTGAAGGATTTTAAGTGTTCTGAGGCAACTAAGAGGATCATTGGGAGGGGGTGGTAGCTGGCAGGGAGGGTGACCCACTTAGAGTGGGTTGAGCTGAGACCTGAGAGACTCGACGGAGCCAGCCCAGCCAGTGCAGCAGGGCAGCAAGCATCTAGGAGCAGCAGGTGCAGAGCCTCCAGGCTTGATTGCAACCCGTGGGTGACCCCCACAGGTGGCTGTGTATGCCTGGCATGATGCTACTCAGTAGACGTCTGATTCTGATTAGTAAACGAATGAACGGTGCAAACTTGTGGGTTACTCTCTTGCTTGGGCCACTCAAGCTATGCATAATTCTTGGGCTCTTCGATTTATTATTTTTATTATTTTTTCTGCTTTTGTGAGTGTTTTTTGTTGTTGTTGTTTTTGTTTGTTTGATTTTTGAGATGGAGTTTCAATCTTTTTGCCCAGGCTAAATTACAATGGTGCAATCTCAGCTCACTGCAACCTCCGCCTCCCAGGTTCAAGCAATTCTCCTGCCTCAGCCTCACAAATAGCTGGGATTGCAGGTGTGCACCACCATGCCTAGCTAATTTTGTATTTTTAGTAGAGACAGGGTTTCACCATGTTGGTCAGGCTGGTCTTGAACTCCTGACTTCAAGTGATCTGACACCTTGGCCTCCCAGAGTGCTGGGATTACAGGCATGAGCCACCACGCCCAGCCCCAGGCAAAATTTTCTTGATTTTTGAATGTTAAATGTACAACTAAATAGTACACGGTGTTGCTGTGCCTTGGGTACTACCCTTTAAAAATTTAGAAAAGTATTTAATTTTTAAAAGTGAGATTAGAAAGCTGATGTTTTACATTCTTTATTTTTACCAAAACAGTACCTGAGTAGACAGTACCTGAGGCTGTCTCCCCAGCACCCACTCCCACCAGTCCCTCTACACCCTTTGCAGGTTTCGCCATCACTTGAATTAAACTTTCACCTCTTCTCTTGATTAAACAGTGATATCTATTGACTCCTTAAAGATGAAATAGCTCATTCCCCACCCAAAATTTGAGACTTTCATTGTATTTGTGACTTTTTTTTTTTTTTTTTTTCTGAGAGGGAGCCTTTCTCTGTTGGTCAGGCTGGAGTACAGTGGCACAATCTCAGCTCACTGCAACCCCCATCTCCCAGGTTCAAGTCTCAGCCTTCTACGTAGCTGGGACTACAGGCGTGCGCCACTACGCCCAGCTAGTTTTTGTATTTTTTAGTAGAGACGGAGTTTCACTATATGTTGGCCAGGCTGGTCTCGAACTCCTGACCTCAGGTGATCCATCCGCCTCGGCCTCCCGAAGTGCTGGGATTACAGACGTGAGCCACCACGCCCAGCCGTATTTGTTACTTCTATTTCGGGACCAACTCCATCAATTGCACCTGTAAGCTGCGTCACCAAGGACCGGGAGTGGGTGCGAGGCTGGGAACGTGCGGTGCAAGCCCCTGCCCTCTGTCCACCCGCAGCGTCCCAGGCCGGGATCTGTCTTGAGAGCTCGAGTGTAGAAAAATGTTTTATTTTATTTTATTTATTTTTTTGAGACGGAGTCTAGCTCTGTGGCACAGGCTGGAGTGCAGTGGCGGGATCTCGGCTCACTGCAACCTCCACCTCCCGGGCTCAAGCGATTCTCCTGCCTCAGCCTTCCAAGTAGCTGGGATTACAGGCGCGTGCCACCACGGCCAGCTAATTTTTGTATTTTTAGTAGAGACGGGGTTTCACCATGTTGCCCAGGCTGGTTTTGAACTCCTGACCTCAAGTAATCCGCCTGCCTCGGCCTCCCAAAGTGCTGGGACTACAGGCGTGAGCAACCACGCCTGGCCAGAAAAATATATCTGAAGCCCAAGGTCAGAAGCCAAGCTAGGCAGTCCCACTTAGCGCTGCCCGAGTTGATGGGGACCTCAGTTTCCCCACCTGAGCCTGGATCGGCTGAACCCTGGGAGTGCCTCCCCTGACCCGCTCTGGCAACAGCGGCAGTCCAGGCCCCGCCCCTCGCGACTCTGTCTCCTCCCGCCCCAGACCACGCCCACCACACCTCCCTGGCCCCGCCTTTACCTCCCCGCCCCGACCTCGACTCCGCCCCACGCCCAGGCCCCGCCCACTGCCCGGGCGCCTCTTCCCCTCCCCACAGGTTCCTGTCCCTCACCCTTCCCCCTTCTCCAACCGCCAACGGCCGCCTGCGCCTGAGGCCCGGCCCACGCCCCATCCCGCTCGCTCCACGCTGCGGCAGCCCCGGCGGCCCCAGGTGCGTCCCTCCGAGGAGGCATGACGGGGCGGTCCCCGGGCTGGGCCTCGGCTCTGCAGGCGGGGATGGGGGCTGCCGGGCCGGGTCGGGCCCCTGCGGGTGGGCGGCGGGCGGCGGGCCGTGGGCGAGGCCGCCCCTCACCTGGCCCCCCCTCCCCTGGCCGCTCCTCACCTGACCCCCTCCTCGGCCGCCCCTCACCTGGCCCCCTCCCCTGGCCGCCCCTCACCTGACCCCCACCCCGGCCGCCCCTCTCCTGGCCGCCCCTTACCTGGTCGCCCCTCCCCTGACTCCCTCCCCTGGTCGCTCCTCACCTGGCCGCCCCTCACCTGGCCCCCTCCCCTGGCCGCCCCTCCCCTGGTCGCCCCTCCCGTGACCCCCTCCCCGGCCGCCCCTCCCCTGGTCGCCCCTCACCTGACCGCCTCCCCTGGTCGCTCCTCACCTGGCCGCCCCTCACCTGGCCGCCCCTCACCTGGCCGCCCCTCACCTAATCGCCCCTCATCTGGTCGCCCCTTATCTGGTCGCCCTCACCTGGTCGCCCTTCCCCGGGCCCCTCACCTGGCCCTCCCTCACCAGGCCGCCCCCTCCCCTAGCCGCCCCTCCTTTGGCCGCCCCTCCCCTCGTCCTCTCCCCTGGCTGCCTCTCACCTGGCCGCGTGTTGCAGGTGCGCGGCCCCCGCCATCCCGCCCCGCCGCCCTGCGCCATGGAGGAGGGCCCTCTGCTGGGCGGGCTGCCCAGCCCCGAGGATGCGATGGTGACGGAGCTCTTAAGCCCCGAGGGTCCGTTCGTTTCGGAGAACATCGGCCTGAAGGCCCCCGTGAAGCACGAGGAGGACGAGTTCCACGTCTTCAAAGAAGCGTACCTGGGCGCGGCGGACCCCAAGGAACCCGTCCTGCACGCGTTCAACCCCGCGCTGGGCGCCGACTGCAAGGGCCAGGTCAAGGCGAAGCTCGCGGGGGGCGACAGCGACGGCGGGGAGCTCCTCGGGGAGTACCCCGGGATCCCAGAGCTCAGCGCGCTGGAGGACGTCGCGCTCCTGCAGGCCCCGCAGCCGCCCGCCTGCAACGTGCACTTCCTGTCCTCGCTGCTACCCGCGCACCGCAGCCCGGCGGTGTTGCCCCTGGGCGCCTGGGTCCTGGAAGGAGCCGCCCACCCGGGCGTCCGCATGATCCCAGTAAGAACCGCCTGGGGAATGGGCACAGCTCCCCCTCCATCCCTTCCCCAACCCATCTGAGGCTGCTAGTGTACCCCAGGATTTCCCTCTACAAGCATTTTCCCTGGTGACACCACACACAGCCCACCGGAGTCACTGATTCTCGGCAGAGCGTATACTCTTTGTTGTCTTCCTAATCCAACATGCATCGGCCCAGCCAAGCCCTTTCCCCTGGAGGGAATTCTGCCCTGCACCAGTCGTCCAAAGCTGACCTAACCATGCAGACGGCGGACAACAAAAAAAGAGGGGGAAAGCTAGGACGTAGGTTCCCTTGGGCCCTGTTGCTATCCTTGGCTTAAGGAGAGAGGCCCGCTGTCTGCTGGTAACTATTGTCTGTGAAAACAAACGCAATGTGGTGGAGGGTTGGCGTGTTTGCATCTTGCATTTTTTTTTTCCCTTTAACTTTACCAGGCTTGGAATCCACAGCAAGGACTCAGAGTTAATACTTGGATTTTCCGGGCCTTGAAGTCAAGATGTGAGATCTTCCCTTTGCTAATGAGTAATAGCTCTTCAAGCATATGCAGTGTAAATCAGAGCCTAAAGAAATGCTTGCCAGCTCTCAGCCGACTGCCCTCTCTAGCTGTAGATGACCGCTGATAATTTTCCGCTTTGTTCTTGCCAAAACTAATGAGTTTTCAAAGGAAACAAAGGGTCCCAGGAAAATGTGTTCTCGACCCCTCAAAAAGGACCCAGCTCAGAAAACGAGACCACTCAATCCATGAGGTCATTTTAGTAAGTTGTAGATGAAGCGTTTGTGGGACACAATGCTTGAGTCAGTATTGAGATGGCTGGAGCCTGACCCTGTATCATAAGCCAGAGCAGCAGGAGCTTGGATTTCTGCTCTTCCGGTTTTCTGTTATGGTAATTGCCACTCCTTAGTGTACAGGAAAAGGATGGGCAGAGGCTGGGGCCTCCACTGACCTCTCTTTGTCCTCAGAGGAGCCATAGAGCTCACCAGTCCCCCCAGCCTTTTCCCAGGACAGAGGTCTTTCTCACAGCCTTTCTCAGAGGGCTTGAAATGTTAAGAACTGCATTTTGCTGCCCAGCCGGATTGGTGTCCCACGCCTCCTGCCCGTAGGTCCTAGCTCGGCTCATTTCCTCACAGAGTGGAGTCAGAAAGCATTAATCAGAACAGGGAAGATAATACAAAAATTAACCGGGTGTGGTGGCGCACACCTGTAATCCCAGCTACTCGGGAGGCTGAGGCAGGAGAATCGCTTGAACCTGGGAGGCGAAGGCTGCAGTGAGCCAAGATTGCACCGCTGCACTCCAGCCTGAGCGACAGAGTGAGACCCTGTCTTAAAAAACAAACAAAACACACACAAGAGAATTCTCTGATGTTAAAGATAGTAAAATTCTCTTTAATCCAATTTTAAGAGATTGCTGGTCTGACAAACTAAAGGAGAGACTTTGCTTTTTAAATTTTTATTGACTGCTTTCTGATTCATTAATAAAATGGACCAGATACAGCACAGACATGTTTATCGTTTAAACAGAATGGAATTATTTTCAGTAAATATTCAGGATCAGTTGCTAATTTCCTTCTTCTAGAAATTCATTCCCACATGTTGACCTTTGTTTTGAAAGGTCAGAAATGGAATTTTAGTATAAGTAGTTCAGATATTAGTTGCATAGGTCTGAGGAAATGATATATTTATTATAGTAGTATTTGCTGATTACAGGGAGATAAGTTAAATCTAAACTGGGATGACGTGCATAGCACATCCCCCAAAGCAGCAAGTAGAAGAAAATTTTATGTGTATTTATATGAAATTTAAAATTTCTAAATAAAGCTACTTAAAATATAGCTAAACTTTATCTCTTTTAAGATTTATACCTAGATGCTAGTCTGCTGTGCTGAGTGATTTGCCCATACATGGGAAATATGATTTGTTTGGGCCTCTGATTTTATTGGGCTGGACAAGCTCCAATTTGAGTCACGATCTGCATTTTGAAAGATACCTGCTCTGTGATTTTTATTTGAGGTCTTCAGTATGTTACCTTAGAGCCACCATCTTTTTGGAAGGGCTCTGTGGCCTGCCTCCTGGCCTTTGGGGAGCCCCACTGTCCTCTGGTCCAGGCAGCTCGGGCAAGTGTAGGTGGAGGAGGAAGGGAGGGGAGGATGCAAAGCGTGGGTTTCCCAGTCCTCCTCACATTCCTACAGATTGTAAAAAGTAGCATCCCAATGTTGAAACAATCCTGATTGTAATTTTTTTTTAACCACGAGGATTCTTACTTTTTAAAATTCTATTGATTTTCAGTATTATCCCTGTATTTCTCCATATCTTTGGTAATTTTGTCATCGGGTTGACAGTTGTTACAGAAGACAGCTTGAACACAAAGCTGGCAGCCACTCCCTACTCTCCACCATTTCACGTTCGTTGTCCTACTATTAAGGCAGGAAAGGGCTACTACCTAATTACAAATCTTCCTATAAACACATCATAAATAATATTAAAACGTTACCAAGGATTTTGGGCTTTTTGAGGAAAAAACAATTGACTAGAACATCTAATTCAAACTACTGAGCATGCTGGAAGAATGTGTGATGGGGCTGGGCTGGAATGCAATGGCACTGTCTTAGCTCACAGCAACCTCCGCCTCCCAGGTTCAAGCAGTTCTGCCTCAACCTCTCCAGTAGCTGGGAGTGCGCCACCATGCCTAGTAGAAACAGGGTTTCACCATAACTTCTACTTATCACTGAGATTTCAATTTTCTAGATTATGCAACTGCAAGAGCCAGTGTCCACCATGTGTTCTCTAAAATAATTATTGCTTTTTTCTAGGTTGAAATCAAGGAAGCAGGTGGTACTACTACAAGTAATAATCCGGAAGAAGCAACTTTGCAGACTCTTCTTGCTCAGGAATCCTGTTGCAAGTTCCCATCGTCCCAGGAACTAGAGGACGCCTCCTGCTGTTCTCTTAAGAAAGATTCCAACCCAATGGTAATTATGCTAAAGAAGATGTGTAGGACTAACATTATACTAAATGCTGGACCCCATCATTACTAAGTCGACTGATCATTTCACTCGTTTTTCATTTCACGTATGTATTGTATCAGGATTTTTGGTTGTCTCATTAGCAAAACAGGGACATGAGCTACAGCCTTTCACATCTCACCTCTAAGATTCTCATTTCTACTCCATCTTAGCAAATCGAACAAAGATGAGGACATTGCTGTATTCATTAAGGAGAGCAAGCACAAATCACATCAGTTAGTGCAGTGCTGGGGTCAGGGACTGCAGCTGAGCCTCATGGTTTGGCATATTGGTGTGGGGCGCGGTTCTGTGGCTTCAGGGCACAGCCTGCTTCCTTCATGTCCCAATCTCTCATGATAACAGGTAACGCTTGTATAGGGTACATAATCAGTCACAGCTGTGGTTTATGTCATATTTTTGCACCTTTATTTAATCCTCCTAACAACTCTGTAGGATAGGCATTCTTTTTATCCCCACTTTATGGGTAAGAAACAGAGATGTTACATCATCTACATTGGTCTTCATAATTAAGTGGTGCATCTGGGACTCCAGATCTCACGTGGCAAGGACTAGGAATGGGGAGAGTGTCACCCACAGCATTCCCTTAGCAAAGCACCCAGAGTCCAAGAACCGATCATTGCCTTTCCCCCAGCAATTCTTTATTCCTAGAAATGAGGCCCTTGCTGTAAGGCATAGACGTTAACAAGCAAATACTTGAAAATGAGCCTGTCATGAGTTTGGTTTAGCTGTGGTGTACACTAACATTAGCCTCTCCATCGGTGGTTCTATTTGGGGCTGTGGGTTCTGATAGCAGTTTTTCCAGGACCCTAAAAGCAGGTCAGCAGGATGAGAACTCTCCGACTCCCCAAGACCGCAGAGTGATGTTGGCACATTTCCCCAGAGGGCAGAGCCAAGGCTCCCATGTGGATAGGGCCCAGGAGTGTGCAGTAGAGGCAGGTCTGCAGAGTTCACTCTGAGCCTTTCCTGTGTGTGTGTGTGTGTGTGTGTGTGTGTAGCTATAACTTTATCCTCCAAATACAAATACAACTCCAATTGAACATGAATGCTGGCCTCTCATCAGATGTCAGGATGATGTGGAATATTGATCCAATGACCATAGTAGGTCCAATGTGTATTACTTTGATAACATTGGTCCTTTATGGTTCTTTGGGTTCTCCTATCTAGATTATAAGCAACTTAAGTGTATAAAGCACAGCTGCTCTGTGTAGTTGTGGTTCTGCCAGCAGAATTGGAAGCTGTGTCCAGGCAGAAGCCACAGCATCTCTCGCCTTTCTATCCCAACATGCCACAGCCTGAAGCAGGGCTGGGCACACAGTGAGTTCCCTCAGTGCTTTTGCTTGACTGATGGGATGGACTGGCAGACCCACCCGGCTTGCGACCATTTATTTACGGTCAGTATCCAAGGGGGGTCTGACAGTGCTGCTCAGGCCCAAGCAGATCAGTGTGGCTTCTTAGAACTTTATAGTTCTTGGACTAACCTTTCTAAGCTGTACTTGTAGGAAATAAAATAGATGTGTTTTTAAAACCCCATGTGTTAAATAATGACATGTGTGTGGCAGGAAAGAACAGTTGGAGTAAAATTAGAGAGGATTTTAAGTGCGTGCCCAGGGACTCAGGGACATGCCGCCAGGGCCTCAGTGCCCACTGGGACTGAATGGGCTGGGGCTTGGCAGAGCAGCACCCTCTTCTGCTCATGTCAATGGTGGAGTGAGGACAGGACAAAGGAAGCTCTGGGGCATGGCTACCTGATCCCCAACTAAATCAGACACCTGTGGAGAAAGCCAGGCACAGGAACTTTTTTCTGTTCACACACTGGACGCATCTCAGGAAACATTTCTGGGTTTTTCTTTTTCTTTTTTTTTTTTTTGCCCTTTGGTGTCTCCAAAGAGCATGTTAGTGTAGAGTAAGAAATCGAAAACAGATCTATAGTTTTCTATCTTCCATTAAAATGTAACTTCTGGATTAAAGCCATTTTCTCAGATTTAAGTTTATTTAGGTTCATTATTACTGGAATTATGTTTCAAAAATGAAACCTGATTGTTCTTTTTCATTTTAGGTGATATGCCAATTGAAAGGGGGCACACAAATGCTATGTATAGACAATTCTAGAACAAGAGAACTAAAAGCACTCCATTTGGTTCCTCAGTATCAAGATCAAAATAATTATCTACAGTCAGGTACAAAGTTAATTAATAAAACTATGTCATATATGTAAGTCGGTAAATGAATATGTTTGGCTTTGTATATAAAGTGAAATGGCAACCAGGATATTAAATAGGAAATTTGGCAAACCTCGTAGTCCATATTAGTAAGCTAAGAATATAAAAATGTATATCTATAGACTAATTTTTGTACCCTGTACTGACTGTCTCAAATTCTTGGATAGCTGTCCCTCATGTCACCTAGCTGCTGAGAGCTTTGTGATCCTAACAGGTGATGACTCAGACCAACACTGCATTGGTAGGAATTCCACAACTAGGTGCCTCGATGTGCCTAGATTGAAATATCAGCCTTTCCCAGACTGACCTGATGGGTTGACTTCAGGTGTGGTGTAAACACCTACATTTTAATGTAAACATTTCAGTGTAATCAATGAGAACTATCATTCTGCTTTAATCACCATGAGTTCTGAAATAACAAAGGATTTGTCTGACATTCATTCTAAGAAATTCATTCTTATCTGACTAAGAAACTTTTTTAACCTGGCACAATAATAAGAAATGACCTGTAAGTACTTGATTGTTCTGAAATTCCTTATGCATGATTAGAGAAAGAGTAAATGACGTATTTTAGGATTGTGTTTAACAAAAGTGAGATGCTAATTCTTGAAAATTAGGCCTCTCTATGGGGACTGCACGTAATCACATTACCCTAGATCTTGAGTTAACGAGAGAATATTCACTGTCAGATGATTCACTGACCTTGCCTATAACTTGAAACCAATAGCAAATCCAGATGTAGTTTCACTGGCCTTTGAAGTCCAGGGCAAAAAGACAAAGCGTGACTCCCTGTCTCCCCATTGCATCCTGATTGTCTCCCTGTCCAGGGACAGAATAAATATCCTCAAGACATTGACTCTTTTCACAGTGAAGAAGCTGAGGTTGGAGCTTTGGCCTCATCTCCTATAGGTTCATGCTGCATCTCTGATCTCTACAGGCAGGGAGAAGGTCTTTCCTGCTCCCCTTCCTCCTGGCACATGACAAAATCCTAGTGCCTTAAGGTCTGCAGGAGGAGAGAGTTTATATAGTGTTTTCCAGTTCAAGTTCCTTATCATATAATCATACTCCCCCCACCTGCATCTCCTTTGTTACACTGTGCACATATTAAACATCACCATAAAGTATGTGCATCCTGCTGCCTGCGTCTGAGATTCCTCACTCAAAGGATGCCTAGGCCTGGAGGAGAAAAAGTGTTCAGGTGCTTCTGCTTGAACTCATGAGCACAGAGGCTTACACACCCTTAGTGTCTCAAGAATGTTTTTCATAGCACTTGTAAACCAAATAAGTACCTATCAGTTCCAGTACTAAGTAGTTTAGTCTAAATAGCTTAGTAAGTATTTATATCCAAACAACTTAGTAACCACTTGAAAAAAAAATACACATAAATCGAAAGTAGTGCTGGCTGCCATGGCTCACGCCTATAATCCTAGCACTTTGGGAGGCTGAGGCAGGTGAATCACTTGCGCTCAGGAGTTCAAGACTAGCCTGGGTACCATGGCGAAACCCTGTCTCTACAAGAAATACAAAAAAAAATGAGCTGGGCTTGGTGGTGTGCACCTGTTGTCCCAGTTGACTGGGGGGCTGAGGTGAGAGAATTGCTTGAGGCTAGAAGGTTGAGGCTGAGGCTGCAGTGAGCCAACATCGCACTACTGCACTCTAGCCTGGGTGACAAAGTGAGACCCTGTCTCAAAAAAAAAAAAAAAAAAAAAGTAGTTCCTGTGGTATCCAATAGATGTCCCTGGGCTTTCTTTAAAATCATAAAATACCAGCCTGGAGTGCTGGCTCACGCCTGTAATCTCAGCACTTTGTGAGGCCAGGCCAGAGGATTGCTCGAGCCCAGTAGTTGAAGACCAGTCTGGTCAATGTGGCAAGATCCTGTCTCTACAAAAAATGAAAACATTAGCCAGGCATGGTGGCACAGGCCTGTGGTCTCAGCTACGTGGGAGGGTGAGGCAGGAGGATCACTTGAGCCTAGGGGGGGGTCAAGGCTGCAGTGAACCGTGGTAGTGCCACTGCACTCCAGCCTGGGCAACAGAGCAAGATCCTATCTCAAAAAAGCAAAAAGAAAAAAAAAGAAAAGAAAACATAAAATATCCAGCGAAGCTGGGTATGCCTATAGGCTCAGCTACTTAGGAGGCTGAGGCAGGAGGATTGCTTGAGCCCGGGAGTTTGAAGCCAGCCTCGCAACATAGCGAGACCCTATCTCAAACATTTTTTTTCCTAGTGAGTTTGCTGTGGCTACGCAGGGCACCTTGGCACACAATTTGGGAACCAGAGCACTAACAACATTGTTTTAGCCTAGTAGACCAACCCTGGAAGCTCAGATCAAGTAGCTTTATGACCATCTCCCCAAAAAAGAAAAGAAAAATGAGTATATTAAGTAAAATACTGACTTGAAAGGTTTTAGAGAATAAAATGTGTAACTAGCATCAAGATAAGTTGAAATAACTTTGCACAGGACACATCCATAACAGACTTTTGTACTTTCATCCAAGTGTAAGTGGAAGAGGAACGATAGATGCTACAATTAATTTTTAATTATCTTCCTTACAGATGTCCCTAAACCAATGACTGCTTTAGTAGGGAGATTTTTGCCAGCATCAACAAAATTAAATCTCATTACACAACAAGTGAGTCATTGTTTTAATTTTAAAAATACAATTTTGCATTATTGTCTCTTAAAATTTTGATTGTTATGGTTGGAATTACTCAGGAAATATAATTTATTTTCCATTTAAAAGTCAAAGTGAAATACTTACCAAGTGTTCAGTCCCTGCCCCACTGTCAGACACTGTGGGCTGGAGTCAGTCTCGGACACAGTTATTCTTCACCAACTTGATGAAGCCCTTTTGCCCTTTCCTGCAGCCTCCAGACCGGCATTCTGCCACGCTTGCTAACTTGTCCTCTGTGACCCCACCAACAGCATATTCCACCTCCTCGGTCCAGAACACTCCTCACCCTCCTCAGTGTTATGGAAATACTTTTTTAAAGTTTGCTTTTATGATTACACCATGATATGTGTATATTACATAAAAGTAGAGGACAAATACGTTCTTTTTCCCGAGTTTTGGTATGAAGTGTCACCTCCCCGGAAGAGCCTTCCCTAACTCCCCAGCGTAGACATCCAGCCACAGTCACAGTGCTGTCTCCTGCTCTGCATGGCACTCTCACTGGCTTGCGTTTCGTGGTTGGTTGGTTTGTCTGCATCCACCCACAAGAATGCAGGCTCCATGGGGGCAGAGGCCATATGTGTCTCGTTCATCTCTGTAAAATGAGAATCAGCACAAAGCCTGGCCCATGTAGGGCACCCACTCACCCTTCAATAAGGGCAGGCACTGATCTGTGAGGTAAGTGAACCTCAGAAAACAAAACACACAACTCCGCCCTCCTGCAGCTTACATTTTACTGCAGGAGATAGACAATTAGCAAATCTAATAGGAAGCCAATTACATCATCTGTTAGGAGAGCGAGGAAGCGGATTGGGGGGATGGGGATTTGATGGGGAAAAAGCCTAGTTGCAGGTTTAAAAAAGGTGATCATGGCTCCGTTGTGAAGGTGACATTTGAGCAAAGCCTTTAAAGAGATGAGGGAATGAGCCGTGTGAAGCAAGCTGTGGAACATCCCAGGCGGGCCTTGGATAGGGTCATGCCTGCTGTGGTGGCAGCGAGGAGGCCACTGGGCCTGGGATAGTGTGAGCTAGGGGAGCAGGGCAGGGAGGAAGTCAAGGCACTGGGAGGATTATGGCTTCCACTCTAAAGAGGGGCTGGTGGGGAGGAGGGGTCAAGGAGAACGGTGAGCCTGTTATGGCAATAATCTCGGGGAGAGATGATCACTCAGATCAGGTGGTGGCAGTGGAGGTGGCAAGAAATAGCTTCTAGGGATACTTTGAAGGTTGAGTCAACAGGATTTGCTGATGGATTGGATGTGGGATGTGAGAGAAAGAGAGGAGTCAAGGATGCGCCCAAGGTTTTCAGCCTGGATGATTGGAGAGATGGAGTTTCCATCAACAAAGATGAGATGGTACAAGTTTTTCAAAGGCGTCCAGGAGTTCCGTTTGGATATATTAAATTTGGGATGCCTCAGAAGATGTTGCGTAGGAGTTTAGAGTGAGGAAGGGCTGGGCAGGAGGGCTGAGATTGGGAGTCCTAGTGTATAGATGGCGTTGAAAGCCATATGAATAGATGAGATCTCAAAGGAAGTGAGTGTAAATTGAATTAGATATTTGTTGAATGAGTGAGTAAATACTTCTCAAGTGATACATTGGCCAAGATAAAAGAGAGTGTTATCAGTGCAGGAGGTGAGTGTAAGTCGGGATCTGGCGAGCACGCAGATGGAGTCTGTGTTGGAACCTCATAGAACCCTCCTACCCTCTGGCCCCCTCCACGCTGCTGGCCTTCCTTTCTCTGCTGTTTCAGCCACCAGTCCAGAAGGCACACATTGCACTTGCTCTTTCACCTCTAAGATCTTCCATGAAAAACACCCATTTGGCCACAACTTGCTGTCTCCCCACCTTCCCCCACCTTTCCTTGACTGTTTATTATCGTCCCCATTTTGGCCCCTTATCCAGCATGGACCTCAAGGACAATTCTTTTAGCAACGCATTTGCTGCTTCTCGAGAATCGTTTGCTTCCTTGCCAGACCCCAGTTCTGTATATTCTTTGGAGTGTTACCACCCAAAGTGTGGTCCATGGACCAGAACTGTTGGGATCACCTGGGAGCTTGTTAAGAAGTGCAGAACCTCAGGTTCCACCCCAAACCTGGGATTCAGACCCCCTGAATCAGATTTGCATTTTCATAAAGGCCCCGGGTGACTTGTGCACACAGCAGAGTCTGAGAAGCCCTGCCTCCGAGTTGACTTCCTTCACTCCAAGACGACCAAACATTGCTGAAGAAACTCATGGATTCCAGCATAAAGTTGCCCTGGATTTACAACCTATGGAGTACATAAGAGATGTCTCTGCTTTACTTTGGGGCTAAATAAGCAAAGGGGGAAAAAAAGTAATTTTACCTGGTTTATGCGAATAATTGCCTCAATCCTGAGAACTATGACATCCTTTCTCCAAAAGAATGCAAAACTCTTCAGACTGACATTTGAAGACAGGGGCCTAACAATTAGGTGTCCAGGTGAGGGCAAAAGGGACACCTGTCTCAGGGCCTTGTGAGCACTCCCTTCTGTGCACGAGCAAGAGGAGAGCCGGAAGGGGTTTCCCGGGAAGAAGCCTGGGGACTTAAGACTGATTGTAAATGAGGCAGTGGGACCCAGGAGGCTTTCTCAGTGTCTTCCAGCCGTAACGGATGGTGACGACACACAGTTTAAACTGGGCACAGAATGGAGGAAGTGCAGAGGATGAATACAAGACGCATTTTTTTTCTAAGACTATACTTCTTAAAGCTTTAAAAATAAATTTATTTAAAGATACATTTCCATTTTTGGACAGAGGAAGGGACAAGGATATGAGGTTTAATTGTGATATATGCAAATAATCTGAAAACCTAATTGTATTTAGTACTGTTAATTTCTTCAAGCTACTGAGTAGAAGAGAAGTAGGCCAGTGATGGCTTTGCTGCCTGTTCCTTTCCCTGTGAACAGCCTCCACAGGCCATGCTAATGAGTAACATAAAGAAAGATGAGACCTGGGAAAGCAAAGAACATGGACAATGCAGAGATGATGACGTTGCTTTTGAATTTGTTAAAACTGGTTACAAAATATTTTTTTGAATGCATGAAAAATCATGGTTGCCAACAAGACTTCAAATGTCAAGATCTGTATAAGAACATTTCTAGTTTATGGAAATTTGTTATTAAATTTATTTCATAATTGATAGTCTATAAAAATGAAAAGGAGTTCCATGACAATACCCCTGGCCAGCTGAGTGACAGCTATGGACGGCCTCCAGCCCGTGGAGGCCCGCCCTGCATCTTTGCACACTTCCAGACATCTTTGCACACTTCCAGGCAGGCCTGTGACACACCTCAGCACTAGACCTTCCGAATGTCAGTGGATTCCTTGTGGTAATAAGGCCAGACATGGTTATAAAGGGATGGTGATGTAAACCTTTAGGGAAAAAAAGAATCATTTTTATCTAGGGGGCTGGCTGACTGGAACTTTAAAAATCCTTGCTAATTCAAAATATCCTTGCCTTTGACTTTGAACAGCTTGAGGGAGCCTTACCATCGGTAGTCAACGGGTCTGCTTTCCCCTCGGGATCAACTCTTCCAGGACCACCAAAAATAAATTTGGCTGGGTAAGGATTAGAAGCAATACATTGTCACTCTAATGTAATAATTTAAGAGACTCTTGGATACATTCACGATTTTCTTCTATACTATAAAATGAGCTTCACTGCACACCTTCATGACTTCTGAGAAATGTTTTTACCATCAGCAATGCCACTAACAGTGTTGCTGTCTGTGTCTGGTTTCACTGGGGCTGCAAAGGCTGCTGGAAAGTCTGGCCCATAACCTGCATCTGTCCCCGTCCTCCTGTCCGCTGTCCTATGTTGGTGTTTCTGAGGCTTGTTGCCATTTATAGCTCTGTCTTCATTCCATGTTGATTCAAACTGTGCTGGCCTCTCTTTTTTGCTGTCGTCCGTGGAAATAATGGTGTGGCAGCCATGCAGCATGAACGGGGGGCTGCAGAGTGCCCTCCAGCTGCCTCCGCCCGCTGCCTTCCATGCTGAGTTGGCTCGAGCTCTATGGCAGGTGCTAATGCATGATCTGTCTTCACATCTCCAGGTGGACATTGGCTGCACTTATCTGGGACCTCATCTTGCTATTTCTTGCCTGTCTTGTGTTTATAATCTTGCTATTTCTTGCCTGTCTTGTGTTTATAATTGTTGCTAATTAAACTAATCAGCTGGTTGAAATTATCAGGTTAACATTTATGTATTAACAGTGGTTTGGGCAACCCTCTCCATTCGTTGAGCCCTGTAGTTGATTATGGAGATCAGCATATTCCTGCCTCCAAGAGGTGTTTGTTTGTTTGTTTTTTCTTTTTTTTGTTTGTTTGTTTGTTTTGTTTTTTTGAGACAGACTCTTGCTCTGTCACCCAGGCTGGAATACAATGGCATGATCTCTGCTCACTGCAACCTCCGCCTCCTGGGTTCAAGCAATTCTCCTGCCTCAGCCTCCCGAGTAGCTGGGACCACAGGCGCATACCACTATACCAGGCTAATTTTTGTATTTTTTAGTAGAGACTGGGTTTTACCATATTGGCCAGGCTGGTCTTGAAATACTGACCTCAGGTGATCCGCCCATCTCAGCGTCCCAAAGTGCTGGGATTACAGGCGTGCCCGGCCTGCCTGCAGGAGTTCTTTGGGCCCACAGTCTAAGGCAAACACACACCCTGGGCCTGAGAGACAGCAGTCAAACACCTTACAGGATACAGCCCGCAGCCTCCAGTGCTTTCCAGGCTCCTGCAGAGTTCTGCCATCGGGCATGGCTTCGTGATGGCCTTGGTAAGTGTGAGGAGAGTGGTTTGGGGCTGGAATGAAAGGCCGTGAATCTGGAAACACACTGGAACCGATCAACGCTATCAGCCCTCATGGTCGCTGAAGGGCGTTGGTTGCTCCTGGGCACCGCTGCTTCAGTTTCTGCAGTGGCTCTTTCAGCTGTTGTAATTCTGTGCCTAGGCTGTTGACAACTTTTGCTGAGTTGGACAGAATAAGACTGTGGGCCATGCTGCTTGCTTCACTCTCTGGGTGTGATGGATCGGTGAGGGTGCAGTTGCTATGATTGTAATTGGTCATCTCATCATGGCTGTTAACATTTCTGGACCAAACAAAAATGACTTCAGCTACTTCCAGATTCTGCTGATACATTACACAGGATGATCTAAAAGGCTACAGTTCTGAAGATACTCATCTTTCTTGTAATCTGGGGGCATCTGGTCAATAATATTGACTCTGTGCTGTATTGTGTCTAGAACATTCAAGGACACTTGATACTTCTCATACTTTAATTGCGTGCTCTCCCAGTTGCAGCACCCTCTGAGGCTTCTATGTGGTGCAGCCAATGGGCATTTGCACAGAGCAGCAGTCATGACAGCGTTTTCAGGGCAGCTATTTCTCCTTTTCCCCCTTTTCCTCTCCCCCGGCTTCCCATTCTCCTCCTCCTCCTTCCTCTTCTCGTCCCCTCCTCCTCCTCTTTGTTCTCCTCCCCCTGCTCTTCTTCCTCTCTCCTTTTCTTCCTTCTGTGTCTATACTAGATTTTTTTCAATCAGTCACGTTTTTCTTTATTTTGAATGTTACAAAATATTTCTCTATTGTAAACGGTGTGCCAGGAAAAACATGAGATGTGTATTTGTATTTTTTATGCACATAATTACTTAATCCAATGCCTCTCCACTTAATTGGGCCTGATGATTTTTATCTCGACATCTGCAATACTGATGATATACTGGAATCTCTACCAATTTATTTTTGGTGGTAAGAAAGCAGTCAGAGAACGTTTTGCTGGTTATTTCATTCCGTGTGAGTTCCCAACCAAGACTGTCAGCCCAGTGTGGTTCAGCCATATCTAACCTAGTAGAGGCCATAGAAGCAGTTCAGCTTAGGCTGGAGGCCAGCAGGCTGAGTGTGCGAGCTGACCCGATGGTCATTTGTTAGGGTTGGGGGGTGAACTGGCTAACTTATTAACTAGCTTATCATATTAATAAAAACTCTTTAATACAAATCCTTGTCCTGACACTCTGTAGCTTTAATAATCCTATTACCAATCTGGTAATAAATGTGAATTCTGACACATTGTTGATGCTACTGGTTTTAGTAACATAATGAACATCATAATAAAGAATATTCAAGAGTCTGCTTCTCTGGAAATTTTTTTCCTAAAGATGAGGTTATCTTGTTGTGGTGTAGTTTGTTTAGAATGCTTTTCTGAGGCAGAGTTGTCCACATCTCTTCTAACTCTTTAATTTTTAGATGGGCACTGAGAGAGCAGTCCATCTGGAGCCATGGAAGTGAGTTTCCACTTAGTGTCCACTGCAGTCAGAGGCCCTCACTGCCCCTGCACCCCGTGCTCATTCCTGATGGGTGTCTTTACTGGCGCTGTTATTTCAACTGGGTCATCCTGTTGAGTAATAGTGAAGAAACCTTGCCGCCTTAAAAGTTGATGTCAAGTTCCACCTCCTTCAAGAGCATTTGGTTTTCACTTCTTCCATCTGTGCCGAACTATGCTGCCTCTGAGTTCCTGCAGTGTTTACAGTCGGTGTAGCACAGTGTGCTGGTTGATTATTCTGAGTTCCTGTGGCATTTACAGTCAATATGGCACCATGTGCACAGTCAGTATAGGACAGTGTGCTGGTTGATTATTCTCTTCTGTGCTCTAATGTTTCCATTGCCTATGTCTCGTGTCCCTGCTGACTTGGTGGACTCCTCCAGGACAGGCACTGTATATTAAACAGATAGTTATCCTTGGTGTCCCCTGAAGCACTGACCACAGTCCTGGCCACACAGTGATTTATAGTAAATGCCTGCCGGCCTCCTCCTGACTCTGTAGATACTCGTGGGCCTGTCACCCTCCCTCCACAGTTACAGTGGGTCCCCACTGGACTGCCTCCGCAAGCCCCCACACCACTTCCTCAACGGAACAGTTTTCGTTCCTCTGGACAGGAAGTGCCGGGCCACCCTGTGCCCCAGCTCAGGGCAGGTCTGAGAGGGCCGAGGGCAAGAGCAGTGAAGTAGCTGTCAGAGCCCCCCCTCTGAACAGGCCCAGGTCTGACCCACAGGTGGACAGGCCAGGTGGCAGGATAGCTAGACCTGCCACCTCTAGGCACCCATGAGGGCAGAAAGCTGTAACTGTTCTGTCTCTAAAGGAAAAACAAAACTAGATGAATTCTCAATTAATACAGCATTCAGCAACATTGTCTTTACCTCTAAAATGGGAGCTCTCTCCAGAAGCAGTCAAAGTTAGCAGCTTGCCCCCATGTCAGGTGCCATGAGCTGTTTCCCATGGGGAGTGGGATGGGTCACTAAACAGAGGCACAGGTGGTGAGAGCAGGGGCGGAAGACCAGAGCAGTGAGGTGAGGGCAGGCCAAGTTGGGGGGGATTTGGAACTGACCTCAGCCCCGACAGCCAGCCAAGACTGCTGAGCGTGCGGGCGCTCGGAGCACAGAGGACAGGGCAAAGACTTTGCCTCTCTTTAGGGCGTTTGTATTAGTTACCAACCCCTATGTTCCATGAGATGGCGCGAGGCTGACAGCAAGCACGGACTGTGTGCCAGGTGCTGTTCTAGCTCTGGGAGAAAACCCAAGACTAAGATGCAGCCTTGCTCAGAAGTGGCCAGTGCGTTGCAGAGATGAGGCCTGTGTACATGACCTCAAAGAGCACACTGACAAAGATTCATGCCCCCACTGGGCACAGGGACAGCCCTGTCACAGAATTCTAAATTAAATGCTATATTCGTTTAGAATTCATCTAGTTTGGTTTTTGTCACATGGTGTTTTGTACACGTGCCCCTCCTTGTCATCACAGCCTATTGAACCACTTCCATTGCAAATGTTCTAAGCTCCTTGGTGAGTGTCTCTTCTGAGCAATGCTTGGGAACGTCTCCCGATGGTTTAATGTGCAGCTGCCCTCACATTTAGCAACACCCAGAGACACGTTAGAGGAAGAGTTTGTTTCTTCTCTAATGCCCCTGAAGATGACTTCTGAGCTAATCGCCAAATGCAGTTAGGAGGGAGTTGTAATAATCCCTTCCTAAAATGAGGAAAGTCCCCAGTGATCACATGGCACACTTAAGTGATTACTAACATGCTTTGATATTGTTAGTAATATTACAGCGTGGACTGCTTTAGCACTGGTATATCTGAAGATGAACGACGCTTTATCTATTGTTCTTTAATTTGTACTTCCCATTAGCATTCAGATTTTGGGGGGGAAAGAGCTGTTCAGTGGGGAGAGGAGCACAAAAAATAGAGATTTAAATAGGTCAGGGGGAGAAGAACTCCAGGAAGACATCTTGGGAAGGGTGAAGAGCCTTAGGACCCTGCTCTGCATGCACACTGGCTCCCTGGGCATGTGTGGCTGTGTTTGGTGGTGCTAGTTCCATCACATTGGAAACTCCCACTTCATGATTAGGCATCTGTCAATAATACCTATAACGATCTGGTGTTGAGATTCTCACAATGTGTTGAAAAACACCAGATGCTTAGCTAATTCTCTATATAAGGAGTAACCAGCTGAATACATTTTCTTTTTTAATCTTTATAGAGTAACTGTTAGTTCATGGGACACAAAGTCTAAAAAGCCATGTAACTGTACCAAATCCCAGTGTCTGAAATTGTAAGTAATCACAAATCCTTCATTATTAAATATGAAATAAGGTTGCTTAGAAGTCAGTAAGTGGAGCATAGTCTAGAGAAACCGGAACGGCTAGCACTGCACGTGTTACAGTTACTTCTCAGCAACCTTGTCCTAATGCTCGTTGTCAACCAAAACAGCGAGAAGCAGCCACTTTTGCATGAAGCTGGTACGAATTTTTGGTATTATCTTGGCCAACTAATTTAGTCAAGATACTGGTGGCTCACACTTCAAGGGGCGTAATTTTTCTTGGGTTTTGGTTTGCATCCTCTAGCCCCTCAGACAAGTGCTAACCATGTCATTGTTGAGCGTTAACTGTAATATTTCTACATCCCATTTTTAAAAAGTTTTATGAATTGGTTTATTCTACATTGAAATTTTATCAGAAAGTTCTCCCCCAGCCAGGAGGTGTGGTCAAGGGATGGTAGGGCCAATTGTCACGTGGAGTCGGGGGCTGGAAGTAGACGATGTGGCTGAAGTAGGAGGCAGACCTCATTGCCATGCTTGACAGCACTAGGGGCATCAGTTTCCTCGGCCACCCTGCCAAAGCTGGCGTCTGGTGTCTGTGCTGTCTGTCCTCCCTCAGCTCTTGCTGTGGGCTGCTCACTTTCTGCTCTTATGTCTGCCTAGCCTTAAGTTACACGTTGAAAAGGGAGAACATGTCCTAGTCCCAATGTCTAACGACCCTAACCACAGTCTTCACGTGATTTTTCCATTGCAGAGCTCCTGCTGAAGTCACTGAGAGCCCCAGTGATGGGACAGTGATGTGGGGGTGCACCAGTGGGTAGAAATCCAGAAGTCCGTGAAACTTAGTTCACACAACCAAAGTGGAAAAACAAATTGATTTTTAAAAAGTAATTGCAGACAGTCTAGGGTTGACTGTCTGAAAATGTTTGAGCTCTCATTGGTTTAGTCTATGAGGCCATATACTTCTCTGAACATTGGAAATGCCATGACATGACTGATGGGGAAACTAAAGACGCAGCTCTGGGTAAGGAGGAGGAAGGACAGTGGGAGAAAGCCTGGACCCTGTGACGCTGTCAAGCCAGAGCAGGCCTTCCCAGATGGAGATGTCAGATGTGGGGGAGGACCAGGTGGTGGCATCCAGAGGACAGAGCTGTGCAGGGTGGTGGGCTCCTGGGGATGGGAGCTGCTCAGCTGCTGGCTGGGTGTGGGGACCAGGCAGGTCAAATGACCATGAAGCCTAAAGCAGGGTGTAGACTGTAACAGGACAAAATGAGGTAACTCCTAAGGACTTGGAAACGAGATGACTCTAAGAAAGGCTTAACTTGAATTACGTCAGAATGGAAGGCCAAAGAAACAGCTTCTTGTCTAGAAGCAGCTTCCTAGCTTAATTGGTGACCGACACATGTAAGAAAGAATGTACCATCATGAGGGCACTCGGTCAGCATTGGAACAGAGGAAAGGAGGCCCAGAGTGTGTCCAGTGCTGGCAGGCGACAGAGCACTGTCTGTAAGGGCACGGAGATGCCTTCTCCACGAAGTGCTGTGTGCAGTGGGCAAGAGACTTAGAGCCCTCCCAATCTACTCGATGTCTACACACCTCGAATTCTGTGCTCAACATGCAACTGTCTGGCCATTGACTTAGCTTCCTAGTAGCTCCATACTGAGAAATGAGAGGCCTTGGAGAGACAACGTGAACATTTTGGGCACTGGAAAAGGATGTTATTTCCATCATGAATTGATGCATGGCATTCTGATCATGCATTGTGATTTGGCTGGAATCAATCCATCACTGAGAAACCAGTTATCTCTGGAAATACTAATAAAGTTTGTGTTCTGTTTTTGGAAAAGCTAAGGAATAGGTAAATTCACCCAAGCAGTGAGGTCTGTTGGTGGCAGACCCCTGACCTCATGCTGGTGTCTCTCCATACATGCCACCTGTCCTCATGTGGAGACACTTGGATCAGGTGAAGGAACATAAGCTGGGGATCCTCCGTTGCTTGCTTCACTCGCACTTGTGGCATCATCGCCATCAATAGCTTTCCATTTCTTTTACCTTTTTATTCCCCGCAACTAAGTCATGAGCGCAAGGCAATGGAATGTAATTTTCTTAGCGTGAGTTAGTCCTACTCTCATGGGAGTCTCTGCTGTATACAGGCTGTGAGGGATTATTATTATAATTGGCCATCGATAGAGATAAAAACACATGACAGTATTTTTTTTTTATTTTATAACTTTTTTTTCAGACAGGGTCTCACTGTGTCGCCCAGGCTGGTGTGCAGTGGCTCAATCGTAGCTTACTGCAGCCTTGACCCCCTGGGCTCAGGTGATCCTCCCAGCTCAGCCTCCAAAGTAGCTGGAATTACAGGCATGCGCCCTCATGCCCAGCTAATTTTTTGTATTTGTTTTTAGCGATGGCATGGGTAAAAATCGATTATCACAGTCAAGGCTCCATGGAAAGTGATAGTACCCTGCTCCACTTCTCCCATAGTCTGTCTCCCTCCAAGAAGCTTCCACTCTTAGCAACTTCTGCTTTCAGGTTTCCTGGGGGAACCTCCACACCTGTAAAGATTGTCTCCTGCCCTCTTCCTGTGGTAGACAAGTGTTTTACTCGTTCATCTTCCTCCTCCACATAGAGCTGGAACTACCCTTTTTAGTTCCTCTCTTAGTTCCTTACCCCTGAAACTTGAAACAATGTACCCCAACCTTTTGTTGCTATTGTTTCAGTAGCCATAAGAAGTTGGGAATTATTTTTAACTGATAAATTAATCTGGATGATTAAAATGGTGTTGATGTAAACTGAAGAGGTAGTTAAATGCTTTCTGATTATTTTATTGGAAACTTACTGATGGATTTTAAATTTTTTTTTTTTTTTTTGGACAAAGTCTGGCTGTTGTCGGCCCAGGCTGGAGTGCAATGGTGTGATCTCGGCTCACTGCAACCTCCACCTCCCAGGTTCCAGCAGTTCTACTGCTTCAGCCTCCTGAGTAGCTGAGATTATAGGTGCCCGCCACCATGCCCAGCTAATTTTTGCATTTTTAATAGAGATGAGGTTTCACCATGTTGGCCAGGCTGGTCTCAAACTCCTGACCTCAGGTGATCTGCCTGCCATGGCATCCCTAAGTGCTGGGATTACAGGCATGAGTCACTGCGCCCAGCCAGATTTTTTAAGTAATTAACATCTACCTTTCCAGCACTGTTACAAATGTCTTTCTTAATCATTTTTGTATATGTTAAACATTGATTTGCTACATCATTTTTTAAAGCAACTGTAAAATATACAACTTAAAAATTTAACGTAAAATATAAAATATTAAAACGTTTATAACAGGCCTATTTTGGTATAGGCAACAACATACAGGCTTGCGTTGGAGGTACTGCAGCTTCAGCTCCACAGCCACAACAGAGCAAATCACAATAAAGCAAGTCACACAAGGTTTTTGGTTTCCTAATGCATGTAGAAGTTATGTTTATATAACTATAAACATGCTGTAGTTGAATCAGTGTGCAATAGCATTCTATCTAAAAAGTACATACCTTAATTTAAAAACACTGTTTCTAGGAAATGCTAACAATCATCTGAGCCTTCAGCGAGTTGTCATCTTCTAGCTGGTGGAGGGAGGGTCTTGCCTTAATGTCGTGGCTATTGACTGTTGAGGGTGGTGGAGGACTGAAGGCTGGGGTTGCGGTGGCAGTTTCTGAAAATAAGACAACAATGCAGTTTGGCACATCAACTGACTCTTCCTTTCAGGAAAGATTTCTCTATAGTATGTGATGCTGTTTGATAGCATTTCACCCACAGTAGAACTTTCAAAATTGGAGTTAATCCTCTCAAGCCCTGCACTGCTTTATCCACTCAGTTTATGGAATATTCTAGATCCTATATTGTCATTTCAGCAGTGTTCAAAGCATCTTCACCAGGAGCAGATTCCATCTCAAGAAACCGCTTTCTCTGCTCATCTGTAAGAGGCAATTCCTCATTCATTACAGTTTTATCATGGTAATGAAACAATTCAGTCACATCTTCAGGTTCCATTTCTAATTCTAATTCTCTTGCTATTTCTACATCTGCAGTGACTTCCTCCACTGAAGTCTTGAACCCCACAAAGCCATCCATGAGGGTTGAAATCAACTTTTTTTTTTTTTTTTTTTTTGAGACAGAGTCTTCCTCTGTCACCAGGCTAGAGTGCAGTGGCATGATCTTGGCTCACTGTAACCTCCACCTCCCAGGTTCAAGCCATTCTCCTGGCTCAGCCTCCCAAGTAGCTGGGATTACAGGCACCCACCACCACGCCCAGCTAATTTTTGTATTTTTAGTAGAGACAGGGTTTCACCATGTTGGCCAGGATGGTCTCAATCGCCTGACCTCATGATCCGCCTGCCTCGGCCTCCCAAAGTACTGGGATTACAGGCGTGAGCCACCACGCCCAGCTGGTTAGAATCAACTTCTAACCTCCTTTCAATGTTGATATTTTTACTTCCTCCCATGAATCATGAATATTCTTAATGGCACACAGAATGGAATAATTTCCAGAAGGTTTTCAATTGACTTTGCCCAGATCCATCAGAGGAATCACTATCAATAGCAGCTATAGATTTATGAAATGTATTTCTTAAATAATGAGACTTGAAAGTCAAAATGACACCTTGATCCATGGGCTACAGGATGGATATTGTGTTTGCAGGCATGAGAACAATATTAATCTCCTTGCACAGCTCCATCAGAGCTCTTGGGGGGCCAGGTACCTGGTCAATGAGCAGTAATATTTTGAAAGGAATCTTTTTCTGAGTAGTAGGTCTTCACGGTGGACTTAAAATATTCAGTAAATCATGCTGTAAACAGATGTGCTGTCATTCAGGCTTTGTTGTTCCATTTGTAAAGCACAAGGCAGAGTAGTTTTAGCAACATTCTTAAAGGGTCTAGGATTTGCAGAATAGGAAATGAGCATTAGCTTCAACTTAAGGTCACCAACTGCACCATATCCCAATAAGAGAGCCAGCCTGTCCTTTGAGGCGTTGAAGCCAGGCATTGACTTCTCTTCTCTAGCTGCAAAAGTTCTAGGTGGCATCTTCTTCTAGTAGAAGGCTGCTTCATCTACACTGAAAACCTGTTGTTCAGTGTAGCCACCTTTATCAGTGATCTCAGCTAGATCTTCTGGAGAACTTGCTGCAGCTTCTCCATCAGAACTTGCTGCTTCACCTTGTACTTTTCCATTATGGAGATGGCTTCTTTCCTTCAACCTCATGAACCAGCCTCTGCTAGCTTCCAATTTTTGATGTACAGCTTCCTCACCTCTCTCAGCCTTAACGGAATTGACAAGCATTAGGGCCTTGCTCTGGATTAGGCTTTGTCCGGTTTCATCTTCTCTCCAGACCTCTCAGGCTTTCTTCATGTCAGCAGTGTTTTGCTTTCTTATAATTTGTGTGTTCACTGGAGTAACACTTTTAATTTCCTCCGAAAGCTTTTCCTTTGATTCACAGCCTATCTTGGCTTTCGACATGCCTTCCTCACTAAGCTTAATCTTTTGATTTAAAGTGAGAGACGTGGGACTCTTCTTTTCTCTTGAACACTTAGAGGCCATTGTAGAGTTGTTAACTGGCCTAATTTCAATATTGTTGTGTCTCAGGGAATACGGAGGCCTGAGGACAGGGAGAGAGACAGGGAACTGCCAGTTGGTGGAGCAGTCAGAACACACTCAGCATTCATCAGTTAAGTTCATGTTCTTACATGGACATGGCTCGTGGTACTCCAAAACAATTGCACTTAAGTTCGTGCTCTTATATGGATGTGGCTTCTGGTACTCCAAAACAATTACACTTAGTGACATCAAAGAACGAGGATTGCAGATCACTATAACAGACATAACAGTAATGAAAAGGTTTGAAACATTACAAGAATTACAGGAATATGATAAAGAGACATGAAGTGAGCACATACTGTTGGAAAAATGGAGCCGATAGACTTGCTTGATGCAGAGTTGACACAAACCTTCAATTTGTTTTATTAAAAAAGCATTACCTGTGAAGCCCAATAGAACAAAGTGCAATAAAATGAGGTTTGCCTATAAGTGTTAAATTGTACATTTTTGGACAATTATTTCATAGAGTGAGAAGGAGCACTGTCCACTAGGATGGAGAGAGGTCTCTTCCTCTCAGAAAAGCAGGAATTGGTTTTATACCATGAGTGTAGATATTTTTTAGGACAGTTTTTTTGTTTTGTTTTTGTTTTTGACACAAAGTCTGGCTCTGTTGCCCAGGCTGGAGTACAGCGGTGTGATCTTGGCTCACTGCAGCCTTCACCTCCCAGGTTCAAGCAATTCTCGTGCCTCAGCCCCCCGAGTAGCTGGGATTAGAGGCATGCACCACCATGCCCAGCTAATTTTTGTATTTTTAGTAGGATGGGTTTTCGCCATGTTGGCAAGGCTGGTCTTGAACTCCTGGCCTCAAGTGATCCGCCCACCTTGGCCTCCGAAAGTGCTGGGATTACAGACATGAGCCACTGCACTCAGCCTTTTAGGACAGTTTTAATTAGCCCTTTCATATATTGATTGACTTTAAGAAAATCCAGACTCAGTTTCATTTCATTTTTTTTTTTTTTTTTTTTTTTTTTGAGACAGGATCTCACTCTGTCACCCAGGCTGGATGAATTGATATGCAAAGGTGGTATGATCATAGCTCAATGCAGCCTTGACCTCCTGGGGTCCAGCAATCCTCCTGCCTCAACCTCCTGCTATCACAAGCCAGCTTTTTTATTTTTATTTTTTTTAGAAATAGGGTCTCATTATGTTGCCCAGGCTGGTCTCAAACTCCTGAGCTCAAGGAATCCTCCCACCTCAGCATCCCAAAGTGCTGGGATTACAGGTGTAAGCCACTGCACCCAGCCCAAACCCTAAAATTTCAGGCATAGATTGTACAGTCTGTGATATTGTTTCTTCACGTGGCCTTTTGTCTCTAATTAACTAGATTAATTACTGCCACCAGAATTCTGTGGAGTAGAAGGTGAAATCTGGATGGTCATTTTTTTTGGTAGTCTCTTGTTGCTTACTCACACTTTTGATTTCTTATTTTAAATTTAAAAATATTAAATAATTATCTTCTCTGTAGCTCATAACTATAGTAAAGTCTCTGTCTCATTCTGTGTTTGTTTCATCTCTTGAATTTTTCTCCTTATGGCTTGGAACCTCACATATTTTGTGATTTTTTTAAACTGTGAATTATAATCACTGGGGTTTTCCCTGTGGGAGTTCTTTGAGGCTTGTTTTGAGAATGTGCTCTTCAGAGAAGGTTTGTTTGCTTCCACTTGGAGCTTGGTGGCACTTCCAACTTGGATGACTAACAATTTTTGGCTAATTTTTTTTTTTATTAGGCTGCACAGTATGAATTCAGATTTCAACCTGAAGTGAGCCTCCTCCCCTCCCACCAGCCAGGATCACACGCACATTTCCTTGCCATTTGTTTTCAGGGCATTTGTTCCCAGAGTAGATAGAGCCCTCCGCAGTTCTGGTCCATGTGTGGATCCTGCAGCAGAACTTCTACCCTGAGTGTGCCTTCGACTGGGGTTAATATACGTAAAGCACCTAGAGCACAGCCCAGCAGATCACACATGTCCTTGTAAGTGTTTGCCACAGTTAGGGTTGCCATAGTTCCCCCTTTCTCCTCCACGCAGCAGGTAAAACCAGCGCCTTTGGTTGCTGGGATCAGCAGATGCTTCAGAGGTCACTTCAGGCTTCAGTTTTAGCTTGGCCCTCTGAATTTTGCCCTCTGTTGGGTTTCCTTAATTTTTTACCAGCTCAAGTAGCCATCTAAAAGGTTTTAAATATTTAATTCAATGTTATTAAGTGTTTTATAGCAAGCAATATGTCAGGATGGCCAATGAATTAAGAATGAGTTTAGAATATATGTCATTGAGCTGGGCATGGTAGCTCACACCTGTAGTCCCAGCACTTTGGGAGGCTGAAGCAGGAGGATTGTTTGAACCGAGGAGTTCGAGACCAGCCTGGGCAACATAGTGAGAACCCGTTTCCAACAACAACAACAACAAAAAACTGTCATTTTAGGTCTTTTCAACCACCAAGACTAAAATTTCACAATTCAATATGCCTGTGGGAAGTGAATCTGACAGAGGGTATCATGAGTATTTCCTTGAACAGTATCATCACCCTCTCAGCAAGCCACAGGGCAGGATGACCCAAAAAGTGTTGCAGTGTTGCCAGTGTGCCAGCATTGAGGCAGTCTGCACCTCCAGGACAGCGTCTTTAATGGAATGATGCTCACTGCAACCTAGATCAAGGTGGGATATGTGATGTTAGAATTTCTACTAAAAGTTTTACATTTCTGCTTTTGTCATTGAGCTTTAAATCACCTGGAATTGATTTTCGTGATTGGCATTAGGTAGGGATTCAATTTTATTTTTTTCCATACGGACAATTAATTGTCTAGCACCATGTATGGCAAAACACAGATATAGTCCACGATATCTGCAGTGCAGCCCCGTCAGCTCTCAGGGTTTGATTACACATGGGTCTGATTTGGGGTTCTCAATCCCGCTCCAGACATGAATTCTGCTTCTTATTTGTAATGATTTGTCTGTGGATTTCCTTCAACTTTCTATTTAAACAATGATCTTATCACAGATACTGGACCGTGATACCTTCCCCATCTTTGTACTCTTTTCCCTTTTCCTTGCCTTATTATACTGGCTAGAACCTCATAGTGATGAATGGAAGTTCTGGTCTGGGGCACTGTTGAATTCCTCCTAAATTCTAAATATTTCTAAAATTCTCTTGCCTTGCCCTAAATAAGATAGTTGCTGTAGGTTTTTGAGAGATGCCCTTATTAGGTAGAATACATACTCAGATGCTATAACAAAGACTCAAAACTACAACCATTTCAGGACTAATATGGTGGCTAATCAATGTTATTGTCTCAGATTTCTGTCTTAGTTGCCCTGACATCTTCAATGGAGGGCTTGCATTTTGTGGTCTAAGAAGGCTGCACCAGCCCCTACCCTTATGTTCATCTTCCAGACACTGGGGAAGAGAAAACAGGAGGGCAAGTGCACACTCCTTAACCTTTCATGGCAAGACCGGCATTGTCATAATCACTTCCACTGATAGCCCTTTGGCCACAGCCTAGTCATGTGGTCGGGCCAACTAAATAGGAAGCTGGGAAATGCACTCTTGAGGTGAGCCAACCATATGCTCCACTACAATTGCTGCCACTGTAGGATAAGGGGAAGTGGCTGTTGCAGGACTGACTGGCTTCTCTGCTACGTGCCCTTCTCAGGTTAAGGATGCTTCCTTCTATTCCTAGTTTCCTAAGGGATTTGCTATTATTATAATTATCGGAATTATAATAAAGGACTGGTGAATTTTATTGAGTGCCTTTTTATGTATTTGTTGAAATGATCAGATTGTTTTCCTCTTTTAATCTCATAATATATCTATGACAACAAACTTTCCAATGTTAATCTGCCTTTGCATTCCAGGGATTAAGCCCAATTTGATTATTATGTACTGTAAGATTTAGCTCTTTAGGATTTTTGAATCTTTGTTCACAAGTGAGATAGACCTGTAATTTTTCTTTCTCATATATTCTTTCATTTTGGTATCAATATTGTATTGCCTAATAAAATGCGTTAGTTAGGCTTCCCCATCCCCACCCCACTGGCTTCTTTTTCTCTAGCCTCTAAAAAAGTTTGGGTAAGGTAGGATTTATTTGTTCATTGAACGTTTGAAAAAACTTGTCTGAAAAACTGTCTGGGTCTGATGTCTATTGGAGTTGGAGTGGTGAAGGTGATAGGTTACTCATTCACTTTCTTTTGTAGTTTGTTTTCTTTTTTATGTTTTTTCTTGAGTCAATTTTGATATTTTATATTTTTCTTAAAAAGTATTGAATCCTCAAAACTTTCAAATTTATTCATATATTCATATTCATATATTCTATATTTAAAGATGACCTCTGTATCTATAATTATGGCCTTTGACCTTTTCTAGACTTTCTCGATCAGTTCTAGGAGAGGTTGTCTATTTTGTCAGCCTTCTCAGAGCACCAGCTTTTGGTTTTATTGATTTTCTTGGTTGTGGTTCATGAAGTACATTAATTTCTGCTTTTTACTGTTGTCTTTATTATTTCCTTCTCTTGTTTTGCTAGCTTTTTGTGTTAACTGCTTACCTTATTATTTTCAATCTTTAAATTTTTTTTTTTTTTTTTTAGGAAATGCACTTAAAGCTGTAAATTACCCCTATGGACTACTTTACTGCATCCTACAAGAGTTGATATGCAGTACTTTCACTATCATCCGCTTGAAATAGCTTGTCATTTTTATTGTAATGTTCTCTTTACCTCATGAGTTATTTAGATGTACATTTCATAGTGTCCACATTTGTATTATATATACATATATGTGTATGTATATGTATATATTTTTAAATGATATTTTAGTTAATTCTTTTCATTTAATTACTCTGTAGTTAGATAATGTAGTCTGTACATCAATTCTTTGAAATTAATGAAGACTTCCTTTAATGAAGACTTAATACAATCATTTTTGAAAATATTCTATATTAATTTGAAAAACATGTATATTCTCTATTTGTTAGGGGCAGTTATCTATCCATTCACTGGCTTATTTGGTTGTTTAAATCTGCTAATTGCTTATTCAATTTTGTGTGATTTTTATGTTTTTGCTAAAAATGTGTTGAGATCCCTCACTTAAGATTATGAATTCGTCTCCTTTTTCCTTATAATTCTATTTTGCTTTATATATTTCAGATCTATAGCATGAAGGTCATACAAATTCATGATTGCTACATCTTTTTGGTGAATTATTCCATCAGTTGTTAATGACTATGCCTCTGTATCTTGACGCATTTTGCCTTCAGTTGTTTTTCTGTCCGACGGTAATGTTGCTGCACCATGTTTTCTTTCTCTAGTGCAGTATTAGTGAGTTATGCTTTATAACATTCCTTTAGTTTTGCACTTTCTGTGTGGCAGTTTTGTTTTAGGTGTGTCTTCTGTAGGTTAAATATAGCTGAATTTTTCAAAAAGCAAATCTAATAACCCATGTTCAATAGCTTTCTTTAATCTATTTGCATTCTTTGTCTGATTATTGACACATAGGGACTTATTTGTAACAACTTTTTTTTTTTTGAAGTTTTAAGTTTTATTTAGGTTCCTTTTTCCCATTCAGATGGCAGCATTCCATACATTCTGCTCTGTGCCTTGTCTTTTAAGATAGTGGCAAAATATGCATAACATAAAATTTACTGTTTTAAACTTTTAAAATATACAATTCAGTGGCATGAAATATATTCACAGTGTTGCGCAACCACCATCACTGAATTTTTCCAGAACTTTTTCATCATCCCAAACAGAAATTCTATACCCATCAAACTCTCCATCATCCCCTTTTCCCAATCTCTGGTAACCCCTATTTTACTTTCTTTCTTTTGACTATTCTAAGTCCTTCACATAAATGGACTCATACAATATCTGTCCCTTTGTATCTGGCTTAGTTCACTTAGCATAGTGTTTCTAAAGTGCCATCCATGTTGTAGCATGTGTCAGAATGTCCTCTCTTCTTATGACTGCATAATATTCCATTGTATGGATGAATCACGTTTTGTTTACCCTAATGCTGCAATGGACACTGATGTAGCAGGTATCTGGTTGAGTCCCTGCTTTCACTCCTTTTGCGTACATACCCAGAAGTGGAATTGCTGGATCATATAGTAACTTTCTGAGGAACTGCCGTATCTTTCCATAGTGGCCATACCATTTTATACCCCCACTAGGAATATACAATACCATCTTATTTTGCATTTTCTGATTACTGCTTTTTCGCTTGCTTATTTTTGCCTGATTTATGTTTTTGGAAAATTAGTGCTAATGGCAAAGTGGAGGAAGTTGAAAGCGAGGTTAATTAGGAGGCCACTGCAGCAGCACAGACCTGAACCCGGGCAGGGGTGGTAACAATGAAGGAAAAAACACAGATTCCAGAGACATTTCCAACATATGCATTGTATCATTTTTTCACTCATTTATTCATTCATTCCATAAATATTTTTGAATGCCCATGATCTCAGGAACAGGGAAGACAGAGTGAGCAAGAGAGTTACGGTCCCTGCCCTCCCAGCACTCACAGTCTAAAGTGACTATTCCCGTATGAATCATCACGTAATTAAAGGTCGGAGTGGAACCATGGAAAATGTGGCAAAGGAGCAGTAATGGGCTGAGGGGGTGGGACGTGTTGAGCAAGCATGGCAGTCGGGGAAGGCTTCCCTGAGGAGGTGTGTTTGGATTAGGGGGAGTTCATTGGGTGGAAGTAGATTGAAAGTGGATGCTAAGAGTGTTGTAGGCAGAGGAAACAGCAGGTGCAAAGGCCCTGTGGCAAGAGAGGGAGGGTGGATGGTTCTAGGAACAGAAAGAAGACCAACACCACTACTATAGTATTGTTTATATTTCCAAGATATATAAAACATCTACATGCTCAGTATAAAGTGAATTATTAAATAAATCAAGGTGCTGCTATAGTATGGGGTATGTACAGCAATTAAAATGGTATGTAAATCTATTTACATGGGAAACATTCATAACATACTGATGAGTAATAAAAGAAAGATGTTATCTTTATTACTTCTATTGATAAGTAATAAAAGCACACTGAAACAGTTTGTAGAATATGATCTTCTTTTTGTTTACATATAATCTGTAACCAAACAACATATACTTATTTCAGTATGTATAGTTTTACAGAAAAAGTCTGAAATATATTCATCAAATGATCATCTCTAGGGAATGAGATTCAGATTGGATGTAATTTGTTTCTTTTTACTTATTTGTATTTTTAAAAATTCCACAATAAATATGATTTACATTTATCAAAAATAAAATTAATAAAAGACATTTCTGAGCCAGAATCAGTAGATTTGGCAACCCTTGGATGTGGGGAAACAGAGCAAGGTAATTGTCAGAACCAACGCAGGGGCTGTGTTATTGGGCAGATGGTAACACCATGGATGGAGAGCAAGCACAGGAGGAGAGAGTGGCTGGAGCAGCACGAGGGGTGCAGATGAAGACCGTGGGTGGAGGGGTGGACACACTGAATTGAAGATAGAGATTTCTGACTGGAAGCTGGGATGTGGTTCTGGAACACAGTAGGGTCTAAAGCTCTCAAGAACAGTGAAGAGAGCCCTGGGTTTTCCAGGAGCTGGTTGATTGCCTTTGAGAGTCTGTGGGCAGGAGGAGGAAATCTGAACGCAAAGGTTAAAGAATGAATGGGAGATGAGGAATGATAAGAGCACATGTGGACAGCCCACCCTTTCATTATGTTTGGGAAATAAAACAATAAGGATTTTAGGGTCTGGAGTGTGGGAGAGAGAGCAGGTTTGGTGAAAACAGATTTTAAAATCTTCAAAAGATTAAAAGGGCAAGAGTTAATAAAATCAGTCAGCAAAAGAGTGTACAGTGAAAAAAAGAAGTGTGCCTAGCCTGGACCTTGGTGAGTAAACATACTTTTACTGGGTATGCAATTCTAGGTTGTCAGGTTTTTTCTGCCAATGCTTTGAAAACAGTCTGCTGTTTCCCATTATTTCTAACAAGCAGTCAGATGCAAGTCTAGGTAATGTATCTTTCTTCCCTAGTGCATTTGAGATTTTCTTTTTGTCTTTGGTTTTTCTTTTTGTTTGTCTTTCTTAGAGTTCATTAGGTTTCCTAAATCTGAGCATCCACAGTTATCATCAGTTCCGGAAAACTCACGGATATCCTCACTCCAAAGATGCCTCTCCCCCATTTTCTCTCCTCTCTCCTTCCGTAATGCTCACCAGACAGACACGTTAGCCTTTCTAACTCTTGACTGTTTCTCTTAACCTCTCTTGTATATTTGCAATCTGTCTTCTGTGCTGCATCTAGACTAATTTCTCTATCTTTTATTCTGTCTTACTCTCAGTTTATTATTTTTATCCAAATCACATACACATATAATTTAGAGAGCCACATAATTGTACCAGGCTCATGACAAAACATAGTAGTACCCTGACAATTGTTCCTTATTTTCTGCCCCCCAGGAACTTTCAACTCTTCTAACGGAATCTTCTAATATTTGCTTCCATAAGTCTAAATAACAGGTCTGAATTACTCCTCGGCTTTTCAGTTTGGTGTGATCTATTGTTTTTGTACTGTGGGAAATGTGGATTTAGCTTTATTTCCTCTCCCACTCACACACCAACCCCTACCAACACACACATTTCCCACACCCAGACATGAGATAGACTTGGTTAGATTAGCATTGAGTCTTTACATTTTTATGACGATGAAAACTCTGGTCCCTGCTGAGCCTTCATGAATTATCCTTTCCTGAACTTCTTTACCTTTCCCTTTCTGTTCATACCCAGTACTTAGTCTTCTATGCACACAACACTAACATAACACTAACCTCTCCTCTGGTTGTGTAACGGTCTTCTCAACATGCCCAGAAGTGGGGGCACTGTCAGTCCTGTCATGAAGGCTTTTCCTGAGCTGCCTGGCCTGGCCTGCCATGGAGGGGCTGGTTTCCAGGCCTGCGTGCAGCTCCCGTCTTGGACTCCCCTCTACTATCATGCTAAGGGGTTCACCAGCTTCTTTGTCATGTTTGGGCTCCTGACTCCTGGAGCCCGCATCTTCCTTGTGGGATTCACGGCCTCATTTTGGTGCAGTGCCTTCTCCAGTAGCTTCCATGAGGAAGAGTACATGGGATGTAATTTCTTCAGACCTTACGTGTCTAAAAATGTCTTAGTCTATCCTCATGCTTAGATGATAATTTAGATTGGGAGTATAACTTCAGGTTGGAAATGGTTTTTCTTTGGACTTTTGAAGGCCTTACTGCATTTCTTCTAGCTTCCAATGTTGCTAGTGGAATTTTAACATCATTGTTTTTCTTGATCCTCTGTATGAAAACTGTTTTATACTTTCTAGAACCGTAGAGGATCATCTCTTATTCCCAGTGCTGCAGAATGTGCTCATGCTGTCTTGGTTCCAGTCTCTTTCCTAGCTACTGTGCAGAGCCCAAGGCAGGTCCTTTCCCTTCAGAAACTCATGGGCTTTAGTTCTGGGAAATGTTCTGGAATTATTGTATCCCCTTCATTCTTAATATTCAGTATTTCTGAAATTCTTACTATATAAATGTTGGATTTTCTAGTCTGGCCCACTGTTGCTTTCTCCTCTGATTAGTTCTAGTTTTCATACCTTCTAGGTCTTTCATCACTGTGATTACTTTTTTGCTTCCTAAAATATCTTTTTTCATATCCTGAGATTTTTAATAAGAATTATTTTCCTGTTTCATCAATCAATAACTTTTCTTAGTCTCTCTAAGGCTGTTGATACCACTTTCCTCCTAGTTTTCTTTTCCATGCATGGTCCGTTTCTCTGGGCCCCTGTCTTTCATACTCTGGAAGATTTCTTAACGTGTCTGTGGATCCCTGGGCGTCACTCTGCTCATACTTAAGAATGAGGTGTGGGCTGACTGGGGGCTGTAGGTGAGGCGTGGGCTGACTGGGGGCTGCAGGTGAGGGGTGGGCTGACCGGGGGGCTGTAGCTGAGGAGTGGGCTGTCTGGGGGTTGTAGCTGAGGTGTGCGCTGACTGGGCCTGCAGGTGCACTGCTGAGGGCTTGGTCACTGTAGCTTCACCACAGGGTGGTCACTTAGCTATTTTATTGGGAAAGCTCAATGTCAAATTCTAGATATTTTCTCCTGGGCTGGTCAGAGTCCTCAGAGGAGGCTTTTCTAGTCTCCTGCTAGAATGCTAGAAGCTGAGTAGAAGAAACCTAGGGGTCTCAACAATCACTTTTCTCGGATTTGTTCATTATCATATCCCACGCCCAGTGGTTTTGCTCCAAGAGAGTCACTTTTAGTCTCTGCCACGGTGGCAGGGGGGTCCCAGCTGCTTAGGAAGGAGGAGTCATCTGGGGACTCATGCCTTCCTGCAGAGATTCCCCCTGGTTCTCTTCTTATCTCACCTGGCTTTGCTCTCCCTTGGAGGAACCTGGTGCTGCCCATTCCAGAGCCTTCTGAAGCTCCTTCCCAGCTCTTTCCTGCTGACCTCAGGTTCAGCATTCTTGAGCCTGCCACGCCAGTTCTCTCGCCCCTCTGCTATCTGGTGTCCAAATCTTCTGTCACTGTCCCCTTTCCCTTCTTTCCATCTGCGTGGCTTGCAGGCTCAGGAGAGACCTCTATAGTTCCCCTTTCTCCCTGCAGGGGATGTGTTTCTCCTCTCCCCTGTTGTGGAGTGGAGTTGTCTCTAATAATTCACTCCTTGGGGAGCTCGCCTTTCAGGGATCCACACTTTATGAGGGGTCTCTGGTCTGATGCCCAGACTTTGTCTCCTGCACATTGGAACCCAAGCTCCTGGTCCCTAGGGACTGGCAGATGCCCCAGGGCAGCACTTAGCTGCTGCAGAACTCGCCTCTCTGGGTTCACAATTTCTTGTCTTTTTGGCCTCTAATGATCCTCTTTACTTTCCTGTTGACTTGACATTAAAATATTATTTTAAAATATGAAAATAATAATTATGAAAAGAATTGTGTTTGGGAATTCTGCCCCAGAGAGGTTTCTGCAGACCTCTGGTCTCCTGCACGGCCCTCGCCATGTTCCTGCAGCACTATGGGAAGTTTCACACGCCCAGGGTTTCCCTCAGCAGCGCTTTGGGACTGGGAGGCTGAGCACCACGATTCCCACTCTACAGCTTGCAAAGCTGACTGGCACATGGGGAGAAGGCGGCAGAGCCGATGTGGAAAACGAGTTGGAAGCTCTTTTCAATGAACCATGCTCACAGAAGACAGTGACAGGGGTCTTCTCTGGTCACAGGTGGAAGCCATGGGGTGGCTCTCTGGGGTGTGGGTCATAGGTGGCACAGTAGGAGTCCTTGCCTTGATGCTACATTTTCACATGAGTTAAGGAGAGCGTCGCCCTTGCCCATCCCGGTAAGGGTAAAGCGCGTGCCTGTAAACACCTCTCTGCCTTACAATGCAGGAGCAGGCGTCTTACAAGACCTTGGGAGGGGGACTGGCTGCCAGCACTGGCGGCTCTCCCAGGAAGCCCTCAGAGCCAATCCACAGCACTGCCACCCACCTGTGTGGCCCCAGGAGTCACAGGGCATGGTGGTGTGCACTCCAAGGGCTTCACTAGACTCAGGATTCTCGAACAACCCTCGCATTACAACCAAGAGGTGTGACTGCAGCCGCCTCATCCATTCCTTTCCTCTGCCATTCACTTCCCCCTCACAGAATGAAAGCGAGTTAAGGCCTAGGCCAGGTTCCACCTCTGGGTCCCATTAGTTTTCACTCAAAGTCAAGGTCTGGTGAAGAAGTGAACACACCTTCAGTCATGTTGGATGGACTGGGGAAGTTGATGGGGACAGCTCTTCATTACTTGATGTTTCTGCCCACCAAACTTATTGCGCTCCTGGGAAAATGGCGGAGGGCAATTAGGGGCCAGGGAGGATTGATTGATGCAATGGATTTGACAGGAAATTGTTTTGCTTTGCAAAATCCTATATTATGAAACAAATGGTTTTAACTAGTTTTACTCCCTTCTGTGTTAGTCACTGGTGAGCATTATCCTAGTTGATCTAGTTCTCATATAAAAGGAGTCTGAGCCATCTATGAAAGTGTTCAGTGTTCTGACTGCAGCACACTGCCCGCTCTTTCCTTACACGTGTGTGCTCTTCTTTTCACTACTCACTGTGCCGTCTGTGCCTGCCACTCACTCTGTCCTTTCCTTCACAGGTACTGTGACTGCTTTGCCAGTGGGGACTTTTGCAACAACTGCAATTGTAATAATTGTTGCAACAACTTGCATCATGATATTGAACGGTTTAAAGCCATTAAGGTAATAAATGTCCATTAAATGTATGCATTTTAAAAGCATTTCAAACTGTTTGAGATGTTCATAAAATCACCTTCAGAGATTCCTCATTGGAAAAAACCCACAGTTTTGAAGAATTTACATTGAATACAACTTGATTCCTGCCGGTGGGGGTATTGAACCACGACAAGCGGCTGTTGTAAAAGTGGTAGGCAGAGAAAGGCCTTTTCCCTTTTATTATGTGGGAAGGCTTCAGAGATGCAGCAGTCTAGGAAGGTTCTGATTCAAGAACATGCGAATGTCCACTTTATCTTGGAGTTTAGACATTTGGGGTCATCTTACATAGCAGATAAGCATGAGCTGGAGCAGTGTAGCCGCAAAGGTGTAGACAGTCCACTGTGTGAGAAGGCTAGGGGAAAGTGATCAGGCAGCCTACATTTTCAATTGTAAAATTTAACAATTTAAATTTCACCCCTCAGCTTCCAGAAAAAGAGAAGAATCTAGGTTTTCCCAGAGACGCAAAAGGTTACTTTGATGGCCCCGATGGCCACTCTGCTGAAGGCTAAACACAGGAGCTTGCAGCTTTTATCCCTTTCTTTAGGCACAAAAGATAATCAGGGATAAGGGAGGGACAGTTAGGCTCAAGGCTGTCAACCTACTCCAGGGAGACACTTCCGGTGCCCACTCATTCACGAAGGGAAATTGAGAGCCATTGACTGTAGACCTGAGATTGTCCTGTGCAAATAGAACACAATTATAAGGGTGTGGCTGCTCTCTGCATTGTTTTCTAAAATAATTTAATTCTCCTCTTGAATTATGGATAAATGACTTGAAATATCTTACCAATTTTGATATAGCCAGAGCCATAGGACAGAAGAAAATTGTCACGCATGTAAACTTTAGTACATTTTATTTAGGGATAAAGAATAGTATCTACAGTTAAAACTGTAAAAACAAAAAGGGTTGGAATTTTCATACATTGCTGATAGGCATATAAAGGGGCACAACCACTTCAGGAAACTGTTTGACAATAGCTACCAAAACTAAACCTTTGTGTATGCTATGATCCAGCCATTTCCTTCCTACAAATATAGCCAATAGAAGCAAGCACCAATGTCCACTGGGAGACTTGTACGGGAATGTTCACAGCAGCTTCATTCAGAGTAGCCAGGCACTGGAAACAGCCCAAATGTCCATCCGTGGTAGAATGGATGAATTGATGCATTGATGAAAAGCAGGAGCTACAGCTAAGCGCAGCAGTGCGGACGGACCTCCTAGTTGTTATCTGAGGGAGGCAGCCGACACGGGAGTACAAGCTGTGGGATTCCACTTACCTGAAGCACCAGCATAGGCAAACCTAAAGCCCTCTATGTCTGAAGAGCATTCCCCGCGGGGGTGCACCGCTGAGGAGGAGTCACAAGGCAACCTGTGGGGCCACCTGTCCTCTAACTTGACCTTGGTAGCAGGTACACAGGTGTGCACACATGCACAAGATCATCATGCCACAGCTGCAGATGTGTGCCTCCACTGCCTGTCACACTTCAGTGATCCGTGAAAATGCCTAAAGCCGCGCACCGCAGGCTGGGGCTGTCCAGCAGCACATTCTGCAGCGATGGCCCTGTGCTAGGGGCCGTGCTGCTGGACAGCACCGATTCCAAATGTCAACCCCAGGAGGCGGAACGGAGGCCACGGACTTCCACTGTGACCTCTGTATTTGAATTTTTACAAAGAGCATTGAATCGTTTTGTATGTAAAGATATGTATGTATTTGTGTGTATAGATAGATTAAAAAGGGACAACAAATAGACCTGGATAACATATCGTGTGTATTGCTTGAGAAAGGCATGGCCCAGCGGTTGAGACCTGCTTTGAAGTCAGCACAGGGACTTTGAATCAGGATCTCGCCACTTACCAGCAGTTATTTAACCTCTCGGTGCCTGGGTTTCTCCGGATATAAAACAATCATACGTTAGTTGCTGAGGATTAAATGAGAGGGCATGTATATATAAATCCCATGGAAAGAAGCCTGGCACATGGTGTGTTGAGTTGTGATCAGGCAGTGTGAGCTGCTAGTATGGTCCACGGTCTCAACCATCTTAGGAAAGAGGGCCCCAGAAATGCTGGATGGAAATGTGTCCACACGGAAATAATGATTTTCTTTGCATCTTTACCATCTATTATTTTTTTACAGTAAATATGTAAGACTTGGAAACTCAGAAAACAAAACATGAAGAAACCTTAGCTACAATATATCTTTTTGTGTATGGAAACAAATTGAAATCAAACAAGAAGGGGCTGCACCTTCTGAACCATGTCAAGAGACTCTGTTTATTGTGGCATCTTTTACAACAATCAGATTCAAATGAGATGCCCTTCATTGAGCTGAGTTTTAAATGATAAAATCCATCCTGATGGAGCTTCCCGTTCTACCCTAGGCATGTCTTGGTAGAAATCCAGAAGCTTTCCAGCCAAAAATTGGGAAGGGCCAATTGGGCAATGTCAAGCCCCGGCACAACAAAGGGTGCAACTGCAGGAGGTCAGGCTGCCTGAAGAATTACTGCGAGTGCTATGAGGTTAGTGCCCAGCTCCCTAACTCACTAACAAAAAACACAGGTAAATATGTTGAGTAACTTTTGTGGTTAAAAAAACTTTGCTGTAATTTAAAAAGATAAATATAATTATTTTTTTCTTCCAGAGTTTCTAGAAGGACACTTACATTAATCTGAATTAATTTCCCAAATACAGCTGAGCTTTGTGAACCAGGTCAATTTGCTGAGGGCTCCTTTTGGAGCATGTTGCTTCCCCTGAGCCCAGCCCTGAGTACCCAGTGAGGGTGCCCTCTGCGTGGCTTTGTCCCTCTGCGGCCACTGATCCACGCTGGTCCTCCAACAGGGTGGAAGCTCCCGGAGGGCAGCCGCGCCTCTTCCTCCCTGAGCAAAGCCCAGGTGCTCTAGGTGGGGCCGTGGGGGACAGTTTGGCCTCGAAGTCTCAGTCAGTTCCAAGTCCCTGTGGCGCTTGTCCCCAGACATCCATTCACCTGGTGCTTTGACCAAGGGTAGCTCCTCCCTGGCTCACAGCCCTATCAGAGACCAGAATGGACAGCCAGCCTAAGCCAATGGAGAGAGGCTAACAAAGCAAGCTGCAGATCACGGCCTGGACAAAAGATTTTTCTTTTCCCAAAGATTAATGAGGACCCACTTTCCCCTTCAGTGCTGTCGCTGTTTCACCTCTCTTTGCTATTTCTCTTTTCCTTTGTGTTGAGGGAAAGGAGGAAAGAGAAAGTGAGGGAACCCTTAGGCCCTATCAGGGGAACAGCCGAGCATACCTTCCTTACAAACCTCTGTTTTGGTTTGCTTCAGGTCTTTTGGGGGTTCCTGTGAATTATACTTTTCAAAGGCTGTCTGTCACAGAGGGTTGGGCTTGAGAACAGTCCACCTGATTCTGGAGACATGCACTGAAAGACCTGGGAAAGTGGACCCCACACTCCCCAGCTCGGATGTGGAAAACACAGTCAAAACACGACAGAGATGCACAGTTGAGACGGGACTGACATCACCCCCGAGGAACCACTTCCAATCGCACCCACAGCAGCTCCTCTGTCCTGCAAAACACCTTCACTGGCTGCCATGGAACTGTGGCTCAGCCCACTTCCCCAAGGCAGAGCCTGTGCTGGGCACAGCCCACAGAATGTGCAGGCTCAGAGGAAAGGGATAGCACTGCCCTTTAGTCTCTGGCATTCGTGTAGACTAGAAACTCTGAAAAGCCTCCTGCTTCAAAACACCCAGAGGTGCAGATGAAACAGAACGCATCCCCCTGAAGATGCATCTCTCAGCTGGAAAGAACAGAGGGAAATCCCCGGGGGGCCGAAGGAAAGAGAAAGCCAAAAACCATAGTGATTGGCAGTGCCAGCTCTCGGTCAGCCCCTGGGGCCCACATGAGCAAGAATTTGGCATGAGGGGGCAAGAGGGGGCTTGCTGGGTACAGATGGGACATACCGGCCCCCTGAGCATCACATTGCCAGGAAAAGCTTGAAACAAAACCCACCCAGAAGGCAGCAGGAGAGGTCTCCCCTGACAGCTCCCAGCCACAGGCCTGCTCTCAGGCAGGTTTCGAATTCTACTCTCTTGTACATTCTCTGCACCCATAGAACCAGCATAATAGCCTCACATGCTGAAAGAGAACCATAAGCTAGAGTTTTATAATCAGCTAAGGCAGGCTTTCTTCAAAACAAGTCAAAGAAGCAGCCTGCTGGCTCCCGGGTAGAGAAGGGAGAGCAACACCCTCTCTCTGCTTGGGACTCACACCCATACACTCGGCCTCCACTCTGTCAGCAGCAGGACTACGGCATCTCCACAACAGCAGCACGTGATGAAAACTGCAGGTCACACACACACACACTCTCTCAAACGCACACATTCAAACACACACAGTCACACACACATTCACATTCACTCACACATATACACACACTCACATACCCAAACCCCACATACACTCATGCACACACAAGCACACGACACACACACACCCCACACACACTCATATACACGCTCAACACACACACACTCTTACACATTCACACTCAACACACACACACCCCACACATACTCATACACTCACGTTCAACACACGCTCTCACCCACACATTCACACTCAACACACACAGACACACACACACTCTCTGTCATGGGCAAATATACGCGAAGAATTATTTAAGGTCCAAATAGAATTTGTCAGTTTTTGATGACTTGTGAGACAACCTAATTTTATTGAAGCATTTTATATTACCAGGCCCAAATTATGTGTTCTTCTATTTGCAAATGCATTGGTTGCGAAAATTGTGAAGAAAGCCCAGAACGAAAGACACTAATGAGCGTGCCAAACTACATGCAGACTGGAGGTTTGGAAGGCAGCCATTACCTGCCACCAACGAAATTTTCAGGACTTCCAAGATTCAGTCATGATAGGTAGGTACTTTGAACTAACCTCTGCTAATAGAGGGAACAGAGGTTAATTTGAGAGGAGAATTAAGGACAATTTATACACTGGAAAGAATGTGTGAGCCTGCAGGGGCGGGCGTGTGTTTGGGGGCAGAGGGAAGCCGTTCCTCCCTCCATGGGCTAATCCTGGGTGGCCACTGTGTTTCCTTAGAGGCCCCGCTGCAGAAACCTGTTTTGTCCTCTTTGTCTTCTCATCCTCACTGTCTGAGTTACTCCCGTTTTGTACCAGACAAAAGAGCCCTGCTGCCAGGATCACCAGCAGGGCTAGCAGAGTTCTGACACTGCCTTTGCGTTAATATAGAGCCACAACGACCCGGCGCAGCAAAGACAGCGCATACCTCCCTATCCTTTATCGTGGGAAGTGGCAGCAAAGAGCTGTACTTGGTCCAGATTGTTTTCCTTACTAAGCAGTTGTGGATCCGGATTAGTTGGATAATTTTGCATTTATCAGTTTTGAAGCCACATTGTAATCCTAGTAGTTCTCAAAGTTGAGTCATAGTTTTACTATCTATTAGATTCCATTCATTTGTTTAAAAAAAACTTCTTTGAGTTCAATGTAATGGTCATATCATGATAAACTACCAGATGTCATTAATTAATATTTTGCAAAGCCAAATTCATGCTTATTTGGTTAGAGAGATATCAGAAATACTCATGATTGTGACCTACAGGGGTCTTTTTTTTGAGACCAGGGTTTTCACTCAGTTGCTCAGGCTGGAGTGCAGTGGTGCGATCACAGCTCACGCAGCCTCAACCTCCCCAGGTTCAGGTGATCCTCCCACCTCAGCCTCCTGAGTAGCTGGGACTACAGGCACGCACCACCACATCCGGCTGATTTTTCTACTTTTTGTAGAGATGGGGTCTCGCCATATTGGTCTCGAACTCCTGAACTGTGATTCATCCACCTCTGCATCCCAAACTGCTGAGATTACAGGCGTAAGCCACCGCACCCAGCTGACCCACAGAGGTCTTTATCAGTAAAAATTTACCAAAACCTGGCTGCGTTGTCTATGAAGTGATGTGTGAAAATGTCATCGCCTGCAGCAGGATGTGTGTTCTGTGGAGTCCAGCGGGGGCCTGTACATTGGAGCCTGGTCTTGCAGTGTTAGCAGCCCTTCTTTTCCCAAGGGCAGCCCTATCTTTTCTTCTTCAACCAAAGTCATCGTGTATTGTCTTTATAGAGAGACTTTAATCCAACATTTTGCTTTATTTTTATAATCCAACACTTTTTAATGTTTTATAAAGCTTTCCTGAAAATTTTTCGACTTAGCGCCACCTGGGTTGCTATCTAGCTAAGCCACAGTTGCCCCCTGAGCTCAGTGGGGAGAATAGCTGGCGCTATGTGATGCGGTTCAACTTGTCTTCCAGAACCTCTTTCACCGCTCCAAGCGGCATTGATGGGGAAGGCTGTCCTGACAGCAGGACCGCAAGGTTTGACAGGCGAGTCCTCAGAACCTTGGCCTTCTCTGGCTGCACGTGGGCCTGCGGGGAGGACAGGCAGACACCCAGCGTGGACAGGACTCAGAGCAAAGCTGCTCGGCTTGTCCCCGTGCCCTGCCTCAGCCAAGAGTCCTGCTTCTGCAATTTCCTGCCTGGCCCACGTGCTTGACACTGTAGCCCGGGATCCTCTGGGTTCGTCAGTGAATCTAATTTTGAGGAAATTTCAAACCCGCCATGAGAGGCATGTCAAAAACGGACAGATTTACTTGTCCTCTGTGTTATTCTTCTAAAACCAGTTAATCCTTTCTTTCTTTTCTTTTCTTTCTTTTTTTTTTTTTTTTTTTTAAAGACAGGGTCTCCGCCGGGTGTGGTGGCTCACGCCTGTAATCCTAACACTTTGAGAGGCTGAGGAGGGCAGATCATGAGGTCAGGAGATCGAGACCATCCTGGCCAACATGGCAAAACCCTGTCTCTACTAAAAATACAAAAATTAGCCAGGTGTGGTGGCGCATGCCTGTGATCCCAGCTACTCAGGAGGCTGAGGCAGGAGAATCACTTGAACCAGGGAGTTGGAGGTTGCAGTGAGCCGAGATTGTGTCATTGCACTCCAGCCTGGCAACAGAGCAGGACTCAGTATCAAAAAAAAAAAGGGTCTCACTTTGTTGCCCAGGCTGGTCTCGAACTCCTGGCTTCAGACCATCCTCCTGCCTTGGCCTCCCAAGGTGCTGGGATTACAGACCACTGTGCCCAGCCTAATAGTTTCCAGTATGAGGAAGACAACGTTAGATTTTAGTGGATGATGTTCTTTAAAATAACATGGACAAGCAATGTTCTGTTGAATATAAATAGTACCGTAGGTAGAAACGGTGCACTGTTGGGCGGCCTTTAACTGCTCTGTTTCTGACAGGCGGCCTTCCTCATGCATCTCCTGGGAGGTGGTGGAGGCCACATGCGCCTGCCTGCTTGCTCAGGGAGAAGAGGCCGAGAAAGAACACTGCTCCAAGTGCCTGGCAGAGCAGATGATCCTGGAGGAATTTGGAAGGTGCTTATCACAGATTCTCCACACTGAGTTTAAATCTAAGGGATTGAAAATGGAGTAGAGTATAAAGTGTGAATGCATGTTGATTTTGTCTTAGTCTAGAAATCTCTAGTTTAGAAAGGTTGTTTAGGGGAACATGAGGCTGGCTCTGCAGCAACAACCAGGCTCCCCTGCATCCCTGGGCCCAGGGAGTTTACTCAGAGCTCTCTGAAGATGTGGCAACCCATGCCCCCTTTTCTGAGGAGGTGCGTGGCCTGAGCATTGTTTGTCTGGCCCAGAGGAGAGAGCTTGGGTTCCCATAGTCCTGGGAGAGTGTCTGCAGGGCAGCGGAGGGCAGAGCAGGGCAGGGGAGGGCACAGCAGGCCCTGCGAAGGGCAGAGCGGGGCAGGGGAGGGCAGAGCAGGCCCTGCGGAGAGTTCACTCTGGTCGACTCTTCCTCTCAGAGAATGTTGCTCTGGAGGCTGCTCTGCATGAAAACCCTAATGGTTTCTTGTTTGTTTTTCAAATTATTTAGAAATAAGTTCTCCGGATGGGCTGTTGTGATACCACTTAAAATCTCTAGAGAACTACTGAACACCTAAAGATTTTCTGTAGCGTAGATATTTCCCCAGAGGCACGCGAACTGTCAGTCTTTCCTAAGGCCCCCGGGAGACGCAGGCAATGGGGCCTCGCAGGCCGGGCTTGCACCAGCATGTCTTGAGTTAGAGGACTTAAAATTATCCAGTTTCTTCTGTGTTTCTACTTGAATTGTGGAAAAGCTCTATTATCCAATTAACTTCTCCATAATTATTGTTGTAATATTATTATTGTTTGTAAAACATGGTTCACATAACTAGCTTGTGGAAACCAGCAGGTAAAATGAATTCTTAAGTTGACGCTTTTGGTTCTGTTGTAAAGCAAAGATGAATAAAAATTTCCAATGTCTTCAATTGTTGTCATTAACTTAGTAACTGAAAATGTGTTCATCTGATGAGTACCCACCCTGAAATGTATTGAGAGAATATTCTTTCATGTTTCTGCATTCATTACTAGTGTTGGCCACTTAGAGGGTGTTCAGGAAACTCAAGTACAAATGTAGCAGAGACAGAAGTGTGGCTGCCGGGCCCAGGCACTGGGCACATAAGTAAGCAAGCAACCAGGGAGGAAGCTGTCTTTTGTGGAGCTGTCTGGAACAGTCTAGTTGCAAACACAGCCACAGGAAGCCACAGAGGAGAAAAGGAAGACTGAATTCTTCCCCTTTGCAATTCCCTTTGGACCCCTGGGATCCAGAGTCTGTGGCAGAAAACCAGAGGTAAAGACATGCATTGTGAGACGTGGAACCCTCAGCCAGCCGTACACTGCACTTGCTGTGTGTGCTTTCAGTCCCGTCAGCATCGCGGCGAACAGGGAGGCGCACTGCTGGGGGAGCCACCTGGCCTCCTTCACCCTTGGGAGCTGGAAGGTGACCTGGAAATGGGGACTTTGGGAGCTGCCTCTGCGGGGGCTGCCTCCATCCTGCTGTCCCTCTCGGCAACACTGCCAACAGCAAGATCTGCCAGCCACATGAGTACTGTTAAAGTTTCTAGTAGCTACATGTAAAACTTTGAAAAGGAGCAGGTAAAATTAGTTTTAATAATCTTTTATTTATCCCAATGTATCCAAAATACTATCGTTTCAATGTGTAATCAAAATGAAAATGATTGAGATTTCACATTCCTTTATGTGTACCCAATATTTGAAATGCAGGGTGTCTTGTACTCACAGCAGGTCTCAGTTGGCACCAGCCACACCTTAAGGGTTCGGGCGCCTCAGCACAGCCCTGGGGCACCGAGTGGAGGGAGGAAAAGGGAACAATGTCCTCCAGCATTCTCCTGAGGCAACGGCTGCCTAGGGAGATCCTGAACCAGGTATGGCCCACCCGTGGAGCCCAGAGGAAGTGTGAGCAGGGAACTCAGTGTGGGGCTGGGGATACCGGCCCCCCACATTGCACAGGAGCCTGCGCTGGCCAAGGATGCTCTGACTGTGGCCCGGTGTACTGAGCTAATGCCTGGAGGTGAGGGAAGAGCCAACCTGGGCAGGCACGAGCCCTGCAGGGTCTTCCGGCAGAGAAGAATTCACTGAGTAGGTGCCACTTGCAGGGAATCCCGTCTGAGAAGTGAAAGCCGAGATACAGATGTGCATAAAGCCACTATGCTGACCAGAGACAGTACAGAAGATGACTACAAAGCTAGAAAATCCCATCTCTTATGTGTTTGGCGGACAGCCAGTGCTATTTTAAAACGATATACAAATTAACATATCATGTTCTTATTTGAGAGTGTAGCTGTGCAAATTTAACCATATTTTTTTTTTTTTTTTTTTTGAGACGGAGTCTCACTCTGTTGCCCAGGCTGAAGTGCAATGGCACGATCTCGGCTCACTGCAACCTCCGCCTTCTGGGTTCAAGTGATTCTCCTGCCTCAGCCTCCTAAGTAGCTGAGATTACAGGCGCGCACCACCACACCCGGCTAATTTTTGTATTTTTAGTAGAGGTGGGGTTTCACCATGTTGGCCAGGCTGGTCTTGAACTCCTGATCTCAGGTGATCCGCCCCCCTGGGCCTCCCAAAGAGCTGGGATTACAGGCGTGAGCCACCGCGCCCAGCCTTAACCATATCTTTCTACTCTGTACCTATTAAATAACTCGGACCACCTTTGTGATTAAGGTTAGATTATCTGTTGGTTTTGGGTTTTTGTTTTGTTTATCCGAAAGAAAAAAAAACCTTGTTTTTTCATAGACACGGAGAAGAAATCATTGTTTAGAATGACACGCGCTGAAATCGCTCTTTCCTGTCAGTGAACACAGGCTGCGCACTGCACAGAAAGTCTGGCGGCCAGGGAGCATCCTTAGGAGAGAAGGTGCTGTTGGCGGCGGAAGGTCAGCAGAAGGCTTGGTGTATTTTTCATCTCGGCTTGGATGCTCCTATCCCTTTACAAACCTCTCACCAGTACCTGAAGTTCTGCCAGCACTGGTCCCCTTTCAGTGTGGGCGCGGTTTCAAACCATAATAAACAAGTTATCGTAAGGAGTCAGTTAAAATACTGTCTTAAGGAATTCAAAGGTTGAACCCTCATCCAAGATAAAATGATCAGAGCAGCCAGAGGATCCAGAGAGCAGGAGGGGGCGCAGAAGACGAAGCAGGGAGGAGGCCTCCCGTTCTGCAGGCGGCGCGCTCTTTGTGCATGGGGCCGGCTGTGCGGTCTCCGTGCTGCACTCTCTCCCCAGGAGTCCCTAGCCTCAGAGGAGGGAGGAAGCACGACAGGAGGGATCACCGAGAGGCATCTTCCCCCAGCCCTGCCTCCATCCTGCGCCCAACCCCCGGCCCCCGGCAGAGACTGGAGAGCCACAGGGAGCACTGCCCGGCCCCAGCCACCGATAAAACTGGAATTGAAGACTGTCATTGCGTGGATGTTCTCTTCATATATTTAAAAATGACTATCAGGAAAAAGTTTGAGCCTCCTAAAAATGGTAGCTGGTTTGTTTTTCAACAACAAACTTTAATAAAAACTTTAATGTTTGATATTTTAAATTTTGCTTTGACTTTCAGGAAATTCAAAAGTAAATCTATTCAATACCAGAAATCACATTAGCCCAGGTTTAGGATTAACTGTCCCTCTCTTTTTTCCATACAGCTTTACTTTTTTAAACATGCTTTTTATTTGTACTATTACATACATCTTTTACTGTAAACCATTTCATATGTTTGTTGGAAATAGATGGACTATAGAAACATTATTACCGAATTATGAAGACAGAGTCTGCAGTGACAACCTTTTTAATGATGATTCCCTAGAAATATATATATTTTAATAGAGGCAGAGTCTCACTCTGTTGCCTATGCTGTAGTGCTGTGGTGCGATCATAGCTCACTGCAGCCTCAAACTCCTGGCTTCAAGCAATGCTCCCAGGTAGCTAGAACTACAGGCTCACACCATCATACTCAGCTAAGTTTCTGTATTTTTATTTTTTGTAGAGACAGGGTCTTGCTATATTGCCCAGGCCTCAAACTCCTAGCCTCAAATGATCTTCCCTCCTTGACCTCCTGAAGCACTGAGATTACAGGTGTGAGCCACCATGCTGGGTCTCTATTTATTTATTTTTTTTACTGGAGTATTTTTTAGGGTAGTTTTAGGTTCACAGCAAAACTGAGCAGAAAGTGCAGAGATTTCCCATATAATCCATGCCCCCCAACACCGCAGCCTCCCCACTACCAACATTCCTCACCAGAGCCGTCCTTTTGTTACAATTGATGAACCTACAGTGATACACCATCATCCAAAGTGATACACCACAAACCCAAAGCCCATGCTGACGTTAGGATTCCCTCTTGTTATTCCACATGCTATGGGTTTTGACAAATGTACAATGGCACATAACCAGGGATACAGCACACAGAACAGTCTCACTGCCCTAAACCACCCCTGTGCTCTGCCTGTTCATCCTTCCCTCCCCACAACTCCTGGCGATCACTGATATTTTCACTCTCTCCACAGCTTTACCTTTCCCAGAATGTCACTTAAGTGGGATCATACAGTAGGTCGCCTGTTCAGACTAGCTTCTTTCACTTAGTAATATGCATTTATGTCCTTCATATCTTTTCATGGCTTGATAGCTCATCTCCTTTTAGCACTGAATAATATTCCATTGTCTGGATATACCACTGTTCATCCCTTCCCCTCCTGAAGAACATCTGAGTTGCTTCCAAGTTTGGGCAACTCGGAATAAAGCTGCTGTAAATATCTGTATGTAGGTTTCTGTGTGGATGCAAGTTTTTAATGCCTTTGGGTAAACATCAATGGATTTACCCAATGATTCTGGATCATGTAATAAGAATATATTTAGTTTTGCATGAAACCACTATCTTCTTCCAAAGAAGCTGTTTCATTGAGTATTCCCTCCCACCAGCAGTGAATGAGAGTTTCTGTGGCTCCGCCTCCTCACCAACACTTAGCGTTGTCAGTGTTTGGGATTTTGCCGGTTCTAATAGGTGTGTACTGGTATCTCATTGCCATTTTAATTTGCAGTTCCCCAGTGACATATGATGTTGAGCATATGTCCATATGCATACTTGCCATCTGCATATCTTCTTTGGTGAGATGTCAGTTGAGGTCTTTTGCTCATTGTTTAATTGGGTTGTTTCTTTTCTTATTGTTGGGTTTTAAGAATTCTTTGTATATTTTGGATAACAGTCCTTTATTAGATACGTCCTTTGCAAATATTTTCTCCCAGTCTGTGGCTTGTCTCCTCACTCTCCTGACAGTGTATTTTGCAGAACGAAAGTTTTTAATAAAGTCCAGCTCATCAATTTTTTTTTTCGTGGATCATGCCTTTGGCATAGTGTCTAAAAAATCATTGCCATATCCAGACCATCCATACTTTCTCCTGTGTTATCTTCTAGGGATTTTATTTTATTTTATTTTATTTTTGAGATGGAGTCTCTCTCTGTCCCCCAGGATGGAGTGCAGTGGGGCAATCTCAGCTCACTGCAACCTCCGCCTCCCGAGTTCAAGTGAGGCGACCCTCCTGCCTCAGCCTCCTGAGTAGCTGGGATTACAGGCGCCTGCTACCACACCTGGCTAAGTTTTGTATTTTTAGTAGAGACGGGGTTTCACCATGTTGGCCAGGCTGGTCTCGAATTCCTGACCTCAAGCAATCCTCCCACCTTGGCCTCCCAAAGTGCTAGGATTACACGTGTGAGTCACTGCACCTGGCCAATCTTCTAGGAATTTTATAGTTTACAACTTACATTTAGGTCTATGATCTATTTTGAATGAATTTTTGTGAGAGGGATAAGAGGCTTTATCTAGTCTTTTTTTGCATATGAATGTTCAGTTGTTTTGGCACCTTCTGTCAAAAAGGCTGTCTTTTCTCCATGGTATTGCTTTTGTTCCTTTGTCAGATATCAGTTGGCTCTATTTGTATGAGTCTGGGCCCTCTATTCTGTTCCATTGATCTATTTTTCTATTCTTTTACTAATACCACACCATCTTGATTACTGTAGCTTTATAGTAGCCTTCCAACTTTGTTCTTTTCTTTCAATTTTTTTTTTTTTTTTTTTTTTTTTTTGGCTATTCTGGGTCTTTAGGCTCTCCACATAAACTTTAGAATCAGGTTTTTTGTTTGTTTGTTTGTTGTTTTCGAGACAAGATCTCACTATGTTGTCCAAGTTGGAGTGCAGTGGCATGTGATCACGGCTCATTGCAGCATTGACCTCCCAGACTCAACTGATCCTCCTGCCTCAGCCTCCTGAGCAGCTGGGACCACAGGTGTACATCACCATGCCTGGCTAATTTTTTTTATTATTTATAGAGACAAGGTCTCACTATGTTGCCCAGGGTGGTCTCAAACTCCTGGGCTCAAGCGATCCTCCTGCCTTGGCCTCACAGAGTGCCGGGATTATAGGCATGAGCCACCATGCCTGGCCCAGGAATCAGTTTTTTGCTATCCACAAAATAACTTGCCAGAATTGTTATTGGAATTGTGTTGAATTTATACATCAGATTTGGAAGAACTAATATTTGACAATATTGAGTCTTCCTATCCACAAGCATGGAATATTTCTCCATTTATTTAGCTCTGTATTTATTTCTTTCATCAGAGTTATATAGTTTTCCTCATATAGGTTTTGGTAAATGCATGCCTAAGTATTACATTTTTGGGAGGTGCTAATGTAAGTGGTATTGCATTTTTAATTTCAAATTTTACTTGTTCATTGCTGGTATATAGGAAAGCTATTGACTTTTGTTTATTAACCTTGTATCCTGCAACTTTGCTATAATTGCTTATTAATTCCAGGACATTTGTAGTTGTTGTTGATGATACTTTTAGAGTTCTACATAGATGATCATGACGTCTGCAAACAAAGCTTTATTTATTCCTTCCCAATCTGTAAACTTTGTATATCCTTTTCTTATCTTATTGCATTAACTAGGCATTCCAGTACAATGTTTAAAAGAGTGATGAGAGGGGACATCTTTGGCTTCTTTTCTCACTATTAACTATGATATTAGCTGTAGGTTTTTAGTAGGTGTTCTTTACCATGTTGACAAAATTCGCCTCTATTTCTAGTTCTTATTAGGAATGGGTGTTAGACTTTGTAAAATGCTATTTCTGTGTGCATTGATATAATTAACGGATCTTTCTTCTTTAGCTTGTTGATTTGATTAATTACATCAATTGATTTTTGAATGTTAAACCAGCTTTGCATACCTGTGATAAATTCCACTTACTCATGGCATATAATTTTATTTACACATTGTTGGATTTAACTTGCTAGTATTTTGTTGAGGATTTTTGCTTGTATGTTCATGAGAGATATTGGTCTATAGTTTTCTTTTAATGTCTTTGTCTGGTTTGGGTATTAGAGTTATGCTGGCCTCATAGAATGAGTCAGGAAATATTCCCTTCAGTTCTATCTTCTGGAAGAGATTATAGAGAATGTAAAACAATTTCTTTCCTAAATGTTTGCTAGAATTCAACAACGAACACATCAGGGCTTCCAAAAATATTTTAACTTGTTTCTTTAAAAATTAAAGTTTTCATTTTGCGATAACTATAGATTCACATGCAGTTTTTGTTTGTTTGTTTGTTTGCTTGCTTGTTTTTGTGACTGAGTCTCGCTCTTTCGCCCAGGCTGGAGTGCAGTGGCACTATCTCGGCTCACTGCAAGCTCCGCCTCCCGGGTTCACACCTTTCTCCTGCCTCAGCCTCCAGAGTAGCTGGGACTACAGGCGCCCGCCACCACACCCGGCTAAATTTTTATATTTTTAGTAGAGACGGGGTTTCACTGTGTTAGCCAGGATGGTCTCCATCTCCCGACCTCGTGATCCGCCTGCCTCGGCCTCCCAAAGTGCTGGGATTACAGGTGTGAGACACCGCACCCAGCCCACATGCAGTTTTAAGAAATAATAGAGAGAGACCGGGAACGGTGGCTCACGCCTGTAATCCCAACACTTTGGGAGGCCGAGGCTGGTGGATCACGAGGTCAGATCGAGACCGTTCTGGCTAACACGGTGAAACTCTGTCTCTACTGAAAATACAAAAACAAAATTAGCCGGGCATGGTGGCGGGTGCCTGTAGTCCCAGCTACTGGGGAGGCTGAGGCAGGAGAATGGTGTGAACCCAGGAGGCAGGAGTGCAGTGAGCTGAGATCGTGCCACTGCACTCCAGCCTCGGCGTCAGAGTGAGACTCCATCTCAAAAAAAAAAAAGAAGAAGAAGAAAGAAAGAAGGAAGGAAGGAAGAAAGAAAGAAGAAATAATACAGAGAAATGCAATGTACCCTTTATCCAGTTTTCCTAATGATAATAACATCTTACAAATCTATAGGACAATATCACAACCAGGATAGCGACATTGATACTGTCAAGAGACAGAACATTTCTGTCACCTCAAAGGTCTCTCAAGTTCAAGTTGCCTGCACACGTTTTCCTACCATCCCCATCACCTCCCTAGCCCCTGGTAACCACTAATCTCTTCTCCATTTCTGTAATATTGTCATCTCAAGAATGTTGGATACATGGAATTATATAGTATGTAACTTTTGGGAACTTTTTTTTTAAAGACAGAGTCTTGCTGTCTCGCCCAGGCTGAAGTACAGTTGTGTGATCATAGCTCACTGTAACCTTGAACTCCAGGGCTGAAGAGATCCTCCTCTGCCTTAGCCTCCCAAGTAGCTAAGACTACAGGCACTGCACTACCATGCTTGGCTAATTATTTTTATGTTTTATTTTTTGTAGAGACAAGGTCTTGCTACATTGTCCGGGCTGGTCTTGAACTCCTGGCCTCAAGAAATCCTCCCACCTCAGCTTCTCAAAGTGCTGAGATTACAGGCATGAACCACCACTCTCAGCCTGTTTTTTATTTTTTCCCTTTTTTCCATTCAGCATAATTCTCTGGAGACTCATCCAAGTTGCTATGTGTTTCAACAACTCATTTCTGGCTGGGTGTGGCAGCTCACGCCTGTAATCCCATGGCTTCAAGGGGCCAAGTCAGGAGCCTGGGCAACTGAGTAAGACCTTTTCTCTAAAAAAATAAAAAATAAAAATAAAATAAATAAACAAAAAGCCACACAATTTATTCTTTTTTATTGCTGAGTAGTAGTCCATGGCATAGATGTACCACAGTTTAACCATTTACCCATTGAAGGACATATGGGTGGTTTCTAGTTTGGGGCTATGATGAATAAAGTTACTATGAACATTTGTGTACAGGCTTACGTGTAAAGCTAAGTCTTCATTCTTTGTAATAAATACCCAGGAGTGCAATTGGTGGGTTGTATGGTAGTTGCATATTTATTTTTATTTTTAAAATTTAATTGTTTTGAAATTTGTGTGGGTGCATAGTGGGTATATATATTTACGGGGTCCGTGAGATGTTTGGATACAGGCATGCAGTGTGAAATCAGCACGTCCTGGGTTATGGGGTATCCATCCTGCAAACATTCTTTGAGTTACAAAAAATCCAGTTACACTTGTTAACTCATTTTTAAATGTACAATTAGGTTATTATCATCTATAGTCACCTTACTGTGCTATCAAATAGTAGGTCTTATTCATTCTTTCTATTTTTGGTACCCATTAACCAAGTTGTATATTTAGTTTTTAAAGAAACTGCCAAAATGTTTTCCAAATGCACTGTACCATTTTGCATTTCCACAAGCGGTACGTGAGCAACACATTTTCTCTGCATTTTTGCCAGCATTTAATGCTGTCACTGTTTTTTCTTTTAGTCATTCCGATAGGTGGTTAGCAACACCTCATTGTGGATTTAATGTGCATTTCCCTAATGACCAATGATGTTAACATGATTTCATGTGCTTATTTTCCATGTATATCTCCTCTTTGGTGAAATATCTGTTTATGCATTTGCCCATTTTTAATTTGACTTATTTTTCTTTTTTTTTTTTTTCTCTTTACGGTTGAATTTTCAGAGTTGTTTTTTGTTTTGTTTTGTTTTGTTTTGTTTTTGAGACAGAGTCTTCCTCTGTTGCCCAGACTGGAGTGTAGTGATGCGATCTCGACTCACTGCAACCTCCACCTCCTGGGTTCAAGCAATTGTCCTGCCTCAGCCTCCGGAGCAGCTGGCATTACAGGTGCCCACGACCACGCCTGGCTAATTTTTGTATTTTTATTGGAGAAGTCTAATATATCTTTATATATAACTTTCATGGATCATGCTTTTGGTGTCAAGTCTGAGAACTCTTTATTTGCCATAGATCCTAAGGATTTTCTAAAAGTTTATAGTTTTACATTTTGCATTTAAATCTATCATCCATTTTGAGTTAATTTTAAGAATAAGGTGTGAAGCCAGGTGCAGTGTTGCATGGCTATAGTTCCAGCTACTCAGGAGGCTAAGGCAGAAGGATTCCTTGAGCCTAGGGGTTTGAGTCCAGCCTGGGCAACATAGTGAGATCCCATCTCTAAAATTAAAAAAACAATGTATGAGGTTTAGGTCACAATTCTTCTTCAACTTTGATTTTATTTTTTGCCTATAGATACTCAATTGCTTCAGCACCATTTGTTGAAAAGGCTATCCTTTCTTCATTGATTTCTTTCACGCCATTGTCAAAAACCGATGGATGTATTTGGGTGGGTTTATTTCTGGATTCTCTGTTCTGTTGATCTATGTATCTATACACACAGTCTTGATTACTGTAGCTTTTAACTCAGGTAGACTCTTCATTATTTTTCTTTTTCAAAACGTTGCTTTAGCTGTTCTACTTTCTTTGCCTCTCCATATAAATTTTAGAATAAGCTGGCCAGGCGCGGTGACTCATGCCTGTAATGCAGCACTTTGGGAGGCCAAGTCGGGCAGATCATGAGGTCAGGAGATCAAGACCATCCTGGTTAACACAGCGAAACCCTGTCTCTACTAAAACCACAAAAAATTAGCCAGGCATGGTGGTGGGCGCCTGTGGTCCCAGCTGCTCAGGAGGCTGAGGCAGGAGAATGGCATGAACCCAGGAGGCCGAGCTTGCAGTGAGCCGAGATTGCACCACTGCACTCCAGCCTGGGAGACAGAGCGAGACTCTGTCTCAAAAAAAAAAAAAAAATTTTAGAATAAGCTTATCTATTTCTTCAAAAAATCTTGCTGGGATTTGATAGGAATTGTGTTAAACCTGTATATGAACTTGGAGAAAACTGACATATTTACTGTGTTGAGTCTTTCAATCCATGAACATGAACATGGTATGTCTCTACATTTATTTAAAACTCCTTTGGTTTCTTTCATCAGTGTTGTATAGTTTTTAGTATATAATGATAACATGTTTTATTATATTTACATATTTACACATACTTTTTTTTTTTTTTTTTTTTGAGATAGTGTTGCTCTGTCGCCCAGGCTGGAGTACAATGGTGAGATCTGTAATCCCAGCTACCCATTAGGCTGAGTCAGGAGAGTTACTTGAACCCCAGTGGTGGAGGTTGCAGGAAGCCAAGATCACACCAGTGCACTCCAGCCTGGGCAGCAGAGCAAGACTCTGTCTCAAAACAAAAAACACACAAACAAACAAAACCAAGTTCACAGGTTCTTTCCTCTGCCCTCTACATTCTGCTATTTAGTCCATCCACTGGAATTTCTATTTCAATTATTGTATTTTTTAGTTCTAAAAGTTCCATTTGGTTCTTCTTTCCAATTTCTGTTTCTTTGCTGAAACTTTGTATTTTTACTTGTTTAAAGTATGTTTGAAATAGTTTGTTGAAGCATTTCTTTTTTATGATGGCTGCTTTAAAATCTTTGTCAGATAACTCTAATACTCACTATGTCAGTGTTGACATCTATTGATGGTCTTTTATCAGTTTGAGATCTTCTGGATTCTTGGTATGATAAGTGATCTTTGAAACCCGGACTTTTAGGGTGCTATGGTATGAAACTCTGGATTTTATTTGAACCTTCTCTTTTAGCTGGCTTGTTCTGATATTGCCCTGGAGGGGAAAGGCTGGGGGTGCCACCTCATTACTGCCAGGTGGGGACAGAAGTCCAGGCTTCCCACTCAGTCTCCACTGACACCTGGGCATGGGTGGGCTGCTCCTCATTATGGCTGGGCAGGAGTGGGAGTTCCAGCTCCCCACTAATACCTCCCTTGCTGGGAGGGGTAGGAGCGCTTTCTTACTGCACCCCTCTGCATGGTCTCTGCTAACACCACAGGAGAAGGGGGTGGCCTTGTCACACTGGGAGGCGGTAAAAGTGCTGATTCTCCACTAACCTTCCTCTGACACCACCCTAATGCATGGAGAGAAGTATGCCTATTACTGTGTGGGAGGAGGGACACAGAATCCAGGCTCCCAGGTGGTCTCTGCTGACACTGTATAGGGGGTCTTGTTACTGCCAGGAATGGGGTGGTTGTGGGGGATGAAGTCCTGGTTCTTTACTTGGCACCCTACAACTTTCCCCTGGTTGGGGTTTGGGCCACCTTGTCACAGCCTTATGAGTAAGTCTAGGCTCCCCACCTAGCCTTAGCTGGCCTGGTGAAGCCACAGTGTTTGCTGGGGTGTTTGTCTGGAGTAGAGTGGTCATTATCTACAATTCTCCGTCTTACCAGGCTTCCCTTTCCTGGTCCTTTATCTAGAGAGGGCAGCTTTTGTTGGGGCCTTCGTGGTCTGTGCCTGTTGGCATTTCTAGGATGCTGGCTCCTTCAGCCCAAGTCTAAGATACGTGAGGCAAAAAGAAAACCCAGGGAACTCACCACGGGCTGAAGTTCCTAGCTGGTCTGCCTATTGCTTGGGCTTTCAGAGTCTTCTTATGTTTGCTTTATATATGATGTTCAGGATTTTTAATTGTACTTAGCAAAAGGACAAAGGAAAATTCTACCTCTACTCCATCTCCTGGAAGCAGAAATCACTGGATCTTTTTTTTTTTAAAAAGTTATATCAGAGACTGTCAAGCTTTCTGGTTTCTAGAGCCTTCTTAGTTTTTATCATGATAACACAGGATAAAATCTTGTAAACCAAAAAGTATCAAGACAGATCTCAATCAAGGTAGAGGTTTATTTTGCCAAGTTAAGGACCATGGCTCGTGACACAGCCTCAGGAGGTCCTAAGAATATATACCCAAGGTGGTTGAGTTACAGGTTGGTTTTATATGTTCTATGGAGACAGAAGTTACAGGCAAAGACATAAATCAATACATGTAAGGTATACATTGGTTTGGCCCAGAAAGGTGGAACATCTCAATGAGTGGGGTAGGGTGGGTGCTTGTAGGTTATAGGTGGATTCAAAGGTTTCCTGATTGGCAATTGGTTGAAAGAGTTAAGCCCTTCTGAAGAGTTGAAGTTAACTTGAATTAAGGGAAGGTAGATGGAGGTGGGAGGGGGTGGTTGTGGAAGGCAAGGTTCTTGTTATGTAGAGGAAGCCTCCAGGTAGCAGGCTCCAGAGAGAATAGACATTCAGGTGAATGTCTCTTACCAGACCTTAGAAAGGTGTCAGACTAGGAAGGAGATTCTCTATAGAACGCAAATTTCCCCCACAAGAGTCAGCTTTGCAGGGCCATTTCAGAATATGTCAAAGAAATATATGTGGGGCTAAAATACTTTCATTTCCTTCAGGGCTTGTTATTTGTCATGTGATGCTATACCAGAGTCAGGCTGGAATTTGGTATCTTATTGCTAAAAAGAGGCTGATTTGTCAGTCTCAAGATCTCTGTTGTAATGTGAATGCTGGTCCCTGGTCAGCTGTGTCTAAACTCCATGGGGAAGAGGCATAATGAGCATGTCTGGCCCCTCCCTTCCCGTCATGACCTAATTTTTGAGGCTTCTTTGGGGTCTCCTTGGCCAAGAGAGGGATCCATTCAGTCGGTTAGGCGGCTTAGAATTTTATTGGAGGCTTACAATCCTGACTCCAAAATGTACAAGAATCCCCTTTTTTTTTTTGCATTGAAATAAAAGTTTCCTGGGCCCTATGTTAGAAAATGATCAGCTGTAAATTCTTTACATCTTTGGCGTTAGGGTTTCCTTATCCCTGTAAGACTCTCTCTTCCCTCCTGTTTTCTTTTTTAATTAAAAAAAATTTTTAATTACTTCTTTTTATACGGACAGGGTCTCACCATGTTGCCCAGGCTGGTCTCCCAAAGTGCTGGGATTACAGGCATGAGACACCACACCCCGCCTCTCTTTCTTCCTCTTAAACAAAGCACTTTTCCTCCTTCCTCCAGGGACCTCCTGAGCCCAGGCCTCTTCCTCAGACTGGCCCACCGCTCACCCGCCTCCACCATGCCAGGCGCCCTCAGGCAGCATCACCCTGGCGTCTGCTCTGCTCCTGGTTAGATAGAGCAAGTAGGGGGTGGACAGGCTTTCATGCTGATCAGCTTTTATGATGGAGACAGCCACCTCCCCCAAGGTGCACAACCTCAACACTCTCCACCTCTCCATTAGGCATCTTGGTGTTTCTCAGGCCTGTCCGTAAATTCTTCACTTCCCGAGGTGGCTGGAGAACACCTTCCCTTGAAAAGACTGCTGTTGTTAGCAACAGATTGATCCAGGATGGCTGCGGCCAGCTCCAACCACGTTCTCTCTGGGAAGTAAAGACGTCACCTCTGTAGCCTTGTCCATCACAGCAAATGGCACCACAGCCGCTCCTGGCCCCTCACTTCCTTTCCCTCACCTTCTGGCTGCCACCTGCCCCACTCCGTTTATACCTAAAAGGAAGGCAAGGTTTAGACAAGGAGGTAGATGATGCCGCAGGGGGAGAGTCCGACACCTTTGTGCTGCTGACCCTGGGGCCCGCACCCCTGCACAGAAGTCCCACACCTGCACGGAGGCTGCACACCTGCATGGAGGCCGCACCCCTGCACAGAGGCCGCACACCTGCATGGAGGCTGGGCTCCTTGGCCCTTTTTGAACACTGCTCAGGAGGCTCGTGCGAGCCACGTGCAGTGCGGAGAGCCCAGCACTCAGCACAGCGTCATTAATCTCGGGTCCTTCAGGTACTTCTTTCTCATGGTGTAGTGAGGAGAGACACATCTGCAAACAATCAGAGTGACAGGCATGCTGATTAGGGTGGCACCACACATGCTGGGGCGGAGGAACGGGAAGGGCACTCTGGATAAGGTGACCCTGGAGCGGAATCCTGTGGGCTGCTTAGGAGTTCCCCAGGCCTTGGGAGGGACACATGCAAAGGCCTTAGGTCAGCGAGGCAGGGCCGCAGTTGTGGGGTCTGCAGGACTGAGTGCAGGAGGCTGGGGGGCGGGCTGAGGCAGAGGTGGTGTCCATGGCCACTGGATCTGGGGGCAAAGGCTACAGGAAGACCAGACAGGACAGGCTGCACACCGTGGGGCTGGAGCCCAGTGGCCGAGGTGTGGTCCCCAGACACACCCACTCATCTGCCTCCTCCATGCCAGGAGCTCCCTAGGCCTTGGGAGGGACATGTGCACAGGCCTCCAGTGAGCAGCAGCAGCGGCAGGAAAGCTTGCTGGGGGCCCAGCTCCATCAGCTCCAGCCCACCCAGCCCTCTTGGCTCCAACACCCTGGGGAGGGGCCTAGCCACTGCCTCCTGACAAGGCCTCGGGGAGTTCTGGTGCCTGCCCGAGTTGGAGAACTAGAGATTTTAAAAAACATGGAAGAGTGTAATCCCAGCACTTTGGGAGGCCGAGGCGGGCTGATCATGAGATCAGGAGATCGAGACCATCCTGGTTAACGTGGTGAAACCCTGTCTTTACTAAAAATACAAAAGAAAATTAGCCGGGCATGGTGGCAGGTGCCTGTAGTCCCAGCTACTCGGGAGGCTGAGGCAGGAGAATGGCGTGAACCCAGGAGGTGGAGGTTGCAGTGAGCCGAGATCGCGCCACTGCACGATCTGTTGCCTGGGCAACAGAGTGAGACTCCATCTCAAAACAAAACAAAACAAAAAGTGGAAAAGGATAAATGCGGATGGTGAACAGGAAGTGAGAGGGTGGGCCCAGGTGTTTAGCCCACCAGGTGGATGACGTCACTACCTCCGGGCTGGGCGTGGTCTGAAGCGCCGGCGACCCAAGGCCACCAAGCGTGAGCGTGGAGCCTGCAGGAGAGGGAGGCAGCCAGGATGGAGCTGGGGCACAGCTGCCTGGTGGTGGAGGGGGGGGTCACCGAGCAGGGAGAGGGATGCCAGGGCTCTGTGCCCCTTGAAACAGGTCTTAGGCAGCAAACTGCCAATGGGGGGAAACTGGGAAACCACCTCCCACTCCCACCTCACAGCCAGCTCTGGTGAAACCAAAAAGGCCTGTGTACCACCTCCCACGTTGACAGAAATGTCCGGCTTTTCCCCCTCGCCTACCTTCTTTTTTTTTTTTTTTTTTTTTGAGACAGAGTCTCGCTCTGTCGCCAAGGCTAGAGTGTGATCTTGGCTCACCGCAATCTCCATCTCCCAGGAGCAAATGATTCTCCAACCTCAGCCTCCCAAGTAGCTTGGATTACAAGCGTGCACCACCATGCCCGGCTGATTTTTGTATTTTTAGTGGAGATGGGGTTTCACTATGTTAGCCAAGCTGGTCACAAACTCCTGACCTCAAGTGATCCGCCCACCTCGGCCTCCCAAAGTGCTGGGATTACAGGCATGAGCCACCGCGACAGGTCGCCTGCCTTCTTTTCGAAACTTCTGGGATGATCTTTTTATCTCTGCTCAAAAGACTCAGTCTCTGTCACGTTAAGAGATATTCCCACAGGCCTTCCTTCACAGAGCACCATCCCAGCACACACCTCCTGCCCTTGCCTTTCTACCTGCCCGCCCATCTCTCCTCTCCTGCCTTGCTCCTGGCCCTCCCACCCGGCCAACATGTCTGTTCTCAGCACTGACCACCTCCATGAGTACCACGCAACTCACCCATCTGTTTAAGGTTGTTGTAGTCTTTTTCATTCCCATCTCCCTAAAATATCAGCTCCACGAGGGCAGGGGTTTTGTCTGTTTTGTGTTTTTGTTCATCTCAGTAACAGACTTACCTTCATAATTACATTTGACTCAGCTTAATATGGAGATAAATTTATGTCCCCTGGACATGCAATAAGAGGTGGTGTCTCAGATGCTCTTGACGGTAGAATTTGGGTTTAAAATTCATGTCTAATCCATGATTATGATCAAGCTTTATCTTTTAAAACCCATGGGTGGCGCTGGTGATGAGACAGAGGTGTGGAAGAAAAAGACAATTGCAAGTAATTGCTATTCTTTATTTTGCCACTCAAAATAATTACCAAAAAAAAAAATTCTTAAATGATAACAACACAACATCAAGGCAAAGAGAACAGGAATGGCTGACTCTGCATAAATTGGCCGAAGATTATCCATTATCTTAAGGTTTGACTTCAGGTTACAGCGCACAGACAAACACGCCCAGGAGGCTCTCAGGACCGCTCGATGTCTTCTGAGGAGGCTGCGGCGGGGAGATCCAGGAGGCGGTCGAGGGCACCGGCCTCTGCAAAGGGAAGAGCCACATCTGAGCAGCAACTTCTTAATATGCACACGAGAGAATTACAACCACGACACATGCTACAGGAAGCGGCGTGTGGTCGTCCTCTGTAAAGATTCTTACCAGATTAAACCCAGAATCAGGGACGACACTCTGTATTCCTCACTTCGTAATGATTTAACTCCCACAGTTAGTAAGCATTTAAAACTGTCAGACTTTTAAATTCAGGCTTTAAAGAGGTATAATTCCTAGCTGAGTAATAAGAGCTGGTATATCCTAAGGAAAGAGTTTCCATGTTACAAAATTAAAAACAAATGAAAAACAAAAATCTAGCAGAGTCCCTCTGCCCCTTGTAGGAAAAGTCACCCCAGCTTTTCTCCCAGAAGCTCCACTGGGCTCCAACAGAGGGAACTTGGTGACTCGGTTTTGAGATTTCTAATGAACACCGCCTTTTCCAAGACCTTCTTTGGCAGTCTCCTTCCCCCGCTCCCCTCCCCTCACTCCTCTTCCCTCTCCCCATCGCCACCTAAAGTGCAGCCCGATAACACTGCAAATGAAAAACATCCTGATCCAAAATGAACCCAAGGATCAGCCTTGATTTTTCAAAACTGGACAAAACTGTGATGTGCAACTGAAGGTCTCCACTGGAGAGGCTAAGCGGTCCATCCCTCCTCCCCACCACCACCTCCCTGTTAACTCTCAGAGCAGCAGGTGAAGGTCTTCTCCACTGGAGAGGCTAAGTGGTCCATCCCTCCTCCCCTCCACCACCTCCCCCTTAACTCTCAGAGCACCAGGTGAAGGTCTTCTCTGCTGGAGAGGCAAAGCGGTCTATCCCTCCTCCCCTCCACCGCCTCCCTGTTAACTCTCAGAGCACCAGGTGAAGGTCTTCTCTGCTGGAGAGGCAAAGCGGTCCATCCCTCCTCCCCACCACCACCTCCCTGTTAGCCCTCAGAGCACCGGGGCCGCTTTCCAGCTCCCTCCACTGCTGCAGTAGGACCTGTGTGGTTATCTGATCAAGGCCAGATGCCCATCGTGGAGTGAATGCCAAGCGTAGTGTGCGGAGGTCTCCTCATCCCCAGTGTTTGCAGAAGACACTGGAAGCCAGGATCAGAGCCTTTCCAGTTAGATTTCAAGGCAGCCTGCCTGGCAGGAAGGCTGCATAGAGAAACACTGCAGTCTAAGATATGGGCTTCTATTAATTTCCCATGCTTAGAAAATATGGTTTAGGGCCAGGCACAGTGGCTCACGCCTGTAATCCCAGCACTTTGGGAGACTGAGGCAGACAGGTTACTTGAGGCCAGGAGTTCAAGATGAGCCTGGCCAACATGATGAACCCCAGCCTCTACTAAAAATACAAATATTAGCCAGGCATAATTGCGCGCACCTGTTTTCCCAGCTACCTGGGAGGAAGAGGCACGAGAATCACTTGAGCCCAGGAGGCAGAGGCTGCAGTGAGCTGAGATTGCACCACTACATTCGAGCCTGGGCGACAGAGTGAGATGAAGGAAGGAAGGAAGAAAGAGAGAGAGAAAGAGAGAGGAAGAAAGAGGAAGGAAGGAAGAGAAAGAAGAAAGAAAGAAAAGAGAGAAGAGAAAGAAAAGACAGAGAAAAAAGAAAAGAGAAAAGGTTTAGGACGGTTCACAAAGAACTTGGCCTGTAGTATACCTGTGCCCTAAAAGGTACAGCAGTTGTCACCGTGTGAATAGATATGGTTCCAGTAGAATGAGCTGCACCCTGAGGCCCACTCTCTTCCTGGGAGCAGCGCTGGCCCGATGGCCCTCCACGATGGTAGAATGCCCCTGCCGCAATCCCAGCCCTCTGGAGCTAGCTCTAGTGTTACATTCTCAGCCAAACAGGACTTTGTATGTAGATAAGTAATCGGCTACTTCCCAGGGGGATTCTATGGGTTCTCTTCTCGATGGGCCTTTTACGTTTCCAGTGTGCTAAGAGATGAATGTTAAGTTGGTGATATTTCACATACCTTTGAGATGCAAGAAAGACAGAAACTCAATGATTGTGCGCATGATATTGTTCTCAGGTATGGACCTGTCAAAGCTTCCTAGAAGAGAAAAGATCAACATTCACGACTTGTGCAGAGGGTGCTTCAGTGTCTCAGGTCATCCCCCTCCTTACAGAGGAGCTGGGCGCTGCAAGGTCAATGATCTGATCCCAGCAGCCTGAGGCCCTGCTGTGCTTTCCAAGGCCCTTGTTCAATGTGAGGGAGTGGGGAGATATCCAGTTCAAGGCCTCACTTTTCTTCTTCTTCTTTTTAATTGAGATGGAGTCTCACTCTGTTGCCTAGGCTGGAATGCAGTGTCATGATCTTGGCTCACTGCAACCTCCGCCTCCCAGGTTCAAGTGATTCTCGAGCCTCCGCCTCCCAAGTAGCTGGGATGACAGGCACCCACCACCACGCCTGGCTAATTTTTATATTTTTGGTAGAGACAGCGTTTTGCCATGTTGGCCAGGCTGGTCTTGAACTCCAGACCTCAGGTGATCCACCCACATCAGCCTCCCAAAGTGCTGGGATTACAGGCAGGAGCCATCGTGCCCAGTCCCGCTCTTCTGGAGGCCCTGGTGCCTGGGCAGCCTCCCAGCCTAGAAGGACCCCTTGCTGTCTCGGGTTTGCAGGTTCTGTTTGCAGCTGCTGACCGGTGTGGCGAGGCCACATCGTCTTAGTCAAGTCATGGCCAGGCTTGGGCTGCAGCTGTGGACAGCCCCGACACCCACAGCTGTCCCCTGTATGCACCTGGGAGCTGGTGGAAGTGAGGTGCCCCAGGGCCCGGGATAGGAGTCCTCTCACCTGGTTTCATGTCATCTTCGGGCCACAGCTCCCGCTTGCTGGTGAGGCCATTCTTGTCGCTGAATGACCTGTGGTTGCCAACGGCATCTGTTTGCAGATCAGAGAGGAAAGCCTCTGGGTGTGACTGTCATGCACGCCCTCCCCACACCCAAAGAAGGACACAGGGCTGCCTGTAGCCAACACACACATGCAACTCGACTGTGAAATAGAGCCCAGGGACAGACACCAGAGAAGAGGGAGTGATTCTCCACCCAGCTTAGGTAAGAGCTTGGCCGCTCACGCCAGGGTCAAAGGGAATGTGAGGGTTTGCACAGGGTGGGTGGGAGAAAGGGAGGTGTGGCTCCTGAAGTGGGGGAGAGGCCCAGAACCTGCCCTGTTGCAGGGGTTGCGCCTGGGTCCAGAGGAGCTGGCATCTGAGCTGGCACTGAGCTGGCATCAAACTGGGTGGCTCCCTGGCAGATAACAGGAGCTGGGTCCTCATGTCCCTGAAAGCATGGGGGACGCTGAAGAGTTTAAGTTGTGACTGAACCCGATTTTTATTTTCACTCTGGCAGCTGTGTGCAAGATGGACTGGAGCCAGAGAGAGAGAAGGAGAGAGACAGAGGGAGCGAGAGGGTCACAGAGGGAGACAGGATGGGGGTGGGGGGTGCAGGAGCATGTGTGCGTTCCCATGTGTGTGTGGGTGTGTTTCGTGGTGCGAAAATGGAGGAACTGTGATTGCAAGCACAGAGATCCCTGAAGTCCAGGGAAGAAACGATGAGGGCTGTAAACCAAGAGGCGTGGGGTGAAGAGGAGGGCTGGATTTGGGGCTGTGCAGGAAAGGAAATGGAAATGAGAGATGGGGACGAGGGTGAGGACGCCTCTGTGTTTCCAGCTGGTTGGCCTGGGTGGACTGTGCCGTCTACAAGGCCAGACAAAGGAGAATTAACTCGTATTTCCAGAGATGCCGTTCTTGGTGCTAAATTTATAGAGGAATCATAGGTCGCCTCATGTCACTGATGCACCCTCAGCCACGGCCACACTGCGTTCAGCAGCAGCTGGTGCAAAAACATTGCTTTTGCTGCATTTCTAGCAGATCCTAGAAATCAAAGGCATATTGTTAAGTATTTTGACAAACAACTCGTCTAGCTACAGCTGAACAGGGCCGTAAAATTGATGGCGAAAATGAGTTTGTTTTCTAATTAGGGGTCAAACTCTTCTTGACAAATAGATTTTCAATATTCCAAAGCAACACAGATAAATGTTCTCATTGACCAGTTCTGCCTTTGTTTTGGGCCCGTAGCACACAAAGATGAGGTGCCCTCTGAGTGGCAGAGCTCAGGGTTGCAAAGGGTTGAGGAAATCAGCCGACCCTCAGGCAGGTCAAGCCACTCCATGGGCAGGGAGAGGATGAGAGGACCGCGCAGAGACCAGCAGGCCCTGTGGTGAACAGCCTGGACCGATCCGCATGCGGCCTCAGGCAGCTCTGTCATCCCCGTGTCTGTTTCTTAAAGCCTGACTCTGGGGGTCCTCTGAGTGACCCCGATAAACAAGCGTCTGCAGGAGGAGGAAGCTGTATTCGACTCTGGGACTGAGAACTAAGGCAGCTTTCCTTGGCATGGGGAGAAGAGCACCATTCTCCCCATTTGCTGCTCCCGGGGCTCAGATAGGCCCTGCGTGCTGTTCACATCCTTCCTCTGGCAGAAGGCAGTACAGGGAGGCTTTTAAGGTGGATGGTGAGGTGTGGAGGGGAAGGTGAGTTACAGGAGGGAGCCAAGGCCTCCTCTTGTCCCCTCCTTTGGAGGAAAGTCAGAAGGCATTGCTGCACAGACCAAGGATGTGGAGAAAGTAGAGGCCTGGGACAGGGGCGGGGGCGGACACGGGGAGGTGTCAGCCTGCAGTGTCCCATCTAGGGCTAGGGCTCACCTCAGGCAGCAGGGGACACCGCTGACACAGGTGACAACAGGACAGGGAGAGGGAGGGGACACAGGCTTGGGCAGGCAGGGTCACCTGAACCTTGTTTTGAGGAGAGCCTGTCTGGGCTGCCTTCAGGCGATCTGGCAATTCCCGTGTGGAGCTTGGAGAAAGGGAAGAGGGAGGCAGGATTTGGGGTCCGCTGACCTAGGGTGCTCTGCAAGCCGAGGAGTTGAGTGTTTTGGGAGACCCGGGGGCCTGGGGAGAGGCCCAGAACAGGGCCTGTAAGGACTGCAAGGCGGGAAAGCCCAGGAGAACTTGAGCAAAGCCCAGGGTGGGAATCTCACCCCGGGACAGGGTGGCAGAGCCGGGGCAGGAGAAGCTTCTGGAAAGAACCGTACACAGATCAAGTGTGCAGAGCAATGGAGACGGGCAATGAGGTCAAGAGGGAGGCCAGAGGGTCTGCCCAGCCGCAGGCGGAGGGGCAGGAGCCAGGGTTCAAAGCGAGGGGCAGGTGGGGTCAGGAGTGGGGAGGCCATGCTGTCAGTCACTTACGTGGGCCCAGCAGGTAGCCCGCGCTGTTCAGGGTCCAGCCTCGTTTTTCCTTGGCCTTGAAGGGAGAAAAGGGGGTCAGATGCCAGGGCTGTGCCTGGAGCCGATGCTGAATGGGTGCACCCAGGCTTTCCCGGCATGGCAGAGGACTTAGAACAATGCATGTGCTTTTGGATAGCTCGCGAAATTCCAGGTTTACCCCTAAGTCGGCTATATTTGACATGAAAATGGAACCACTTGATTTACGAAATACTTCACTTGAGGGCCTGAGCCCGCGCACTCTCAGCGCACTGCACCTGCTTTAGTGACGCTGAGGCCACGCCAGTGGCTCCTCGCCCTCCATTCTAACTAAGCCCTGCGGAACGGGCGAGCTTCTCGCTTTCCCGAGGCGCTGACCCGAAGCGCAGAGCTCTCCCGGCGGCCTGGTTATAGCCCGGGGCTGTTGATACACTCGGAGAAGCGCGCGGGGGGAATCCCAGGGAGCCCCGGACCCTTCCCGCGACGCCCGCGGCCAGGACAGCGCCCGCACGAGCCTTTCCACTTTCCACCCCCATCCCCGCGGGCAGGGCGGAGACTGCCTCCTCCAGGAAGCCCTCCACGCCCGGCCGGCTCTGATGTCCCCTTCGCTCGGAGGAGACGCGCCCCGCACTTACCGGCGACCAGAGCCCCGCAGAGGCAGAAAGGGCCGCGGTGAGGAGGAGGGAGGCGAGCAGGAGGGCGCTGCCTCGGGCCATCTGGAAGGGAAGGACAGGGCGGGCGGGTCGGAACCCGGAGTGGGCTGCGCCCCGAGGCAAGGAGTGCCGGGGCTGCGGGGAGGAGCAGAGGCGGCGGCCGGGCCAGGGCCCTGGCAGAACCGTCCCTGGGCAGAGGAAAGCCGAAGGGGAAGCCTCCCGGGGGCGCAGGGTCGGCCCGGCGCCAGTAGTACCTTGAGCTGCGGCTGCGCCCGGGTTCGGAGCGTCGGGATCCGGGTGCGGTGGCGGGTCTGGGCGGCAGGTCCGGGCGTCGGGCCGGGTCGGGTGGGCTCTGGCGGCCTGGGGCGCTCACCGCATGGCGCGGCCGGCAGCAGGGGCAGAAGGCGCGGGCCGGGTCCCTCCACGTGTCCGCCGCCCGGTGTGGCCGCCGCCACCGCCGCCGCTGCTATATATGCGGCGCGCCCGGGAGCCGCCCGGAGTCGCGTCACCGGCTCAGCGCCCGCCTCCTGCACCCTCGCCGAGCCCCGAGGGTGACGGGAGTGACCCGAGCTCGGGTCCTCTGGGCCATCATAGACGGGTGCGGCGGAGAGCCCCCCCTCATCCCGCGGGAGAGACTCCCCCAAATCCGCAGAGAGAACCCCAAACCCGGTGGGAGAGACCCTAATCCCGAAAGACAGAGCCCCATCGCCCCGCGGGAGAGCCCCCAGACCCGCGGCCCAAGTCATCGCTGTGGCGTCAACCCCACTGCTCCCCCCGGGGTCCCAGCCCCAGAGCAAGCCTGACCCCCCACAACGTCCCGCGCCTGCGGTCTCCCTGCAGCTTCTCCTCCCAGCCCCTACCGCTGCAAGAGCCAGCTGAGCTCCGCGGCACTGGAGACCCCAGAGGGTGACGGGCAGGTACGACTCCTCAGTCCGAGCCAGTCCCAGCTGGGAGGTCATGGGGTACCCGGGGAATGGCGGGCAACACTTGGCCCTGCGCCCTGGCCGGCTTGTGCTGGGGCTGGAGCGAAGGTTCAGGCCTCGGGAGCCGTCGATGGCGGGGAGGGCAGGCGTTCCCGGCTCCCTGTGCCCAGCGACCTCCCTCCTGTTTCACTAAAGGGGGACTGTGGATCTCAGGGTCTGCTTGGCCATCCCATTGTGGGAGCTGCGGGACCGTCGAGCATCCACAGGCACCAGCTCAGAAGCTCGGCCTCTCAGTGCCTCCCCTGGCTGCCTGGTCCAGTTGTAAGAGGGAGCTTTAAGCAGGTCCAGCCACTGGGCGACTGGTTAGGTCCAGAGGGAGAGCAGCCCAGACTCCCAGAGGCCGCCAAGGGGTGGGCGGTGGGCAGAGCAGCAGCAAGAGGCTGTCCTTGTGCCCAAGGCAAAGACATCCCACAGGAACAAGGCCCTCCTTGGCTCCTCCACGAACCCTTCCTGAGCTGGGGCCAAGTCCCGAAACAACCCAGGAGAGAACCCAAGCCTAGGCTGTTCCTTCACCCCGTTCCCAGGCATCAGGGGAGCACAGGATCCCAGGCATCACACTTGTACAATGTGGCACCTCCGGGCTTCCGAAGAGCACGGGGTCATCTGCTGAAAACTCGCCTGACCTCCCCTCCCACTGGCCAGACACCACCCAAGTCCTCAACAGCAGCAGCTGGGTTAGGATCTCCCCACCCACTGGGCTCAATATCAGATGGGTTGATGTCACATCTGTGGGTTGATGTCCACAGGGCACAGGACGAATGATGATCATGACAGTGTCATCTTACCTGTCCTCTACACTTTAGTCTTGGGAACCTTTGCACAGACAGCTACAGGCTGCCCCCAGGAGAGATCCGTCTGCCTCCACGTGGCTGGGGAAGGACAACTGGGCTTTCAAGAACTCTGGCGAAGGCCAGCGGCTGCTGGAGAAGGTGCAGGGCTGCAGCCTGGTGGCTGAGTGTCTGCTGTGGTTTATGGGAGGAAGAGGAGGAGACAGGACTTGGGGAGGGGTCTTAGGAACAGACTCCTGGCACGGCAGTGGTGAGGGGTGGGGTGTTCCCAAGGGCACAGTTTGACTTCTGGTCATCCCTATTTCTTGCAGCCTGGGGAGAGGAGAGTCAGGCACAGGGGACCCTAACTAGGACTCACAGGCTGATTTCGGAGCCCACAGTAAACCCTGAAGTGGTTTCCTGCCGGGAGTGGGGGCGTGGGAGACAGTGAGTCGCCATGGGAGTCTGGGCCAGCCGTGGGCAGAAGGACAGCCGAGAGGCGGAGGAGCAGAGGGCACGTTCCTGTGACTCTGCAGAGAATTGACAATGATGTCCTCTCATGCCCCATGTCCTTGTGTCTAGATGACATCAGGGAGTGGGCAGGGGCTGGGCTCATGGGTGCCTCTTGGCTACCTGAGAAATACTGCAACCTTTGGCCCCCGGTGGTAGTGGGAGCCCTGCTACCATCCCAGAGCTCTTTCTTGCTTTCTGCTGAGAACAAATCCAGCCCAGTGCATAGCACATCTTAGTCAATTCCAGCCTTCTCCTTTCTTCCACATTAGGCCCCCTTCCGAATCCTGCCAGAGCTTGACTACACTTATTTTCTCTATTTACTTTGTCACAGAGGCTCTTAGTCTGTTTAAAGGAGCAGAAACTCTAAACCTAAATCCTTGAGATGGATTCGAAGAGACTCAAAGTCCATCCCTTAGTCATGGGCTGGAATTTGAGGTACATTAAACTTTCAGCTGTCTTCATTTGGGCCTATGTACTCTTTTTGTTTCCTTTTTTGCTTTCAAAGAAACTTCAGACTGGGCGCAGTGGCTCACGCTTGTAATCCCAGCATTTTGGGAGGCTGAGGTGAGTAGATAGATCACTTGAGCCCTGGAGTCCAAGACCAGCTGGGGCAACATAGCAAGGCCTCATCTCTACTAAAAATAAATAAATAAATATTTTTAAAAAATTAGCCAAGCATGATGGCACGTGCCTGTAGTCCCAGCTACTCAGCTCAGGAGGCTGAGGTGGGAGGATCACCTGAGCCCAGGAGGTTGAGGCTACAGTGAGCCACGATCAAGCCTGCACTCCAGCATAGGCAACAGAGCAAGTCTCTGTCAAGAAAGAAAGAAGGAGGGAGGGAGGGAGGGAGAGAGAGAGAGAGAGAAGGGAAGAAGAAGAAAGAAGAAGAAGGAGGACGAGGAGGAGAAGGAGAAGAAGAAAAGAGAAGGAAGGAAAGTGAGGAAAGAGAAAGGAAAAAAAGAAAAATAAATTTCAGGCCGGGTGCGGTGGCTCACGCCTGTAATCCCAGCACTTTGGGAGGCCAAGGCGGGAGGATCACAAGGTCAGGAGATCGAGACCATCCTGGCTAACATGGTGAAACCCCGTCTCTACTAAAAATACAAAAAATTAGCCGGGAGTGGTGGCAGGCGCCTGTGGTCCCAGCTATTTGGGAGGCTGAGGCAGGAGAATGGCGTGAACCCAGGAGGCGGAGCTTGCAGTGAGCCTAGATCGTGCCACTGCACTCCAGCCTGGGTGACAGAGCGAGACTCCGTCTCGAAAAACAAAAAACAAACGAAAAAGAAATTTCAGGGTAGGTTATCTGGTCAGAGCCTCCTTATTAAAAAGACATTAAGCAACTGGAAACAAATCTTCACATGTATTTTGAATTCATTTAAGAAAGCTCCATTGAATAATTAGACACATGTATTCAAAATAAACATGCCCATGCCTGATTCCTCCAGGTCCCTAAGTTCTTTTTCCACGTGGGATGACACCCACCGTCTTGCTTCCCGCTTAGTCTGGGTGAGTGGTTCTCGGTATAAACCCTTGCTGGGACCCTGGCCCGGAAGTGCGGTGACCATGGGAAGGCTACAGACAAGCAAGGCAGTGGCCTGAAGGCGTGCTGGGGTTTCCTGAGGTCGGCAGATTCCTTCAGACAAATGAGGCCAGCACACCTGGGATGACAGACACCTGCCTCCCGGCACAGACTGTGCTGGAACCACAGCCAGTGTGCTAATGGGTCTTTGCTCAGTAATGACCCAATGGCAGTCATTGTCAACCTGTCATCTTGAAGACAGCCCAGTGTGCAGCAGACAAAGTGGGTCACCATTAGAGTAATCGAAATCAAGCAGAAAGCCTGATGTCCCCCGCTGCCTTCGAGCCAGCCCATCTTCCTTAGAAGCGCTGTCCGACACCAGGAAAAACCACCCTGAAGCTGAGAACTCAAGCAAGGGTCAAGGGTCACCTGGGCCATGCCCACTGCACGGGAGTTCAACCGTCCATTGCCTGGCAGTGGAGCTGCAGTGGTGAAATCAGCAGCAGGGTCTCTGCCCTCGTGGAGTTAGACCCTCACGGAGACCCATTACAGTTGGCCCCTCTGTATCTGTGAGTTCCCTGGCTGTGGGTTCAACCCACTGTGGACTGGGTCCTTGTAGGTAGGCCTAGGATGGGTTTCTCTGTACGAATACGTACAGACTTTTTTCCTTGTCATTATTTCCTAAACAATACGGTATAACAACTATTCATGTAGCATTTACATTATACTCAGTATTATAAGTAATCTAGAGATGATTTAAAGCATATGGGAGGGCCAGCACGGTGGCTTATGCCTGTAATCACAACACTTTGGGAGGCCGAGGCGGGCAGATCACTTGAGGTCAGGGGTTCGAGACCAGCCTGGCCAACATGCCAAAACCCTCTCTCTACTACATATACAAAAACTCAGCCAGATGTGGTGGCGGACATCTGTAATCCCAGCTACTCGGGACGCTGAGGCAGGAGAATCACTTGTACAACTGAACCTGGGAGGCAAAGGTTGCGGTGAGCTGAAACGGCGCCACTGCACTCCAGCATCTGGGTGACAGAGTGAGACTCCATCTCAAAAATAAAAAAGTTAAATTAAAAATAAAGCATATGGGAAGATGTGCATAGGTTATATGCAAATACTATGCCATTTTATATAAGGGACTTGAGCATCCACGGATTTCGGTATTTGCGTGGCCAGGGGTTTCCTGGAACCAACCCACTGTGGACATGGAGGGCCAACTGTATGCAACAAATGGTTATTGTACAAATAACCACCCCATTGTCGTGGGAAGGAGATGCATGGATTAGGGGAGCTGAACCTGACAGGTGAGCAGGACTGACCGGGTACAGAATGAGGCCCAGCACACTCCAGGTGGAGGGGGTTACATGGGTACGCCCCCTTTTTGGTCCTTTTCCATTCCTTCTTCCTGCTGCCTGGAGTGTGGACATGAAGGCTGGAGGTGGGCAACCAATTTGGACCATGAGGTGATGGCTTCAGGTGACACATCAAGGCCGAGGGAGCCTGGGTCCCAGTGACCCTGAGCCTGGTCCCTGGGCTGCACACTTCCCGGCTTGTTTCACAACAGAGGAGAAGAAGCATCTCTCTTATTTAAGCCAATGGCCCGTAGAGGTTTTCCATCACGTGCGGTAGGAATTGTTCCAATCAGTTTCACAGTGGTCAACAAATGTTTGATGAATGAATGAATGAATAAAAACACGTGAGAGGGTACACCACCTCCACCGCTGCTGAGAAGCTCATGTCTGCAAGACGGGCTCATCAGAGGGAGAGGTTTGGATGATAACGTGACAAACGATACCACCTATCAGTCCCACGATATCTCGTTACTACTCAAGAAATGAGGAAATGGCTCGATGACCTAAAATTGGCATTTCTTTGACCCTGCAAATGTCTGTGTCCTTGATTCCCCCATTCCCTGATTTCCACGCCACCCAGCCCCACTCCAGTAACACAGCAGTCATGAAAAAAGACCCTAGAGTCGCTCCCCTAAAAAAATGAGTAGCTGGCAAAGGATCTGGCTAAGGTGAAAGTTGTATCAATGGATAGAATTATACCATTCTATGAATGAGTTTTTAATATATGTATTCGATTATTCGACAGAACCTTGTTAAATGGGTTCATTATACAGCGTTGTTTCATTCACAGAAACAATTGGGTGCTTTTACTAAGGGGTTAAGGTAGTAGAAATTGGAGTTTCGAGTGCAAGCTGAGAAGGGAGAAAAGGAGGAAGAGCAAGTTTTGGAGGTTTGAGGACATTGGGTAACAGAATGCCATCTTTAAAGCAGCCTTCTGGAAGATTCTTTCTGCATGCATCTTGCTGGCCAGAGTCATGCCCGGCCACAACGGAGGCTTGGAAACAGGTTGGAAACAGGGTCTTTTATTATGGATGGTGTTGAGCTCACTTGAGTTCTGGAGCTGAAGGAGGAGGGGGACATGGAATGTTGGTGTAGGCCAGTACAGGCTCTGCCACAGGCAGGGCCCTAAGTCCATGTGTTTTCGTGGTTGTAAATTTTTTGTGAAATGTGAAAGCAGGCCATAATCACAGCCAGTTAAGACCTGTCTCTCGACACATCACTTCCTCAGTTTCCCCTCAGACAATGTGGTGCTGGAAAGGCCACAGGCACTTCTAGGCTCTTTAAGGGGAAGTTAGATTGGGGATGCATTTAGTTCTGGATCATGGTGGGTGTATTTATAGCCACCTATATATATATAGGATGTATTGATCTCACTTGCATAGGATGGTTGAGTTGCCGCTCGCCGTCTGCTGTGGGAATAGTTCTAGGAGTGCCCCGCTGCCCAAGCACCCGCTCCCCTAGCACTGGAACGCGAGCTGTGTGGCTGGCACGCATGCTGCAGCGTTGGTGGCACAGCCCTCGTGGAAAGCTGTCGTCTCCCAGGGAGATGGGCTTGAGACAAGCCTGGGGTCACTAGGATAATTTGGAGAGCTGCATCTTTGAAAAGTGTTTAGTCAGCTTTTTATTAGTGGACACATTCTACCAGCGTCTTGGGAGCCACGGTGGCTTCTCAGGATGCCCCTGCAACCTCCCACCCCAGACGCAGTTCCACGCAAGCTCAACTCTCCCCTCCAATTCCAGGGTGAGTGGAGGGGGGATGTCGCTTTTGATGTCTTGCTTTGCTCAGCTCACAAGTCCTGGGCTCTTTAGCTGGAGCCATCCTTGTCTGCAGTGTGGCACTCTCTCCTCCCTAAACCCACCACCTGCATCTTCTTTCTCCAACAGACCACCCCTGGCCCGCTCCTTCACTGCCCTGGGCTCTGTGCCAGGGAAGCCTCTCCTTCCCAGCCCCCAGCCCCGCCCCCCACCATGTAGCCTCCCCTCCTGCTCCTTGGTGAACTCATCCCATGGGAGATGGGCTTCCTCAGGGACATCCTTGCTGGTCAGAGGCAGGGTCACAGCCGGGAGTCCGTGAATCCACCTGTGCCCTGGGTGACTCATCCAGCTGGGGGTTTCTGGGTAGCTCAGCCTGGAGGAAGAGGGGCTGCTAATGGCCTCGCCAGAGGCTGACGCCTGCAGTTGGGAGGGGTGGGGGCGGGAAGTAGGTGACTCAGCGACAGGCCCTGGACAGCTGCCCCTGTTTCCTGGCCCTGAGTCAGGCCCATCAGCAGCACCCAGGGCCATATGGGAACCCATCTGGCTACCAGGATGTGGGTGTGCAGGAGGAGGACAGGCAGCTGGGGGGCCACAAGGAGGGGCAGTGGGAAGAGAGAGGGGTGCTTCCACCTGGAGGCCTGAGCTGTGCAGGAAAAGCTCTGACCTGCTTCTCAGGGACCCAACATTTTTTTTTTTTTTTTTTTGAGACAGAGTCTTGCTCTGTTGCCCAGGCTGGAGTGCAGTGGCACAACCTCGACTCACTGCAACCTCCGCCTCCCAGGCTCAAGCAATTCTCCTGCCTCAGCCTCCGGAGTCACTGGGATTACAGGCACCCGCCACCACACCCAGCTAATTTTTGTGTTTTTAGTAGAGACAGGGTTTCTCCATGTTGGCCAGGCTGGTCTTGAACTCCTGACCTCAGGTGATCCACCCACCTCAGCCTCCCAAAGTGCTGGGATTATAGGTGTAAGCCACTGCGTCTGGCCCCAAAATACTTTAGAGGACTAAAAAGTGATGAGTATTTAAAAACCTCTTGGTGAAATCCAATGAGCCCCCATTCCAGGTGCGACTGCCCAGCTCTCCAGGTGCGTCCCTCCTTCCGAGGGCGTCCACCCTCAGACTTCTCGCAGCAGCGACTCACTGGCCCTGGTTCTAAACTTTCAGTGATGGGTTTGCAGCGTTTCTGATTAGTGTCTGCTTCCTCTCTCCCCGTTTTTTCTGGGGTCGTCTTCTCTGTTGCTTCCTGTCGCTGTAAATCCAGAACCAGGCGCATTTCGGCGGCTGACCCCACGGGTGGAGTCGGCCGCCGTTCTGAGCTGCCGCTTCCTCTCAGCGGCATCCCTCTGATGCTGTCTTTCAGAGGGTGACAGCATCGCCCCATTTGTCCCCAACTCGCCGGGCTTTGTGGACAGCGGTTGAATTCCATCAGTCAGGAGCCACCAGACGCACGGGTCACTGTGCATCGGCGTCACCGGGAGGGAAGCGGTATTGGGAAGAGCTAACGCTACAACCAGATCAGTCCACTCGCTGTGCGGTACCAACCATGGCCTCCTGGAAGGAGGGGCCCCCTGCGGAGGGTCACCCCCCCCCCCAGCCTCCCTGGCGCTGACCAGCAGCCCCACCCCCGGGAAGCTCACCGCTGGTGGTGATCTTGGATGTGGGCTGACAGGAGACACTTCCTCCCCACACCGCCCCCCAGCCCAGGTGAGTCAGGCTGGATGGAATCAGCCTTTGCTCATCCTCAGACCCAGCGGAGGAAACCACGCAGAGGCCAGAGATGCCCAGGCTCAACTCTGGTCTCAGCACGCGCAGCCGTGAGGCCTTGAGCCTGCACTAAGCACCACTGCCTCACCTTGACCTACCCCACAGGGTCTCTATAGAAACGAAATGAGGCAGGAACGGTTCAGCCAGCACAGGGCTTTGAAGGGTAGTGACCAGTTATCTGGAGTTATCTGGATTTCAAGCCAGAAAATTATGCAGCTCCTCAGAGGACGCTGGGAAGGAAAAGGCCTCACAGGACCCCTCTCTTGAAAGCCAGCTGTAATAGAAATGTAGTCTCTATATTGACTTAGTTTAAGTGCTTATTGTTAAAGCGATTATTATTTTCAAAAGACAAGGAAAATATAAAACACAGTGAAAATGACACAGAATCACGTCGCTCTTTAAAAATCTAAAAAAATGAGATGCAGGTTCTGCCATTCATGCTTCTAGCAGAACTCCTGCAAATGTGGCCGGGCGCAGTGGCTCACACCTGTAATGCCAGCACTTTGGAAGGCCAAGCCGGGTGCATCACCTGAGGTCAGGAGTTCGAGATCAGCCTGGCCAACGTGGTAAAACCCTGTCTCTACTAAAAATACAAAAATTAGCCTGGCGTGGTGGCGTGTGCCTGTAATCCCAGCTACTCAGGAGGCTGAGGCAAGAGAATCGCTTGAACCCGGGAGGTGGAGGTTGCAGTGAGCCAAGATTGCACCTCTGCACTCCATCTTGGGCAACACAGCAAGACTCTGTCTCAAACAAACAAACAAACAAACTTCTGCAAATGTGTATTCTTCCAAATGTTTCTGAATTTTCGCTGCAGTTATACATGCAATTAAAAAAAAAAAAGCTAAATGGAATTTTGCTGTGCTTATTTTTCTACAACTTGCCTCTTTGATTTTATGCATCTCAGATATCTTTCCAGGTGAGGACTGCTGTTTTCTCTCCACGAGCCAGGCATTACTTCACTATGTGGATGACACTCTCAGTTTACCTCCCTCCAGCCATAGACATTCATGTGGTTCCCAGTGTCCTGGGATATAACGGACGTCCTCATGCAGAAGCCTTCCGGAATCAGATGATGGCATTTTAGCCTGGGACCAGAGGACACAAGGTGTGCAAACTTCAACCTTTGTTAGAAACTACCAAATCTGGCTGGGTGTGGTGGGTCACACTTGTAATCCCAGCACTTTGGGAGGCCGAGGTGGGTGGTTCACCAGAGGTCAAGAGTTGGAGACCAGCCTGGCCAACACAGTGAAAACCCATCTCTACTAAAAATATAAAAATTAGCCAGGTATGGTGGCAGGTGCCTGTAGTCCCAGCTACTCGGGAGGCTGAGGCAGGAGAATGGCTTGAACCCAGAAGGTGGAGGTTGCAGTGAGCTGAGGTCGCACCACTGCACTCCAGCCTGAGCGACAGAGCAAGACTCTGTCTCAAAAAAAAAATAAAACACCAAATTACCTTCTGGAAATACTCACCCATTTACAGCCTCTTGGAATCTAAGTGCCTCTTTCCCCAAATCCCCAGCTGGATGCTAGCAAACGTTTAACATTTTCACTAGTCTGACGAGCGAGACTGTTGTCGTCGGCTTGGGCTGCCATAGCAGAGTACCACACACCAGGCAGCTTGACCAACAGAAATGCATCATCTCACAGTTCTGGAGGCTGGAAGTCCAAGATCAAGGTGTCGGCAGGGTGGTTTGCTTCTGAGGGCTGTCAGGGGAAATCTGCTCTATTTGCCTGTTCTGGACATTTCGTATAAATGCAATCATAAAATCTATGGCCTTTTGGGTCTGGCTTCTTTCACTCAGCATGTTTTGAGGTTCACCCATATTGTAGCATGAATATTTCATTCCTTTTCATGGCTGAGTAATATTCTGTTATATGGATAGACTACTTTGCTTTTTGTTTTTTGTTTTTTGTGGTTTTTTTGAGACGAAGTTTCACTCTTCTTGCCCAGGCTGGAGTGCAATGGCACAATCCTGGCTCACTGCAACCTCCACTTCCCAGGTTCAAGCAATTCTTCTGCCTCAGCCTCCCGAGTAGCTGGGATTACAGGCATGCACCACTACACCAGGCTAATTTTGTATTTTTAGTAGAGGTGGGGGTTTCTCCATGTTGGTCAGGCTGGTCTAGAACTCCCGACCTCTGGTGATCTGCCCACCTCAGCCTCCCAAAATGCTGGGAGCCACCACGCCTGGCTGGATCGACCACTTTTTATCCATGCATCAGCTCATCAACACTTGAGTTGCTTCCCCCTTTGGCATTTATGAAGACTGCTGCTATGAACATTTGTGTTCAAGGATCTGTTTGGACATCTGTTCTCAATTCCTATACCTGGGAAGTCAGTTGCTGGGTGATACAGTAGTTCTATGTTTAAGGAACATTATTTAAATGTTTGATAATTTGTTCATTATGGATATTTCACATTAATTTGGACTTACAAATATTGCACTGAAATATTATTTATCCTGATCACTGAGTTTTTTTGGCACCCTGCACGTTTTGTACCCAAGGCAAGAGCCTCACTCACCCAACCCAACCCAACTCCCCAACGCCCCTCTGCAAGGGAAGAGAGGACAGAGTCAAGCTGTTTCTAGGAGGCAAAGACACCTGGGTGATTCTGCACTTTGTTTCCTCTGTCTAGAACATTCCTCTATCTAGAACATCCTTCCTATTTAGGGTGATCAGCCATCCCAGTTCCCTAGGCTGGAAATCCCTGAGAAGTTTCCTGGGACACAGAATTTTCCAGGTGAAAACCAAAAAGCCCCAGGCAAACCGGGACAGTGGGTCACTAATTCCCTTCAAATCTATTGGCTGCTCCCTCACCTTCTTTGAAAATCTAGTGGCCAGGCACGGTGGCTCATGCCTGTAATCTCAGCACTTTGGGAGGCCGAGGCAGGCAGATCACCTGAGGTCAGGAGTTCGAGATCAGCTTGACGAACATGGCAAAACCCCGTCTCTACCAAAACACACACAAAGAATTAGCCAGGCATGGTGGCAGGCACCTGTAGTCGCAGCTACTCGGAAAGCTAAGGCAGGAGAATTGCTTGAACCTGGGAGGTGGAGGTTGCAGTGAGCCGAGATCCTACCATTGCACTCCAGCCTGGGCAACAGAGCAAGACTCAGAAAAAAAAAAAAAAAAAAGGAAAGAAAAGAGAGTCTGGTGGGGGGGCATGGTGGCTCACGCCTGTAATCCCAGCACTTTGGGAGGCCAAAGTGGGCGGATCACTTGAGGTCAGGAGTTCAAGACCAGCCTGGCCAACATGGCGAAACCTGGTCTCTACTAAAAAAAAATATAAAAATTAGCCAGGCATGGTGGCACGCGCCTGTAGTACCAGCTACTTGGGAGGCTGGGGCAGGAGAATTGCTTGAATCCGGGAGGTGGGTGCAAGTGAGCCGAGATCGCACAACTGCACTCCAGCCTGGGTGACAGAGCAAGACTCCATCTCAAAAAAAAAAGAAAAACAGAAAAGAAAATCTAGTGGAGCTGCCCAGGCTCTGCCCAATCCCTCCTCCCTGCAGGGTCCTCCTTGACCTTCTGTCGCACCTCCCCTGGGGCCTTCCTGCCCACCCGAACCCCAGCTTTCCCTGAGCCCTTCCTGCTTTTGTCGTTGGCTCCTTTATTCCAAATGTCCCCCTAGGTGACTCAGGCGCAATTAGGTAAATAAAAACACAGAACACGCAGTTAAATGTGAATACCAGACGGACAGTGACTGATTTTTGAGTGTAAGTACGTCCCGTGCGACATTTGGGATGTATCCTACTAAGACATTCTTTGTTTTGTCTGAAATGCCAAATGTATCCGATGCCCTGGGTTCTTGTGCAACCCGCAGTGCCGGGGTCCATGGAAGGTGGGGAGCCCGTATCCTCCAGGACTGAGACACTGAGGTGCAGGGATGAGATATCTAACAGCAGCACAGGCCATGGGGCTGTCTCGTCTCCACCGAAAAGTATTTGGGGTCTAGCGCTGCTCTGAGGAAAAGAACTGCTATGCTCCATGTTTTTGTCAAAGAAGACATAGATCTGGCAGAAAGATGGACATAAGCGCTGATTAAGAGAAAATCAAGTTGACAAATCCTTAGTGGTAAGAGCTTTCTTCTCCGTGATGCATGAATAACAGAATAAATAGTATCCCTGGGGGGAAGATTAAATTCTCAAACCCTGTTATTGTATTTGAAGAATCAGGCTGACTTCCCAAAGGAAGGACATTGCCAATTACCATCGCCAGGGCCCTCCATTTCCGGGAGCACAGCTGTCTTGCAAGCTGTCCGAACGGCAGCCCCGTGCCCAGCAGCTGGCCACCGAGTGGGGCTGCATCACCAGGGAGACTGAACACTGTTTGCAGTGGGGGCGAGGGTGGGAAGGAGGTTGCTGTGATTTTCGCAGGAAACAAAACACGGGAACAGCTGTCAAACCTGCACTAGGCTTCACCCAGCCACTGCCCAGGCCCCAGCTCAGGGTCCACAGAGCCTGGCAAAGTTCTCCCTCCCAGCCTCCCACGAGCAATGTTTCAGGTATTTATTGCCACATAAGAAATTGCCCCAAAACTTAGTGGCGTAAAACAATATGATTTTGCAGTATGGGTGGGGATAGCTCATTTCTGCTCCATGCAGCATCACTTGGGGTGGCCCCTCCAGGCATGGCAGATCCACTTTCAAGGAAGCAGACTCATGGCTGGTGAATGAGTGCTGCTTGGAGGCTCAGGCCTCAGCTGGAGACAGTGGCCAGGGCCTTCATTCTCCTCCATGTAGCTGCTTGGACTTCCTCCCAGTATGGTGGCTGTGTTCCAAGCAGGAGGAAGCAAAGGGCAGCCTCTTAAAGGCTAAGCCTGGAACTGGCACATGACTTCTGTCATGTTCTGTAGGTCAAAGCAGTCACAGGCTGACATGGTTTGACTGTGTACTCACCCAAATCTCCTCTTGAATTGTAGCTTCCACAATTCCCACATGTTGTGGGGGACCCAGTGGGAGGTAATTGAATCATGGGGGCGGGTCTTTCCCGTGCTATTCTCATGATAGTGAGTATGTCTTATGAGATCAGATGGTTTTATAAAGGGGAATTTCCCTGCGCAAGTGCTCTTTTGTCTGCCACTGTGAGACATGCCTTTCACCTCCCACCGTGATGTGAGGCCTCCCCAGCCACATGGAACTGTGAGTCCATTAAACCTCTTTCTTTTGTAAATTGTCCAGTATCAGTTATGTCTTTATGAGCAGCGGGAAAATGGACGAATACACAAGCTCAGCCCAGATGCAAGTGGGTAGAGAAACAGACCCCACCCCTCAGTGGGCAAAATCTCAAAGAATTTTGGCTCTCTGCTGTACACTCCATCCAGTGCTGCCTGCCCTTCCTTGTCCAGTCCCTACTCTGTAGCAGCCAGCTCCAACTTTGCAAAATGCAGCCCTCACCATAACTCCCTCTTGCTAGGAGACCTTGGTGGCTTCATTATTCTCTAAGGATCAAGCTCAAATGTTTTATCGTGGCACTCGAGGCCCTCCAATGCCTGACCCTTGCCTGTCTTTGCATCCCTCCAGCTGCCCAGCTTCTCCACTCCAAACACTTGATCCACACACCTGGGCCAGACTGTTCCCAGGGACGCACTTCCTTGTTCTGGACACATGTTATACACGCAGCATGCTTCCCTGCCGGCCTGAGCTCACGGACAGTGACATTGGGTCAGAAGAACTTGAAGCTTTCAGGACAATTAAAAATCACACTCCCGGCTGGGTGCAGTGGCTCACACCTATGATCTCTGCACTTTGGGAGGCCGAGGCAGGGGGATCACGAGATGATCAGGAGATCGAGACCATCCTGGCTAACACGGTGAAACCCCGTCTCTACTAAAAAGACAAAACATTAACCAGGCGTGGTAGCGGGTGCCTGTAGTCCCAGCTACTCAGGAGGCTGAGGCAGAAGAATCACTTGAACCCAGGAGGCAGAGGTTGCAATGAGCCGAGATGGTGCCACCACACTCCAGCCTGGACAAGAGTGAGACTCCGTCTCAAAAAAAAAAAAAACAAAAAAAACCACACCCAACCTCAGCCACATTTTATTATTCTATGTACACTTAGAAAACAAAATTATATTTTGGGGTTCAAAGCACTTTTTTCCCCTCTAGGGTTTTTTTATCATTTGTTTCTCAATAATGAAAACAGAAACAGAATAGGACATTTTCAGGTATAAATGGGTCAAATATCTCTTATTTTTAATTTAAAAACCCATCAAATAGACACAATAAAAAATGATAAAGGGAATATCGCCACTGATCCCACATAAATACAAACCACCATCAAAGAATACTATAAACACCTCTGCACAAATAAACTAGAAAATCTAGAAGAAATGGATAACTTCCTGGACACATACACCCTCCCAAGACTAAACTAGGAAGAAGTCGAATCCCCGAATAGACCAATAGCAAGTTCTGAAATTGAGGTAGTAATCAATAGCCTACCAATTAAAAAAGCCCAGGACCAGACGGATTCACAGCTGAATTCTACCAGAGGTACAAAGAGGAGCTGGTACCATTCCTTCTGAAACTATTCCAAACAATAGAAAAAGAAAGACTCCTGACAACATCATCCTGATACCAAAACCTGGCAGAGGCACAACAAAAAAAGAAAATTTCAGGCCAATATCCCTGATGAACAGCGATGCGAAAATCCTCAATAAAATACTGGCAAACCAAATCCAGCACTACATCAAAAAGCTTATCCACCACGATCAAGTTGGCTTCATCCCTGGGATACAAGCCTGGTTCAACATATGCAAATTAATAAACGTAATCCATCACATAAACAGAACCAAAGACAAAAACCACATAATTATCTCAATAGATGCAGAAAAGGCCTTCAATAAAATTCAACACCCCTTCATGCTAAAAACACTCAATAAACTAGGTATTGATGGAACATATCTCAAAATAATAAGAGCCATTTATGACAAACCCACAGCTAATACCATACTGAATGGGCAAAAGCTGGAAGCATTCCTCATTGTCTCAGCCCAAAAACTCCTTAAGCTGATAAGCAACTTCACCGAAGTCTCAGGATACAAAATCAATGTGCAAAAATCACAAGCATTTCTATACACCAATAATAGACAAACAGAGAGCCAAATCATGAGTGAAATCCCATTCACAATTGCTACAAACAGAATAAAATAGGAATACAACTTAGAAGGGATGTGAAGGACCTCTTCAAGGAGAACTACAAACCACTGCTCAAGGAAATAAGAGAGGACACAAACAAATGGAAAAACATTCCATGCTCATGGATAGGAAGAATCAATATCGTGAAAATGGCCATAACTGCCCAAAGTAATTTATAGATTCAATGCTATTCACATCAAGCTACCATTTACTTTATTCGCAGTGTTAGAAAAAACTACTTTAAATTTCATGTGGAACCAAAAAAGAGTCCATATAGCCAAGACAATCCTAAGCAAGAAGAACAAAGCTGGAGGCATCACGCTACCTGACTTCAAACTATACTACAAGGCTACAGTAACCAAAATAGCATGGTACTGATACCAAAACAGATATATAGACTAATGGAACAGAACAGAGGCCTCCGAAATAACACCACACGTCTGCAATCATCTGATCTTTGACAAACCTGGGCTGGGTCAGGTGCCGGTACCTGGTTCTGAGGGGCAGGGGGCGGGGCCAATCCTAACCCAGCCACAAGAGGATGCTCTTTCTAGAAGACGGTACAGAAATACCAGACGTCCCCTGGGAGGGGCTCCAGGTGATCACTGCAGCCTGAAGGTGATCGTGAAGGGAAGTGGAGCTGTGCAGAGAGGCCAAGGGGACTGCAGAGCCTCCCATAGCGGCACCCAGTTGCCTGCTGTCCTCCCCTCCGCCCGTCCGTCCCCAAAAGCAGTACTGGGGAAGGGACTTGAGGAGGCTCTGCAGTTTCACAGGATGCAGGTTCTAAACAAGTTCCCAGAGGCCGCGTCTCCCGTGGCCCTCGGAGTGGGGTCTGACTCTTGCCTCAAGGGCCACCGTGGCAACGCCAGCTCCTGCAGTGATGCGGGTGCCGGACGCCCTGCCTGGCTCAGAGGCCGCAGGCTCAAAGGCCGATCTCCCGGGGCCTGCCCAGCAAGAGGCAGGGCGGGGTGGTCCCCACGCCCAGGGCCCCTCGAGAGCTGGTTCTGTGGGGATGAAAGGAAACTCGAGGCCGGTGGCCCAGCTCTAACGTGCAGCTCTAGCGTGCGGGGGAGCTGTGAAGTGCCCGGGGGGGCCCCCGGAGAAAGGGCTCCTGCCAGCCGCCTCTTCTCCACCTGGGGTGGAGCGTCTGTGGCGTGGCCTTGGTCCACCGAGACTGTGGACGGTCTGGCTATGCTGTCCCCTGCTGAACCTCTTCCTGGGAGGGGCCTCAGGGGTTCTTGCTCACTCCCAGGGCCTGTTCACGCGTGTCCACAATTTGGTCCCCCTTGTGCCTGAAAACCTTCCAGGAGGACGCTCGCCCTCCACTGTCCACAGCCCCCAGGTGGGAAGGCCTTTTGGGGGCGGTCAGGCCACCTGCAGGAACAGAGTTCGAACCTTGTTCTAGAACGCGTCATGGAAGTCAGCCTCCCTCCCCACCCTGGTTTCAGATGTAGAAACTGAAACCCAGCTTGGGGACCGCCTTCCTGAGGACACAACGCTGGGTAAGGCTGGGCTTGGCCCTGCTGGGGAAAAGGGGTCAGGGTGGGATCTGGGGAGCAGGAAGCTGTCCACTGTAGGAAGAGGGGAGGGGAAGACCCAGAGAAAGCCCCGGCTCCTGGCCGCTCCCCAGCCCGGCCCAGCCTCAGCCCCAGGCGGGTCCAAGGTAAGTCAAGGGCTCCGAAGTAAGCTTCCAACGGGAAGGGGTGAGAGCCGAGGGCTGTCTTCACAGCTGGAGGGGTCTGAGTCCCAAGCCAGGGAAAGAACTCTGGGTCAGCTGACCCTGGTGGGTGTGGAGCAGGCCCCGGAGGACACTACCAGCAGGCCGCCGGGCAGCTGGGAATGTTCCAGGTGGCATCCAAGGACCCGTGACGCTCCCCACGTTCACCCACTGCCCTCCGTGTGGGAGCGCACTGGGGGTAGAAGTCCTCAGCACAAGCAGAACGGCCACTGTCCTGCAGGGAGACATTCCCCTCTCTGTTCCAGAAGAGTGTGTGATGTCACGCCAGCCTCAGGGGAGGGTGCCGGCAGCCTTGCCCGGGCCACCAGCAACAGTGGCTCTCGAGGAAGGACCCGGAAGTTGGCCCGCAAAGCTGGCCCCAACCCACTCTGATCTGTGGTCCCCTCCATGGTTGCAGGAAGAGTGGTCTCTTTTGTCTTGGCTTACGATCGTCCAGTCGGGGTGAGATACGTGTAATTTGTGATATTTATGCTCATTTTGCTATTTCAGTTTTGATCAATGAAAGGACATCTTTGCCTAAGAACACAGTTTTTATTACTAAGACAATCACAGGTAACCCCCAGAGAATTTAGTCTCATAACTGTGACAAGGGAGAAAAGAATATAGTATTCACTTTCTCCTTTTGAAAATAGTTCTACTGCCGGCCGCGGTGGCTCATGCCTGTAATCCCAACACTTTGGGAGGCTGAGGTGGGTGGATCACGTGAGGTCAGGAGTTCAAGACCAGCCTGGCCAACATGATGAAACCCCATCTCTACCCAAAATACAAAAATTAGCTGGACGTGGTGCCACACGCCTGTAACCCCAGCTACTTGGGAGACTGAGGAAGGAGAATCACTTGAACCCAGGAGACGGAGGTTGCAGTGAGCCAAGATCACGCCATTGCACTGCAGCCTGGGTGACAGAGCAAGACTACGTCTCAAAAAAAGAAAAAAGAAAGAAAAAAAGAAAATAGTTCTGCTGTGAAAATGACTGTTTGCATTACCAAGAAGAGATTTCAAAGTTATCTTAAAATGTTCCTGTTCCCAAGAAGCAGTATGTAGTAATAAAGACATATATTCACCAAGAATAACATGTCCAGAAAGAAAAGTTCTTAAAAACAGAATGAGTGACAGTGGGCACACCATGAGACTTAGTCACCACCAAGAAGGACCTGGGTAGGAAAGGAGGGGCTGGGAGGGAAACTGCACCCCTTCATTCCCACCCCACACCAGCAATTCCAGGCACAAACAGTTGAGCTCTGAGACAGATGAAAGCTTTTCAGTTCTCAGAAGTCCAAAGGGCTGACCCACTTTGCCGGTTTGCATGGTTTGCCTGGAGTGGCATTAAGGCCGACTTCTTTACAGTGTGTCTGAAATACAATCATTTGACTCCTTTGGTTGCTTTTGGGTTTGATTTTTCTTTCTGCGCCTCACCATGGGGCACAATGGGGTCCATTACAGGACTTTCATCTGCTGTTTTCTTTCTGAATCCAAGTCCTCGGTGGCCCAGAGGCCTTGATGGCACGGCTGGGGGTGGGGGGTGCAGGTCATGGAAGGGGGGTAGCAGGTGGTGCAGTTCAGCGTAATGCCCAGGCACGTGTTGCGCCGGCGAGGTAGTTTGGGGATCATGCTGGCGGGGGGACTTGCACGGGGATGGGGACTGCTTTCCCAGTCTCAGAGGACGTATGTGTGTTGATTCAGACTCCAGATGTGGGAAATCTTTTGGCCCATAGCAAAACATATTGCCAGTGTGCAGTTTTTTTCGGAGAAACTTTTCAGTTGACAAAGTGGGTCCAAGTGGAGAGGGCAGGGGCAGGGCCTCTGGTCTCACCCAGCCCCCACGGTGAATTGTAGGTGACTTTGGGGGTGAGGGCAGGTGGGGAGCTGGATCCAAGACAGCTCTGGCCTTGGGGCTCTGGGTGGCCAGTGGGGTGCTGGAGGGAGTGGAGCCTTGTGGAGCCTGATGTGGAAAGTTCAGCCCAGGTGGCTGAGCTGTGACCCCAGCTGTGGGTGGACCCTGGGGTGGGCAGATGGAGGAGCACGAATACAGGCGAAGACAGGCCAGCACTGAGGGTGGGGATCCCTCATCTCCCCCACATTCCTCATCTCCACTGTACCCCTCATTTCCACTGTACCCCTCACCTCCACTGTACCCTCCACCTCCACTGTACCCCTCACCTCTCCTGCACTCCTAATCTCCACTGCACCTCTCATCTCCCCAGCGCCCCTCATCTCTGCTGTACCCCTCATCTCTCCTGCACCCCTCATCTCCACTGTACCCCTCATCTCCACTGTACCTTTCATCTCCCCAGCGCCCCTCATCTCTGCTGTACCCCTCATCTCTCCTGCACCCCTCATCTCCACTGTACCACTCATCTCTCCCTCACCCTCATCTCCCCCTCACTCTCATCTCCCCCTCACCCTCGTCTCCCCCACACCCTCATCTCCCCCGCACCCCTGGTCTCCCCCGCACCCCTTGTCTCCCCCGCACCGCTTGTCCCCCCCGCACCCTCGTCCCCCCGGCACCCTCGTCTCCCCCGCACCCTCGTCTCCCCCGCACCCCTCGTCTCCCCCGCACCCCTCGTCTCCCCCGCACTCCTTGTCTTCCCCGCACTCCTGGTCTCCCCCATGCTCCTCATCTCCTCCGCACCCCTCGTCTCCTCTGATGATTCCTCTCCTCTGTGATGGTCATTTGGAGCTAATGCCTTTTAGGCAGTTTACAAGGGGGGTCTCCAGCATACCCGTGTCTGTTCTGATGCGCATATACATGTGTGCTTACAGGTGTCCTGGGGAGCACATTGGACTCATATCCCAACTTGGTTGTGCAGAGAAAGTGTTTTTTCTTTATTTTGCCCATTAACTAATGTTCCCAGCATCACCCACATTTGTGACAAGTGCCCTGAGCCACATCTCTGATTCCCTCTGTATAATGCCTGATGTTGGAATTATTCATCAAAGAGTATGAACATTTTGAGGACTCTTGAAATTAGTGGGGAACTTCCCAACTCCATCGGTTCTCCTGCCTCCTCCTGTTAGCTGGAGCTCTCCCCAGGCCGGAAATGAGCCTCGGTGCCACCCCCACCCTTTGTAAGGAATCCAGCCTTGGAGGATGGCAGGGAACCCCTAACTTCTCAGTCTGGAGGCACGATGCACCCCGTGTTCATAGCAGCATTGTTCACAGGACCCAGAAGGTAGAAGCACTCACATGTCTGGAATTGAAGTGTAAGCAAACGGTGGTCTATGCACACAGTGGAGGAGTGCTCAGCCTTAAAAGCGAAAAGAGATTCTGACGCATGCTACAATGTGGAGTAAACGTGAGAATGCTCATTAGGCTCACTGAAATAAGCCAGACACGAAAGGGCAGATCTGGGCCGGGTGCGGTGGCTCACGCCTGTAATCCCAGCACTTTGGGAGGCAGGGGCAGGTAGATCACTTGAGGTCAGGAGTTCAAGACCAGCCTGGCCAACACAGTGAAACCCCGTCTCTACTAAAAATACAAAAAAAAAAAAAAAAATTAGCCAGGCGTGGTGGAGGGCACCTGTAATCCCAGCTACTTGGGAGGCTGAGGCGGGAGGATCGCTTGAACTCGGGAGGCAGAGGTTGCAGTGAGCCGAGATGGCACCACTGCACTCCAGCCTGGGCAACAGTGTGAGACTCTGCCAAAAAAAAAAAAGAAATGTATAAAACAGTAAATATTCTATTATCTATGTTTTCCCACTTTTTTATCAAGTGAATAAAATGACTGGAGGGAATAATTATCCTTCAAGTCATGTGATTCTTAGCAAATTCCCCCCAAAAAGTAATATGGAAAAATGTTTTTATAATTTTGAAACCTAGCATCTTAATTCTACGTGTTCCCAGCAGAATGGGAAGCGCGGCGATGCCCCAGCCGGTTGGGTGGCGACGCGCGTGAGTAATGCGACCGTCATCCACGATGGCCTTGGCAGGCTGTGGGGCTGCTTAATGGTGAAAATGCTTTTTGATTATTATATAAATTCATGCCTGTCAAGAGAATCATGAGGGCGCCGTGACCCTTTTGATGGCATTATCCCAACTTCTTCACGTCTTATTTCTGGGTCATTGTGATGGAAAGGTTCATAAGTGAGTATTATCGTTCAGATTTGAAAATCCCAGCCAACACTTCTCGCATTTAGCTTCATGTTAATAGTGGATCTGAATATGGAATTGTTCTTGGCAAATACCCAGCATGGTGTCTGCCTCTTTATTTTCTTGGGGTAGTTAGTGTTTCCCCCCAAGGGTCCCTCTGTGGGGGGACTGTGTTGAGTTGGGGGGACACAGGCAGACATCCACAGAGGAGGGAGTGCTCCCCAAACCCAAGCCAAGCCCAGGACCCCTCTTCCCTCGTCTCCTCCCGCTTTGTGGTTGGGGGCTGCCGCATGCACGTTGCCAGCCCACGTCACTGACCAGCACCTGGACCCTTGTCCATCACCCACCCGTTAGCTGGTCTGCAGCGCCCAGGATTTCTGTGGATGCCCACGCACTGTGCCGGGGTCCGCTTTATGGCTCTGTGCACCCAGTCCCCAGCTGTGTCTGGTGCCCACAACTCACTGCAGCACCCTTTCTGCAGAACTGCCCTCAGCCCATGGGAGCTGCCTGGCTCAGTGAGGCCTGGAGCTCCTGTCTGTGGAGCCCCTGATCAATGGCTGGATGAAAAGCTCAACTTCCTTCCTCAAGATGGGACGACCCCAAGGGGCCACTCATACACCAGAGCTTCACAGGGGAGCAGACTGGGGCTGGCCTGGCTGCTTCTGTCCTGCCAGCTCCCTCCACTCCAGGGCTCTCCTAGCAGGCACCCTCATAAACCACTTATACCAAAGCCCATGTCCAAGATGCCACTGAAGGGAACCCAACCCAGGGCAGGAGTTCAAAAGACCTGGGCTCCAGTCCTCACTCGAATCAGCTGTGTGCACCATCCATGAGCTCACAGTCACTCCCATAACCACCTCTCCTCACCTGCACGGGCCAGTGCCTGGCAGCCTTTCTGGACCATGATGTCCCCCGTCCCCAACCCAACCCACCATCATAGGAGTGACCAGGCCGGGCACCTGACTCCAACTAGGGTCAGTCAAGAACTCTCCCTTCAGAATTTGGGACTGGGACTAAGAAAGAGTTCTCTTGGGGGAGCCCAGTCTGAAGAAGGGAAGCCTCCTGCCGGATGTCACTTTCCGCCCTCGAGGTGGCTGGGCGGAGAGAGAGGAAATACAGCCACAGGGCAGAAAGTAGAGCCTGGGACTGAGCACGTGCAGGCACGCTTCCGTCCCGGGTTCCAGGGCTCCCGAGGCCTGGCTGCCTTCCTGTCCCTTGAGGTTCCAGAAATGCACCTGGGAGAAGTCCTCCTTTTCAACTCATTATTGCAAGTCAATTTTTTTCTTTTTGAGACGGAGTCTCAATCTGCAGCCCAGGCTGGCGTGCAGTAGCACAATCTTGGCTTACTGCAACCTCCACCCTCCAAGGTTCAAGCGAGTCTCCTGCCTCAGCTTCCCGAGTAGCTGGGATTACAGGCACACACCACCACGCCCAGCTAATTTTTGTATTTTTAGTAGAGATGGGGTTTCACCATGTTGGCCAGGCTGGTCTTGAACTCCTGAGCTCATGTGATCTGCCCACCTCAGCCTCCCAAAATACTGGGATTACAGGAGTGAGCCACCAGGAGATGAGGGGTACGGTGGAGATGAGGGGCTGCCCTTCCCTCATCATCCACCCAAGTCCTTCCCAGGCCCTTCCCTGGACCGGCCCAGGGTCCCAGCTGCTCACGGCACCCCAGGTGCTCCCACACGTCGTGCCCCCTGCCATGGTCCTGTGGGAATGCACATGCAAGAACACGGAGGTGTACATGCATGAGTAAGTGTGTGTGGGTGTGTGTGAGCATGAGTGTAGCGTGTTTGATGGTGTGAGTGTGCACAGACATAATTCATGCAGGTGTCTGAGTGTGCATGAGCGTGGGAGTGCAGAACGTGGTGTCACATGTGTACACAGGGTGTGTGCTGCAGTGCTTTCGTAGTGTGTGTGCATGCGCGTCTGCCTGGGTAGCTCCAGGTGTGACCTGACCCTTGGGTCACCAAATTCCCTCTGCTTCTGGCTGGTGCCAACAACCTTCCTATCTTTGGCCCTGCTGGGCTCATGTCAAGGAAATCAGGGCTGAGGCCCTGAGGAGGGGGTCGACTCTAGGGGGTGCAGGTCAGAGGGCAACCTGTGCAGGGACTTGGAGTGGGGGCAACTCTTTTCTTCTCCCCAGGTGGTGGCCCTGCTGCCCATTTAAACTGCATTTGCAAAAATTATAAAGTGAGAAAATGATGACAGTGAAAGAGATCTGACATAACCAAGCCCATCTTGCCTTTAACCTCCAAACTGCCCTTGGTCATTCAAAGCTAATTCTGGGAGAAATTGAGTTTATGGTTTAAATGATAATAGCCCTTCCCCCAAATTAAACCATCTTTATACAATTAATAAAAGTCCACAAGGTTAGGATTATGAGAGGGGCCTGAGTTCTGCTAAGATGTAGGCAGAGTTAACAGGATTCTCAGCCATCGTTCAGGAGGTTACACGATTGCAACTTCCCCAGTTATGCCTGTAAATAACATCACCATTTTAGAATCTAAGACTGGTGTTCTGAGATGTCTTTTGAGGCTTACATTTCTGACGACAAGATGACTTCATTGGACCAGAGACTCCTGACGCAAACAGTCCTGTGGCCCCCACCAAGAAGCAGGCTCAGCACATGAGAACTGTTGTCCAGACTCCTGGGATTGCAGCCCCAACCAATCAGTGGCACCCACTCCCTAGCCCCCTGCTTGCCAAACTATCCCTGAAAAAAACCTATCCTTTGAATTTTCAAGGAGGTTGATTTGAAGAATACTAAAACCTCGGTCTCTCATTTAGCCAGCTCTACATGTATTAAACACTTTCTCCACTGCAATTCCCCCATCTCGATCAATCAGCTTCATCTGGGTAGTGGGCAAGAAAAAAATAAATCCACTGGGCGGTGACACTGTCAGGGACACTGTCTCTCCCATTCCTGCATTGGCTTGGGGGCACCTGCTGGGTGTCCTGCTCCCCCACAGCCTCCCCACCTCCCTGGGCCTGGATCACGACTCACATCTCCCTCCATCCCCACTTCCCTCTGGATCTCAGCCCATGGGCAGGTCAATTACTCTGGAAAACGTACAGACTCCAGTTTCCCAAATTGAATTTGACTTATTAGGTTATCTCTGCCCTTTTAAAAAAGCATCACCATGCCTGGCGCGTTTCCTAATTGAATAATAGATCACAAATGAACTTTTCATAAAACAAAACCAAAAAGTCAATCCCCAGAAAAGATGATGAAGTGAGGAGAGACTTCCCTCCACCTTCTGTTTCTTACGGATCAGTTATTTCCTTTACAGAGAAAATCACCTCCCACACATCAGAAGCAAAGCCCAGTGGACCACGGGACTGCTTCTCTTGTTACAGACTTGGGTGACTTACAGAGAGCAAACCCTGAGCTCTCCGGCCCAGGACATGAGGTGTGGGAAGAGCTGAGACTTCCGGGAGCCAGAAGAGCCCCCATGGCCCCAGCTCAACGCTGAGCATCTCTTGGTCCTTGTGCAAGCTGGGGCACTGGGCTGGTGGAAACCTCCCCTAGCAGCCCAGACTCCCAGCTCCCCTCCCAGCCAACAGACACAAGGGGGCCGCTCACACACGAACCCCAGATTTTCCTAGGTGGGTCCATGGTGGGGTGGGTGTAAATATTGGAATCAGGACCAGAAGGCAGTCACCTTGTTGCCCCCCCTCCCCAGGGCTTGTGATTGGTCTCCACAGCTGGAACGGGGCTGCCACTGTGCCACCCGGGGCCACAGATAACCCAACTGGGGTCGCAGGGTGTCCCTCGGATGACAGTGGCCCCAGTCACTCACATGCTTCGTGTGCCATAGGCTCTGCAATGGCCACAGAGCCCTCTCACCCATCCACCCAGCAAAAGCTGCAGCCACCACTCTTGTCAAACAGGGACCCACAGCATCCCCAACCCCAGGGTGGAAGGAGAATTCGGGCTGATTTGTGTCCAGCTCTGAACAGTCAGGGACATGAAGGGTGCTCCATGGACGCCAGTCTCTGCCACAGCCCTCTTCATTTCATGCTCCCTTGGCACCTTGTCCCCATCTGGGACAGTCCAAGGCATAGCCATGACCCCGGCCCCAGTTTCAGCAATACAGCTGGTCACACTCAGCTAAAGTGGTTCCGCTCCCCACCAAACCCCCGCCTGCCTGGAGCAAATCTGGAGCGAGAGCGTGGCCGGAGGTGTTTGACCCAGAGAGAAGCTTCAAGGACGGGCATCCCAGCACCGCCCTGGCAGGGTCAGGGCCCCCATCCGAGTCTGTGCACCCCTTTAGGCTGGGACACTGTGCCTTTGAAAGCACGTCCACTGGCCTGGCTCTCATCCTGTAACACAGGGATTCTCAGTCGGGGGGTTCTGTCCCTGAGGCACGTGGCCATGTCTGGAGACATCGCTGGTTGTCACACCTGGGGCAGGTGCTACCTGCATCGAGTGGGTGGAGACCAGGGAGGCTGCTGAACGTCCTACACTACACAGGGCAGCCCCTCCAGCCAAAAATCAGCCCTAAATGTCAATGGTGCTGCAGTTGGGAAACTGCTGTGAGTCCTACGGTGTGTGCGGGACCCTGACTAGTAGATGGGGAAACGGCGCCGGGAGAGGCAGGTGACAGAACAAACCACACTGCACCGGAATCCATTCCTTAAAGCACCGTCCACCTCTGCACTTTCCCTCTAAAAAATGACTTTCCGTGGCTTCCTACTGCCCAAAGAACAAAATAAAGTCAGAGCCTTTATCTTGGCCTTCACAGTCTCCCCAAATCCCACGGGGTGCTCTCTCTGGCCCTGCCTTCCTCTGCTCACCCTGCAGCTTTGCTTATGCCGTTCCCTCTCTGCGATGCCCTTCCAGGCGCTGGCCTTTGGCCTGGAGGTCCCAGGGCCTCCATTTCCCCAGCGGGCGGCTGCTATCCCAAACTCCCTCAGCTGGGGGGATTTAAACCACAGATGTCTATTTCTCACACCTCTGGAGGCTGGAAGTCAGAATCGGGGAGCGGGCCGGGTGAGGCTCATTCTGAGGCCTCTTCTCTTGGCTTGTGGGTGCCGCCATCTGGCTGTGTGCTCACATGACCTCTGGGCAAGCTCAAGGGGTCGCAGAGAGAGGGAGAGACCACTCTCTGGAGTCTCTCCTCATAAGGACATGAGTCCCATCAGACCAGGCCCTGCCCTCCTGACCCATCTAACCCTCCTGATCACCTCCCAGAAGGCCCCATCTCTCATCACACTGGAGGTCGGGGCTGTGACGTGAGTTTTGGGAAGCAGGCGTGGTGGCTCACACCTGTCATCGCAGCACTTTGGGAGGCCAAGGTGGGTGTGTATTGTTTGAGTCTAGGAGTTCAAGATCAGTCTAGGCGACATGGCAAGACCTCATCTCTACTAAAAATAAAGATAAATTAGCCGGGCATGGTGGTGCACCTGTGGTCCCAGCCACTCGGGAGGCTGAGGTGGGAGGATCACTTGAGCCTGGGAGGTCACGGCTGCAGTGAGCTGTGATTACACCACTGCACTCCAACCTGGGCAACAGAGCAAGACCCTGTCTCAAAAAAAGAAAAAAAAGAAGTTGGAGGACACACATTCAGTCTGTAACACCCGACTACGAGCTTCCCCGGCCCCTGTGCTTCTGCCTCCACCTCCAAGGCCCCTCCTGGGCACACAGATGCCTGGCACTGTGTGTCGGTAATCCCACCCCAGGGAACTCAAAAAGGGCAGTGCCCACCCGTCAGGGCACTCAGAGCCTCTCTCCCACTGAGCCCTGGTCCTCTGAAGTCCTCCTGGAGCCACCACCTGGGGCCTGAGGGCCGACGCAGGTCAGAGCTTGCCGTCCCTGCCCAAGTCACAGTGGGCCGAGCACCAGCCCCTACCCTCCAAAAAGAGAGGTGAGAGGGCTCGGCCCAGGGACCCCGTCCTCCCCCAGCCCCGTCCATCTGCCCGGAGAGGACGATACCGCTCAGTTCTTGCTTTTCATCAGAGAAGGAACCCTGGCAGCGAGCACATAATGGCCTAATTTAGGCTGAAATTATCGGTAATTTGGGCCATTTGAAACTCAAGGGCTGATGACTGTTTTCCCTGAACACAGGGTAAAGATGAACCCCAGGGAGCAGGATTTCTGTGGTTAGATCTTGTTGTTGTTATTTGATGTGTGTGTAGCTGAGCCATGAGCCCCTGCCTTTGGCTATGAGCCCAGACTCTTGCATTGTGTCCGGAACCTCCCAGGCAGTGCCGGCAAACGTGATGTCCTGTGGGCCAAGTTCCAGCGCAGGGCAAGATACAGATGATGCTGAGGAGGGGCCTCGCCGCCCCCTGCCTGCGGGCCATTCTCTCCCCATCGCATTTGCACTTTTATTTCTTTACTTGCCTTTCTGTTGATAACTTTAATATTTGAAAATGTTAAAGGCAAATAGAGTTTTATATTTGAATTCGCCTTGGCGTCACCTAACAAGATTTGGGTCTCACTTGAAGCGATGAAAATCACATTTGGAGAATATTTGTCAGAATTCAGAACGTGAGCGGAGAACATTCTAGCGAATGACCCTTCCGTGTGGAGGCCAGCTCACAGGAGACTGCGCAAGAGCTCGCCTCGGATCTGTGATGTTATTCATACACAGAAGGGACTGGGTGCCGAGAGGTCTCGGGGCTGCCTAGGGCCAGCAGACGTGTGATCGTCAGGCAGCCGCCTCCCCATCCCAGGCCTGGATCTAGCTAAGGGGAAAGTCTTCGATTCCCCAATGAGCTCTGAAGGGTGGACAGTCCTGGAAGCAAAAACCACATGGGTGTAAACCAAAGGTCAGCAAATGTTTTCCAGAAAGGGCCAGGCAGTGAATTTTTTTTTTTTTTTTTTTTTTTTTTTTTTTTTTTGCGGAGTCTCACTCTGTCACCCAGGCTGGAGTACACTGGCATGATCTCAGCTCACTGCAACTTCTGCCTCCTGGGTTCTCTTGCCTCAGCCTCCTGAGTAGCTGGGACTACAGTCAAGCACCACCACGCCCGGCTAATTTTTGTATTTTTAGTGGAGACAGGGTTTCACCATGTTGGTCAGGCTGGTTTCGAACTCCTGACCTCAGGTGATCCACCCGCCTCGGCCTCCCAAAGTGCTGGGATTATCAGACGTGAGCCACCGTGCCCGGCTGACAGTGAATATTTTAGGCTGAGCTGGCCACATAGCCTCTGTCAAAACTACTCAACTCTACATGAAAGTAGCCACAGACAACACGGAAATGAACAAGTGTGGCCCTGTGCCGATAAAACTTTATTTATGAAAACAAGCAGCGGGCCAGTTCAGCCCACAGGCCGTAGCTTTCTGAGCTCTACTCTGGATCCATGCGTGGCTGTGAAGGGTTCTTCCCCTCTGTCCTGCATCCCTGTCTGCTCCTCTGGGCCTCTCTTCTCTGTCTTCCTCCAGTTCTGCCTCAGTTGTTACTTATGCCACTTTCCCGGCAAGTTGGCTGCCTTCCCTCCCACCATGCCTCTTTCTCTCCCATCTCTTCCTCCCGCTCCTGCCTTTCCCCTGCCGCATGTCTGGACCTATCACCTCCTGAGGTTTCCTCTTCCAGCCTGTCTCTCTCCAGTTACAGAATCAAAGGTGTATCTGTAGCTATCAGAGTCACGTGTTTCTGGCCATGTTTACAGGATTTTACATGAGAACAACCTGAAAACTACCTGATCCTTCTCTCCTGGCTTGATCCTGGCACATATCTGGGTGCTTCCTGCCGAGTGGAGGTGAACCCAGACACTCGGTCAGGGCTGGAGTAGGAAGAACTGTGGTGTCGGCCTTTACTGGCTGACCTGCTGGCCAGTGGGAGTTACTGATGGTCTCAGAGGTGTGGCTCAGCCTGCCTGGCTGAACCCACTGCGCGTCAGGGATGTGCCTGGCCTCTGCAACCCACATCTCACCATGAGGTGGCCGCTGCAGCTCAGGGCTTGTTCACCCCACAGCCAGCTCTGGGAGAGGAGGTGCTTGTGCCCTTGTCCTGAGGTCCAACTGTGTGGAGGGAGGGTCTCTGGGGCCCATCCTAGGGAGGGTCCCAGTGGCACATAATCCTGGGCACCTCCAGCCTCTGGCCTATCCTCCAGCAGGCAGACCACATGGAGAGGGTCCCCTCTCTGACAACCAGCCGTGAGCAGGGCCCCTGACAGCTGCCCCCAGCCTCCCACTGGGGGGGTTTCAGAGCCACATTCCCTGCCCCTGACTTAGCAGGATGGGGCCTGGCCCCTTGAGGTCCCCCCAGGAGATTCTCATGATGAGCTCTGCCAGGGAAGCCCTGTTCCAGGGGTCCTGGAGGAAGGGAAAGGGTCCTACAGCCAGCGCAGGTCACAGTGCCAAGAGACAGACCCAGAGGGCCAGAACGGAGGCCCCCTGGGGAAGGCTGGGTGAACTAAGCAGAGCTCTAAAGGCTGGCAATTTCCCTGGAGGCTGAGAGACCTCAATTTTTAGAGCCCCTCTCTTGCACACACCCCTTCTGGGAGGGTCCCAGCAGCATCCACACAGTCATTTAAAATTTGCGGAAGTTGGCCGGGCATGGTGGCTCACACCTGTAATCCCAGCACTTTGGGAGGCCAAGGCGGGCAGAACATGAGGTCAGGAGATCGAGACTATCCTGGCCAACATGGTGAAACCCCATCTCTATCAAAAATACAAAAATTAGCTGGGCGTGGTGGCGTGCACCTGTAGTCCCAGCTATTCAGGAGGCTGAGGCAGGAGAATCACTTTAACCCCGGAGGCAGAGGTTGCAGTGAGCAGAGATCGCGCCACTGCACTCCAGCCTGGCAACAGAGCGAGACTCCATCTCAAAAAACAAAAATTGCAGAAGTCAGACGCTTTGTTCAGTCGGTGAGGACTGTAGGCTGGCTGCGCTCTGGAGTTCAGGTCCCCTCTGCTGCGGTGGTACTAGGGGCTGTAAACATTTGTGGGATCTGGCTGAGGGGAGGTTGAGCTGGGGACACCTTTAGTGTGGATTGGGTGGGTGGGTGAGATTTTTTTGTGGCTATTGTAACAAATGACCGCAAACTGGGTGGCTTAAAACAACAGACATTTATTTTCCCACAGTCTGGAGGCCAGAAGTTCACAACCAGGGGGCCAGCGGTGAGGGTGTGTCCTGCCTTTTCCATCTTCTGCTGGTGGCAGTGCCTGGCACTCCATGGCGGTGGTGCCTCACTCCAGTCTCCACCTGTCCCCCTGGTCTTCTCCCCTCTGCGTGTCTGTGTATCTGTGTCTCTGTGTCCTAAATCCACGTTTCCCTCTTAGAAGGACACAAGTCATGGATTTAGGACCCCCCCACCCACCACCACCACCCAATCTAACCTCATCTTAGCTTGATGACCTCTGCAAAGACCCCATTCCAAAGAAGGTCACATTCCCAGGCACTGGGGTTAGGCTTTGACAGTTTTTTCCCGCCGTAAAACAATGCCCATTTATGATCTCGTCACTGCTGCAAGTCAGAAGTCTGGGTGCAGCAGGGCTCATCAGCCCTCAGCTTGTGTCTCACGTGTCTGAAACCCGGGGACGGGACGGGCTGCGTTCCTTCCTGGAGTCCCAGTTGGTGAATCTGCTTCCAAGTTGATTCAGGTCATTGGCTGAGTTCAGTTCCATAGAGTTGCAGGGCTTGAACTTGTCCTCTTAGAGCATATAATTCAACTCACCACAGTGGGGTATATCTATGTGGTTCAAGGTCTCTTCTGGTGCAGTTAGTTTGCCACTGGTCCTCCCCACATGGGAATGTCTCTGTCTAGGGACAAAGTGCAAATTTGCTGGCTTGATGCAGAAAGGTGAGGCCTGATGTGGTATATGACCCATCCCACAGCATCCAGCTATGGAGGTAGGGGTGCCCAGGAACCTGGGTGATGGATGGAACTGAAGCTGGCCCATGGGAACGCTCTCTAATCAGCAGACATGTGGATGGTCAGCAGAGGGGCCGCCCCTGCTGCAGCCCAGTCAGACAAAAGCACTTTCCTGCCAGGAATACGCTCGCTCACGCGAGTCATGGCCACAAACCCACTTTTGCACATGCTTTCCTTTTGTGAAGGGAACTGAATAAAGCAAAACTCGTCACAATTCCTGTTTGCAGAACAAGGAACTGCAGCTCCCACTACAAACGAGCCCATGTGTGGACACTGACACACAAAAGAAACTCAGGAGAGGCTTTCCCGAATGATACCAATCCTAAGAATGTACACAACGTCACCAGCATTGGGTTGTGAAGCTTCAGGAACTTTCTCTACACCATCAATAATGAAAAGTAAATTCGTATCCATCGTGGAGGAGGAGAGGCCATATCATCTTTCTGTTCTCTCAGCAGAAAATCATAAAACAAAGTCCTTGTCCTATGAGAGATGAACAATGAGTACACACATTCGAAAATACCGGGGCACAGGTATTGTAGAGCGAGTCAGGTGACTAAGAAGAACTGTGATTTTTCCACATTTTGTAATGTTGATGACACTAATCAGCTTTTTAAAATCTGTAGTTTTCTGTGACTTCATTTCTCAGTCTAAGCGATACTCACTTCTATGCCTGTGTTTGTCTTAGTTATTTTATATTCTTTGTCTTTTTTCTTTTTTGTTTTTGACAGAGTCTTGCTCCATAGCCCAGGCTGGAGTGCAGTGGTGTGATCTCGGCTCACTGCAACCTCCGCCTCCCAGGTTCAAACAATTCTCCTGCCTCGACCGCCCAAGTAACTGGGATTATAAGAGTGCACCACCACGCCCGGCTAATTTTTGTATTTTTAGTAGAGGTGGGGGTTTTACCATGTTGGTCTGGCTGGCCTTGAACCCCTGACCTCAAGTGATCCGCCCGCCTGGGCCTCCGAAAGTGCTGGCATTACAGGCATAAGCCACTGTGCGCAGCCTATATTCTTATTCTTAAAGAGGCCCCCCAGATTGTATAAGCTCAGACCCGGCAAACCTGGGTTTGGCCTGCCTGAAAGATGAGCTGGGCTTTCACAGAGGGTGTAGTGGGAAGTGGGGAGGGAAGTTGAGGGGCTGTGGGGGCTGGGGCCAGCGTGTGAGGAGGCTGAATGCGCCTGTGGTACTAGGGAGCCATGGAGGGTTTCTGGGGAGAGGCGTGACTTCTAGGACCCACGTCTTAGGCTTTTAGGGCTGATGCATAGAGAGGCGCACCCCACCACCCATCCTCGGCCACCCCACCAGAGACCATGAGGCTGGGTGGCAGCATCTGCCCAGGCTGTCCAGGTGCCATTGGGGGACCCTCTTCTCTGCCATCACTGGCACCCACAGAAGCCTGCAGTGCCATTCCAGGACCTGAGCCAGGTGGCTTTAGACTCAGTGGCTGCAAGAGCCGGATGTGGTTAGAGGCCTGGCCAGGGCATCTCCTGAGATGGCCCCTGGGCGTGGGGCTGGGCGTGACCAGGAGGGATTGGAGGTGCATCTTCAGTGGATGGTCTCTGCTTTTGTCCTTGTGGGGATCCCTCGCTCACACTCCTCCACAGCTGTGCCCTTGGTCCAGTGAGGGCAGCATGGAAACGGCACTTCACGGAGGGGGTCTGGAACAGAACCAGCATTGCCACATCTGCCAGTTTCAGGCTGCCCCAGAAGGGCGGAGACCCCTCCTCCTGGCCCCTTTCCAGGCTCACGCATCCAGTGTGTCCCAGGCCGCCTGTGTGGGTGATGTCCCCAGTTCCAGCCACTCCCAGCCGGCCAGGGCCCTGCTCCTGCCTCCAGAGGCAGGCTGCACCCTGAGGTTTGGGAAGCCAGTGGGAGGCAGCACAGAGGTGCGCCCGAAGTCATCGCTCCACATGTGGCCCCACAAACGTGAGAACGTCGAAGGGCTTTGCTTTGCTACACTCACTCCTCCTTTACCCCACAAACTTTCATTGGTTGTGCCCTTGGGGATAGGCCTGAGCCAAGCACCTGATGACGGAGTTCCCAGGCAATCCCATCCTGGCCTGCAGAGCTGGGTAGGGAGAAGCTCTCTTCCCTGTTTGGGACACTGGTGTGATGCCTTTAGCTGTGCAGCCATCTTAAGACCATGAGGTCACACACACGAGGATGAGAGGCAATGTTCTGAAGATGACGGCTCCCCAGCACTGAGGACCCTGGCCCCTGCCTGCCCCCCTGGGAAGCGGAGCGAGTCACATCTGCCTTTATCACCTGCAGCAAAGCATCGGGACTGGTCCACGGGGATGCCTCTGAGACTCTAGGCTGGGGCATTAGAACGAGCTTTGTGCTCAGGGAGGATGAATGATGTGCATGCTGGGCTGTGGGGATGGAGGAGAGGAGTCTTTGGTAAAGGGGCTCACGGGCTAGTGGGGAGCAGAGGGACTGAGTACTCACAGCCAAGTGACAAGGTGACAAGTGTTTTGATGGGGTTAGGGCTCAGTGGGCTCAGCCCGCCCAGGCATTTAGCGAGGCCGAGGTATAGGGAGGGCCTCGGAAACCCTTCCCTATGTGAGGAGTTTGATGCACGGGATGCTGCTCCTGGACACGGGGTGCTCAGGTGGCCTGCTCCAAACCGTGAGCCACCACCCAAGGACCCTGGCAGGCCTCCACCCCCTGTGGTGGCTGCAGGTCCTGCCAAGGCCCAAGGACACCCAAGGCCAGCTTTAATGGGGCCCAAAAGACCCAGCTGCGGGGCCCAGGGCTGAGGGAGGGGAGCTCTGCCCAGTGGAGCCTCTGGGGCCAGCCCGCCCTCTTCTCCTTTCCAGGAGGCCCAGCACGGCAGAGGCTGGGCTGCTTTCCACGCCTCTGCTTTCATTTCCTTTTTCTTTCTCTCCACCTGTAGCCCCAGATGTAGATCCATTAGGCCAAGGTGCCTCTGCTTCCACACCACTGACACTGGGGGCCACATGGTTCTCTGCTGTGAGGGGCTGTCCCATGCCTGGGAGGACATGAGCGGCCCCCCAGCTTCCACTCACTGATGTCAGCAACAGCCTCCCCATTCCCCACTGTGTGGCAACCAAAAACATCTCCTAAAATTGCACGTGCCCTGGGGCAGAATACTGAGCTGGACTGTCATGAGGGCTGTCTTTCAGGAGGCTGGGGACAAGTGACACGGATCTAAGAGCAAGCCTTCATGGTCCCTTAGCCGCCAAGGCCAGGGTGTCCCAGGGGGCACTGGTGAGCAGGACGTCTGCGGCCCCTTCCTACCCCCTTCCTGGTGGGGCCCGACTCCCATACCCTCCCAGTGACGGACAAGCCTTGAGCCACCTCCCACCTCCTCTGGGGAGATGAAGGGGGCCTGGGGACCATCTCCCTGGAGGGGCTCAAACTGCCCCCACATTGTGGGAGACAACTTAGGTCAGGTCAGAGGGCACAGCCAAGTCAGGACAGACGCCCCTGCTGACCTGGGCTCCTGCCGTGTCCTGGAACACTCTCCCAAGGAGCCCGGCTGGTGGGGCACTGTCCACGGAGCTCCTGTCTGATGGGAGGGTCCTCCCGGCCCTGGCACAGCCCCCCAGGCAGCAGGGTGCCCACCTGAAGAAACACTCGACTGCCACCAGAATCCCACCCTTGGGCACACTGTGTTGCCCTCGTTTTCAGAGCCAACTCCCCCACAGGTTGCTTCCTGGTGCAAGGATGCGGCGAGAACACAGCACGTTGTTCTGGGACTCTGTGTCCCCGGGTAGGAACAGTGGCAGGAGACTACAAAATTCCTGTCTAGCATGTTGACACTTGCTCGATAAAAACTGAATTGTGTCTGGGCCTTAAAATGTCACCTTGCAGGACAAACGCGAGGGAGGAGTTCGTCTGCCCACAGAAGGCACTCACGGCAGCGGAGATGGGCCCTCTCTCCTCCCTCCCTCCCTCCATCTGCGGTCCCTGCCTGCTAAACTGGGGATGCTGGGGGCTTCATGTCCTCCCAGCTTCCTGTCTGGCTAAACTCTAATGCGAGTAATTTTGCCTCACAGCATCAGGCCAGGGCTTGGCTGGCCCAGTGGGAGCCCTGGTCCAGGAGAGGTGGCCGTTCAACTGGGGCCCCACCAGGACAGGCAGGTCCTTCAAGAAGCCAGGGGCCCCCTTTGTGGGTAGGGAATTTACCTCTCAGAGGCCCTTCTCATGGAGAGGCAGCTCCTACCTCTACTTCCCCTGCTGGCCAGCCCCAGCTGCTGCTGGGAGCCAGAAGCCACTGCCATCAGAACCCCCGGGGAGGGGCTTAGCAACCAGCCCACAGCGGACGGGCCAGGGGACCAGTGCCGGCCTGGGGACACCATGGGAGATGGCATGGCCAGGAGCTGCTCTCAGGGGCCCTGGAACAGGCCAGGGGCCAAGACGGGAGGGAGCCGGCCCGAGACTGCACTGGGTGAGGATGGGCGCTGGCTGTGACCTGGGTCTGGAGAGCCTAGTGGCCACCTAAAAGTACTGTTTAGATGAGCATTTTTTGTTTCTGTAACTCAGGTCACCATTCCCACCAGAATGGAAAAATACACTGTGCTCACTTGGTGGATGGAACACTGCAGAGCAACGAAGACAGCAGTGCTCCGGCCACCCGCCACCCACCACCCCACGAGGATTGCACAGGCTCAGAGCACAGGAGCCCGGGAGCCACCAAGCCTTGCCCTCGGCCGGGCTGCCTTCGGGAGGGGGACAGGGAAGGAGCAGGGTGGGGACTTCGGGACGCTTGATGTTCTGGGAGCCGCTCTGCAGGGGCACACATGCCAAGAAATTCATCGAGTGGGTCCCTATGAACTACAGCTCCATTGATTTGTTTGTTTGTTTTTTTAGACGGAGTCTTGCTCTGTCGCCCAGGCTGGAGTGCAGTGGTGCAATCTCGGCTCACTGCAACCTCCACCTCCTGGGTTCAAGCAATTCTCCCTGCCTCAGTCTCCCAAGTAGCTGGGATTACAGGCACCGGCCACCACACACAACTAATTTTTTTTGTATTTTTAGTAGAGATGTTTCATCATGTTGGCCAGGCTGGTCTCGAACTCCTGACCTCAGGTGATCCAGCTGCCTCGGCCTCCCAAAGTGCTGGGATTACAGGTGTGAGCCACCGCGCCCACCGCCCGTTGAATTTTAGTTGTGGCGCCAACGCTCTTTTAAGCCTGTGGTCTGGCTGATGATGAAGCTCGCGTGCTTTCATTTTGCCTTTTGTGTCCGGCTCCTCTAGAGCGTCAGCTCCATGGAGGCAGGGACCATGATGTCCCCAGGGCCACGATGTCCCCAGGGCCTGGTGTGCAGCAGGAGCCAGCGGAACGACCACCCCTGCTTCTGGGCCACTCGCAAGAAGAGAGGTGCGGGCAGGAAAGGGAGAATCCGGATGGCGGGAGTCTGCCACGGATGGCCGATGCGGCGCCAGGGAGCAGGGCCGCCATCCAGGGCCCTAAAGTGGCCCATGACAGGCCCAGGTCGGGGAGGGGAAGGGGGTTCCAGGGCGCCCGAAGGACCTGGACTGAAACCCAGCATCCAGCAGAGCAGGCGGGAAAGGGGAGCTACCGTGGCGGGTGCTGCTCCCTGCAGGCTCGGAGGACACAGGAAGCTCAGCTCTCCATCAGAGACGCCAAACAGGGCGGCGGTGGCTGGGATTTGGGGAGGGGTCCTCGGAGCACTCCAGGGCCCAGGCAGGAAGCAGCGGCCAGGACACAGCCGTGGGCAAGAGGCTTGGAGGGTCCGGTGGGAGTGAAACTGTCCTCGCTGGGACACAGCAAGAAGGTTGAAGGTATGGTGGGGTGGGGCTGTCATCGCCGGCCCTTTCCCGGCCCCGGGGTGAGTTGAATAAAAGCTCAGATTTGAAGGCTTTTCTGCATTGCCTCCCTTAATGGGCTTAATGTCTCGGCTGAGCTCTAATGCCAGTCATTTTACCTCCCACGCATAGATTTCAGAAAAGAAAGCTTACAATGACCCTAGTCCGCTTTAGCAGAGAAAATAAAATAGTAGAAAAATAATAGTAAAAATGACTGTGTAACGTTCGTCACCTTTATTTTTGTATCTGCTTGCTTACAGTTTTTTTCTCCCCTATCTGCCTGAATTTTTAACAATGCAAGAGGTTAGGATTAATTTCCAAATAGCGCAACATTTTTGGAAATGCACATTCTCCACAAATGAACAAACTGCTTGTGGTAATTAAAGTAATGTCCTGTGCTCAAATTGCTTGTGCTAATGAGGCTAATTGACAGCAGCGAGCATTAACCGCAATTAGTCATACATATCTAATAGCATCGCTGGTGCCTATGATTTTCTACATGGAGGGGATTTTACATCTGCTTTCAGGATTTCCATCCTTGGCTATATGCATTTCTCTCAAAAGGATGCGCTTTTTCCTGGCATTCAGTAGTCGGGTGCTCTTTTCAAAGGTGAGAACAGAGTTGCTGGGGTAGAACATTTCAGGTGGGCTGATTTTTAAAGGATGTGGCAGCTTATCAACTGGGATTAAATGCTGATGTCATGGAAGAACTGGGGTCAGAACTCAGAGGGGGGGCTCCACTGGAGAAATACCACGATAGAAAAAGAAAGACCCTAAAATCCAAAATGCTTTTTAAAAGGAAGCAAAAGCTGAGCACGGTGGGTCACACCTGTAATCCCAGCACTTTGGGAGGCCGAGGGGGGTGGATCACTTGAGGTCAGGAGTTCAAGACCAGCCGGGCTAACACGGTGAAACCCCATCTCTACTGAAAACACAAAATTAGCCAGGCGTGGTGGTGTGCACCTGTAACCCAGCTACTCAGGAGGCTGAGGCAGGAGAATCACTTGAACCTGGGAGGCAGAGGTTGTAGTGAGCCGAGATCGCACCACTGTACTCCAGCCTGGGCGATAGTGTGAGACTGTCTCAAAAATAAACAAATAAATAAATGAAAGCAAAACAATCAAATATATACCTTTTTATGGCACTAGAAATTCTATGAAAATAAAATATTTTAAATCCCCATCAAGGAAGCCACTCATCTGGGTGCTTTCTCTGTGTATCTTCTCTCCATCCAGGAGCACAGGAAGCCCTTGGGGGCAGGGGCAGGGTCTGGCTGAATTATGTGAAACAAAACCTGGGTGCTTAATTTCATTCCTGAGAAAGGACGTTGGCAAAAGTTCATGGGACTGATGGGGCTGAGAAGTCAGATCCCCTGAAATAAAGCTTTTCATAGTGATCCCTCAGCCCCAGGGACCCAGAAGCACAGGTGTGGGTTCTCAGAGAGAAAACTTCAGTTTCCCTCTTGGTTTAAAAAGAACATGTCAGGAGGGCCGGGTGTGTTGGCTCATACCTATAATCTCAGCAATTTGGGAGGCCAAGGTGCATGGATCACTTGAGGTCAGGAGTTAGGGACCAGCCTGGCCAACATGGTGAAACCCCATCTCTACTAAAAATACAAAAATTAGCCGGGCATGGTGGTGTGTGCCTGTAATCCCAGCTACTTGGAAGGCTGAGGCATGAGAATTGCTTGAATTCAGGAGGCGGGGGCTGAAGTGAGCCAAGATGGGGCCACTGCACTCCAGCCTAGGTGACAAAGCAAGACTTTGTCTCCAGAAAAAAAAAAACAAAGAATATGTCAGGAGGCAAGCAGAAAGGAGGGTCACGAGTGGGGCACATAGCAGAGATTCTTTGGAGGAATCTAATTTCAGGGCAATTGGCCCCAACTTATCTCCAAAGCAGAGTTGGAACGGACTCTTTCTCACTACCACTGGTACCTGCCCAAATCTCCTGGACCAGCCTAGTACACCCTAGCCCCCAGCTGCTGTGAACATTGGCTGTTAACCTCTCACTGCTTCCCCCTCAATACAGAAGTGCCCTCAGCTGATGGAAATCACAGCCAATGATGAACTGATGCAGGCAATTAAAGGCCAGCCCTTTGCCTCAGCACGCTCCTAACCCCACAGCCATGGCCATGGCGCCACAGTCTTCCAAGCTCAAGGTGGGAGAGTACAGAGGACAAGGCTGGCAGAGGAGCTGGAAATGTAGGGAAGAAATCCTGAAACAAGAGAGCTGTAGAAGGGGTGAGACCCAAATCTGAGTCTAAACTCTGCCGCAATCCTTGGATGGCCATCAAACTACAAACACGTATCAGAGACTTGAGGAAGCTTGGTGAAAAATGAGGGAGATATGAGAGAGGAGTCTACCCTGAAAGATATAAGAGGACTAGGTGATACTCGTGAGTTTTCTGCTCCTTTGAGTGCATGTATTCCCCAAATCATGCACAGCATGCATGGCAGAAAGTTGAATCCTTATTGGTTTGAGGTGTCAGAAGACAAAGTGTAGGGCTGGCTGAGCAGCTGGAAAATTAAGGGTGAACCCCCAAAGCAAGGGAACTACATAGAGGGTGAGCTGCCAAATCTGAACATAAACTCTGCTCAAATCCTTGGCTAAATATTGAGCATACGGGTGCAAAGGGTTGGCTACAAAGACTACAGCTGGAAGTTGAAAAGCTGAGCAGAGACATCAGCCACTACACACTGTGGAGGAGGCAGACTCTACAGTTTCAGATCAAGCAAGTTAACTGCCTACTGGAACAAAACCCAACAATCTTCAGAAGAACATAACAGAATCCAAAGTTGCTACAAAATACTACCTACAATGTCCAGTTACCAACAAAAAATAACTAGACATACAAAGAAACAAGAATGTATGATCCATATTTAGGAAAAAGACAGTGAATAGAAGTGGACTCTGAATGGACCCAAAGGTTAGATTTCATAGACAAAGACTTCAAAGCTGCTATTTTAAATATGATCAGATAATTAAAGTAAAATATAGTCTTAATGAATAAACAGAGGGGAACCTCAACAAAGAAATGGAAGCTACAAAAAAGAATCAAATGGAAATTCTTCAAGCTGAAAATTAAAACAACATAAATAAAAATTTCACTGGATAGACTCAATAGCTTATTGGAGACAGTAGGAGAAAAAATCCATGACCTTGAAGATAGGTCAATAAAATGTATTTAATGCAAAGAACATAAAGAAAAAAGACTTCATTTTTTACCAAGAAAAAGAAATATATCCTGAGAGACCCACAAGACTCTATCAAGCAGTCCAACATGCATGTAATTGGAATCCCAGAAGGAGAGGAGAGAAGAAAAGAAAGGAAAAATATATATATTTGAAGAAATAATGGCTTAAAATTTCCCAGATTTGATTAAAAACATTAACTTGAAGATTCGGGAAGCTCAGTGAACCTCAAGTCAGATAAAGCAAACAGACAAAAACCTCGACACATCGTAGACAAGCTACTAAAACCCAACGACAAACAGAGAAGCTTGAAAACTGCAAGAGAATAAAAACAATACATTATATACAGGGGAACAACAATATGTGCCTGGAGGAAAATGAAACAACATATGCAAAGTGCCGGAAGAAAATGAAAGCTGTCATCATGATTATTTCCAGTGAAACTGTTCTACAAAAATGAAAGCCAAAGAAAGACCTTTTCAGGTAAACAAAAGCTGGGAGAATTCTTTTCCAGCTGATTTTCACTGCAAGAGATGCTAAAGAACGTATGCCGATACTTGATGTTTCAGTAACTACACTTTGTTTTTTTGTTTGTTTGTTTTGAGACAGAGTCTTGCTCTGTGGCCCAGGCTGAAGTGCAGCGGTCTAATCTTGGCTCACTGCAACCTTCACCTCCTGGGTTCAAGCGATTCTCCTGCTTCAGCCTCATGAGTAGCTGGGACTACAGGCTAATACCACCCCACCTGGCTAATGCTTGTATTTTTAGTAGCGATGGGGTTTCGCCATGTTGGCCAGGCTGGTCTTGAACTCCTGACCTCAAGTGATCCACCCGCCTCAGCTTCACAAAGTGCTGAGATTACAGGCATGAGCCACCATGCCCGGCTGTAACTACACTTTTTTTTTTTTTTTTTTTTTTTTTGAGACAGAATCTCGCTCTGTCACCCAGGCTGGGGTGCAATGGCGCAATCTCAGCTCACTGCAACCTCTGCCTCCCGGGTTCAAGCAATTCTGCTGCCTCAGCCTCCCCGAGTAGCTGGGATTACAGGCACCTGCCACTACACCTGGCTAATTTTTGTATTTTTAGTAGAGATGTGTTTCACCATATTGGCCAGGCTGGTCTTGAACTCCTAACCTCGTGATCTGCCCGCCCTGGCCTTCCAAAGTGCTGGGATTACAGGTGTGAGCCACTGCGCCCGGCCCACATTTTTAAGTAGTTACCACATTTTATGATTTCACATGGTTGGGCGGCTTCTGGGCTTTGTTTTGGGTCCCCTCCAGCCCTGCCGTCCTCCCCTAGGAACCCAGACGAACCACCTGCCGTGTGTTCTGTGCTCACCCCAGGCTCACACCATCATAGAATCTTCCGGAGGATGTGCCCTGTGCTCACTTGTTCTTTCTTTAATGAGACCACGTTTTACACACTTTCTGGAAAATGGCATTTTGTCTCTGATATCCAGTGACAACTGGGCAAGGGTTGAGACTATCCTTTATCCTGCTTTGTATTCAAACCTCAGCTTCAAGCTGAGGAGTCATGCCTTTCCCTAATTCTGCAAACTTCAGGGCTAATATTTTTTCAAATACTGCTTCTCCATGGTCTTCTGGATCTCTCCTCAGACTGCGTAGCAGCCCTTTCCTCCTCTCAGAACTTTTTTCTCTTTATGCAGGGTTCTGGCTGAATTTCTCAGCACTGGCTTCCAATTCATCAGCTCTCTACCTATGTCTAGTCTAGAGTTTAGCCTGTCTATTGAGGCACGTTTTTTATTTCAGTGACCATTTTTTATTTTCAAGATTTCTAATTGGTTCTTTTTAAGCTTTTTGTTTTCCTTCCTCCCTCCCTCCCTCCCTCCTTTCTTCCTCTCTTCCTCCCTCCTTCCTGTCCTTCCCTCCCTCCCTCCTTCCCCCTCCTTCCTTCTTTCCTCCCTCCCTTCTTTCCTTCCCTTCTCCCTCCCTCCCTCCCCCTCCTTCCCTCCCTCTGCCCTTCCTTCTTTCCTTCCTTCTTTCCTTACTTCCTTCCTTCTTTCCTTCCTTCCTTCTTTCCTTACTTCCTTCCTTCTTTCCTTCCTTTCTTTCCTTCCTTCCTTCTTTCCTTCCTTTCTTCCTTCTTTCCTACCTTCCTTCCTTCTTTCCTTCCTTCCTGTTTGGGGAACAGTATCTTCAGTTCTAGGTTTCTTCATTTCTCTCCTTGAGCTTCCCAAGCACATTTATTTTAGTCTTTATCAGACTATTCTACAAAATTAATTTCATCTGCAGTGGATTCTAATTATTGACTGGATAACTTTGTGAACATTAGAATTCTGGGCGTGTTTTGGAACATCGGTTTGCAAGCTCTTCCGAGCTGGTATGACTTTTCTTTCTCTTCCCTGTTCTCATTGTTTCAGGATTGCTGCCCCCCTACCGCCTCACCCCTCCAGCTCCTGGTTCTTTGTCCCAGCCATCTCCTGTGGTACTGTGCTGTGTCTGCCTTGTGGAGACCCTGAGGATGTTCTGGATGGAGTTACCAAGCCCCCGACAGGCTGGTCCAGTTCCTGGCCTCAACAAAGTATGTGTCCTTTTGCCTCGGGAGACCAGCTGCTCCCTAAAGGCTGCAGCCCCCAGCAGAGTTTGGCCTGTTTTTCTGCCTGTTTCACAAGAGAGTAAGCCCCCCTGGCTCCAGCTGCCCACCTGCACGAAGCTCTGTTAATGGCTGGGACCCCCGTAGCACCTGGGCCCCCAGCCTGGTGCTGGGCCTGGGCTTCAGCTTCTCTCCAACTCCCATCTACTCCACATGTGGTCCTGGGAGATGTTTACTTTCCTTCTGAGCCCAGCAATGTCTTCTTAGTTTTCTCTTTGTCGAGGCCATGGATCATTCCTCCGGGCCGTGTCGAATGTGCTGAGTTTATCTTGTCTGTGGAGACGAAGGGCCGAAGTGTGAATGCACAGCGCCACCTTAACCAGACGTTCAAATCATTCTTTTTAAAAGCTGCATAAAACTCCGCGGCATCCAGTGCTCCCCAGGCGGTGGGTGTTTTTGTTTCATGGTTTGATGGGTTTTTTTTGCCCGATGAATAACGCTGCTGTGCACCAGGGTGCATACAGCCTTAAATACCTGTATGCAGCTTTCAAAGCTGTTCTATAATGTCTCACTTTATTCTTTCCACATTTGCAGCTTTTTATCTTTGTATCTTATCTTTTTTCTGAGTTTCTTTTGGTATATTTTGTTGTTCTTTTTCCAGTTTCTTAAAATGAAGAGCTGTTACTAAAAAAAAAAAAAAATTCTAGAACAAGGCAGGCATTGAGGTGAGCCACGTCTTCTGGCCCCCACTCTGCCGTGTGCTATCTACTTTGTGAAGAAGTGTGCTTCTTCTTAATGCTTCCGAGAGAGTTGGTAGCTTTCATTTTATGGCAAAGATTATCAAGGAGCGTTTCTACATTTCCAAGAGGATTTCGGTCACTTTGAAAAAGAAAAGATCAATTTTACTGTGGTATGATTTTATTTATTTATCATTTACTTATTTTTAGGGTCAGGGTCTCGCTCTGTTGCCCAGGCTGGAGTGCAGTGGCATGATCACGACTCACTGCAGCCTCCGACTCCTGGGCACAAGCAATCCTCCCACCTCAGCCTCCCAAGTAGCTGGGACTACAGGCATGAGCCACCATGCCTGGCTGTGGTATGATTTACATCTGAGAAAACTAACCCATAGGTTGTAGGCAGGATAATGGCCCTCACCCAGATGTCTACATCCTAATTTCCCACTCCTTTTACATCTGTAAGATTTTGCTTTGTGTTCTAAGACCAGGTTTATTAGGTGTACACACATTTAGAATTGTTACATGGTCCAGGTGGACTGGCCCTCTTAATGCTGATGAAATGTCTGTATTTTACTCTGGTAATTCTTCTTCCCTTGCAGCCTCCTTTGGTGTCAATAGTTAATAGTGCCACATCAGCTCTCCTCATTTAGCATCTTCATGGCGTATGATTTCAGTCCCCTTCAGCCCTTCTGTGACTTTCTATGTGCATGTCTCTTATAAGTAGCATACGATCGAATATAATATTTTACTCAATGTTACAATATTTGTTTTTAATTGGAGCATTTTGTCTATATATATATTTTGAGATGGAGTCTCACTCTCACCCAGGCTGGAGTGCAGTGGTGCAATATGGGCTCACTGCAACCTCTGCCTCCTGGGTTCAAGCAATTCTCCTGTCTTAGCCTCCTGAGTATCTGGGATTACAGGTGCCCCTGCCACCACGCCTGGCTAATTTTGTATTTTTAGTAGAGACGGGGTTTTGCCATGTTGGCCAGGCTGGTCTTGAACTCCTGACCTCAGGTGATCTGCCCGCCTCAGCCTCCCAAAATGCTGGGATGACAGGTGTGAGCCACCATGCCCGGCCTCCATTTATATCTAATGAAGTGAATTCAGTTACACAGATGTGGGTCTGGACCTGCCGCCCACTGTCTCTGTGTTCTTTGCCCTCCTTCCCCTCATTTTTTGCCCTCTTTGATGTGCCGTGGGAATTCGCAGATGGTGTTGGCAGTGCGAAGCTTCGTTGGGGAGAAGGGTCGGGCAGGGATGCTGCAATCCACAACTCAGATCCGAGAAAGAATCCCCGCCCAGCCAGGAGTGCAGGGTGAAGGCTGGCCAGCAGAACAGCCCCATGCTGGCCTGAGATGGCTGGGCTTAGCACTTGGGGGGAGCGCCTCATAAGAGAGTGACCTTGGTCCTGCTGCCTTGCTCAGTCCCTGGCTGTGCTGAGCTGGGAAGGCAAACCCTGGGGGAGCTGGCAGCTGGAGGCTGCCCCTGACCACATGCCTCGCAGCTGCTGGGCAGAGCGTCCTCTGTCTAAGGAGGTCTGATTCTGCCCTGTGTCTGCCATTATCCGCCCTTGCACTGGCCAGATCCCCTTTTCCACACGTGTGGGAAACCACCCCTCCAGGGCCCCTCTCTCTGTGTACTTAGAAGAGGGAAATTAATGGAAAAAATGACAGCCCCATAGCCAACTGCGTTCATCTGGGAACACAGTGGTCCCTCTTGTCCCCTCCTCTACTTTCTGTTCTAAATTGCCCTGGCGCTCAGCTGTCTCCTGTTGGCATCAGGTGCATCTGGTGGCTGGACCCAAGCCCTTGTTCCTGAAGACTGTGAGCCCCTGTGAGTCCCTGCTAACCATGCCCTTTTGGGGTCAGAGTTGCTATTCAGATCCATTTCCGGTCATAATCGGAAGAGGGGGTGCCAAGAAGCGCCTGCCCACATCGGGTGTCTGAGTCCCACATGTATTCCTCTCTGCCGCCTGCTCTCAGGTGACAGCAGCCCCCATGTCCCCCTGCTGCTCAGGGCCAGGCATCCCCACTAAGAGGGTGGCTCCTCTTAGGGCTTGCTGGCTGGGCCAAAAGGAGCCTGCAGTACCCTGGTGGAAGCTACAGCTTGTAGTTCTGTCCTCTGGCAAGCAAACACCTCCTTTGGAACCAGAACCGCTAACCTTGCAGAGCCAAGACTGGGGAGATGGAAAACACAAACAGGGGTGACCAGGAGTGATGTTGAGTGGGCCGCCCTGCTCCCACCCCTCAGCTCCCAGACCCATGTGTGCTTTCTGCTGAGAACACAGTGCCATATGAAGGCCTCTGACTCAATGTCCCCACGCCATCCGGGATGACGGGGCCTGTAGTTACAGGGCATTGCTTCAGCTGTCCGTGTGGGAGGCCACTCCAACACCCAGCCAGTCCAGCAGCTTCCGAACAATGAGACGCAATGAGTAGATCCTAGGGACACAGACCCTTTCCCACATCTTCACTGCAAAGTGGCTTCCCTGATCAGAAGTGATGTTGTGAGCCCTTCTATGCCGATGAACAGGACATTCTTTAAGCGCTTGGACAGTGATGCCGACTGAGGCCCTGGAGCCAGGAAAGACAAACTCCTACCTAGAAGAGATGTCTATTTTTGTGCAAACCACTGGCCTTTCCAGAATGAAAGAGGCCCAGTGGGTCCACTTGCTGTCAAGTGGCTGGTTGGTCTCCTGTGAACCTGGGCCACACTGGCAGTGGGATGCTGGTCTCCTGTTGCTGGCAGGTTGGACATTCAGATAAGAGAAGGAGCCAGATGGTTTTGGGAGGTTGCAGTCCACACTGTTGGCCTCATGCCTGCCCTCTGTCTCAGCTGTGGCCACTCTGTCCATGTGCCTGTCTTTGTTGGGTTGGTGTAGCCACTAAGGCTGGCTCCCATCAGTGGGTTGAGTGATCTTGTCTGCCTGGTGGTTCGGTGCCTCTTCCATGGAAGATGCTTGGGCTGCAACAAAATGCAGCAGGACAACCCCCCAAAATAAAACACCTACAGCCCCAACCCAACAACTGATAGGCGATGTCTGGGAAGACTGTGACCCGTAGTACTCAGCCTATGAGGAAACGGGGGAGAGACCTGTGCACTAGGGGATAAATTGCTTGTTGAAACCGTGCTGGGTGTGCCTACTCATCAGACACCCGAGCTTACAAGACCATCATTAAGAGTCCCACTTCCGCTGTTCTCTGGGTCTCTTGAGTCCATCCTTTGGGTTTGGACAGGCGAGTTTGTTTCTCACACCTAGTCCCAGTCTTTGCTGTCTCATCCTCACAAGCAGCCCACCCCGAATTCTCTCTCTCAGGGTGTACTGTCTATTCGGCATCTAACTTTCAGAATATTCTTTTTCTTTTGCAATAAATTACTCTATGTTACCTCTCCTCTGCTGTGTGTCTCCTGTTTAAATTATTTTAAACTAAGAAGATGAGAACCAAGGTCTCACAACAGCAACAATAGGAGACTCAAGATGCAGCAATTGAGACGGAGTCTTGCTCTGTCACCCAGGCTGGAGTGCAATGTCGGCTCACTGCAACCTCCACCTCCCAGGTTCAAGCGATTTTCCCGCCTCAGCCTCCTGAGAATCTGGGATTACAGGCACACACCACCATGCCCAGCTTTTTTTTTTTTTTTTTTTTGTATTTTTAGTAGAGATGGGTTTTTTCCATGTTGGCCAGGCTGGTCTTGAACTCCTGGCCTCAGGTGATCCATCCACCTTGGCCTCCCAAAGCGGTGGGATTATAGGCATGAGCCACCATGCCTGGCCTAGCAATTGCCTTTTTATTCTATTTGTTAGAGACAGGGTCTTGCTCTGTTGCCCAGGCTGGAGTGCAGTTGTGTGATCACAGCTCAGTGCAGCCTGGAACCCCAGGGCTCAAGTGATCCAGCTTCAGCCCCGGGAGTAGCTGGGATGGCAGGTGTGCATCACCACTTTCATGTGCGTCCATGTGAAGAGACCACCAAACAGGCTTTGTGTGAGCAATAAAGCTTTTAATCACCTGGGTGCAGGCGGGCTGAGTCCAAAAAGAGAGTCAGTGAAGGGAGATGGGGTGGGGCCGTTTTATAGGATTTGGGTAGGTAAAGGAAAATTACAGTCAAAGGGGGGTTCTCTGGCGGGCAGAGTGGGGGTCACAAGGTACTCAGTGGGGGAGGTTTTGAGCCAGGATAAGCCAGGAGAAGGAATTTCACAAGATAATGTCATCAGTTAAGGCAGGAACAGGCCATTTTCACTTCTTTTGTGGTGGAATGTCATCAGTTAAGGCGGGGCAGGGCATATTCACTTCTTTTGTGATTCTTCAGTTACTTCAGGCCACCTGAGCATATGCGTGCAAGTCACAGGGGATGCGATGGCTTGGCTTGGGCTCAGAGGCCTGACATTCCTGCCTTCTTATATTAATAAGAAAAAGAAAACAAAATAGTGTTGAAGTGTTGGGGCAGCGAAAATTTTTGGGGGGTGGAATGGAGAGAGAGAATGGGCGATGTTTCTCAGGGCTGCTTCGAGCGGGATTAGGGGCCGTGTGGGAACCTAGAGTGGGAGAGATTAAGCTGAAGGAAGATTTTGTGGTAAGGGGTGATATTGTGGGGTTGTTAGAAGGAACGTTTATTATTTAGAATTATTGGCGATGGCCTGGATACAGTTTTGTATGAATTGAAAAACTAAATGGAATAAGAGAAGGAGAAAAACGGGTATAAAAGGTCTAAGAATTGGGAGGACCTAGGACATCTGATTAGAGAGTGCCTAAGGAGGTTCAGCATAGTCTTGCCAGCAAAGATTATTTATTTACTTCCAGAGTTAAGAGTGGCAGTTTGGGGATAGCACCAGGAGATATCAGCTGTGATGGCTTGGAGAAACAGTGTAAACCAGCAGTGTAAACAAGAGCAGGGCATGTATGAGTAGTTGAGAATGGCGAATAGGAGTATGACTAGACAGAAGATAGTAGGGATGACAAGTTTTTTGGGGGCACAGTCTAAGTTGGTCTGGTGTCTGGAATGAGACTGGGGCCTAATAAAAAGGAGCGTCTATACAGGAGCTCAAATGGGCTGTACCTTGTAGCATTCTCAGGACAGGTCTGACTTCTGAGAAGGGAAAATGGTAAAAGTATTGTCCAGTCCTTTTTAAGTTTGTGGCTGAGTTTGGTGAGTTGTGTTTTTAAAAGACCTTTAGTCTGTTCTACTTTTCCTGAAGACGGAGGACCGTAAGGGATATAAAGGTTTCACTGAATACTAAGAGTCTGAAAAACTGCTTGGCTGATTTGACTAATAAAGGCTGGTCTGTTATCAGACTGTATAGAGGTGTGAAGGCTAAACTGAGGAATTATGTCTGACAGAAGGGAAGAAATGACTGCGGTGGCCTTCTCAGACCCTGTAGGAAAGGACTCTACCTATCCAGTGAAAGTGTCTACCTAGACCAAGAGGTATTTTAGTTATCTGACTCGGGGCATGTTGAGTAAAGCTAACTTGCCAGTCCTGGGTGGGGGCAAATCCTCGAGCTTGATGTGTAGGGAAGGGCCTGAATAATCCCTGAGGAGTAGTAGAATAGCAGATGGAACACTGAGAAGTTATTTCCTTGAGGATAGATTTCCATGATGGAAAGAAAATGAGAGGTTATAAGAGGTGGGCTAGTGGCTTGTAGTATAGCATAGCCTGCCTTTGCTGGTGTGTGGCGATTAGGCCTGATGGAACTGCCATCAATAAATCAAGTGTGATCAGGGTGAGGAACAGGAAAGAAGGACATATGGGGAAATGGGGTGAATGTCAGGTGGATCAGAGAGATACAGTCATGGGGGTCAGGTGTGGTATCAGGAATAATGTGGGAAGCCAGATTGAAGTCTGGGCCAGCATCAGTGGTAATTGTGGGACTTAACAAAGAGTGAGTACAGCTGAAGGAGCCGGGGAGCAGAAAGTATATGCGTCAGGTATGAGGAAGAAAATAGATTTTGGAAGTTATGAGAAATGTAGAGAGTAAGTTGAGCATAGTTTGTGATTTTGAGGGCCTCTAAAAGTATTAGGGCATCAGCAGCCGCTGCACGGAGATATGATGTCTTGGCTAAAACAATAAGGTCAAGTTGTTTGGACAGAAAGGCTACAGGGTGCGGTCCTGGCTCTTGTGTAAGAATTCTGACCACACTAACCATGCCTAGGAAGGAAAGGAGTTGTTGTTTTGTAAGGGATTGAGGTTTGGGAGATTAATCGGACACGATCAGCAGGGAGAGCACGTGTGTTTTTATGAGAATTATGCTGAGATAGGTAACAGATGAGAAAGAAATTTGGGCTTGACTGAAGTAATGGGGGCTGTCTGTGAAGCCTTGTGGCAGTACAGCCCAGGTAATTTGCTGAGCCTCATGGGTATCAGGGTCAGTCTAAGTGAAAGCGAAGAGAGGCTGGGATGATGGGTGCAAAGGAATAGTAAAGAAAGCATGTTTGAGATCCAGAACAGAATAATGGATTGTGGAGGGAGGAATTGAGGATAGGAGAGTATATGGGTTTGGCACCGTGGGGTGGATAGGCAAAACAATTTGGTTGATAAGGCATAGATCCTGAACTAACTTGTAAGGCTTGTCTGGTTTTAGGACAGGTAAAACAGGGGAATTATAAGGAGAGTTTATAGCTTTAAAAGGCCATACTGTAGCAGGCAAGTGATAACAGGCTTTAATCCTTTCAAAGCATGCTGTGGGATGGGATATTGGCATTGAGCCGGGTAAGGGTGATTAGGTTTTAATGAGATGGTAAGCGGTGTATGATCAGTCACAAAGGAGGGAGTAGAGGTGTCTTACACTTGTGGGTTAAGTTTGGGGGATACAAGAGGAGGACGCAAAGGAGGCTTTGGATTGGGAAGAAGGGTGGCAATGAGGTGTGGCTGTAGCCCAGGAATAGTCAGGGAAGCAGATAATTTAGTTAAAGTGTCTCAGCCTAATAAGGGAACTGGGCAGGTGGGGATAACTAAAAGGAGTGCTTAAAAGAGTACTGTCTAATTTGGCACCAGAGTTGGGGAGTTTTAAGAGGTTTAGAAGCCTGGCCATCAATACTTACAACAGTTATGGAGGCAAGGGAAACAAGCCCTTGAAAAGAAGGTGATGTGGAGTGGATAGCCTCCGTATTGATTAAGAAGGGGATGGACTTACTTTCCACTGTGAGAGTTATGCGAAGCTTGGCATCCCTGATGGTCTAGGGGGCTTCTGAGGCAATCGGGCAGCGTCAGTGTTCAGCCGCTAAGCCAAGAAGATCTGGGAAGCAGTCAGCCTTGGGCCAGAGTTCCAGGAGCTCTGGGAGTGGCTGCCAGGTGAGTTGAACAGTCCGATTTCCAGTGGGGTCCCGCACAGATGGGACGCAGCTTAGGAGGAATTCTGGGCTGTAGGCATTCCTTGGCCTGGTGGCCAGATTTCTGGCACTTGTATCAAGCTCCTGGGGGAGGAGGTTCTGGAGGAACGCCTGGCCACTGCGGTTTAGATGTTCGGAAGTTCTTGTGTGCTGGAGATGTGGCTGGGGTTTGTCTCACAGTGGAGGCAAGGAATTGCAACCTTTTTCTATTATTGTACACCTTGAAGGTAAGGTTAATTAAATCCTGTTGTGGGGTTTGAGGGCCAGAATTTAATTTTTGGAGTTTTATTTAATGTTGGGAGCAGATTGGGTAATAAAATGTATTTTGAAAATAAGACGGCCTTTTGACCTTTTAGGATCTAGGGCTGTAAAGTGTCTCAGGATTGCTGCCAAAGGAGTCATGAACTGGGCTGGATTTTTATATTTGATGAAAAAGAGGCTAAACGCTATCTGATTTGGGATAAAGAAAAAGGAGCATTAACCTTGACTATGCCTTTAGCTCCAGCCACCTTTTTAAGAGTAAATTGCTGGGCAGGTGGGGGAGGGCTAGTCACAGAACGAAACTGTAAGCCGGACCAGGTGTGAGGAGGGGAGGTGATAAAAGGATTATAGGGTGGAGGAGCGGAGGCTGAGGAAGAATTGGGACCTAGCTCGGCCTGGCGAGGAGCAGCCTGGGGAGGAGGGGAGAGGTCAGATGGGTCTGTAGAAAAGGAAGATTAGAAAGGCTCAGCGACACTTGGGATTGGGACTGAGGGGACAGGTGGGAGGGAAAGGAGAAAGATTTGGGATGAGTTGCACTGGGAACAGAGACTAGAGAGGGACCGATGTGTGAAAGAATGCCTGGACATCAGGAACCTCAGACCATTTGCCCATTTTATGATAAGAATTATTTAGATCTTGTAGGATGGAAAAATTGAAAGTGTCATTTTCCAGCTATTTGGAACTACTGTCGAGTTTGTATTGGGGTCAAGTGGCATTGCAGAAGAAAATAAGACGCTTAGATTTTAGGTCAGGTGAGAGCTGAAGAGGTTTTAAGTTTTTGAGGACACAGGCTAAGGGAGAAGAAGGAGGAATGGAGGGTGGAAAGTTGCCCATAGTGAAGGAAGCAAGCCCAGAGAAAAGAGAGTAGAGACATGGAGGGAAGGGGTTCGGGAGTTCTTACCTTCCAGAAAAGCAGGAAAGGGGTTGGGGCGTGGAAATAAGGGGTTGGGGTGCAGAGATAAGAGGTCGGGGTGTGGAAATAAGGCATGGGGTGCAGAGATAAGAGGTCGGGGCATGGAAATAAGGGATTGGGGTGCAGAGATATGACGTTGGGGTACTTGCCCCTCCTCTAGAAAAGCGGGACTTGCCACTCAGGGTGAAGGAGAAGGGGTTGGGGTTTCTTGCCCCGCAGAAAGGTGGAGAATGGGTAGAGACACGGAGAGAAGGGGTTGGAGTACTTGCCACTAAGGGTGAAGGACCAAGGCAGGCGTCCCTGCATGGTCTGACACCTCTGAAACCTGGGTGAATAATCAAAGAGGCGCCCCTGCAATGATTAAACACCAAGGGAAGGCTGCCTTCTCTAGTCCGTGACCGGCGCTGGAGTTTTGAGTCCATGGATAAAACGTGTCTCCTTTCTCTCTACCAGAAAATGAAAGGAATTGAAATTAAGAGAAGGGAGAGATTGAAGAGTGGAAAGGAGAAAGTGGTTGAGGGACAGTGAGAGAGGTTGGAGAAGAGAGTAAGAAGAGGCCACTTACCCGATTTAAAATTGGTGAGATGTTCCTTGGGCTGGTTGGTCTGAGGACCTGAGGTCGTAGGTGGATCTTTCTCATGGAGCAAAGAACAGGAGGACAGGGGATTGATCTCCCAAGGGAGGTCCCCCGATCTGAGTCACGGCCCCAAATTTCATAGGCGTCCATGTGAAGAGACCACCAAACAGGCTTTGTGTGAGCAATAAAGCTTTTAATCACCTGGGTGCAGGCGGGCTGAGTCCAAAGAGAGTCAGCAAAGGGAGATGGGGTGGGGCCATTTTATAGGATTTGGGTAGGTAAAGGAAAATTACAGTCAAAGGGGGGTTCTCTGGCAGGCAGAGTGGGGGTCACAAGGTACTCAGTGGGGGAGGTTTTGAGCCAGGATGAGCCAGGAGAAGGAATTTCACAAGACAATGTCATCAGTTAAGGCAGGAACAGGCCATTTTCACTTCTTTTGTGATTCTTCAGTTACTTCAGGCCATCTGGGCATATGCGTGCAAGTCACAGGGGATGCGATGGCTTGGCTTGGGCTCAGAGGCCTGACAACCACACCTGGCTAATTTTTTAAATTTTTTGTAGACATGGGGTCTCGAATTCCTGGGCTCAAGCAGTCCTCCTGCCTCGGCCTCTGAAAGTGTTGGGATTACAGGCGTGAGCCCCGGTGCTCAGCCTGTCTTTTATTTTAGAAGGTGTAGTAGACAGACGTTAAGGGAACCCCATGATCCCTGCTTCCAGGTATTCATGTCCTTGTATAATCTCCCCTGTTGATTGTGGGTGGGATTTGTGTGCTACAGTCTAAATATTGGTATCCCCCAAAATTCAAATGTTGAAGGTTGCGGCCCGATAGAGTAGCATGAAGAGGTGGGGATTTGGAAGGTGTTTAGGTCATGAGGACTCCACCCTCACAAATGGAATTGGTGCCCTTATAAAAGAGGTCAAAAGGCACCCCTGCCCCTTCTGCCCCGTGAACACACAGGAACGAGGCTCCATCGTGGAAGCAGAGGGCCAGCCCTCACCAGACACCAGATCTGCTGGCACCTTGATCTTGGACCTCACAGCCCAAGAACTGCAAGAAATAAATTTCTATTGTTTATAAAGTACTCAGGCTAAGGTATTTTGTTAGCAGCCTGAATAGACAAGATATCGTAATTGCTTCTAACTAGTAGAATACAGCAAATGTGATGAGATATCATGCCCATGATTACATTAAGATTTGGGCTAGAGGAGACCTTAGCCTCATCAAAGGATTACATACTGTGTGTTTGAGGCCACATTTACCTGCTCTAGCAAAGATACCACATCTGGCGCAACAGCGCCACCAGGGCTATGAGCTAGTTAAGTCGGCTCTAAACTCTAGTTAAATTCAGTGTCATCTGGCTTCTGCAGGCCAGACCGGAGAATTAAATGGAGACGTGATAGGAACCACCCATCCTTTAGATCTTTAAGTGTGGCCATTATTTCTGCCCTCCTTTCTGCCACCCACTCACTCCTCTGTAATGCAATATGTTTTTCAAATGTGGTAAATTTCACGTGCATCCGTGTGAAGAGACTACTAAACAGGCTTTGTGTGAGCAGTAAAGCTTTTAATCACCTGGGTGCAGGCGGGCTGCGTCTGAAAAGAGAGTCAGCGAAGGGAGATAGGGGTGGGGCTGTTTTATAGGATTTGGGTAGGTAAAGGAAAATTACAGTCAAAGGGGGTTTGTTCTCTGGCAGGCAGGAGTGGGGATCTCAAGGCGCTCAGTGGGGGAGCTTTTTGAGTCAGGAAGAGCCAGGAAAAGGACTTTCACAAGGTAATGTCATCACTTAAGGCAAGGACCGGCCATTTTCACTTCTTTTTGGTGGAATGTCATCAGTTAAGGCGGGGCAGGGCATATTCACTTCTTTTGTGATTCTTCAGTTACTTCAGGCCACCTGGGCGTATACGTGCAAGTCACAGGGGATGCGATGGCTTGGCTTGGGCTCAGAGGCCTGACATTCCTGCCTTCTTATATTAACAAGAAAAATAAAACAAAATAGTGTTGGGGCGGCAAAAATTTTTGGGGGGTGGAATGGAGAGAGAGAATGGGCGATGTTTTTCAGGGCTGCTTCAAGCAGGATTAGGGGTGGCGTGGGAACTTAGAGTGGGAGAGATTAAGCTGAAGGGAGATCTCATGGTAAGGAGTGATATTGTGGGGTTGTTAGAAGAAACATTTGTCGCATAGAATGATTGGTGATGGCCTGGATACGGTTTTGGATGAATTGAGAAACTAAACGGAAGATACAAGGTCCGAATAAAAGAAGGAGAAAAATGGGTATTAAAGGACTAAGAATTGGGAGGACTTAGGACATCTAATTAGAGAGTGCCCAAGGGGGTTCAGCATAATTACTTGCTTGGTTGGCAAGTTTTGGGGCTCGATCCTTGAGTTTTTTTATGTTGTCATACACTAGGCTAGATTGATTTAGGTAAAAACAACACTTTTCATTTAAGAATATACAGAGTCTTCCTTTTCCAGCAGTGAGTAAGTCAAGGCCTCGGTGGTTTTGGAGGACAACCGCAGCTAAAGAGTCAACTTGGGCCTGGAGACTGATAAAGTTTGTGATATGTCTGATGCTAGCAGAGAAGTCATTAGACAGGCTACGGAAGGTCATGACAGAGGTTGAAATGCCTGCTATTCTAATACTGAGAGCAATAGTGAAGGCAGAAAGTCTTTTTTTTTTTTGTCGTGTCGGTGTCATGAGGGGAACAGGGAGCTTTTTGGTGCTATTTACAAATTGAATTTTGGGAGTAAGGAAAACTAGTGTGCATGTGCCTGTCTAATTAGCAGGTAGACACATGTAGGTAGAGGATCTACAGAGGAAGAAGAGACCTTGTGCGAGGCAAAACTGGAGATGTAAAGTAAAAAGGTGAGAAGGAGTGCTGAGAGGGGTGTGTTGTACCCAGACTCCTAGGGATCCAGCTGGGGCGGCAGCTGTCAGAGGTTGTAATGGGGACTGATGGGGTAACTGCGTAGAGGGGGAGGTTCAATTTTCATGTTGTATGAGAAAACGTTGAGTATCTACGAGAAACCTTTCACTGTTATTTTTGGGGCTGAGTATAAATAAACAAGAAGAGGGCCTGGGAGGAGAGTCTGATGAGCAAGGGGAAGGTAGCCAAGGATGGAGTGAAATACAGGGTAAGTGTCTTCCTAAGCAATAATTACTGCTAACGTTTTTAAATTTGTCAGTATTGATAGAGGGCTTGTCTGTAATACGGAGCTGGAAGGCTTTAATTGTTTCAGTGATGTGTGTAGTTGGGCTTCGGAGATGAAGAGTAAAGGAACATCGAGAAGGTGAAAGATTACCTAGGGGAATTCCGGTAGGTCTTTGCCAAGAGATACATAAAGGAGCGGCCACAGGAATAGTAGTTTGTGTTGTGAGAGGTCCAAATATGGGGGGAGTAGAGTTAATATAAGGAGAAAGGTTTTTTAAATAAGTGCGGAGGAGGGCGGCATCTTGCTGATGTGAAATGTCTGGAGAGGTCTTGCTGGACTTGTCTAGAAAGTAAATGAGTTCTTCAGGAGGGTAAAGGTGAGGGCTGTTAAAGGAAGTTTGGAGGTGTAAGGAGACAGGAGATGTTGCCTAGTCTGTCTGTAAGGTGGGGACAGCTGTGTAGGCACTGGAAGAAAGGGAAATGCAAAGCCAGCAGTTGTTCACTAAGGAGGGATTAGAGGTGGCTAGGAGGGAATGGGTAAGGTTGATAGTGTAGTGGAGATAGCTGGGGAGAGGTAAAGGGTGGCATAAGAATGGGAATGAGAATAAGAGTGAGTATAAAAGTAAAGAATAGAACTTCATCAGGGTGGAAGTATTGGAGGGTGCCCTGCCAGCAAAGATCATCTACTTACTTTAAGAGGGAATTAAGAGTGGCAGTTTGGGGATAGCACCAAGGGATATCAGCTGTGATGGCTTGAAGAAACAGTGTAAACTGGCAGTGTAAACCAGAGTAGGGCATTTATAAGTAGTTGAGAAAGGAGAATAGGAGTATGACTAGACAGAAAATAGTATGGATGACAAGTTTTTTGGGGCTCGGCCTAAGTGGTGGGGGTGACTTCATTGTTGCAAAAAGTAGGGTAAGGACGAACAGACCTAATAGAATGAAGGGATGTATTAGGCTCATAAGGGTTATTACTGTCCTTCAGAAATAGGAGTGAGTTTAAGGGAAGTAGGGGAGAGTACTTGCGACTTCCAGGAGGAAGAGGAGGGATTAGGCTGGCTGTCCGATGGACACAGCTTTATTCTGGAATGGTGAACCTAGTGGGGAGGATCCTGCAGGTGGACGGCAGTCGGGGTACTATAGATGACTAAGTAGGGTCCGGTCCATCGAGGTTGTAGAGTTTGAGGGGTCAGATTTTTAACAAGAACTGATCGTTTAGCTAGGGTGTCTTCTTATGGCTGGGGATCTGGAGTAGGCAAGAGAGGATTACAGCTTGGTGAATTTCCTGTCTAGCCTGCTGGAGGACTGGAAGATAGTCGCCTAGAGGGCTGGTGTCTGGGATGAGGTTGGGGCTAAGCAAGAAAGTGCGTCTATATAAAAGTTCAAATGGACTGTACCTTGTAGCATCTTGAGGACAGGCTCTAATTCTGAGAAGGGCAAGAGGTAAAAGTACTAACTAATCTTTTTGAGGTTGGTGGCTGAGCTTGGTGAGGTGTGTCTTTAAAAGACTATTAGTCCTTTCTACTTTTCCTGAAGATTGAGGATGGTAAGGGATATGAAGGTTCTACTGAATACCAAGAGCCTGAGAAACTGCTTGGGTGATTTGACTAGTAAAGGCTGGTCTGTTATCAGACTGTATAGAGGTGGGAAGGCCAAACTGAGAAATTATGTCTGACAGAAGGGAAGAAATGACTGCGGTGGCCTTCACAGACCCTGTGGGGAAGGCCTCTACTTATCTAGTGAAAGTGTCTACCTAGACTAAGATATTTTAGTTTTCTGACTGGAGGCATGTGAGTAAAGTCAATTTGCCAGTCCTGGGCGGGGGCAAATCTTTGAGCTTGATGTGTAGGGAAGGGAGGGGTCTGAACAATCCTTGAGGGGTAGTAGAATAGCAGATGGAACACTGAGAAGTGATCTCCTTGAGGATAGATTTCTATGATGGAAAGGAAATGAGAGGTTCTAAGAGACGGGCTAGTGGCTTGTAACTTACATGGAAGAGGTTATGAAATGACGACAGAATAGAATGGGCTTGTGAGGCTGGAAGGAGATATTTTCCTTGGTCTAAGAACTATTTGCCTTGTGTGGGAAGAGATTGACAGGTGGAAGTTTCAGCGGGGGAGTAGGTGGGAGTGACTGATGTGAAGGAGAAAAACTGGCCGTGAGGGACAGAAGTTGCAGAGCTAGCTGCTTGTCTAGCTACTTTATCAGCATAAGTGTTGCTGTGAGAGACAGAATTTGGAAAGCTAGCTGCTTGTCTAGCTACTTTATCAGCATAAGTGTTGCTTAGAGCAATGGGATCTGACGCCTTTTGATGCCTCTTGCAGTGAATGACTCCAGCTTCCTTTGGATGTAAAGCGGCCTTGAGTAGAGTTTTTATTAAAGAGGCATTAATGATGGAGGACCCTTGTGTAGTGAGGAAACCTCTTTCAGCCCATATGACCGCATGGTGGTGCAGAATATGAAAGGCATATTTAGAATCAGTATAGATATTGACGCGTAGTCTTTTTGCAAGAGTGAGGGCTTCAGTTAAGGCAACTAGTTCGGCTTGCTGAGAGGTAGTGGAGGCATGCAGAGCGGTAGCCTTAATGATAGATGTGGAAGATAGTATAGCATAGCCTGCCTTTGCTGGTGAGTGGTGATTAGGCCTGGTGGAACTGCCATCAGTAAACTAAGTGTGATCAGGGTGAGAAATAGGGAAGAAGGCAATGTGGGGAAATGGGGTGAATGTCAGGTGGGTCAAAGAGATGCAGTCATGAGGGTCAGGTGTGGTATCTGGAATAATGTGGGAGGCTGGATTGAAGTCTGGGCCAGGAACAATGGTAATTGTGGGACTTAACAAAGAGTGAGTACAGCTGAAGGAGCCGGGGAGCAGAAAGTATATGTGTCAGGTGTGAGGAAGAAAATAGATTTTGGAAATTATGAGAGCTGTAGAGAGTGAGTTGAGCATAGTTTGTGATTTTGAGGGCCTCTAAAAGTATTAGGGCTGCAGCAGCCGCTGCACAGAGACATGATGGCCAGCCTAAAACAGTGAGGTCAAGTTGTTTGGACAAAAAGGCTACAGGATGCGATCCTGGTCCTTGTGTAAGAATTCTGACTGCACAGCGCTGCACTTTGGCTGTGTGTAATGAAAAGAGTGGGGATGAGTCAGGGAGAGCCTGGGTGGGGGCAGTCTCTAAAGCTGTCTTCAAGGAACAGAAAGAGGAGTGGGGAAAGGATTTAGGATCTATGGGGTCAACTAGGGTTTTTTTTGTGTGTGTGAGTTTATATAATGGTTTTGTTAGGATGGCAAAACTAGGTATCTGAAGGCGAAAGTATCCAACCATGCCCAGGAAGGAAAGGAGTTGTTGTTTTGTAGAAGGGGTTGGGGTTTGAGAGATCAGTCGGACACGATCGGCAGGGAGAGCACGTGTGTTTTTATGAAGAATTATGCCGAGGTATGTAACAGATGGGGAAGAAATTTGAGCTTTGGAGGGGGATACCTGATATCTTTTGGAGAATAAATGCTGAAGAAGCAGAAGTGTGTCTTGTTGAGAGGATTCAAAGGAGGGGCTACAAAGAAGAAGGTCATCAATATATTGAATAAGGTGAGAAGCGGAGGTGTGGAAAGAAAGTAAATCATGAGAAAGAGCTTGGCTGAAGTAATGAGGGCTGTCCTTGAAACCTTGTGGCAGCACAGCCCAGGTAAGCCGCTGGGACTGATGGGTGTCAGGGTCAGTCCAGGTGAAAGCAAAGAGAGGCTGGGACGAGGGGTGCAGGGGAATAGTGAAAAGGGCATCTTTAAGATCAAGAATGGAAGAGTGAGTTGTGGAGGAAGGTATTGAGGACAAAAGAGTGTACGGGTTGGGCAGCACAGGGTGGATAGGCAAAACAATTTGGTTGATAAGGCATAGATCCTGAACTAATCTGCAAGACTTGTCTGGTTTTTGGACAGGTAAAATGGGGGAATTGTAAGGAGAGTTTATAGGTTTTAGAAGCCCATGCTGTAGCAGGCGAGTGATAACAGGCTTTAATCCTTTTAAAGCGTGCTATGGGATGGGATATTGGCGTTGAGCAGGGTAAGGGTGGTTAGGTTTTAATGGGATGGTAATGGGCATGTGATCGGTTGCCAGGGAAGGAGTAGAGATGTCCCATACTTGTGGGTTAAGGTGGGGGGATACGAGAGGAAGACGCGAAGGAGGCTTTGGGTTAGAAGGGCGGCAATGAGATGCGGCTGTAGTCCAGGAATAGTCAGGGAAGCAGATAATTTGGTTAAAATATCTCAGCCTAATAAGGGAACTGGGCAGGTGGGGATAACTAAAAAAGAGTGCATAAAACAGTGTTGTCTAAGTTGGCACCAGAGTAGGAGTTTTCAGGGGTTTTGAAGCTTGGCAGTCAATACTTACAACAGTTATGGGGGCAAAGGAAACAGGCCCTTGGAAAGAAGGTAATGTGGAGTGGGTAGCCCCTGTATTGATTAAACAGGGGATGGACGTACCCTCCACTGTGAGAGTTACCTGAAGCTTGGCATCCGTGATGGTCCAGGGGGCTTCTGAGGCGATCAGGCAGCGTCAATCTTCAGTCACTAAGCCGAGCAGATCTGGGAAGGAGTCAGTCAGAGAGCCTTGGGCTAGAGCTTTAGGGGCTCTAGGAGTGGCTGCCGGGTGAGCTGGGCAGTCTGCCTTCCAGTGGGTCCCTGCACAGATAGGACATGGCTTGGAAGGAATCCTGGGCTGCGGGCATTCCTTGGCCCAGTGGCCAGATTTCTGGCACTTGAAGCAAGATCGTGATGGAGAAAGTCTTGTAGGAATGCTTGACTGCTGAGCTTAGGTGTGTGCGGCTTAGGCATTTTGAAGTTCTTGTATGCTGGAGGTGTGGCTGGGTTTTTTCTCACAGCAGAGGCAAGTAATTGTAACTTAGAAATGTGTTGCCGTCTGGCTGCTTCCTCTGTATTATTATACACCTTGAAGGCGAGGTTGATTAATTCCTGTTGTGGGGTTTGAGGGCCAGATTCTAATTTTTGAAGTTTTTTCCTAATGTCAGGAGTGGATTGGGTGATAAAATGCATATTAAGAATAAGGCAGCCTTCTGGCCTTTCTGGGTCTAGGGCGGTATAGCGTCTAAGGGTTGCTGCTAAGTGGGCCATGAACTGGGCTGGGTTTTCGTCTTTACTTTGGGCAGTTTCTTTTTTTTTTTTTTTTTTTTTTTGAGGAATATACTTTATTTATTTATTTTTCATTATGATTATTATACTTTAAGTTTTAGGGTACATGTGCACAACGTGCAGGTTTGTTACATATGTATACATGTGCCATGTTGGTGTGCTGCACCCATTAACTCGTCATTTAGCATTAGGTATATCTCCTAATGCTATCCCTCCCCCCTCCCCTCACCCCACAACAGTCCCCGGTGTGTGATGTTCCCCTTCCTGTGTCCATGTATTCTCATTGTTCAATTCCCGCCTATAAGTGAGAACACGCGGTGTTTGGTTTTTTGTCCTTGCGATAGTTTGCTGAGAATGATGGTTTCCAGTTTCATCCATGTCCCTACAAAGGACATGAACTCATCATTTTTTATGGCTGCATAGTATTCCATGGTGTGTATGTGCCACATTTTCTTAATACAGTCTATGGTTGTTGGACATTTAGGTTGGTTCCAAGTCTTTGCTGTTGTGAATAGTGCCACAATAAACATACGTGTGCATGTGTCTTTATAGCAGCATGATTTATAATACTTTGGGTATATACCCAGTAATGGGATGGCTGGGTCAAATGGTATTGCTAGTTCTACATCCCTGAGGAATCGCCACACTGTCTTCCACAATGGTTGAACTAGTTTACAGTCCCACCAACAGTGTAAAAGTGTTCCTATTTCTCCACATCCTCTCCAGCACCTGTTGTTTCCTGACTTTCTAATGATCGCCATTCTAACTGGCGTGAGATGCAATCTCATTGTTGTTTTGATTTGCATTTCTCTGATGGCCAGTGATGATGAGCATTTTTTCATGGGTTTTTTGGCTGCATAAATGTCGTCTTTTGAGAAGTGTCTGTTCATATCCTTTGCCCACTTACTTTGGGTAATTTCTTTAAGCTTGTCATAATTAACAGCTTTGTAAGCTGCCTTTTTAAGCCCTTCAACTAGGCAGGAAATCATGTAATCTCGCCTAGCTATACCTGGGGAATTTGCCTGGTAGTTCCATTGGGGATCCTCTCAGGGAACTGCTCTAATGCCTTCCTGGAGGCCTGGCTTGTGAAGCCAGGGGTTATCAGCATGAGATTGGGCTAGAGAAAATCTCTTTCCCGTTCATCTGGGGAAAGGGTAGAAGTCAGGGTGACATTTTAGTTACTTTAGGTTAAGTTGTAGGACAGAGTTAGATATTGGAATTCCTGTATATATTTAGTGGGGTCTGATGAGAAAGAGCCTAAACGCTGACTGATCTGAGAGAGGTCTGATAGAGAAAAAGGTAAATGTACTTTGACTATGCCTTCAGCTCCAGCCACCTCTCTAAGAGGAAATTGTTGGGCAGGTGGGGAAGAACTAGTCACGGAACTAAACTGTAAGCCGGACCGGGTGTGAGGAGGGGAGGTGGTAGAAGGATTACAGGGTGGAGGAGTGGAGGCTGAGGAGGAATTGGGACTTGTCTTGGCAACGAGCAGCCTGGGGAGGAGGGGAAAAGTCAGATGGGTCTGTAGAAAAGGAAGACTGGAAAGACTCAGCAACGCTTGGGGTTGGGACTAAGGGGACAGGCGGGAGGGAAAGAAGGAGGATTTGGGAGGAATCGCATTGGGAACAGAGACTAGGGAGGGAACGAAGCGTGAAAAATGCCTGGACGTAAGGCACCTCAGACCATTTGCCTATTTTTCGACAAAAATTATTTAGGTCTTGTAGGATGGAGAAATCGAAAGTGCCGTTTTCTGGCCATTTAGAGCCATTGTCAAGTTTGTATTGGGGCCAAGCGGTGTTGCAGAAGAAGATAAGGCATTTAGGTTTTAGGTCAGGTGTGAGTTGAAGAGGTTTTAGGTTTTTAAGAACACAGGCTAAGGGAGAAGAAGGAGGAATGGAGGGTGGAAGTTTGCCTATAGTGAAGGAGGCAAGTTTAAAGAAAAGGGAGAGTAGAGACACGGAGGGAAGGGGTTCGGGGGTTCTTACCTTCCAGAAAAGCAGGAAAGGGGTCAGGGCATGGAAATAAGGGGTTGGGGCACAGAGATAAGAGGTCAGGGCGCAGAAATAAGGGGTTGGGGTGCAGAGATAAGAGGTCGGGGCATGGAAATAAGGGATCAGGGTGCAGAGATAAGAGGTCGGGGCATGGAAATAAGGGATCAGGGTGCAGAGATAAGAGGTCGGGGCATGGAAATAAGGGATCAGGGCACAGAAATAAGAGGTCGGGGCACGGAAATAAAGGATTGGGGCACAGAGATAAGAGGTTAGGGCGTGGAAATAAGGGATCGGGGGATTCTTGCCCCCCAGAAAAGAAGAGAAGGGGTAGAGACACAGAAAGGGTTGGGATACTTGCCCCTCCCCCAGAAAAGCTGGACTTGCCGCTAAGGGTGAAGGACTAAGGCAGGCATCCCCGCGTGGTCTGACACCTCTGAAACGTGGGTGAATAATCAGAGAGGCGTCCCTGCAATGATTAAACACCAAGGGAAAGCTGCCTTCCTAGTCCATGACCGGCGCCGGAGTTTTGGGTCCATGGATAAAATGTGTCTCCTTTGTCTCTACTAGAAAATGAAAGGAATTGAAATTAAGAGAAGGGAGAGATTGAAGTGTGGCACCAAGATTGAAAGGAGAAAGAGGTTGAGGGATAGTGAGGGAGGTTGGAGAAGAGAGTAAAAAGAGGCCGCTTACCAGATTTGAAATTGGTGAGATGTTTCTTGGGCTGGTTGGTCTGAGGACCTGAGGTCATAGGTGGATCTTTCTCATGGAGCAAAGAACAGGAGGACAGGGGATTGATCTCCCAAGGGAGGTCTCCCGATCCGAGTCACGGCACCAAATTGCATGCGCGTCCGTGTGAAGAGACTACTAAACAGGCTTTGTGTGAGCAATAAAGCTGTTTATTTCACCTGGGTGCAGGCGGGCTGAGTCCAAAAAGAGTCAGCGAAGGGAGATAGGGGTGGGGCCATTTTATAAGATTTGTGTAGCTAAAGGAAAATTACAAAGGGGGTTTGTTCTCTGGCGAGCAGGAGTGGGGGTCTCAAGGTGCTCAGTGGGGGAGGCTTTTGAGCCAGGATGAGCCAGGAAAAGGACTTTCACAAGGTAATGTCATCGCTTAAGGCAAGGACTGGCCATTTACACTTCTTTTGTGGTGGAATGTCATCAGTTAAGGCAAGGACCGGCCATTTTCATTTCTTTTGTGGTGGAGTGTCATCAGTTAAGGCAGGGCAGGGCATATTCACTTCTTTTGTGATTCTTCAGTTACTTCAGGCCATCTGGGTGTATATGTGCAAGTCACAGGGGATGTGATGGCTTGGCTTGGGCTCAGAGGCCTGACAGTAAAATATACATAACATAAAATATACCATCTTAACCATTTTTTAAAGTTACAGTTCACCTGGGTGCCGTGGCTCACACCTGTAATCCCAACACTTTGGGAGGCCAAGGCAGGCAGATCACCTGAGGTCAAGAGTTCGAGACCAGCCTGGCCAACATGGTGAAACCCGTTTCTACTAAAAATACAAAAATTAGCTGAGCGTGGTGGCTTGTGCCTGTAATTCCAGCTACTCGGGAGGCTGAGGCAAGAGAATTGCTTGAAACTGGGAGGCAGAAGTTGCAGTGAGCCGAGATTGCACCACTGCACTCCAGCCTGGGTGAAAAGAGCAAAACTCCATCTCAAAAACAAAAAAAAAGTTACAGTTTAATGGTATTAAATTCCCCTAATGATGTTGTATAACCACAACAATCATCCGTCTCCAGCACTCTTTTCACCCGTAAAACTTCATCTCTATATCCATTAAGCATTAAACACTAACTCCTCATCCCCCGGCACCCACCCCTCTATTGTCTGTCTCTATAGATTTGACAACTCTAGGCACCTCAAATAAATGGAATTCTGTGGTATTTGCCTTTCTGTTACTGGCTTATTTCACTCAGCCTAATGTCCTCAAGTTTCATCCATGTTGTAGCATGTTGTACCATTTCCTTCTTTTTTAAGGCTGAATAATATTCCACTTTTTGTATACACAGTATTTTGCTTAGTCATTCATCTGTCAGTGGATACTTGAGTTGTCTCCACTTTGCAGGTATTGAGGATAATGCTGGCATGAACGTGAGTGTCCAAATATCTCTTCAAGACCCCGCTTTTAATTATTTCATATATATACCCAGAAGTGAAATTGTTGCATTATATGGAAATTCTATTTTTAACTTTTTGAAGAACCTCCATACTGTTTTCCACAGCGACTATACCGTTCTACATTCCCAAAGCACACAAGGGTTCTGATTTCTCCACATCCTTGCCAACATTTATTTGTGTGAGTGTGCATGTGTTACAGTAGCCATCCTAACGGATGTGAGGTGGTAGTTTGGATTTGCATTTCTCTAATGATTAGTGATGAGCACCTTTACATGTGTTTGTCCTTTGTATATCTTCTTCGGAGAAATGTCTATTCACGTCCTTTGCCCATTTTTGAATCACGTTGTTTCTTTGTTCTTGAGTTTTAGGAGTTCTAAATATTCTGGATATTAATCACTTATCAGACGTGATTTGTAAATATTTCCTGTTCTGTGAATTGCCTTCTTACTCTGTTGACAGTATTTTTTTTTAATTATTATTTGTAGAGATGGGGTCTCCCTATGTTGCCTAGGCTGGTCTCCATTTCCTGGACTCAAGGGATCTTCCCACTTTGGCCTCCCCAAGTGCTGGGATTACAGGCATGGGCCACTGCACCTGGCTTATTGACAGTATCTTTTGATGAACCACATTTCAAATTTTTCATGAAGTCCAATTTGTCTATTTTTTTCCTTTGTTGCCTGTGCCTTTGGTGTCATATCCAAGTAATCACTGCCACATCCAGTGCTGTGAAGCTCTTGCCCTATGTTTTCTTCTAGGAATTTGTTTTAGGTCTTAGATCCATTTTGATTTTTGTATATAGTGTTATGTAAGGGTCAAATTCTGTTCTTTTGCATGTGGATATCCAGTTTTCCCAGCACCATTTGTTGAAAACACTGTCCTTTCCCCACTGAACGGTCTTGGCACCCTTGTCAAAAATCATTTGACCATAGGCCAGGCATGGTGGTTCATGCCTGTAATCCCAGCACTTTGGGAGGCCAAGGCAAGTGGCCACTTGAGGTCAGGAGTTCGAGACCAGCCTGGCCAACATGGCAAAACCCCATCTCTACTAAAAATACAAAAAGAATTAGCCAGGTGTTCTGGTGCACACCTGTAATCCCAGCTACTCAGAAGGCTGAGGCAGGAGAATCGCTTGAACCCAGGGAGTGGAGGTTGTGGTGAGCTGCACTGCACTCCAGCCTGGGCAACAGAGGGATATGTCTCAAAAAAAAAAAATCATTTGACCATAAATGCCAGGGTTTATTCCTGGGCTTCTATTCTATTCCACTGGTTTATATGTCTCTCTTTATGCCAGTACCATAATGTTTTGACTACTGTAGCTTTGTAGTAAATTTTGAAATAAGGAAGTATGCGTTCTCTAGCTTTGTTCTTTTTCAAGATTGTTTGTCTACTTACGGTCCCTTGAGGTTCTCTATTAATTTTAGAATAGATTTTTCTATTTCTGCAAGAACATATCATTGGGATTTCGATAGGGATTACATTGAATCTGTAGATGCTTTGTGTAGTATTAACATTTTAGCAATGTTATGTCTTCCAATTCATATACAGGGAATGTGTTTCCATATCTTAATGTTTTCTTTAATTTCTTTCAGCCGTGTCTTGTAGTTTCTATTGTACACACCTTTCACTTCTTTGGTTAATTCCTAAGTATTTTATTCTTTTTATGCTATTGTAAAAGGGATTATTTTTATAATTTCCTTTTTTAGATTCTTCATTGGTATCATATAGAAACACCACTGATGTGTGTGCATGTGTGTTCTGAGCAGGGTCTCACAATATTGCCCAGGCTGGAGTGCAGGATGTGATCATAGCTTGACTGCAGACTCAACCTCCCAGGCTCAAGTGACCCTCCTTCCTCAGCTTCCCAAAGTGCTGGGATTAGAGGTGTGAGCCACCGCACTCAGCTGATTTTTGTGTGTTGACTTTGTATCCTGCTACTTTGCTGAATTCATTTATTAGTTCTAATAGTTGGTGTGTGTGTGTGTGTGTGTGTGTGTGGACACTTTAGGGCTTTCTACATTTTCAAATCATATTATCTGCAAACAGATAATTTTACTTCTTCATTTCCAAATCGAATGCCCTGTATTTCTTTTTCTTCTTAATTTCTCTGGCTAGAACTTTTAGTGCTCTGAATAGAAGTGGCGAAAGAGGGCATCCCTGCCTTGTTCTTGTTCCTAGAGGATAATCTTTGTCTTTCACTAATGAGTAAAATGTTTGCTGTGGGTTTTTACATATGGCTTTTACGTTGACGTAGTTTCCTTCTGTTCCTAGTTTGTTTGTGTGTGTGTGTTTTTTTTTTTTTTTTTTTTTTGACAGGGTCTTGCTCTGTCACGCAGGCTGGAGTGCAGTGGCATGATCACAGCTCACTGCTGCCTTGACCTCCCTGGCTCAAGCAATCCTCCCACCTCAGCCTCCCGAGTAGCTGGGACCACAGGTACGCACAACCACGCCTGGCTAATTTAAAAAAATTGTTTTGGTAGAGACAGGGTCTTGCCACATTCCCCAGGCTGGTCTTGGACTCCTGGGCTCAAGTAATCTAGTTGTAAAAAGTTTAAAGCCGGTTTTTAAAAAGCCCAACTTTCATCATTGGCAGGATGTGCGTTCTGATAAAATTACTCTTACAACTAGAAACAGAAGACCCTTTCCTTGCATTTCTAATTGTTTTGTTCCACTGCGGTATTTATAGTTTGA